>NW_028142929.1:678000-1356000 GCF_977018435.1 Lepisma saccharinum | reverse complement strand
ATCTTGATGTCTCCAATCTCTTGTTTTGTACGTTTTTTCCACGTGTCTTGACATCCAATGTATCCCTGCAAAGTTTGGTGAAGATCTGAGTATGTAGTTTTTTACCTTATATGGAGCCTCCTTTCTGAAAATTTGAAAATTCTTAAAAAATTCATCCAAAATCTTGATGTCTCCAATCTCTTGTTTTGTACGTTTTTTCCACGTTTCTTGACATCCAATGTATCCCTGCAAAGTTTGGTGAAGATCTGAGTGTGTAGTTTTTGACCTTATATGGAACCTCCTTTCTGAAAATTTGAAAATTCTTAAAAAATTCGTCCAAAATCTTGATGTCCCCAATCCTATGTTTTGTATGTTTTTTCCACGTGTCTTGACATCCAATGTATCCATGCAAAGTTTGGTGAAGATCTGAGTATGTCGTTTTTGACCTTATCTGAAACCTCCCATCTGAAAATTTGAAAATTCTTAAAAAATTCGTCGAAAATCTTGATGTCTCCAATCTCTTGTTTTGTACGTTTTTTCCACGTGTCTTGACATGCAAAGTATCCCTGCAACGTTTGGTGAAGATCTGAGTATGTCGTTTTTGACCTTATCTGGAACCTCCTATCTGAAAATTTGAAAATTCTTAAAAAATTCGTCCAAAATCTTGATTTCTCCAATCTCTTGTTTTGTACGTTTTTTCCACGTTTCTTGACATCCAATGTATCCCTGCAATGTTTGGTGAAGATCTGAGTATGTAGTTTTTGACCTTATAGGGAACCTCCTATCTGAAAATTTGAAAATTCTTAAAAAATTTGACCAAAATCTTGATATACCCAATCCTATGTTTTGTATGTTTTTTCCACGTGTCTTGACATCCAATGTATCCCTGCAAAGTTTGGTGAAGATCTGAGTATGTAGTTTTTGACCTTATCTGGAACCTCCTATCTGAAAATTTGAAAATTTTTAAAAAATTCGTCCAAAATCTTGATGTCTTCAATCTCTTGTTTTGTACGTTTTTCCACGTGTCTTGACCTCCAATGTATCCCTGCAAAGTTTGGTGAAGATCTGAGTATGTCGTTTTTGACCTTATCTGGAACATCCTTTCTTAAAATTTGAAAATTCTTAAAAAATTCGTCCAAAATCTTGATGTCTCCAATCTCTTGTTTTGTACGTTTTTTCCACGTGTCTTGACATCCAATGTATCCCTGCAAAGTTTGGTGAAGATCTGAGTATGTAGTTTTTGACCTTATATGGAACCTCCTTTCTGAAAATTTGAAAATTCTTAAAAAATTCGTCCAAAATCTTGATGTCTCCAATCTCTTGTTTTGTACGTTTTTTCCACGTGTCTTGACATCCAATGTATCCCTGCAAAGTTTGGTGAAGATCTGAGTATGTAGTTTTTGACCTTATATGGAACCTCCCATCTGAAAATTTGAAAATTCCTAAAAAATCCGTCCAAAATCTTGATGTCTCCACTCTCTTGTTTTGTACTTTTTTTCCACGTGTCTTGACATCCAATGTATCCCTGCAAAGTTTGGTGAAGATCTGAGTATGTAGTTTTTGACCTTATATGGAATCTCCTTTCTGAAAATTTGAAAATTCTTAAAAAATTCGTCCAAAATCTTGATGTCTCCAATCTCTTGTTTTGTACGTTTTTTTCACGTGTCTTCACATCCAATGTATCCCTGCAAAGTTTGGTGAAGATCTGAGTATGTAGTTTTTGACCTTATCTGGAACCTCTCATCTGAAAATTTGAAAATTCCTAAAAAATCCGTCCAAAATCTTGATGTCTCCACTCTCTTGTTTTGTACGTTTTTTCCACGTGTCTTGACATCCAATGTATCCCTGCAAAGTTTGGTGAAGATCTGAGTATGTAGTTTTTGACCTTATATGGAACCTCCTTTCTGAAAATTTGAAAATTCTTCAAAAATTCGTCCAAAATCTTGATGTCTCCACTCTCTTGTTTTGTACGTTTTTTCCACGTGTCTTGACATCCAATGTATCCCTGCAAAGTTTGGTGAAGATCTGAGTATGTAGTTTTTGATCTTATATGGAGCCTCCTTTCTGAAAATTTGAAAATTCTTAAAAATTCATCCAAAATCTTGATGTCTCCAATCTCTTGTTTTGTACGTTTTTTCCACGTTTCTTGACATCCAATGTATCCCTGCAAAGTTTGGTGAAGATCTGAGTATGTAGTTTTTGACCTTATATGGAACCTCCTTTCTGAAAATTTGAAAATTCTTAAAAAATTCGTATAAATATTGATGTCCCCAATCCTATGTTTTGTATGTTTTTTCCACGTGTCTTGACATCCAATGTATCCATGCAAAGTTTGGTGAAGATCTGAGTATGTCGTTTTTGACCTTATCTGAAACCTCCCATCTGAAAATTTGAAAATTCTTAAAAAATTCGTCGAAAATCTTGATGTCTCCAATCTCTTGTTTTGTACGTTTTTTCCACGTGTCTTGACATGCAAAGTATCCCTGCAACGTTTGGTGAAGATCTGAGTATGTAGTTTTTGACCTTATCTGGAACCTCCTATCTGAAAATTTGAAAATTCTTAAAAAATTCGTCCAAAATCTTGATGTCTCCAATCTCTTGTTTTGTACGTTTTTTCCACGTTTCTTGACATCCAATGTATCCCTGCAATGTTTGGTGAAGATCTGAGTATGTAGTTTTTGACCTTATAGGGAACCTCCTATCTGAAAATTTGAAAATTCTTAAAAAATTTGACCAAAATCTTGATATCCCCAATCCTATGTTTTGTATGTTTTTTCCACGTGTCTTGACATCCAATGTATCCCTGCAAAGTTTGGTGAAGATCTGAGTATGTAGTTTTTGACCTTATCTGGAACCTCCTATCTGAAAATTTGAAAATTTTTAAAAAATTCGTCCAAAATCTTGATGTCTTCAATCTCTTGTTTTGTACGTTTTTTCCACGTGTCTTGACCTCCAATGTATCCCTGCAAAGTTTGGTGAAGATCTGAGTATGTCGTTTTTGACCTTATCTGGAACATCCTTTCTGAAAATTTGAAAATTCTTAAAAAATTCGTCCAAAATCTTGATGTCTCCAATCTCTTGTTTTGTACGTTTTTTCCACGTGTCTTGACATCCAATGTATCCCTGCAAAGTTTGGTGAAGATCTGAGTATGTAGTTTTTGACCTTATATGGAATCTCCTTTCTGAAAATTTGAAAATTCTTAAAAAATTCGTCCAAAATCTTGATGTCCCCAATCTCTTGTTTTGTACGTTTTTTCCACGTGTCTTGACATCCAATGTATCCATGTAAAAGTTTGGTGAAGATCTGAGTATGTCGTTTTTGACCTTATCTGGAACCTCCCATCTGAAAATTTGAAAATTCTTAAAAAATTCGTCGAAAATCTTGATGTCTCCAATCTCTTGTTTTGTACGTTTTTTCCACGTGTCTTGACATGCAAAGTATACCTGCAACGTTTGGTGAAGATGAGTATGTAGTTTTTGACCTTATCTGGAACCTCCTACCTGAAAATTTGAAAATTCTTCAAAAATTCGTCCAAAATCTTGATGTCTCCAATCCCTTGTTTTGTACGTTTTTTCCACGTTTCTTGACATCCAATGTATCCCTGCAATGTTTGGTGAAGATCTGAGTATGTAGTTTTTGACCTTATATGGAACCTCCTATCTGAAAATTTGAAAATTCTTAAAAAATTTGACCAAAATCTTGATATCCCCAATCCTATGTTTTGTATGTTTTTTTAACGTGTCTTGACATCCAATGTATCCCTGCAAAGTTTGGTGAAGATCTGAGTATGTAGTTTTTGACCTTATCTGGAACCTCCTATCTGAAAATTTGAAAATTTTTAAAAAATTCGTCCAAAATCTTGATGTCTTCAATCTCTTGTTTTGTACGTTTTTTCCACGTGTCTTGACCTCCAATGTATCCCTGCAAAGTTTGGTGAAGATCTGAGTATGTCGTTTTTGACCTTATCTGGAACATCCTTTCTGAAAATTTGAAAATTCTTAAAAAATTCGTCCAAAATCTTGATGTCTCCAATCTCTTGTTTTGTACGTTTTTTCCACGTGTCTTGACATCCAATGTATCCCTGCAAAGTTTGGTGAAGATCTGAGTATGAAGTTTTTGACCTTATATGGAACCTCCTTTCTGAAAATTTGAAAATTCTTAAAAAATTCGTCCAAAATCTTGATGTCTCCAATCTCTTGTTTTGTACGTTTTTTCCACGTGTCTTGACATCCAATGTATCCCTGCAAAGTTTGGTGAAGATCTGAGTATGTAGTTTTTGACCTTATATGGAACCTCCCATCTGAAAATTTGAAAATTCCTAAAAAATCCGTCTAAAATCTTGATTTCTCCACTCTCTTTTTTGTACTTTTTTTCCACGTGTCTTGACATCCAATGTATCCCTGCAAAGTTTGGTGAAGATCTGAGTATGTAGTTTTTGACCTTATATGGAACCTCCTTTCTGAAAATTTGAAAATTCTTAAAAAATTCGACCAAAATCTTGATGTCTCCAATCCTATGTTTTGTATGTTTTTTCCACGTGTCTTGACATCCAATGTATCCATGCAAAGTTTGGTGAAGATCTGAGTATGTGGTTTTTGACCTTATATGGAACATCCTATCTGAAAATTTGAGAATTCTTGAAAAATTCGTCCGAAATCTTGATGTCTCCAATCTCTTGTTTTGTACGTTTTTTCCACGTGTCTTGACATCCAATGTATCCCTGCAAAGTTTGGTGAAGATCTGAGTATGTAGTTTTTGACCTTATCTGGAACCTCTCATCTGAAAATTTGAAAATTCCTAAAAAATCCGTCCAAAATCTTGATGTCTCCACTCTCTTGTTTTGTACGTTTTTTCCACGTGTCTTGACATCCAATGTATCCCTGCAAAGTTTGGTGAAGATCTGAGTATGTAGTTTTTGACCTTATATGGAACCTCCTTTCTGAAAATTTGAAAATTCTTCAAAAATTCGTCCAAAATCTTGATGTCTCCACTCTCTTGTTTTGTACGTTTTTTCCACGTGTCTTGACATCCAATGTATCCCTGCAAAGTTTGGTGAAGATCTGAGTATGTAGTTTTTGATCTTATATGGAGCCTCCTTTCTGAAAATTTGAAAATTCTTAAAAATTCATCCAAAATCTTGATGTCTCCAATCTCTTGTTTTGTACGTTTTTTCCACGTTTCTTGACATCCAATGTATCCCTGCAAAGTTTGGTGAAGATCTGAGTATGTAGTTTTTGACCTTATATGGAACCTCCTTTCTGAAAATTTGAAAATTCTTAAAAAATTCGTATAAATATTGATGTCCCCAATCCTATGTTTTGTATGTTTTTTCCACGTGTCTTGACATCCAATGTATCCATGCAAAGTTTGGTGAAGATCTGAGTATGTCGTTTTTGACCTTATCTGAAACCTCCCATCTGAAAATTTGAAAATTCTTAAAAAATTCGTCGAAAATCTTGATGTCTCCAATCTCTTGTTTTGTACGTTTTTTCCACGTGTCTTGACATGCAAAGTATCCCTGCAACGTTTGGTGAAGATCTGAGTATGTAGTTTTTGACCTTATCTGGAACCTCCTATCTGAAAATTTGAAAATTCTTAAAAAATTCGTCCAAAATCTTGATGTCTCCAATCTCTTGTTTTGTACGTTTTTTCCACGTTTCTTGACATCCAATGTATCCCTGCAATGTTTGGTGAAGATCTGAGTATGTAGTTTTTGACCTTATAGGGAACCTCCTATCTGAAAATTTGAAAATTCTTAAAAAATTTGACCAAAATCTTGATATCCCCAATCCTATGTTTTGTATGTTTTTTCCACGTGTCTTGACATCCAATGTATCCCTGCAAAGTTTGGTGAAGATCTGAGTATGTAGTTTTTGACCTTATCTGGAACCTCCTATCTGAAAATTTGAAAATTTTTAAAAAATTCGTCCAAAATCTTGATGTCTTCAATCTCTTGTTTTGTACGTTTTTTCCACGTGTCTTGACCTCCAATGTATCCCTGCAAAGTTTGGTGAAGATCTGAGTATGTCGTTTTTGACCTTATCTGGAACATCCTTTCTGAAAATTTGAAAATTCTTAAAAAATTCGTCCAAAATCTTGATGTCTCCAATCTCTTGTTTTGTACGTTTTTTCCACGTGTCTTGACATCCAATGTATCCCTGCAAAGTTTGGTGAAGATCTGAGTATGTAGTTTTTGACCTTATATGGAATCTCCTTTCTGAAAATTTGAAAATTCTTAAAAAATTCGTCCAAAATCTTGATGTCCCCAATCTCTTGTTTTGTACGTTTTTTCCACGTGTCTTGACATCCAATGTATCCATGTAAAAGTTTGGTGAAGATCTGAGTATGTCGTTTTTGACCTTATCTGGAACCTCCCATCTGAAAATTTGAAAATTCTTAAAAAATTCGTCGAAAATCTTGATGTCTCCAATGTCTTGTTTTGTACGTTTTTTCCACGTGTCTTGACATGCAAAGTATCCCTGCAACGTTTGGTGAAGATGAGTATGTAGTTTTTGACCTTATCTGGAACCTCCTACCTGAAAATTTGAAAATTCTTCAAAAATTCGTCCAAAATCTTGATGTCTCCAATCCCTTGTTTTGTACGTTTTTTCCACGTTTCTTGACATCCAATGTATCCCTGCAATGTTTGGTGAAGATCTGAGTATGTAGTTTTTGACCTTATATGGAACCTCCTATCTGAAAATTTGAAAATTCTTAAAAAATTTGACCAAAATCTTGATATCCCCAATCCTATGTTTTGTATGTTTTTTTAACGTGTCTTGACATCCAATGTATCCCTGCAAAGTTTGGTGAAGATCTGAGTATGTAGTTTTTGACCTTATCTGGAACCTCCTATCTGAAAATTTGAAAATTTTTAAAAAATTCGTCCAAAATCTTGATGTCTTCAATCTCTTGTTTTGTACGTTTTTTCCACGTGTCTTGACCTCCAATGTATCCCTGCAAAGTTTGGTGAAGATCTGAGTATGTCGTTTTTGACCTTATCTGGAACATCCTTTCTGAAAATTTGAAAATTCTTAAAAAATTCGTCCAAAATCTTGATGTCTCCAATCTCTTGTTTTGTACGTTTTTTCCACGTGTCTTGACATCCAATGTATCCCTGCAAAGTTTGGTGAAGATCTGAGTATGAAGTTTTTGACCTTATATGGAACCTCCTTTCTGAAAATTTGAAAATTCTTAAAAAATTCGTCCAAAATCTTGATGTCTCCAATCTCTTGTTTTGTACGTTTTTTCCACGTGTCTTGACATCCAATGTATCCCTGCAAAGTTTGGTGAAGATCTGAGTATGTAGTTTTTGACCTTATATGGAACCTCCCATCTGAAAATTTGAAAATTCCTAAAAAATCCGTCTAAAATCTTGATTTCTCCACTCTCTTTTTTGTACTTTTTTTCCACGTGTCTTGACATCCAATGTATCCCTGCAAAGTTTGGTGAAGATCTGAGTATGTAGTTTTTGACCTTATATGGAACCTCCTTTCTGAAAATTTGAAAATTCTTAAAAAATTCGACCAAAATCTTGATGTCTCCAATCCTATGTTTTGTATGTTTTTTCCAGGTGTCTTGACATCCAATGTATCCATGCAAAGTTTGGTAAAGATCTGAGTATGTGGTTTTTGACCTTATATGGAACATCCTATCTGAAAATTTGAGAATTCTTGAAAAATTCGTCCAAAATCTTGATGTCTCCAATCTCTTGTTTTGTACGTTTTTTCCACGTGTCTTGACATCCAATGTATCCCTGCAAAGTTTGGTGAAGATCTGAGTATGTAGTTTTTGACCTTATCTGGAACCTCCCATCTGAAAATTTGAAAATTCCTAAAAAATCCGTCCAAAATCTTGATGACCTCAATCTCTTGTTTTGTACGTTTTTTCCACGTTTCTTGACATCCAATGTATCCCTGCAAAGTTTGGTGAAGATCTGAATATGTAGTTTTTGACCTTATATGGAACCTCCTTTCTGAAAATTTGAAAATTCTTAAAAAATTCGTCCAAAATCTTGATGTCCCCAATCCTATGTTTTGTATGTTTTTTCCACGTGTCTTGACATCCAATGTATCCATGCAAAGTTTGGTGAAGATCTGAGTATGTCGTTTTTGACCTTATCTGAAACCTCCCATCTGAAAATTTGAAAATTCTTAAAAAATTCGTCGAAAATCTTGATGTCTCCAATCTCTTGTTTTGTACGTTTTTTCCACGTGTCTTGACATGCAAAGTATCCCTGCAACGTTTGGTGAAGATCTGAGTATGTAGTTTTTGACCTTATCTGGAACCTCCTATCTGAAAATTTGAAAATTCTTAAAAAATTCGTCCAAAATCTTGATGTCTCCAATCTCTTGTTTTGTACGTTTTTTCCACGTTTCTTGACATCCAATGTATCCCTGCAATGTTTGGTGAAGATCTGAGTATGTAGTTTTTGACATTATATGGAACCTCCTATCTGAAAATTTGAAAATTCTTAAAAAATTTGACCAAAATCTTGATATCCCCAATCCTATGTTTTGTATGTTTTTTCCACGTGTCTTGACATCCAATGTATCCCTGCAAAGTTTGGTGAAGATCTGAGTATGTAGTTTTTGACCTTATCTGGAACCTCCTATCTGAAAATTTGAAAATTTTTAAAAAATTCGTCCAAAATCTTGATGTCCTCAATCTCTTGTTTTGTACGTTTTTTCCACGTGTCTTGACCTCCAATGTATCCCTGCAAAGTTTGGTGAAGATCTGAGTATGTCGTTTTTGACCTTATCTGGAACATCCTTTCTGAAAATTTGAAAATTCTTAAAAAATTCGTCCAAAATCTTGATGTCTCCAATCTCTTGTTTTGTACGTTTTTTCCACGTGTCTTGACATCCAATGTATCCATGCAAAGTTTGGTGAAGATCTGAGTATGTCGTTTTTGACCTTATCTGGAACCTCCCATCTGAAAATTTGAAAATTCTTAAAAAATTCGTCGAAAATCTTGATGTCTCCAATCTCTTGTTTTGTACGTTTTTTCCACGTGCCTTGACATGCAAAGTATCCCTGCAACGTTTGGTGAAGATCTGAGTATGTAGTTTTTGACCTTATCTGGAACCTCCTATCTGAAAATTTGAAAATTCTTCAAAAATTCGTCCAAAATCTTGATGTCTCCAATCTCTTGTTTTGTACGTTTTTTCCACGTTTCTTGACATCCAATGTATCCCTGCAATGTTTGGTGAAGATCTGAGTATGTAGTTTTTGACCTTATATGGAACCTCCTATCTGAAAATTTGAAAATTCTTAAAAAATTTGACCAAAATCTTGATATCCCCAATCCTATGTTTTGTATGTTTTTTCCACGTGTCTTGACATCCAATGTATCCCTGCAAAGTTTGGTGAAGATCTGAGTATGTAGTTTTTGACCTTATCTGGAACCTCCTATCTGAAAATTTGAAAATTTTTAAAAAATTCGTCCAAAATCTTGATGTCTTCAATCTCTTGTTTTGTACGTTTTTTCCACGTGTCTTGACCTCCAATGTATCCATGCAAAGTTTGGTGAAGATCTGAGTATGTCGTTTTTGACCTTATCTGGAACATCCTTTCTGAAAATTTGAAAATTCTTAAAAAATTCGTCCAAAATCTTGATGTCTCCAATCTCTTGTTTTGTACGTTTTTTCCACGTGTCTTGACATCCAATGTATCCCTGCAAAGTTTGGTGAAGATCTGAGTATGTAGTTTTTGACCTTATATGGAACCTCCTTTCTGAAAATTTGAAAATTCTTAAAAAATTCGTCCAAAATCTTGATGTCTCCAATCTCTTGTTTTGTACGTTTTTTCCACGTGTCTTGACATCCAATGTATCCCTGCAAAGTTTGGTGAAGATCTGAGTATGTAGTTTTTGACCTTATATGGAACCTCCCATCTGAAAATTTGAAAATTCCTAAAAAATCCGTCTAAAATCTTGATTTCTCCACTCTCTTTTTTGTACTTTTTTTCCACGTGTCTTGACATCCAATGTATCCCTGCAAAGTTTGGTGAAGATCTGAGTATGTAGTTTTTGACCTTATATGGAACCTCCTTTCTGAAAATTTGAAAATTCTTAAAAAATTCGACCAAAATCTTGATGTCTCCAATCCTATGTTTTGTATGTTTTTTCCACGTGTCTTGACATCCAATGTATCCATGCAAAGTTTGGTGAAGATCTGAGTATGTAGTTTTTGACTTTGTCTGGAACCTCCTATCTGAAAATTTGAAAATTCTTCAAAAATTCGTCCAAAATCTTGATGTCTCCAATCTCTTGTTTTGTACGTTTTTTCCACGTTTCTTGACATCCAATGTATCCCTGCAATGTTTGGTGAAGATCTGAGTATGTAGTTTTTGACCTTATATGGAACCACCTATCTGAAAATTTGAGAATTCTTGAAAAATTCGTCCAAAATCTTGATGTCTCCAATCTCTTGTTTTGTACGTTTTTTCCACGTGTCTTGACATCCAATGTATCCCTGCAAAGTTTGGTGAAGATCTGAGTATGTAGTTTTTGACCTTATCTGGAACCTCCCATCTGAAAATTTGAAAATTCCTAAAAAATCCGGCCAAAATCTTGATGACCTCAATCTCTTGTTTTGTACGTTTTTTCCACGTGTCTTGACATCCAATGTATCCCTGCAATGTTTGGTGAAGATCTGAGTATGTAGTTTTTGACCTTATATGGAACCTCTCATCTGGAAATTTGAAAATTCTTAAAAATATTTGACCAAAATCTTGATGTCCCCAATCCTATGTTTTGTATGTTTTTTCCACGTGTCTTGACATCCAATGTATCCCTGCAAAGTTTGGTGAAGATCTGAGTATGTAGTTTTAGACCTTATCTGGAACCTCATTTCTGAAAATTTGAAAATTCCTCAAAAATTCGTCCAAAATCTTGATGTCTCCAATCTCTTGTTTTGTACGTTTTTTCCACGTGTCTTGACATCCAATGTATCCCTGCAAAGTTTGGTGAAGATCTGAGTATGTAGTTTTTGACCTTATATGGAGCCTCCTTTCTGAAAATTTGAAAATTCTTAAAAAATTCATCCAAAATCTTGATGTCTCCAATCTCTTGTTTTGTACGTTTTTTCCACGTTTCTTGACATCCAATGTATCCCTGCAAAGTTTGGTGAAGATCTGAGTGTGTAGTTTTTGACCTTATATGGAACCTCCTTTCTGAAAATTTGAAAATTCTTAAAAAATTCGTCCAAAATCTTGATGTCCCCAATCCTATGTTTTGTATGTTTTTTCCACGTGTCTTGACATCCAATGTATCCATGCAAAGTTTGGTGAAGATCTGAGTATGTCGTTTTTGACCTTATCTGAAACCTCCCATCTGAAAATTTGAAAATTCTTAAAAAATTCGTCGAAAATCTTGATGTCTCCAATCTCTTGTTTTGTACGTTTTTTCCACGTGTCTTGACATGCAAAGTATCCCTGCAACGTTTGGTGAAGATCTGAGTATGTCGTTTTTGACCTTATCTGGAACCTCCTATCTGAAAATTTGAAAATTCTTAAAAAATTCGTCCAAAATCTTGATTTCTCCAATCTCTTGTTTTGTACGTTTTTTCCACGTTTCTTGACATCCAATGTATCCCTGCAATGTTTGGTGAAGATCTGAGTATGTAGTTTTTGACCTTATAGGGAACCTCCTATCTGAAAATTTGAAAATTCTTAAAAAATTTGACCAAAATCTTGATATACCCAATCCTATGTTTTGTATGTTTTTTCCACGTGTCTTGACATCCAATGTATCCCTGCAAAGTTTGGTGAAGATCTGAGTATGTAGTTTTTGACCTTATCTGGAACCTCCTATCTGAAAATTTGAAAATTTTTAAAAAATTCGTCCAAAATCTTGATGTCTTCAATCTCTTGTTTTGTACGTTTTTCCACGTGTCTTGACCTCCAATGTATCCCTGCAAAGTTTGGTGAAGATCTGAGTATGTCGTTTTTGACCTTATCTGGAACATCCTTTCTGAAAATTTGAAAATTCTTAAAAAATTCGTCCAAAATCTTGATGTCTCCAATCTCTTGTTTTGTACGTTTTTTCCACGTGTCTTGACATCCAATGTATCCCTGCAAAGTTTGGTGAAGATCTGAGTATGTAGTTTTTGACCTTATATGGAACCTCCTTTCTGAAAATTTGAAAATTCTTAAAAAATTCGTCCAAAATCTTGATGTCTCCAATCTCTTGTTTTGTACGTTTTTTCCACGTGTCTTGACATCCAATGTATCCCTGCAAAGTTTGGTGAAGATCTGAGTATGTAGTTTTTGACCTTATATGGAACCTCCCATCTGAAAATCTGAAAATTCCTAAAAAATCCGTCCAAAATCTTGATGTCTCCACTCTCTTGTTTTGTACTTTTTTTCCACGTGTCTTGACATCCAATGTATCCCTGCAAAGTTTGGTGAAGATCTGAGTATGTAGTTTTTGACCTTATATGGAATCTCCTTTCTGAAAATTTGAAAATTCTTAAAAAATTCGTCCAAAATCTTGATGACCTCAATCTCTTGTTTTGTACGTTTTTTCCACGTGTCTTGACATCCAATGTATCCCTGCAATGTTTGGTGAAGATCTGAGTATGTAGTTTTTGACCTTATATGGAACCTCTCATCTGGAAATTTGAAAATTCTTAAAAATATTTGACCAAAATCTTGATGTCCCCAATCCTATGTTTTGTATGTTTTTTCCACGTGTCTTGACATCCAATGTATCCCTGCAAAGTTTGGTGAAGATCTGAGTATGTAGTTTTAGACCTTATCTGGAACCTCATTTCTGAAAATTTGAAAATTCCTCAAAAATTCGTCCAAAATCTTGATGTCTCCAATCTCTTGTTTTGTACGTTTTTTCCACGTGTCTTGACATCCAATGTATCCCTGCAAAGTTTGGTGAAGATCTGAGTATGTAGTTTTTGACCTTATATGGAGCCTCCTTTCTGAAAATTTGAAAATTCTTAAAAAATTCATCCAAAATCTTGATGTCTCCAATCTCTTGTTTTGTACGTTTTTTCCACGTTTCTTGACATCCAATGTATCCCTGCAAAGTTTGGTGAAGATCTGAGTGTGTAGTTTTTGACCTTATATGGAACCTCCTTTCTGAAAATTTGAAAATTCTTAAAAAATTCGTCCAAAATCTTGATGTCCCCAATCCTATGTTTTGTATGTTTTTTCCACGTGTCTTGACATCCAATGTATCCATGCAAAGTTTGGTGAAGATCTGAGTATGTCGTTTTTGACCTTATCTGAAACCTCCCATCTGAAAATTTGAAAATTCTTAAAAAATTCGTCGAAAATCTTGATGTCTCCAATCTCTTGTTTTGTACGTTTTTTCCACGTGTCTTGACATGCAAAGTATCCCTGCAACGTTTGGTGAAGATCTGAGTATGTCGTTTTTGACCTTATCTGGAACCTCCTATCTGAAAATTTGAAAATTCTTAAAAAATTCGTCCAAAATCTTGATTTCTCCAATGTCTTGTTTTGTACGGTTTTTCCACGTTTCTTGACATCCAATGTATCCCTGCAATGTTTGGTGAAGATCTGAGTATGTAGTTTTTGACCTTATAGGGAAGCTCCTATCTGAAAATTTGAAAATTCTTAAAAAATTTGACCAAAATCTTGATATACCCAATCCTATGTTTTGTATGTTTTTTCCACGTGTCTTGACATCCAATGTATCCCTGCAAAATTTGGTGAAGATCTGAGTATGTAGTTTTTGAACTTATCTGGAACCTCCTATCTGAAAATTTGAAAATTTTTAAAAAATTCGTCCAAAACCTTGATGTCTTCAATCTCTTGTTTTGTACGTTTTTCCACGTGTCTTGACCTCCAATGTATCCCTGCAAAGTTTGGTGAAGATCTGAGTATGTCGTTTTTGACCTTATCTGGAACATCCTTTCTGAAAATTTGAAAATTCTTAAAAAATTCGTCCAAAATCTTGATGTCTCCAATCTCTTGTTTTGTACGTTTTTTCCACGTGTCTTGACATCCAATGTATCCCTGCAAAGTTTGGTGAAGATCTGAGTATGTAGTTTTTGACCTTATATGGAACCTCCTTTCTGAAAATTTGAAAATTCTTAAAAAATTCGTCCAAAATCTTGATGTCTCCAATCTCTTGTTTTGTACGTTTTTTCCACGTGTCTTGACATCCAATGTATCCCTGCAAAGTTTGGTGAAGATCTGAGTATGTAGTTTTTGACCTTATATGGAACCTCCCATCTGAAAATTTGAAAATTCCTAAAAAATCCGTCCAAAATCTTGATGTCTCCACTCTCTTGTTTTGTACTTTTTTTCCACGTGTCTTGACATCCAATGTATCCCTGCAAAGTTTGGTGAAGATCTGAGTATGTAGTTTTTGACCTTATATGGAATCTCCTTTCTGAAAATTTGAAAATTCTTAAAAAATTCGCCCAAAATCTTGATGTCTCCAATCTCTTGTTTTGTACGTTTTTTTCACGTGTCTTCACATCCAATGTATCCCTGCAAAGTTTGGTGAAGATCTGAGTATGTAGTTTTTGACCTTATCTGGAACCTCTCATCTGAAAATTTGAAAATTCCTAAAAAATCCGTCCAAAATCTTGATGTCTCCACTCTCTTGTTTTGTACGTTTTTTCCACGTGTCTTGACATCCAATGTATCCCTGCAAAGTTTGGTGAAGATCTGAGTATGTAGTTTTTGACCTTATATGGAACCTCCTTTCTGAAAATTTGAAAATTCTTCAAAAATTCGTCCAAAATCTTGATGTCTCCACTCTCTTGTTTTGTACGTTTTTTCCACGTGTCTTGACATCCAATGTATCCCTGCAAAGTTTGGTGAAGATCTGAGTATGTAGTTTTTGATCTTATATGGAGCCTCGTTTCTGAAAATTTGAAAATTCTTAAAAATTCATCCAAAATCTTGATGTCTCCAATCTCTTGTTTTGTACGTTTTTTCCACGTTTCTTGACATCCAATGTATCCCTGCAAAGTTTGGTGAAGATCTGAGTATGTAGTTTTTGACCTTATATGGAACCTCCTTTCTGAAAATTTGAAAATTCTTAAAAAATTCGTATAAATATTGATGTCCCCAATCCTATGTTTTGTATGTTTTTTCCACGTGTCTTGACATCCAATGTATCCATGCAAAGTTTGGTGAAGATCTGAGTATGTCGTTTTTGACCTTATCTGAAACCTCCCATCTGAAAATTTGAAAATTCTTAAAAAATTCGTCGAAAATCTTGATGTCTCCAATCTCTTGTTTTGTACGTTCTTTCCACGTGTCTTGACATGCAAAGTATCCCTGCAAAGTTTGGTGAAGATCTGAGTATGTAGTTTTTGACCATATCTGGAACCTCCTATCTGAAAATTTGAAAATTCTTAAAAAATTCGTCCAAAATCTTGATGTCTCCAATCTCTTGTTTTGTACGTTTTTTCCACGTTTCTTGACATCCAATGTATCCCTGCAATGTTTGGTGAAGATCTGAGTATGTAGTTTTTGACCTTATAGGGAACCTCCTATCTGAAAATTTGAAAATTCTTAAAAAATTTGACCAAAATCTTGATATCCCCAATCCTATGTTTTGTATGTTTTTTCCACGTGTTTTGACATCCAATGTATCCCTGCAAAGTTTGGTGAAGATCTGAGTATGTAGTTTTTGACCTTATCTGGAACCTCCTATCTGAAAATTTGAAAATTTTAAAAAAATTCGTCCAAAATCTTGATGTCTTCAATCTCTTGTTTTGTACGTTTTTTCCACGTGTCTTGACCTCCAATGTATCCCTGCAAAGTTTGGTGAAGATCTGAGTATGTCGTTTTTGACCTTATCTGGAACATCCTTTCTGAAAATTTGAAAATTCTTAAAAAATTCGTCCAAAATCTTGATGTCTCCAATCTCTTGTTTTGTACGTTTTTTCCACGTGTCTTGACATCCAATGTATCCCTGCAAAGTTTGGTGAAGATCTGAGTATGTAGTTTTTGACCTTATATGGAATCTCCTTTCTGAAAATTTGAAAATTCTTAAAAAATTCGTCCAAAATCTTGATGTCCCCAATCTCTTGTTTTATACGTTTTTTCCACGTGTCTTGACATCCAATGTATCCATGTAAAAGTTTGGTGAAGATCTGAGTATGTCGTTTTTGACCTTATCTGGAACCTCCCATCTGAAAATTTGAAAATTCTTAAAAAATTCGTCGAAAATCTTGATGTCTCCAATCTCTTGTTTTGTACGTTTTTTCCACGTGTCTTGACATGCAAAGTATCCCTGCAACGTTTGGTGAAGATGAGTATGTAGTTTTTGACCTTATCTGGAACCTCCTACCTGAAAATTTGAAAATTCTTCAAAAATTCGTCCAAAATCTTGATGTCTCCAATCCCTTGTTTTGTACGTTTTTTCCACGTTTCTTGACATCCAATGTATCCCTGCAATGTTTGGTGAAGATCTGAGTATGTAGTTTTTGACCTTATATGGAACCTCCTATCTGAAAATTTGAAAATTCTTAAAAAATTTGACCAAAATCTTGATATCCCCAATCCTATGTTTTGTATGTTTTTTCCACGTGTCTTGACTTCCAATGTATCCCTGCAAAGTTTGGTGAAGATCTGAGTATGTAGTTTTTGACCTTATCTGGAACCTCCTATCTGAAAATTTGAAAATTTTTAAAAAATTCGTCCAAAATCTTGATGTCTTCAATCTCTTGTTTTGTACGTTTTTTCCACGTGTCTTGACCTCCAATGTATCCCTGCAAAGTTTGGTGAAGATCTGAGTATGTCGTTTTTGACCTTATCTGGAACATCCTTTCTGAAAATTTGAAAATTCTTAAAAAATTCGTCCAAAATCTTGATGTCTCCAATCTCTTGTTTTGTACGTTTTTTCCACGTTTCTTGACATCCAATGTATCCCTGCAAAGTTTGGTGAAGATCTGAGTATGAAGTTTTTGACCTTATATGGAACCTCCTTTCTGAAAATTTGAAAATTCTTAAAAAATTCGTCCAAAATCTTGATGTCTCCAATCTCTTGTTTGTTTTGTACGTTTTTTCCACGTGTCTTGACATCCAATGTATCCCTGCAAAGTTTGGTGAAGATCTGAGTATGTAGTTTTTGACCTTATCTGGAACCTCCTATCTGAAAATTTGAAAATTTTTAAAAAATTCGTCCAAAATCTTGATGTCTTCAATCTCTTGTTTTGTACGTTTTTTAAACGTGTCTTGACCTCCAATGTATCCCTGCAAAGTTTGGTGAAGATCTGAGTATGTCGTTTTTGACCTTATCTGGAACATCCTTTCTGAAAATTTGAAAATTCTTAAAAAATTCGACCAAAATCTTGATGTCTCCAATCCTATGTTTTGTATGTTTTTTCCACGTGTCTTGACATCCAATGTATCCATGCAAAGTTTGGTGAAGATCTGAGTATGTGGTTTTTGACCTTATATGGAACATCCTATCTGAAAATTTGAGAATTCTTGAAAAATTCGTCCAAAATCTTGATGTCTCCTATCTCTTGTTTTGTACGTTTTTTCCACGTGTCTTGACATCCAATGTATCCCTGCAAAGTTTGGTGAAGATCTGAGTATGTAGTTTTTGACCTTATCTGGAACCTCCCATCTGAAAATTTGAAAATTCCTAAAAAATCCGTCCAAAATCTTGATGACCTCAATCTCTTGTTTTGTACGTTTTTTCCACGTGTCTTGACATCCAATGTATCCCTGCAATGTTTGGTGAAGATCTGAGTATGCAGTTTTTGACCTTATATGGAACCTCTTATCTGAAAATTTGAAAATTCTTAAAAATATTTGACCAAAATCTTGATGTCCCCAATCCTATGTTTTGTATGTTTTTTCCACGTGTCTTGACATCCAATGTATCCCTGCAAAGTTTGGTGAAGATCTGAGTATGTAGTTTTAGACCTTATCTGGAACCTCATTTCTGAAAATTTGAAAATTCCTCAAAAATTCGTCCAAAATCTTGATGTCTCCAATCTCTTGTTTTGTACGTTTTTTCCACGTGTCTTCACATCCAATGTATCCCTGCAAAGTTTGGTGAAGATCTGAGTATGTAGTTTTTGACCTTATATGGAGCCTCCTTTCTGAAAATTTGAAAATTCTTAAAAAATTCATCCAAAATCTTGATGTCTCCAATCTCTTGTTTTGTACGTTTTTTCCACGTTTCTTGACATCCAATGTATCCCTGCAAAGTTTGGTGAAGATCTGAATATGTAGTTTTTGACCTTATATGGAACCTCCTTTCTGAAAATTTGAAAATTTTTAAAAAATTCGTCCAAAATCTTGATGTCCCCAATCCTATGTTTTGTATGTTTTTTCCACGTGTCTTGACATCCAATGTATCCATGCAAAGTTTGGTGAAGATCTGAGTATGTCGTTTTTGACCTTATCTGAAACCTCCCATCTGAAAATTTGAAAATTCTTAAAAAATTCGTCGAAAATCTTGATGTCTCCAATCTCTTGTTTTGTACGTTTTTTCCACGTGTCTTGACATGCAAAGTATCCCTGCAACGTTTGGTGAAGATCTGAGTATGTAGTTTTTGACCTTATCTGGAACCTCCTATCTGAAAATTTGAAAATTCTTAAAAAATTCGTCCAAAATCTTGATGTCTCCAATCTCTTGTTTTGTATGTTTTTTCCACGTTTCTTGACATCCAATGTATCCCTGCAATGTTTGGTGAAGATCTGAGTATGTAGTTTTTGACCTTATATGGAACCTCCTATCTGAAAATTTGAAAATTCTTAAAAAATTTGACCAAAATCTTGATATCCCCAATCCTATGTTTTGTATGTTTTTTCCACGTGTCTTGACATCCAATGTATCCCTGCAAAGTTTGGTGAAGATCTGAGTATGTAGTTTTTGACCTTATCTGGAACCTCCTATCTGAAAATTTAAAATTTTTTAAAAAATTCGTCCAAAATCTTGATGTCCTCAATCTCTTGTTTTGTACGTTTTTTCCACGTGTCTTGACCTCCAATGTATCCCTGCAAAGTTTGGTGAAGATCTGAGTATGTCGTTTTTGATCTTATCTGGAACATCCTTTCTGAAAATTTGAAAATTCTTAAAAAATTCGTCCAAAATCTTGATGTCTCCAATCTCTTGTTTTGTACGTTTTTTCCACGTGTCTTGACATCCAATGTATCCCTGCAAAGTTTGGTGAAGATCTGAGTATGTAGTTTTTGACCTTATATGGAACCTCCTTTCTGAAAATTTGAAAATTCTTAAATAATTCGTCCAAAATCTTGATGTCCCCAATCTCTTGTTTTGTACGTTTTTTCCACGTGTCTTGACATCCAATGTATCCATGCAAAGTTTGGTGAAGATCTGAGTATGTCGTTTTTGACCTTATCTGGAACCTCCCATCTGAAAATTTGAAAATTCTTAAAAAATTCGTCGAAAATCTTGATGTCTCCAATCTCTTGTTTTGTACGTTTTTTCCACGTGTCTTGACATGCAAAGTATCCCTGCAACGTTTGGTGAAGATCTGAGTATGTAGTTTTTGACCTTATCTGGAACCTCCTATCTGAAAATTTGAAAATTCTTCAAAAATTCGTCCAAAATCTTGATGTCTCCAATCTCTTGTTTTGTACGTTTTTTCCACGTTTCTTGACATCCAATGTATCCCTGCAATGTTTGGTGAAGATCTGAGTATGTAGTTTTTGACCTTATATGGAACCTCCTATCTGAAAATTTGAAAATTCTTAAAAAATTTGACCAAAACCTTGATATCCCCAATCCTATGTTTTGTATGTTTTTTCCACGTGTCTTGACATCCAATGTATCCCTGCAAAGTTTGGTGAAGTTCTGAGTATGTAGTTTTTGACCTTATCTGGAACCTCCTATCTGAAAATTTGAAAAATTTTAAAAAATTCGTCCAAATTCTTGATGTCTTCAATCTCTTGTTTTGTACGTTTTTTCCACGTGTCTTGACCTCCAATGTATCCCTGCAAAGTTTGGTGAAGATCTGAGTATGTCGTTTTTGACCTTATCTGGAACCTCCTTTCTGAAAATTTGAAAATTCTTAAAAAATTCGTCTAAAATCTTGATGTCTCCAATCTCTTGTTTTGTACGTTTTTTCCACGTGTCTTGACATCCAATGTATCCCTGCAAAATTTGGTGAAGATCTGAGTATGTAGTTTTTGACCTTATATGGAACCTCCCATCTGAAAATTTGAAAATTCCTAAAAAATCCGTCTAAAATCTTGATGTCTCCACTCTCTTGTTTTGTACGTTTTTTCCACGTGTCTTGACATCCAATGTATCCCTGCAAAGTTTGGTGAAGATCTGAGTATGTAGTTTTTGACCTTATATGGAACCTCCTTTCTGAAAATTTGAAAATTCTTAAAAAATTCGACCAAAATCTTGATGTCTCCAATCCTATGTTTTGTATGTTTTTTCCACATGTCTTGACATCCAATGTATCCATGCAAAGTTTGGTGAAGATCTGAGTATGTAGTTTTTGACCTTATATGGAACCTCCTATCTGATAATTTGAGAATTCTTGAAAAATTCGTCCAAAATCTTGATGTCTCCAATATCTTGTTTTGTACGTTTTTTCCACGTGTCTTGACATCCAATGTATCCCTGCAAAGTTTGGTGAAGATCTGAGTATGTAGTTTTTGACCTTATCTGGAACCTCCCATCTGAAAATTTGAAAATTCCTAAAAAATCCGTCCAAAATCTTGATGACCTCAATCTCTTGTTTTGTACGTTTTTTCCACGTGTCTTGACATCCAATGTATCCCTGCAATGTTTGGTGAAGATCTGAGTATGTAGTTTTTGACCTTATATGGAACCTCTTATCTGAAAATTTGAAAATTCTTAAAAATATTTGACCAAAATCTTGATGTCCCCAATCCTATGTTTTGTATGTTTTTTCCACGTGTCTTGACATCCAATGTATTTCTGCAAAGTTTGGTGAAGATCTGAGTATGTCGTTTTTGACCTTATCTGGAACATCCTTTCTGAAAATTTGAAAATTCTTAAAAAATTCGTCCAAAATCTTGATGTCTCCAATCTCTTGTTTTGTACGTTTTTTCCACGTGTCTTGACATCCAATGTATCCCTGCAAAGTTTGGTGAAGATCTGAGTATGTAGTTTTTGACCTTATATGGAACCTCCCATCTGAAAATTTGAAAATTCTTAAAAAATTCGACCAAAATCTTGATGTCTCCAATCCTATGTTTTGTATGTTTTTTCCACGTGTCTTGACATCCAATGTATCAATGCAAAGTTTGGTGAAGATCTGAGTATGTCGTTTTTGACCTTATCTGAAACCTCCCATCTGAAAATTTGAAAATTCTTAAAAAATTCGTCCAAAATCTTGATGTCTCCAATCTCTTGTTTTGTACGTTTTTTCCACGTGTCTTGACATGCAAAGTATCCCTGCAACGTTTGGTGAAGATCTGAGTATGTAGTTTTTGACCTTATCTGGAACCTCCTATCTGAAAATTTGAAAATTCTTAAAAAATTCGTCCAAAATCTTGATGTCTCCAATCTCTTGTTTTGTACGTTTTTTCCACGTGTCTTGACATCCAATGTATCCCTGCAATGTTTGATGAAGATCTGAGTATGTAGTTTTTGACCTTATATGGAACCTCCTATCTGAAAATTTGAAAATTCTTAAAAAATTTGACCAAAATCTTGATATCCCCAATCCTATGTTTTGTATGTTTTTTCCACGTGTGTTGACATCCAATGTATCCCTGCATAGTTTGGTGAAGATCTGAGTATGTAGTTTTTGACCTTATCTGGAACCTCCTATCTGAAAATTTGAAAATTTTTAAAAAATTCGTCCAAAATCTTGATGTCTTCAATCTCTTGTTTTGTACGTTTTTTCCACGTGTCTTGACCTCCAATGTATCCCTGCAAAGTTTTGTGAAGATCTGAGTATGTAGTTTTTGACCTTATATGGAACCTCCTTTCTGAAAATTTGAAAATTCTTAAAAAATTCGTCTAAAATCTTGATGTCCCCAATCCTATGTTTTGTATGTTTTTTCCACGTGTCTTGACATCCAATGTACCCATGCAAAGTTTGGTGAAGATCTGAGTATGTAGTTTTTGACCTTATCTGGAACCTCCCATCTGAAAATTTGAAAATTCTTAAAAAATTCGTCCAAAGTCTTGATGTCTCCAATCTCTTGTTTTGTACGTTTTTTCCACGTGTCTTGACATCCAATGTATCCCTGCAAAGTTTGGTGAAGATCTGAGTATGTAGTTTTTGACCTTATATGGAACCTCCTTTCTGAAAATTTGAAAATTCTTAAAAAATTCGTCCAAAATCTTGATGTCCCCAATCTCTTGTTTTGTACGTTTTTTCCACGTGTCTTGACATCCAATGTATCCATGCAAAGTTTGGTGAAGATCTGAGTATGTCGTTTTTGACCTTATCTGGAACCTCCCAACTTAAAATTTGAAAATTCTTAAAAAATTCGTCGAAAATCTTGATGTCTCCAATCTCTTGTTTTGTACGTTTTTTCCACGTGTCTTGACATGCAAAGTATCCCTGCAACGTTTGGTGAAGATCTGAGTATGTAGTTTTTGACCTTATCTGGAACCTCCTATCTGAAAATTTGAAAATTCTTAAAAAATACATCCAAAATCTTGATGTCTCCAATCTCTTGTTTTGTACGTTTTTTCCACGTTTCTTGACATCCAATGTATCCCTGCAATGTTTGTTGAAGATCTGAGTATGTAGTTTTTGACCTTATGTGGAACCTCCTATCTGAAAATTTGAAAATTCTTAAAAAATTTGACCAAAATCTTGATGTCCCCAATCCTATGTTTTGTATGTTCTTTCCACGTGTCTTGACATCCAATGTATCCCTGCAAAGTTTGGTGAAGATCTGAGTATGTCGTTTTTGACCTCATCTGGAACATCCTTTCTGAAAATTTGAAAATTCTTAAAAAATTCGTCCAAAATCTTGATGTCTCCAATCTATTGTTTTGTACGTTTTTTTCACGTGTCTTCACATCCAATGTATCCCTGCAAAGTTTGGTGAAGATCTGAGTATGTAGTTTTTGACCTTATCTGGAACCTCTCATCTGAAAATTTGAAAATTCCTAAAAAATCCGTCCAAAATCTTGATGACCCCAATCTCTTGTTTTGTACGTTTTTTCCACGTGTCTTGACATCCAATGTATCCCTGCAAAGTTTGGTGAAGATCTGAGTATGTAGTTTTTGACCTTATATGGAACCTCCTTTCTGAAAATTGGAAAATTCTTAAAAAATTCGTCCAAAATCTTGATGTCCCCAATCCTATGTTTTGTATGTTTTTTCCACGTGTCTTGACATCCAATGTATCCCTGCAAAGTTTGGTGAAGATCTGAGTATGTCGTTTTTGACCTTATCTGAAACCTCCCATCTGAAAATTTGAAAATTGTTAAAAAATTCGTCCAAAATCTTGATGTCTCCAATCTCTTGTTTTGTACGTTTTTTCCACGTGTCTTGACATGCAAAGTATCCCTGCAACGTTTGGTGAAGATCTGAGTATGTAGTTTTTGACCTTATCTGGAACCTCCTATCTGAAAATTTGAAAATTCTTAAAAAATTCGTCCAAAATCTTGATGTCTCCAATCTCTTGTTTTGTACGTTTTTTCCACGTGTCTTGACATCCAATGTATCCCTGCAAAGTTTGGTGAAGATCTGAGTATGTAGTTTTTGTCCTTATATGGAACCTCCTTTCTGAAAATTTGAAAATTCTTAAAAAATTCGTCCAAAATCTTGATGTCCCCAATCTCTTGTTTTGTACGTTTTTTCCACGTGTCTTGACATCCAATGTATCCATGCAAAGTTTGGTGAAGATCTGAGTATGTCGTTTTTGACCTTATCTGGAACCTCCCATCTGAAAATTTGAAAATTCTTAAAAAATTCGTCGAAAATCTTGATGTCTCCAATCTCTTGTTTTGTACGTTTTTTCCACGTGTCTTGACATGCAAAGTATCCCTGCAACGTTTGGTGAAGATCTGAGTATGTAGTTTTTGACCTTATCTGGAACCTCCTATCTGAAAATTTGAAAATTCTTAAAAAATTCGTCCAAAATCTTGATGTCTCCAATCTCTTGTTTTGTACGTTTTTTCCACGTTTCTTGACATCCAATGTATCCCTGCAATGTTTGGTGAAGATCTGAGTATGTAGTTTTTGACCTTATATGGAACCTCCTATCTGAAAATTTGAAAATTCTTAAAAAATTTGACCAAAATCTTGATATCCCCAATCCTATGTTTTGTATGTTTTTTCCACGTGTCTTGACATCCAATGTATCCCTGCAAAGTTTGGTGAAGATCTGAGTATGTAGTTTTTGACCTTATCTGAAACCTCCTATCTGAAAATTTAAAATTTTTTAAAAAATTCGTCCAAAATCTTGATGTCCTCAATCTCTTGTTTTGTACGTTTTTTCCACGTGTCTTGACCTCCAATGTATCCCTGCAAAGTTTGGTGAAGATCTGAGTATGTCGTTTTTGACCTTATCTGAAACCTCCCATCTGAAAATTTGAAAATTGTTAAAAAATTCGTCGAAAATCTTGATGTCTCCAATCTCTTGTTTTGTACGTTTTTTCCACGTGTCTTGACATGCAAAGTATCCCTGCAACGTTTGGTGAAGATCTGAGTATGTAGTTTTTGACCTTATCTGGAACCTCCCATCTGAAAATTTGAAAATTCCTAAAAAATCCGTCCAAAATCTTGATGACCTCAATCTCTTGTTTTGTACGTTTTTTCCACGTGTCTTGACATCCAATGTATCCCTGCAATGTTTGGTGAAGATCTGAGTATGTAGTTTTTGACCTTATATGGAACCTCTTATCTGAAAATTTGAAAATTCTTAAAAATATTTGACCAAAATCTTGATGTCCCCAATCCTATGTTTTGTATGTTTTTTCCACGTGTCTTGACATCCAATGTATTTCTGCAAAGTTTGGTGAAGATCTGAGTATGTCGTTTTTGACCTTATCTGGAACATCCTTTCTGAAAATTTGAAAATTCTTAAAAAATTCGTCCAAAATCTTGATGTCTCCAATCTCTTGTTTTGTACGTTTTTTCCACGTGTCTTGACATCCAATGTATCCCTGCAAAGTTTGGTGAAGATCTGAGTATGTAGTTTTTGACCTTATATGGAACCTCCCATCTGAAAATTTGAAAATTCTTAAAAAATTCGACCAAAATCTTGATGTCTCCAATCCTATGTTTTGTATGTTTTTTCCACGTGTCTTGACATCCAATGTATCAATGCAAAGTTTGGTGAAGATCTGAGTATGTCGTTTTTGACCTTATCTGAAACCTCCCATCTGAAAATTTGAAAATTCTTAAAAAATTCGTCCAAAATCTTGATGTCTCCAATCTCTTGTTTTGTACGTTTTTTCCACGTGTCTTGACATGCAAAGTATCCCTGCAACGTTTGGTGAAGATCTGAGTATGTAGTTTTTGACCTTATCTGGAACCTCCTATCTGAAAATTTGAAAATTCTTAAAAAATTCGTCCAAAATCTTGATGTCTCCAATCTCTTGTTTTGTACGTTTTTTCCACGTGTCTTGACATCCAATGTATCCCTGCAATGTTTGATGAAGATCTGAGTATGTAGTTTTTGACCTTATATGGAACCTCCTATCTGAAAATTTGAAAATTCTTAAAAAATTTGACCAAAATCTTGATATCCCCAATCCTATGTTTTGTATGTTTTTTCCACGTGTGTTGACATCCAATGTATCCCTGCATAGTTTGGTGAAGATCTGAGTATGTAGTTTTTGACCTTATCTGGAACCTCCTATCTGAAAATTTGAAAATTTTTAAAAAATTCGTCCAAAATCTTGATGTCTTCAATCTCTTGTTTTGTACGTTTTTTCCACGTGTCTTGACCTCCAATGTATCCCTGCAAAGTTTTGTGAAGATCTGAGTATGTAGTTTTTGACCTTATATGGAACCTCCTTTCTGAAAATTTGAAAATTCTTAAAAAATTCGTCTAAAATCTTGATGTCCCCAATCCTATGTTTTGTATGTTTTTTCCACGTGTCTTGACATCCAATGTACCCATGCAAAGTTTGGTGAAGATCTGAGTATGTAGTTTTTGACCTTATCTGGAACCTCCCATCTGAAAATTTGAAAATTCTTAAAAAATTCGTCCAAAGTCTTGATGTCTCCAATCTCTTGTTTTGTACGTTTTTTCCACGTGTCTTGACATCCAATGTATCCCTGCAAAGTTTGGTGAAGATCTGAGTATGTAGTTTTTGACCTTATATGGAACCTCCTTTCTGAAAATTTGAAAATTCTTAAAAAATTCGTCCAAAATCTTGATGTCCCCAATCTCTTGTTTTGTACGTTTTTTCCACGTGTCTTGACATCCAATGTATCCATGCAAAGTTTGGTGAAGATCTGAGTATGTCGTTTTTGACCTTATCTGGAACCTCCCAACTTAAAATTTGAAAATTCTTAAAAAATTCGTCGAAAATCTTGATGTCTCCAATCTCTTGTTTTGTACGTTTTTTCCACGTGTCTTGACATGCAAAGTATCCCTGCAACGTTTGGTGAAGATCTGAGTATGTAGTTTTTGACCTTATCTGGAACCTCCTATCTGAAAATTTGAAAATTCTTAAAAAATACATCCAAAATCTTGATGTCTCCAATCTCTTGTTTTGTACGTTTTTTCCACGTTTCTTGACATCCAATGTATCCCTGCAATGTTTGTTGAAGATCTGAGTATGTAGTTTTTGACCTTATGTGGAACCTCCTATCTGAAAATTTGAAAATTTTTAAAAAATTTGACCAAAATCTTGATGTCCCCAATCCTATGTTTTGTATGTTCTTTCCACGTGTCTTGACATCCAATGTATCCCTGCAAAGTTTGGTGAAGATCTGAGTATGTCGTTTTTGACCTCATCTGGAACATCCTTTCTGAAAATTTGAAAATTCTTAAAAAATTCGTCCAAAATCTTGATGTCTCCAATCTATTGTTTTGTACGTTTTTTTCACGTGTCTTCACATCCAATGTATCCCTGCAAAGTTTGGTGAAGATCTGAGTATGTAGTTTTTGACCTTATCTGGAACCTCTCATCTGAAAATTTGAAAATTCCTAAAAAATCCGTCCAAAATCTTGATGACACCAATCTCTTGTTTTGTACGTTTTTTCCACGTGTCTTGACATCCAATGTATCCCTGCAAAGTTTGGTGAAGATCTGAGTATGTAGTTTTTGACCTTATATGGAACCTCCTTTCTGAAAATTGGAAAATTCTTAAAAAATTCGTCCAAAATCTTGATGTCCCCAATCCTATGTTTTGTATGTTTTTTCCACGTGTCTTGACATCCAATGTATCCCTGCAAAGTTTGGTGAAGATCTGAGTATGTCGTTTTTGACCTTATCTGAAACCTCCCATCTGAAAATTTGAAAATTGTTAAAAAATTCGTCGAAAATCTTGATGTCTCCAATCTCTTGTTTTGTACGTTTTTTCCACGTGTCTTGACATGCAAAGTATCCCTGCAACGTTTGGTGAAGATCTGAGTATGTAGTTTTTGACCTTATCTGGAACCTCCTATCTGAAAATTTGAAAATTCTTAAAAAATTCGTCCAAAATCTTGATGTCTCCAATCTCTTGTTTTGTACGTTTTTTCCACGTGTCTTGACATCCAATGTATCCCTGCAAAGTTTGGTGAAGATCTGAGTATGTAGTTTTTGTCCTTATATGGAACCTTCTTTCTGAAAATTTGAAAATTCTTAAAAAATTCGTCCAAAATCTTGATGTCCCCAATCTCTTGTTTTGTACGTTTTTTCCACGTGTCTTGACATCCAATGTATCCATGCAAAGTTTGGTGAAGATCTGAGTATGTCGTTTTTGACCTTATCTGGAACCTCCCATCTGAAAATTTGAAAATTCTTAAAAAATTCGTCGAAAATCTTGATGTCTCCAATCTCTTGTTTTGTACGTTTTTTCCACGTGTCTTGACATGCAAAGTATCCCTGCAACGTTTGGTGAAGATCTGAGTATGTAGTTTTTGACCTTATCTGGAACCTCCTATCTGAAAATTTGAAAATTCTTAAAAAATTCGTCCAAAATCTTGATGTCTCCAATCTCTTGTTTTGTACGTTTTTTCCACGTTTCTTGACATCCAATGTATCCCTGCAATGTTTGGTGAAGATCTGAGTATGTAGTTTTTGACCTTATATGGAACCTCCTATCTGAAAATTTGAAAATTCTTAAAAAATTTGACCAAAATCTTGATATCCCCAATCCTATGTTTTGTATGTTTTTTCCACGTGTCTTGACATCCAATGTATCCCTGCAAAGTTTGGTGAAGATCTGAGTATGTAGTTTTTGACCTTATCTGAAACCTCCTATCTGAAAATTTAAAATTTTTTAAAAAATTCGTCCAAAATCTTGATGTCCTCAATCTCTTGTTTTGTACGTTTTTTCCACGTGTCTTGACCTCCAATGTATCCCTGCAAAGTTTGGTGAAGATCTGAGTATGTCGTTTTTGATCTTATCTGGAACATCCTTTCTGAAAATTTGAAAATTCTTAAAAAATTCGTCCAAAATCTTGATGTCTCCAATCTCTTGTTTTGTACGTTTTTTCCACGTGTCTTGACATCCAATGTATCCCTGCAAAGTTTGGTGAAGATCTGAGTATGTAGTTTTTGACCTTATATGGAACCTCCTTTCTGAAAATTTGAAAATTCTTAAATAATTCGTCCAAAATCTTGATGTCCCCAATCTCTTGTTTTGTACGTTTTTCCACGTGTCTTGACATCCAATGTATCCATGCAAAGTTTGGTGAAGATCTGAGTATGTCGTTTTTGACCTTATCTGGAACCTCCCATCTGAAAATTTGAAAATTCTTAAAAAATTCGTCGAAAATCTTGATGTCTCCAATCTCTTGTTTTGTACGTTTTTTCCACGTGTCTTGACATGCAAAGTATCCCTGCAACGTTTGGTGAAGATCTGAGTATGTAGTTTTTGACCTTATCTGGAACCTCCTATCTGAAAATTTGAAAATTCTTAAAAAATTCGTCCAAAATCTTGATGTCTCCAATCTCTTGTTTTGTACGTTTTTTCCACGTTTCTTGACATCCAATGTATCCCTGCAATGTTTGGTGAAGATCTGAGTATGTAGTTTTTGACCTTATATGGAACCTCCTATCTGAAAATTTGAAAATTCTTAAAAAATTTGACCAAAACCTTGATATCCCCAATCCTATGTTTTGTATGTTTTTTCCACGTGTCTTGACATCCAATGTATCCCTGCAAAGTTTGGTGAAGTTCTGAGTATGTAGTTTTTGACCTTATCTGGAACCTCCTATCTGAAAATTTGAAAAATTTTAAAAAATTCGTCCAAAATCTTGATGTCTTCAATCTCTTGTTTTGTACGTTTTTTCCACGTGTCTTGACCTCCAATGTATCCCTGCAAAGTTTGGTGAAGATCTGAGTATGTCGTTTTTGACCTTATCTGGAACCTCCTTTCTGAAAATTTGAAAATTCTTAAAAAATTCGTCCAAAATCTTGATGTCTCCAATCTCTTGTTTTGTACGTTTTTTCCACGTGTCTTGACATCCAATGTATCCCTGCAAAATTTGGTGAAGATCTGAGTATGTAGTTTTTGACCTTATATGGAACCTCCCATCTGAAAATTTGAAAATTCCTAAAAAATCCGTCTAAAATCTTGATGTCTCCACTCTCTTGTTTTGTACGTTTTTTCCACGTGTCTTGACATCCAATGTATCCCTGCAAAGTTTGGTGAAGATCTGAGTATGTAGTTTTTGACCTTATATGGAACCTCCTTTCTGAAAATTTGAAAATTCTTAAAAAATTCGACCAAAATCTTGATGTCTCCAATCCTATGTTTTGTATGTTTTTTCCACATGTCTTGACATCCAATGTATCCATGCAAAGTTTGGTGAAGATCTGAGTATGTAGTTTTTGACCTTAAATGGAACCTCCTATCTGATAATTTGAGAATTCTTGAAAAATTCGTCCAAAATCTTGATGTCTCCAATATCTTGTTTTGTACGTTTTTTCCACGTGTCTTGACATCCAATGTATCCCTGCAAAGTTTGGTGAAGATCTGAGTATGTAGTTTTTGACCTTATCTGGAACCTCCCATCTGAAAATTTGAAAATTCCTAAAAAATCCGTCCAAAATCTTGATGACCTCAATCTCTTGTTTTGTACGTTTTTTCCACGTGTCTTGACATCCAATGTATCCCTGCAATGTTTGGTGAAGATCTGAGTATGTAGTTTTTGACCTTATATGGAACCTCTTATCTGAAAATTTGAAAATTCTTAAAAATATTTGACCAAAATCTTGATGTCCCCAATCCTATGTTTTGTATGTTTTTTCCACGTGTCTTGACATCCAATGTATTTCTGCAAAGTTTGGTGAAGATCTGAGTATGTCGTTTTTGACCTTATGTGGAACATCCTTTCTGAAAATTTGAAAATTCTTAAAAAATTCGTCCAAAATCTTGATGTCTCCAATCTCTTGTTTTGTACGTTTTTTCCACGTGTCTTGACATCCAATGTATCCCTGCAAAGTTTGGTGAAGATCTGAGTATGTAGTTTTTGACCTTATATGGAACCTCCCATCTGAAAATTTGAAAATTCTTAAAAAATTCGACCAAAATCTTGATGTCTCCAATCCTATGTTTTGTATGTTTTTTCCACGTGTCTTGACATCCAATGTATCAATGCAAAGTTTGGTGAAGATCTGAGTATGTCGTTTTTGACCTTATCTGAAACCTCCCATCTGAAAATTTGAAAATTCTTAAAAAATTCGTCCAAAATCTTGATGTCTCCAATCTCTTGTTTTGTACGTTTTTTCCACGTGTCTTGACATGCAAAGTATCCCTGCAACGTTTGGTGAAGATCTGAGTATGTAGTTTTTGACCTTATCTGGAACCTCCTATCTGAAAATTTGAAAATTCTTAAAAAATTCGTCCAAAATCTTGATGTCTCCAATCTCTTGTTTTGTACGTTTTTTCCACGTGTCTTGACATCCAATGTATCCCTGCAATGTTTGATGAAGATCTGAGTATGTAGTTTTTGACCTTATATGGAACCTCCTATCTGAAAATTTGAAAATTCTTAAAAAATTTGACCAAAATCTTGATATCCCCAATCCTATGTTTTGTATGTTTTTTCCACGTGTGTTGACATCCAATGTATCCCTGCATAGTTTGGTGAAGATCTGAGTATGTAGTTTTTGACCTTATCTGGAACCTCCTATCTGAAAATTTGAAAATTTTTAAAAAATTCGTCCAAAATCTTGATGTCTTCAATCTCTTGTTTTGTACGTTTTTTCCACGTGTCTTGACCTCCAATGTATCCCTGCAAAGTTTGGTGAAGATCTGAGTATGTAGTTTTTGACCTTATATGGAACCTCCTTTCTGAAAATTTGAAAATTCTTAAAAAATTCGTCTAAAATCTTGATGTCCCCAATCCTATGTTTTGTATGTTTTTTCCACGTGTCTTGACATCCAATGTACCCATGCAAAGTTTGGTGAAGATCTGAGTATGTAGTTTTTGACCTTATCTGGAACCACCCATCTGAAAATTTGAAAATTCTTAAAAAATTCGTCCAATGTCTTGATGTCTCCAATCTCTTGTTTTGTACGTTTTTTCCACGTGTCTTGACATCCAATGTATCCCTGCAAAGTTTGGTGAAGATCTGAGTATGTAGTTTTTGACCTTATATGGAACCTCCTATCTGATAATTTGAGAATTCTTGAAAAATTCGTCCAAAATCTTGATGTCTCCAATATCTTGTTTTGTACGTTTTTTCCACGTGTCTTGACATCCAATGTATCCCTGCAAAGTTTGGTGAAGATCTGAGTATGTAGTTTTTGACCTTATCTGGAACCTCCCATCTGAAAATTTGAAAATTCCTAAAAAATCCGTCCAAAATCTTGATGACCTCAATCTCTTGTTTTGTACGTTTTTTCCACGTGTCTTGACATCCAATGTATCCCTGCAATGTTTGGTGAAGATCTGAGTATGTAGTTTTTGACCTTATATGGAACCTCTTATCTGAAAATTTGAAAATTCTTAAAAATATTTGACCAAAATCTTGATGTCCCCAATCCTATGTTTTGTATGTTTTTTCCACGTGTCTTGACATCCAATGTATTTCTGCAAAGTTTGGTGAAGATCTGAGTATGTCGTTTTTGACCTTATCTGGAACATCCTTTCTGAAAATTTGAAAATTCTTAAAAAATTCGTCCAAAATCTTGATGTCTCCAATCTCTTGTTTTGTACGTTTTTTCCACGTGTCTTGACATCCAATGTATCCCTGCAAAGTTTGGTGAAGATCTGAGTATGTAGTTTTTGACCTTATATGGAACCTCCCATCTGAAAATTTGAAAATTCTTAAAAAATTCGACCAAAATCTTGATGTCTCCAATCCTATGTTTTGTATGTTTTTTCCACGTGTCTTGACATCCAATGTATCAATGCAAAGTTTGGTGAAGATCTGAGTATGTCGTTTTTGACCTTATCTGAAACCTCCCATCTGAAAATTTGAAAATTCTTAAAAAATTCGTCCAAAATCTTGATGTCTCCAATCTCTTGTTTTGTACGTTTTTTCCACGTGTCTTGACATGCAAAGTATCCCTGCAACGTTTGGTGAAGATCTGAGTATGTAGTTTTTGACCTTATCTGGAACCTCCTATCTGAAAATTTGAAAATTCTTAAAAAATTCGTCCAAAATCTTGATGTCTCCAATCTCTTGTTTTGTACGTTTTTTCCACGTGTCTTGACATCCAATGTATCCCTGCAATGTTTGATGAAGATCTGAGTATGTAGTTTTTGACCTTATATGGAACCTCCTATCTGAAAATTTGAAAATTCTTAAAAAATTTGACCAAAATCTTGATATCCCCAATCCTATGTTTTGTATGTTTTTTCCACGTGTGTTGACATCCAATGTATCCCTGCATAGTTTGGTGAAGATCTGAGTATGTAGTTTTTGACCTTATCTGGAACCTCCTATCTGAAAATTTGAAAATTTTTAAAAAATTCGTCCAAAATCTTGATGTCTTCAATCTCTTGTTTTGTACGTTTTTTCCACGTGTCTTGACCTCCAATGTATCCCTGCAAAGTTTGGTGAAGATCTGAGTATGTAGTTTTTGACCTTATATGGAACCTCCTTTCTGAAAATTTGAAAATTCTTAAAAAATTCGTCTAAAATCTTGATGTCCCCAATCCTATGTTTTGTATGTTTTTTCCACGTGTCTTGACATCCAATGTACCCATGCAAAGTTTGGTGAAGATCTGAGTATGTAGTTTTTGACCTTATCTGGAACCTCCCATCTGAAAATTTGAAAATTCTTAAAAAATTCGTCCAAAGTCTTGATGTCTCCAATCTCTTGTTTTGTACGTTTTTTCCACGTGTCTTGACATCCAATGTATCCCTGCAAAGTTTGGTGAAGATCTGAGTATGTAGTTTTTGACCTTATATGGAACCTCCTTTCTGAAAATTTGAAAATTCTTAAAAAATTCGTCCAAAATCTTGATGTCCCCAATCTCTTGTTTTGTACGTTTTTTCCACGTGTCTTGACATCCAATGTATCCCTGCAAAGTTTGGTGAAGATCTGAGTATGTCGTTTTTGACCTTATCTGGAACCTCCCAACTTAAAATTTGAAAATTCTTAAAAAATTCGTCGAAAATCTTGATGTCTCCAATCTCTTGTTTTGTACGTTTTTTCCACGTGTCTTGACATGCAAAGTATCCCTGCAACGTTTGGTGAAGATCTGAGTATGTAGTTTTTGACCTTATCTGGAACCTCCTATCTGAAAATTTGAAAATTCTTAAAAAATACATCCAAAATCTTGATGTCTCCAATCTCTTGTTTTGTACGTTTTTTCCACGTTTCTTGACATCCAATGTATCCCTGCAATGTTTGTTGAAGATCTGAGTATGTAGTTTTTGACCTTATGTGGAACCTCCTATCTGAAAATTTGAAAATTCTTAAAAAATTTGACCAAAATCTTGATGTCCCCAATCCTATGTTTTGTATGTTCTTTCCACGTGTCTTGACATCCAATGTATCCCTGCAAAGTTTGGTGAAGATCTGAGTATGTCGTTTTTGACCTCATCTGGAACATCCTTTCTGAAAATTTGAAAATTCTTAAAAAATTCGTCCAAAATCTTGATGTCTCCAATCTATTGTTTTGTACGTTTTTTTCACGTGTCTTCACATCCAATGTATCCCTGAAAAGTTTGGTGAAGATCTGAGTATGTAGTTTTTGACCTTATCTGGAACCTCTCATCTGAAAATTTGAAAATTCCTAAAAAATCCGTCCAAAATCTTGATGACACCAATCTCTTGTTTTGTACGTTTTTTCCACGTGTCTTGACATCCAATGTATCCCTGCAAAGTTTGGTGAAGATCTGAGTATGTAGTTTTTGACCTTATATGGAACCTCCTTTCTGAAAATTGGAAAATTCTTAAAAAATTCGTCCAAAATCTTGATGTCCCCAATCCTATGTTTTGTATGTTTTTTCCACGTGTCTTGACATCCAATGTATCCCTGCAAAGTTTGGTGAAGATCTGAGTATGTCGTTTTTGACCTTATCTGAAACCTCCCATCTGAAAATTTGAAAATTGTTAAAAAATTCGTCGAAAATCTTGATGTCTCCAATCTCTTGTTTTGTACGTTTTTTCCACGTGTCTTGACATGCAAAGTATCCCTGCAACGTTTGGTGAAGATCTGAGTATGTAGTTTTTGACCTTATCTGGAACCTCCTATCTGAAAATTTGAAAATTCTTAAAAAATTCGTCCAAAATCTTGATGTCTCCAATCTCTTGTTTTGTACGTTTTTTCCACGTGTCTTGACATCCAATGTATCCCTGCAAAGTTTGGTGAAGATCTGAGTATGTAGTTTTTGACCTTATATGGAACCTCCTTTCTGAAAATTTGAAAATTCTTAAAAAATTCGTCCAAAATCTTGATGTCCCCAATCTCTTGTTTTGTACGTTTTTTCCACGTGTCTTGACATCCAATGTATCCATGCAAAGTTTGGTGAAGATCTGAGTATGTCGTTTTTGACCTTATCTGGAACCTCCCATCTGAAAATTTGAAAATTCTTAAAAAATTCGTCGAAAATCTTGATGTCTCCAATCTCTTGTTTTGTACGTTTTTTCCACGTGTCTTGACATGCAAAGTATCCCTGCAACGTTTGGTGAAGATCTGAGTATGTAGTTTTTGACCTTATCTGGAACCTCCTATCTGAAAATTTGAAAATTCTTCAAAAATTCGTCCAAAATCTTGATGTCTCCAATCTCTTGTTTTGTACGTTTTTTCCACGTTTCTTGACATCCTATGTATCCCTGCAATGTTTGGTGAAGATCTGAGTATGTAGTTTTTGACCTTATATGGAACCTCCTATCTGAAAATTTGAAAATTCTTAAAAAATTTGACCAAAACCTTGATATCCCCAATCCTATGTTTTGTATGTTTTTTCCACGTGTCTTGACATCCAATGTATCCCTGCAAAGTTTGGTGAAGTTCTGAGTATGTAGTTTTTGACCTTATCTGGAACCTCCTATCTGAAAATTTGAAAAATTTTAAAAAATTCGTCCAAAATCTTGATGTCTTCAATCTCTTGTTTTGTACGTTTTTTCCACGTGTCTTGACCTCCAATGTATCCCTGCAAAGTTTGGTGAAGATCTGAGTATGTCGTTTTTGACCTTATCTGGAACCTCCTTTCTGAAAATTTGAAAATTCTTAAAAAATTCGTCCAAAATCTTGATGTCTCCAATCTCTTGTTTTGTACGTTTTTTCCACGTGTCTTGACATCCAATGTATCCCTGCAAAATTTGGTGAAGATCTGAGTATGTAGTTTTTGACCTTATATGGAACCTCCCATCTGAAAATTTGAAAATTCCTAAAAAATCCGTCTAAAATCTTGATGTCTCCACTCTCTTGTTTTGTACTTTTTTTCCACGTGTCTTGACATCCAATGTATCCCTGCAAAGTTTGGTGAAGATCTGAGTATGTAGTTTTTGACCTTATATGGAACCTCCTTTCTGAAAATTTGAAAATTCTTAAAAAATTCGACCAAAATCTTGATGTCTCCAATCCTATGTTTTGTATGTTTTTTCCACGTGTCTTGACATCCAATGTATCCCTGCAAAGTTTGGTGAAGATCTGAGTATGTAGTTTTTGACCTTATATGGAACCTCCTATCTGATAATTTGAGAATTCTTGAAAAATTCGTCCAAAATCTTGATGTCTCCAATATCTTGTTTTGTACGTTTTTTCCACGTGTCTTGACATCCAATGTATCCCTGCAATGTTTGGTGAAGATCTGAGTATGTAGTTTTTGACCTTATCTGGAACCTCCCATCTGAAAATTTGAAAATTCCTAAAAAATCCGTCCAAAATCTTGATGACCTCAATCTCTTGTTTTGTACGTTTTTTCCACGTGTCTTGACATCCAATGTATCCCTGCAATGTTTGGTGAAGATCTGAGTATGTAGTTTTTGACCTTATATGGAACCTCTTATCTGAAAATTTGAAAATTCTTAAAAATATTTGACCAAAATCTTGATGTCCCCAATCCTATGTTTTGTATGTTTTTTCCACGTGTCTTGACATCCAATGTATTTCTGCAAAGTTTGGTGAAGATCTGAGTATGTCGTTTTTGACCTTATCTGGAACATCCTTTCTGAAAATTTGAAAATTCTTAAAAAATTCGTCCAAAATCTTGATGTCTCCAATCTCTTGTTTTGTACGTTTTTTCCACGTGTCTTGACATCCAATGTATCCCTGCAATGTTTGATGAAGATCTGAGTATGTAGTTTTTGACCTAATATGGAACCTCCTATCTGAAAATTTGAAAATTCTTAAAAAATTTGACCAAAATCTTGATATCCCCAATCCTATGTTTTGTATGTTTTTTCCACGTGTGTTGACATCCAATGTATCCCTGCATAGTTTGGTGAAGATCTGAGTATGTAGTTTTTGACCTTATCTGGAACCTCCTATCTGAAAATTTGAAAATTTTTAAAAAATTCGTCCAAAATCTTGATGTCTTCAATCTCTTGTTTTGTACGTTTTTTCCACGTGTCTTGACCTCCAATGTATCCCTGCAAAGTTTGGTGAAGATCTGAGTATGTAGTTTTTGACCTTATATGGAACCTCCTTTCTGAAAATTTGAAAATTCTTAAAAAATTCGTCTAAAATCTTGATGTCCCCAATCCTATGTTTTGTATGTTTTTTCCACGTGTCTTGACATCCAATGTATCCATGCAAAGTTTGGTGAAGATCTGAGTATGTAGTTTTTGACCTTATCTGGAACCTCCCATCTGAAAATTTGAAAATTCTTAAAAAATTCGTCCAAAGTCTTGATGTCTCCAATCTCTTGTTTTGTACGTTTTTTCCACGTGTCTTGACATCCAATGTATCCCTGCAAAGTTTGGTGAAAATCTGAGTATGTAGTTTTTGACCTTATATGGAACCTCCTTTCTGAAAATTTGAAAATTCTTAAAAAATTCGTCCAAAATCTTGATGTCCCCAATCTCTTGTTTTGTACGTTTTTTCCACGTGTCTTGACATCCAATGTATCCCTGCAAAGTTTGGTGAAGATCTGAGTATGTCGTTTTTGACCTTATCTGGAACCTCCCAACTTAAAATTTGAAAATTCTTAAAAAATTCGTCGAAAATCTTGATGTCTCCAATCTCTTGTTTTGTACGTTTTTTCCACGTGTCTTGACATGCAAAGTATCCCTGCAACGTTTGGTGAAGATCTGAGTATGTAGTTTTTTACCTTATCTGGAACCTCTTATCTGAAAATTTGAAAATTCTTAAAAAATACATCCAAAATCTTGATGTCTCCAATCTCTTGTTTTGTACGTTTTTTCCACGTTTCTTGACATCCAATGTATCCCTGCAATGTTTGTTGAAGATCTGAGTATGTAGTTTTTGACCTTATGTGGAACCTCCTATCTGAAAATTTGAAAATTCTTAAAAAATTTGACCAAAATCTTGATGTCCCCAATCCTATGTTTTGTATGTTCTTTCCACGTGTCTTGACATCCAATGTATTCCTGCAAAGTTTGGTGAAGATCTGAGTATGTCGTTTTTGACCTCATCTGGAACATCCTTTCTGAAAATTTGAAAATTCTTAAAAAATTCGTCCAAAATCTTGATGTCTCCAATCTATTGTTTTGTACGTTTTTTTCACGTGTCTTCACATCCAAAGTATCCCTGCAAAGTTTGGTGAAGATCTGAGTATGTAGTTTTTGACCTTATCTGGAACCTCTCATCTGAAAATTTGAAAATTCCTAAAAAATCCGTCCAAAATCTTGATGACACCAATCTCTTGTTTTGTACGTTTTTTCCACGTGTCTTGACATCCAATGTATCCCTGCAAAGTTTGGTGAAGATCTGAGTATGTAGTTTTTGACCTTATATGGAACCTCCTTTCTGAAAATTGGAAAATTCTTAAAAAATTCGTCCAAAATCTTGATGTCCCCAATCCTATGTTTTGTATGTTTTTTCCACGTGTCTTGACATCCAATGTATCCCTGCAAAGTTTGGTGAAGATCTGAGTATGTCGTTTTTGACCTTATCTGAAACCTCCCATCTGAATTTGAAAATTGTTAAAAAATTCGTCGAAAATCTTGATGTCTCCAATCTCTTGTTTTGTACGTTTTTTCCACGTGTCTTGACATGCAAAGTATCCCTGCAACGTTTGGTGAAGATCTGAGTATGTAGTTTTTGACCTTATCTGGAACCTCCTATCTGAAAATTTGAAAATTCTTAAAAAATTCGTCCAAAATCTTGATGTCTCCAATCTCTTGTTTTGTACGTTTTTTCCACGTTTCTTGACATCCAATGTATCCCTGCAATGTTTGGTGAAGATCTGAGTATGTAGTTTTTGACCTTATATGGAACCTCCTATCTGAAAATTTGAAAATTCTTAAAAAATTTGACCAAAATCTTGATATCCCCAATCCTATGTTTTGTATGTTTTTTCCACGTGTCTTGACATCCAATGTATCCCTGCAAAGTTTGGTGAAGATCTGAGTATGTAGTTTTTGACCTTATCTGGAACCTCCTATCTGAAAATTTGAAAATTTTTAAAAAATTCGTCCAAAATCTTGATGTCTTCAATCTCTTGTTTTGTACGTTTTTTCCACGTGTCTTGACCTCCAATGTATCCCTGCAAAGTTTGGTGAAGATCTGAGTATGTCGTTTTTGACCTTATATGGAACCTCCTTTCTGAAAATTTGAAAATTCTTAAAAAATTCGTCCAAAATCTTGATGTCCCCAATCTCTTGTTTTGTACGTTTTTTCCACGTGTCTTGACATCCAATGTATCCATGCAAAGTTTGGTGAAGATCTGAGTATGTCGTTTTTGACCTTATCTGGAACCTAACATCTGAAAATTTGAAAATTCTTAAAAAATTCGTCGAAAATCTTGATGTCTCCAATCTCTTGTTTTGTACGTTTTTTCCACGTGTCTTGACATGCAAAGTATCCCTGCAACGTTTGGTGAAGGTCGGAGTATGTAGTTTTTGACCTTATCTGGAACCTCCTATCTGAAAATTTGAAAATTCTTCAAAAATTCGTCCAAAATCTTGATGTCTCCAATCTCTTGTTTTGTACGTTTTTTCCACGTTTCTTGACATCCAATGTATCCCTGCAATGTTTGGTGAAGATCTGAGTATGTAGTTTTTGACCTTATATGGAACCTCCTATCTGAAAATTTGAAAATTCTTAAAAAAATTGACCAAAATCTTGATATCCCCAATCATATGTTTTGTATGTTTTTTCCACGTGTCTTGACATCCAATGTATCCCTGCAAAGTTTGGTGAAGATCTGAGTATGTAGTTTTTGACCTTATCTGGAACCTCCTATCTGAAAATTTGAAAATTTTTAAAAAATTCGTCCAAAATCTTGATGTCTTCAATCTCTTGTTTTGTACGTTTTTTCCACGTGTCTTGACCTCCAATGTATCCCTGCAAAGTTTGGTGAAGATCTGAGTATGTCGTTTTTGACCTTATCTGGAACATCCTTTCTAAAAATTTGAAAATTCTTAAAAAATTCGTCTAAAAATCTTGATGTCTCCAATCTCTTGTTTTGTACGTTTTTTCCACGTGTCTTGACATCCAATGTATCCCTGCAAAGTTTGGTGAAGATCTGAGTATGTAGTTTTTGATCTTATATGGAACATCCCATCTGAAAATTTGAAAATTCCTAAAAAATCCGTCTAAAATCTTGATGACCTCAATCTCTTGTTTTGTACGTTTTTTCCACGTGTCTTGACCTCCAATGTATCCCTGCAAAGTTTGGTGAAGATCTGAGTATGTAGTTTTTGACCTTATCTGGAACCTCCCATCTGAAAATTTGAAAATTCCTAAAAAATCCGTCCAAAATCTTGATGACCTCAATCTCTTGTTTTGTACGTTTTGTCCACGTGTCTTGACATCCAATGTATCCCTGCAATGTTTGGTGAAGATCTGAGTATGTAGTTTTTGACCTTATATGGAACCTCTCATCTGAAAATTTGAAAATTCTTAAAAATATTTGACCAAAATCTTGATGTCCCCAATCCTATGTTTTGTATGTTTTTTCCACGTGTCTTGACCTCCAATGTATCCCTGCAAAGTTTGGTGAAGATCTGAGTATGTAGTTTTTGACCTTATCTGGAACCTCCCATCTGAAAATTTGAAAATTCCTAAAAAATCCGTCCAAAATCTTGATGACCTCAATCTCTTGTTTTGTACGTTTTTTCCACGTGTCTTGACATCCAATGTATCCCTGCAATGTTTGGTGAAGATCTGAGTATGTAGTTTTTGACCTTATATGGAACCTCTTATCTGAAAATTTGAAAATTCTTAAAAATATTTGACCAAAATCTTGATGTCCCCAATCCTATGTTTTGTATGTTTTTTCCACGTGTCTTGACATCCAATGTATTTCTGCAAAGTTTGGTGAAGATCTGAGTATGTCGTTTTTGACCTTATCTGGAACATCCTTTCTGAAAATTTGAAAATTCTTAAAAAATTCGTCCAAAATCTTGATGTCTCCAATCTCTTGTTTTGTACGTTTTTTCCACGTGTCTTGACATCCAATGTATCCCTGCAAAGTTTGGTGAAGATCTGAGTATGTAGTTTTTGACCTTATATGGAACCTCCTTTCTGAAAATTTGAAAATTCTTAAAAAATTCGTCTAAAATCTTGATGTCCCCAATCCTATGTTTTGTATGTTTTTTCCACGTGTCTTGACATCCAATGTATCCATGCAAAGTTTGGTGAAGATCTGAGTATGTAGTTTTTGACCTTATCTGGAACCTCCCATCTGAAAATTTGAAAATTCTTAAAAAATTCGTCCAAAGTCTTGATGTCTCCAATCTCTTGTTTTGTACGTTTTTTCCACGTGTCTTGACATCCAATGTATCCCTGCAAAGTTTGGTGAAGATCTGAGTATGTAGTTTTTGACCTTATATGGAACCTCCTTTCTGAAAATTTGAAAATTCTTAAAAAATTCGTCCAAAATCTTGATGTCCCCAATCTCTTGTTTTGTACGTTTTTTCCACGTGTGTTGACATCCAATGTATCCCTGCAAAGTTTGGTGAAGATCTGAGTATGTCGTTTTTGACCTTATCTGGAACCTCCCAACTTAAAATTTGAAAATTCTTAAAAAATTCGTCGAAAATCTTGATGTCTCCAATCTCTTGTTTTGTACGTTTTTTCCACGTGTCTTGACATGCAAAGTATCCCTGCAACGTTTGGTGAAGATCTGAGTATGTAGTTTTTGACCTTATCTGGAACCTCCTATCTGAAAATTTGAAAATTCTTAAAAAATACATCCAAAATCTTGATGTCTCCAATCTCTTGTTTTGTACGTTTTTTCCACGTTTCTTGACATCCAATGTATCCCTGCAATGTTTGTTGAAGATCTCAGTATGTAGTTTTTGACCTTATGTGGAACCTCCTATCTGAAAATTTGAAAATTCTTAAAAAATTTGACCAAAATCTTGATGTCCCCAATCCTATGTTTTGTATGTTCTTTCCACGTGTCTTGACATCCAATGTATCCCTGCAAAGTTTGGTGAAGATCTGAGTATGTCGTTTTTGACCTCATCTGGAACATCCTTTCTGAAAATTTGAAAATTCTTAAAAAATTCGTCCAAAATCTTGATGTCTCCAATCTATTGTTTTGTACGTTTTTTTCACTTGTCTTCACATCCAATGTATCCCTGCAAAGTTTGGTTAAGATCTGAGTATGTAGTTTTTGACCTTATCTGGAACCTCTCATCTGAAAATTTGAAAATTCCTAAAAAATCCGTCCAAAATCTTGATGACACCAATCTCTTGTTTTGTACGTTTTTTCCACGTGTCTTGACATCCAATGTATCCCTGCAAAGTTTGGTGAAGATCTGAGTATGTAGTTTTTGACCTTATATGGAACCTCCTTTCTGAAAATTGGAAAATTCTTAAAAAATTCGTCCAAAATCTTGATGTCCCCAATCCTATGTTTTGTATGTTTTTTCCACGTGTCTTGACATCCAATGTATCCCTGCAAAGTTTGGTGAAGATCTGAGTATGTCGTTTTTGACCTTATCTGAAACCTCCCATCTGAAAATTTGAAAATTGTAAAAAAAATTCGTCGAAAATCTTGATGTCTCCAATCTCTTGTTTTGTACGTTTTTTCCACGTGTCTTGACATGCAAAGTATCCCTGCAACGTTTGGTGAAGATCTGAGTATGTAGTTTTTGACCTTATCTGGAACCTCCTGTCTGAAAATTTGAAAATTCTTAAAAAATTCGTCCAAAATCTTGATGTCTCCAATCTCTTGTTTTGTACGTTTTTTCCACGTTTCTTGACATCCAATGTATCCCTGCAATGTTTGGTGAAGATCTGAGTATGTAGTTTTTGACCTTATATGGAACCTCCTATCTGAAAATTTGAAAATTCTTAAAAAATTTGACCAAAATCTTGATATCCCCAATCCTATGTTTGTATGTTTTTTCCACGTGTCTTGACCTCCAATGTATCCCTGCAAAGTTTGGTGAAGATCTGAGTATGTCGTTTTTGACCTTATATGGAACCTCCTTTCTGAAAATTTGAAAATTCTTAAAAAATTCGTCCAAAATCTTGATGTCCCCAATCTCTTGTTTTGTACGTTTTTTCCACGTGTCTTGACATCCAATGTATCCATGCAAAGTTTGGTGAAGATCTGAGTATGTCGTTTTTGACCTTATCTGGAACCTAACATCTGAAAATTTGAAAATTCTTAAAAAATTCGTCGAAAATCTTGATGTCTCCAATCTCTTGTTTTGTACGTTTTTTCCACGTGTCTTGACATGCAAAGTATCCCTGCAACGTTTGGTGAAGATCGGAGTATGTAGTTTTTGACCTTATCTGGAACCTCCTATCTGAAAATTTGAAAATTCTTCAAAAATTCGTCCAAAATCTTGATGTCTCCAATCTCTTGTTTTGTACGTTTTTTCCACGTTTCTTGACATCCAATGTATCCCTGCAATGTTTGGTGAAGATCTGAGTATGTAGTTTTTGACCTTATATGGAACCTCCTATCTGAAAATTTGAAAATTCTTAAAAAAATTGACCAAAATCTTGATATCCCCAATAATATGTTTTGTATGTTTTTTCCACGTGTCTTGACATCCAATGTATCCCTGCAAAGTTTGGTGAAGATCTGAGTATGTAGTTTTTGACCTTATCTGGAACCTCCTATCTGAAAATTTGAAAATTTTTAAAAAATTCGTCCAAAATCTTGATGTCTTCAATCTCTTGTTTTGTACGTTTTTTCCACGTGTCTTGACCTCCAATGTATCCCTGCAAAGTTTGGTGAAGATCTGAGTATGTCGTTTTTGACCTTATCTGGAACATCCTTTCTGAAAATTTGAAAATTCTTAAAAAATTCGTCCAAAATCTTGATGTCTCCAATCTCTTGTTTTGTACGTTTTTTCCACGTGTCTTGACATCCAATGTATCCCTGCAAAGTTTGGTGAAGATCTGAGTATGTAGTTTTTGACCTTATATGGAACATCCCATCTGAAAATTTGAAAATTCCTAAAAAATCCGTCTAAAATTTTGATGACCTCAATCTTTTGTTTTGTACGTTTTTTCCACGTGTCTTGACCTCCAATGTATCCCTGCAAAGTTTGGTGAAGATCTGAGTATGTAGTTTTTGACCTTATATGGAACCTCCCATCTGAAAATTTGAAAATTCCTAAAAAATCCGTCCAAAATCTTGATGACCTCAATCTCTTGTTTTGTACGTTTTTTCCACGTGTCTTGACATCCAATGTATCCCTGCAATGTTTGGTGAAGATCTGAGTATGTAGTTTTTGACCTTATATGGAACCTCTCATCTGAAAATTTGAAAATTCTTAAAAATATTTGACCAAAATCTTGATGTCCCCAATCCTATGTTTTGTATGATTTTTCCACGTGTCTTGACATCCAATGTATCCCTGCAAAGTTTGGTGAAGATCTGAGTATGTAGTTTTAGACCTTATCTGGAACCTCATTTCTGAAAATTTGAAAATTCCTCAAAAATTCGTCCAAAATCTTGATGTCTCCAATCTCTTGTTTTGTACGTTTTTTCCACGTGTCTTGACATCCAATGTATCCCTGCAAAGTTTGGTGAAGATCTGAGTATGTAGTTTTTGACCTTATATGGAGCCTCCTTTCTGAAAATTTGAAAATTCTTAAAAAATTTATCCAAAATCTTGATGTCTCCAATCTCTTGTTTTGTACGTTTTTTCCACGTTTCTTGACATCCAATGTATCCCTGCAAAGTTTGGTGAAGATCTGAGTGTGTAGTTTTTGACCTTATATGGAACCTCCTTTCTGAAAATTTGAAAATTCTTAAAAAATTCGTCCAAAATCTTGATGTCCCCAATCCTATGTTTTGTATGTTTTTTCCACGTGTCTTGACATCCAATGTATCCATGCAAAGTTTGGTGAAGATCTGAGTATGTCGTTTTTGACCTTATCTGAAACCTCCCATCTGAAAATTTGAAAATTCTTAAAAAATTCGTCGAAAATCTTGATGTCTCCAATCTCTTGTTTTGTACGTTTTTTCCACGTGTCTTGACATGCAAAGTATCCCTGCAACGTTTGGTGAAGATCTGAGTATGTAGTTTTTGACCTTATCTGGAACCTCCTATCTGAAAATTTGAAAATTCTTAAAAAATTCGTCCAAAATCTTGATGTCTCCAATCTCTTGTTTTGTACGTTTTTTCCACGTTTCTTGACATCCAATGTATCCCTGCAATGTTTGGTGACGATCTGAGTATGTAGTTTTTGACCTTATAGGGAACCTCCTATCTGAAAATTTGAAAATTCTTAAAAAATTTGACCAAAATCTTGATATCCCCAATCCTATGTTTTGTATGTTTTTTCCACGTGTCTTGACATCCAATGTATCCCTGCAAAGTTTTTGTGAAGATCTGAGTATGTCGTTTTTGACCTTATCTGGAACATCCTTTCTGAAAATTTGAAAATTCTTAAAAAATTCGTCCAAAATCTTGATGTCTCCAATCTCTTGTTTTGTACGTTTTTTCCACGTGTCTTGACATCCAATGTATCCCTGCAAAGTTTGGTGAAGATCTGAGTATGTAGTTTTTGAACTTATATGGAACCTCCTTTCTGAAAATTTGAAAATTCTTAGAAAATTCGTCCAAAATCTTGATGTCTCCAATCTCTTGTTTTGTACGTTTTTTCCACGTTTCTTGACATCCAATGTATCCCTGCAATGTTTGGTGAAGATCTGAGTATGTAGTTTTTGACCTTATATGGAACCTCCTATCTGAAAATTTGAAAATTCTTAAAAAATTTGACCAAAATCTTGATATCCCCAATCCTATGTTTTGTATGTTTTTTCCACGTGTCTTGACATCCAATGTATCCCTGCAAAGTTTGGTGAAGATCTGAGTATGTAGTTTTTGACCTTATCTGGAACCTCCTATCTGAAAATTTGAAAATTTTTAAAAAATTCGTCCAAAATCTTGATGTCTTCAATCTCTTGTTTTGTACGTTTTTTCCACGTGTCTTGACCTCCAATGTATCCCTGCAAAGTTTGGTGAAGATCTGAGTATGTCGTTTTTGACCTTATATGGAACCTCCTTTCTGAAAATTTGAAAATTCTTAAAAAATTCGTCCAAAATCTTGATGTCCCCAATCTCTTGTTTTGTACGTTTTTTCCACGTGTCTTGACATCCAATGTATCCATGCAAAGTTTGGTGAAGATCTGAGTATGTCGTTTTTGACCTTATCTGGAACCTAACATCTGAAAATTTGAAAATTCTTAAAAAATTCGTCGAAAATCTTGATGTCTCCAATCTCTTGTTTTGTACGTTTTTTCCACGTGTCTTGACATGCAAAGTATCCCTGCAACGTTTGGTGAAGATCGGAGTATGTAGTTTTTGACCTTATCTGGAACCTCCTATCTGAAAATTTGAAAATTCTTCAAAAATTCGTCCAAAATCTTGATGTCTCCAATCTCTTGTTTTGTACGTTTTTTCCACGTTTCTTGACATCCAATGTATCCCTGCAATGTTTGGTGAAGATCTGAGTATGTAGTTTTTGACCTTATATGGAACCTCCTATCTGAAAATTTGTAAATTCTTAAAAAAATTGACCAAAATCTTGATATCCCCAATCATATGTTTTGTATGTTTTTTTCCCACGTGTCTTGACATCCAATGTATCCCTGCAAAGTTTGGTGAAGATCTGAGTATGTAGTTTTTGACCTTATCTGAAAATTTGAAAATTTTTAAAAAATTCGTCCAAAATCTTGATGTCTTCAATCTCTTGTTTTGTACGTTTTTTCCACGTGTCTTGACCTCCAATGTATCCCTGCAAAGTTTGGTGAAGATCTGAGTATGTCGTTTTTGACCTTATCTGGAACATCCTTTCTGAAAATTTGAAAATTCTTAAAAAATTCGTCCAAAATCTTGATGTCTCCAATCTCTTGTTTTGTACGTTTTTTCCACGTGTCTTGACATCCAATGTATCCCTGCAAAGTTTGGTGAAGATCTGAGTATGTAGTTTTTGACCTTATATGGAACATCCCATCTGAAAATTTGAAAATTCCTAAAAAATCCGTCTAAAATCTTGATGACCTCAATCTCTTGTTTTGTACGTTTTTTCCACGTGTCTTGACCTCCAATGTATCCCTGCAAAGTTTGGTGAAGATCTGAGTATGTAGTTTTTGACCTTATCTGGAACCTCCCATCTGAAAATTTGAAAATTCCTAAAAAATCCGTCCAAAATCTTGATGACCTCAATCTCTTGTTTTGTACGTTTTTTCCACGTGTCTTGACATCCAATGTATCCCTGCAATGTTTGGTGAAGATCTGAGTATGTAGTTTTTGATCTTATATGGAACCTCTCATCTGAAAATTTGAAAATTCTTAAAAATATTTGACCAAAATCTTGATGTCCCCAATCCTATGTTTTGTATGTTTTTCCACGTGTCTTGACATCCAATGTATCCCTGCAAAGTTTGGTGAAGATCTGAGTATGTAGTTTTAGACCTTATCTGGAACCTCATTTCTGAAAATTTGAAAATTCCTCAAAAATTCGTCCAAAATCTTGATGTCTCCAATCTCTTGTTTTGTACGTTTTTTCCACGTGTCTTGACATCCAATGTATCCCTGCAAAGTTTGGTGAAGATCTGAGTATGTAGTTTTTGACCTTATATGGAGCCTCCTTTCTGAAAATTTGAAAATTCTTAAAAAATTCATCCAAAATCTTGATGTCTCCAATCTCTTGTTTTGTACGTTTTTTCCACGTTTCTTGACATCCAATGTATCCCTGCAAAGTTTGGTGAAGATCTGAGTGTGTAGTTTTTGACCTTATATGGAACCTCCTTTCTGAAAATTTGGAAATTCTTAAAAAATTCGTCCAAAATCTTGATGTCCCCAATCCTATGTTTTGTATGTTTTTTCCACGTGTCTTGACATCCAATGTATCCATGCAAAGTTTGGTGAAGATCTGAGTATGTCGTTTTTGACCTTATCTGAAACCTCCCATCTGAAAATTTGAAAATTCTTAAAAAATTCGTCGAAAATCTTGATGTCTCCAATCTCTTGTTTTGTACGTTTTTTCCACGTGTCTTGACATGCAAAGTATCCCTGCAACGTTTGGTGAAGATCTGAGTATGTAGTTTTTGACCTTATCTGGAACCTCCTATCTGAAAATTTGAAAATTCTTAAAAAATTCGTCCAAAATCTTGATGTCTCCAATCTCTTGTTTTGTACGTTTTTTCCACGTTTCTTGACATCCAATGTATCCCTGCAATGTTTGGTGACGATCTGAGTATGTAGTTTTTGACCTTATAGGGAACCTCCTATCTGAAAATTTGAAAATTCTTAAAAAATTTGACCAAAATCTTGATATCCCCAATCCTATGTTTTGTATGTTTTTTCCACGTGTCTTGACATCCAATGTATCCCTGCAAAGTTTTTGTGAAGATCTGAGTATGTCGTTTTTGACCTTATCTGGAACATCCTTTCTGAAAATTTGAAAATTCTTAAAAAATTCGTCCAAAATCTTGATGTCTCCAATCTCTTGTTTTGTACGTTTTTTCCACGTGTCTTGACATCCAATGTATCCCTGCAAAGTTTGGTGAAGATCTGAGTATGTAGTTTTTGAACTTATATGGAACCTCCTTTCTGAAAATTTGAAAATTCTTAGAAAATTCGTCCAAAATCTTGATGTCTCCAATCTCTTGTTTTGTACGTTTTTTCCACGTTTCTTGACATCCAATGTATCCCTGCAATGTTTGGTGAAGATCTGAGTATGTAGTTTTTGACCTTATATGGAACCTCCTATCTGAAAATTTGAAAATTCTTAAAAAATTTGACCAAAATCTTGATATCCCCAATCCTATGTTTTGTATGTTTTTTCCACGTGTCTTGACATCCAATGTATCCCTGCAAAGTTTGGTGAAGATCTGAGTATGTAGTTTTTGACCTTATCTGGAACCTCCTATCTGAAAATTTGAAAATTTTTAAAAAATTCGTCCAAAATCTTGATGTCTTCAATCTCTTGTTTTGTACGTTTTTTCCACGTGTCTTGACCTCCAATGTATCCCTGCAAAGTTTGGTGAAGATCTGAGTATGTCGTTTTTGACCTTATATGGAACCTCCTTTCTGAAAATTTGAAAATTCTTAAAAAATTCGTCCAAAATCTTGATGTCCCCAATCTCTTGTTTTGTACGTTTTTTCCACGTGTCTTGACATCCAATGTATCCATGCAAAGTTTGGTGAAGATCTGAGTATGTCGTTTTTGACCTTATCTGGAACCTAACATCTGAAAATTTGAAAATTCTTAAAAAATTCGTCGAAAATCTTGATGTCTCCAATCTCTTGTTTTGTACGTTTTTTCCACGTGTCTTGACATGCAAAGTATCCCTGCAACGTTTGGTGAAGATCGGAGTATGTAGTTTTTGACCTTATCTGGAACCTCCTATCTGAAAATTTGAAAATTCTTCAAAAATTCGTCCAAAATCTTGATGTCTCCAATCTCTTGTTTTGTACGTTTTTTCCACGTTTCTTGACATCCAATGTATCCCTGCAATGTTTGGTGAAGATCTGAGTATGTAGTTTTTGACCTTATATGGAACCTCCTATCTGAAAATTTGTAAATTCTTAAAAAAATTGACCAAAATCTTGATATCCCCAATCATATGTTTTGTATGTTTTTTTCCCACGTGTCTTGACATCCAATGTATCCCTGCAAAGTTTGGTGAAGATCTGAGTATGTAGTTTTTGACCTTATCTGAAAATTTGAAAATTTTTAAAAAATTCGTCCAAAATCTTGATGTCTTCAATCTCTTGTTTTGTACGTTTTTTCCACGTGTCTTGACCTCCAATGTATCCCTGCAAAGTTTGGTGAAGATCTGAGTATGTCGTTTTTGACCTTATCTGGAACATCCTTTCTGAAAATTTGAAAATTCTTAAAAAATTCGTCCAAAATCTTGATGTCTCCAATCTCTTGTTTTGTACGTTTTTTCCACGTGTCTTGACATCCAATGTATCCCTGCAAAGTTTGGTGAAGATCTGAGTATGTAGTTTTTGACCTTATATGGAACATCCCATCTGAAAATTTGAAAATTCCTAAAAAATCCGTCTAAAATCTTGATGACCTCAATCTCTTGTTTTGTACGTTTTTTCCACGTGTCTTGACCTCCAATGTATCCCTGCAAAGTTTGGTGAAGATCTGAGTATGTAGTTTTTGACCTTATCTGGAACCTCCCATCTGAAAATTTGAAAATTCCTAAAAAATCCGTCCAAAATCTTGATGACCTCAATCTCTTGTTTTGTACGTTTCTTCCACGTGTCTTGACATCCAATGTATCCCTGCAATGTTTGGTGAAGATCTGAGTATGTAGTTTTTGATCTTATATGGAACCTCTCATCTGAAAATTTGAAAATTCTTAAAAATATTTGACCAAAATCTTGATGTCCCCAATCCTATGTTTTGTATGTTTTTCCACGTGTCTTGACATCCAATGTATCCCTGCAAAGTTTGGTGAAGATCTGAGTATGTAGTTTTAGACCTTATCTGGAACCTCATTTCTGAAAATTTGAAAATTCCTCAAAAATTCGTCCAAAATCTTGATGTCTCCAATCTCTTGTTTTGTACGTTTTTTCCACGTGTCTTGACATCCAATGTATCCCTGCAAAGTTTGGTGAAGATCTGAGTATGTAGTTTTTGACCTTATATGGAGCCTCCTTTCTGAAAATTTGAAAATTCTTAAAAAATTCATCCAAAATCTTGATGTCTCCAATCTCTTGTTTTGTACGTTTTTTCCACGTTTCTTGACATCCAATGTATCCCTGCAAAGTTTGGTGAAGATCTGAGTGTGTAGTTTTTGACCTTATATGGAACCTCCTTTCTGAAAATTTGGAAATTCTTAAAAAATTCGTCCAAAATCTTGATGTCCCCAATCCTATGTTTTGTATGTTTTTTCCACGTGTCTTGACATCCAATGTATCCATGCAAAGTTTGGTGAAGATCTGAGTATGTCGTTTTTGACCTTATCTGAAACCTCCCATCTGAAAATTTGAAAATTCTTAAAAAATTCGTCGAAAATCTTGATGTCTCCAATCTCTTGTTTTGTACGTTTTTTCCACGTGTCTTGACATGCAAAGTATCCCTGCAACGTTTGGTGAAGATCTGAGTATGTAGTTTTTGACCTTATCTGGAACCTCCTATCTGAAAATTTGAAAATTCTTAAAAAATTCGTCCAAAATCTTGATGTCTCCAATCTCTTGTTTTGTACGTTTTTTCCACGTTTCTTGACATCCAATGTATCCCTGCAATGTTTGGTGACGATCTGAGTATGTAGTTTTTGACCTTATAGGGAACCTCCTATCTGAAAATTTGAAAATTCTTAAAAAATTTGACCAAAATCTTGATATCCCCAATCCTATGTTTTGTATGCTTTTTCCACGTGTCTTGACATCCAATGTATCCCTGCAAAGTTTGGTGAAGATCTGAGTATGTCGTTTTTGACCTTATCTGGAACATCCTTTCTGAAAATTTGAAAATTCTTAAAAAATTCGTCCAAAATCTTGATGTCTCCAATCTCTTGTTTTGTACGTTTTTTCCACGTGTCTTGACATCCAATGTATCCCTGCAAAGTTTGGTGAAGATCTGAGTATGTAGTTTTTGACCTTATATGGAACCTCCCATCTGAAAATTTGAAAATTCCTAAAAAATCCGTCTAAAATCTTGATGTCTCCACTCTCTTGTTTTGTACTTTTTTTCCACGTGTCTTGACATCCAATGTATCCCTGCAAAGTTTGGTGAAGATCTGAGTATGTAGTTTTTGACCTTATATGGAACCTCCTTTCTGAAAATTTGAAAATTCTTAAAAAATTCGACCAAAATCTTGATGTCTCCAATCCTATGTTTTGTATGTTTTTTCCACGTGTCTTGACATCCAATGTATCCATGCAAAGTTTGGTGAAGATCTGAGTATGTAGTTTTTGACCTTATATGGAACCACCTATCTGAAAATTTGAGAAATCTTGAAAAATTCGTCAAAAATCTTGATGTCTCCAATCTCTTGTTTTGTACGTTTTTTCCACGTGTCTTGATATCCAATGTATCCCTGCAAAGTTTGGTGAAGATCTGAGTATGTCGTTTTTGACCTTATCTGGAACATCCTTTCTGAAAATTTGAAAATTCTTAAAAAATTCGTCCAAAATCTTGATGTCTCCAATCTCTTGTTTTGTACGTTTTTTTCACGTGTCTTCACATCCAATGTATCCCTGCAAAGTTTGGTGAAGATCTGAGTATGTAGTTTTTGACCTTATCTGGAACCTCTCATCTGAAAATTTGAAAATTCCTAAAAAATCCGTCCAAAATCTTGATGACACCAATCTCTTGTTTTGTACGTTTTTTCCACGTGTCTTGACATCCAATGTATCCCTGCAAAGTTTGGTGAAGATCTGAGTATGTAGTTTTTGACCTTATCTGGAACCTCCTTTCTGAAAATTTGAAAATTCTTCAAAAATTCGTCGAAAATCTTGATGTCTCCACTCTCTTGTTTTGTACGTTTTTTCCACGTGTCTTGACATCCAATGTATCCCTGCAAAGTTTGGTGAAGATCTGAGTATGTAGTTTTTGACCTTATATGGAGCCTCCTTTCTGAAAATTTGAAAATTCTTAAAAATTCATCCAAAATCTTGATGTCTCCAATCTCTTGTTTTGTACGTTTTTTCCACGTTTCTTGACATCCAATGTATCCATGCAAAGTTTGGTGAAGATCTGAGTATGTCGTTTTTGACCTTATCTGGAACCTAACATCTGAAAATTTGAAAATTCTTTAAAAATTCGTCGAAAATCTTGATGTCTCCAATCTCTTGTTTTGTACGTTTTTTCCACGTGTCTTGACATGCAAAGTATCCCTGCAACGTTTGGTGAAGATCGGAGTATGTAGTTTTTGACCTTATCTGGAACCTCCTATCTGAAAATTTGAAAATTCTTCAAAAATTCGTCCAAAATCTTGATGTCTCCAATCTCTTGTTTTGTACGTTTTTTCCACGTTTCTTGACATCCAATGTATCCCTGCAATGTTTGGTGAAGATCTGAGTATGTAGTTTTTGACCTTATATGGAACCTCCTATCTGAAAATTTGAAAATGTTTAAAAAATTCGTCCAAAATCTTGATGTCTTCAATCTCTTGTTTTGTACGTTTTTTCCACGTGTCTTGACCTCCAATGTATCCCTGCAAAGTTTGGTGAAGATCTGAGTATGTAGTTTTTGACCTTATATGGAACATCCCATCTGAAAATTTGAAAATTCCTAAAAAATCCGTCTATAATCTTGATGACCTCATTCTCTTGTTTTGTACGTTTTTTCCACGTGTCTTGACCTCCAATGTATCCCTGCAAAGTTTGGTGAAGATCTGAGTATGTAGTTTTTGACCTTATCTGGAACCTCCCATCTGAAAATTTGAAAATTCCTAAAAAATCCGTCCAAAATCTTGATGACCTCAATCTCTTGTTTTGTACGTTTTTTCCACGTGTCTTGACATCCAATGTATCCCTGCAATGTTTGGTGAAGATCTGAGTATGTAGTTTTTGACCTTATATGGAACCTCTCATCTGAAAATTTGAAAATTCTTAAAAATATTTGACCAAAATCTTGATGTCCCCAATCCTATGTTTTGTATGTTTTTTCCACGTGTCTTGACATCCAATGTATCCCTGCAAAGTTTGGTGACGATCTGAGTATGTAGTTTTAGACCTTATCTGGAACCTCATTTCTGAAAATTTGAAAATTCCTCAAAAATTCGTCCAAAATCTTGATGTCTCCAATCTCTTGTTTTGTACGTTTTTTCCACGTGTCTTGATTATCCAACGTATCCCTGCAAAGTTTGGTGAAGAATTGAGTATGTAGTTTTAGACCTTATATGGAGCCTCCTTTCTGAAAATTTGAAAATTCTTAAAAAATTCATCCAAAATCTTGATGTCTCCAATCTCTTGTTTTGTACGTTTTTTCCACGTTTCTTGACATCCAATGTATCCCTGCAAAGTTTGGTGAAGATCTGAGTGTGTAGTTTTTGACCTTATATGGAACCTCCTTTCTGAAAATTTGAAAATTCTTAAAAAATTCGTCCAAAATCTTGATGTCCCCAATCCTATGTTTTGTATGTTTTTTCCACGTGTCTTGACATCCAATGTATCCATGCAAAGTTTGGTGAAGATCTGAGTATGTAGTTTTTGACCTTATCTGAAACCTCCCATCTGAAAATTTGAAAATTCTTAAAAAATTCGTCGAAAATCTTGATGTCTCCAATCTCTTGTTTTGTACGTTTTTTCCACGTGTCTTGACATGCAAAGTATCCCTGCAACGTTTGGTGAAGATCTGAGTATGTAGTTTTTGACCTTATCTGGAACCTCCTATCTGAAAATTTGAAAATTCTTAAAAAATTCGTCCAAAATCTTGATGTCTCCAATCTCTTGTTTTGTACGTTTTTTCCACGTTTCTTGACATCCAATGTATCCCTGCAATGTTTGGTGAAGATCTGAGTATGTAGTTTTTGACCTTATAGGGAACCTCCTATCTGAAAATTTGAAAATTCTTAAAAAATTTGACCAAAATCTTGATATCCCCAATCCTATGTTTTGTATGATTTTTCCACGTGTCTTGACATCCAATGTATCCCTGCAAAGTTTGGTGAAGATCTGAGTATGTAGTTTTTGACCTTATCTGGAACCTCCTATCTGAAAATTTGAAAATTTTTAAAAAATTCGTCCAAAATCTTGATGTCTTCAATCTCTTGTTTTGTACGTTTTTTCCACGTGTCGACCTCCAATGTATCCCTGCAAAGTTTGGTGAAGATCTGAGTATGTCGTTTTTGACCTTATCTGGAACATCCTTTCTGAAAATTTGAAAATTCTTAAAAAATTCGTCCAAAATCTTGATGTCTCTAATCTCTTGTTTTGTACGTTTTTTCCACGTGTCTTGACATCCAATGTATCCCTGCAAAGTTTGGTGAAGATCTGAGTATGTAGTTTTTGACCTTATATGGAACCTCCTTTCTGAAAATTTGAAAATTCTTAAAAAATTCGTCCAAAATCTTGATGTCTCCAATCTCTTGTTTTGTACGTTTTTTCCACGTGTCTTGACATCCAATGTATCCCTGCAAAGTTTGGTGAAGATCTGAGTATGTAGTTTTTGACCTTATATGGAACCTCCCATCTGAAAATTTGAAAATTCCTAAAAAATCCGTCTAAAATCTTGATGTCTCCACTCTCTTGTTTTGTACTTTTTTCCACGTGTCTTGACATCCAATGTATCCCTGCAAAGTTTGGTGAAGATCTGAGTATGTAGTTTTTGACCTTATATGGAACCTCCTTTCTGAAAATTTGAAAATTCTTAAAAAATTCGACCAAAATCTTGATGTCTCCAATCCTATGTTTTGTATGTTTTTTCCACGTGTCTTGACATCCAATGTATCCCTGCAAAGTTTGGTGAAGATCTGAGTATGTAGTTTTTGACCTTATATGGAACCACCTATCTGAAAATTTGAGAATTCTTGAAAAATTCGTCCAAAATCTTGATGTCTCCAATCTCTTGTTTTGTACGTTTTTTTAACGTGTCTTGATATCCAATGTATCCCTGCAAAGTTTGGTGAAGATCTGAGTATGTCGTTTTTGACCTTATCTGGAACATCCTTTCTGAAAATTTGAAAATTCTTAAAAAATTCGTCCAAAATCTTGATGTCTCCAATCTCTTGTTTTGTACGTTTTTTTCACGTGTCTTCACATCCAATGTATCCCTGCAAAGTTTGGTGAAGATCTGAGTATGTAGTTTTTGACCTTATCTGGAACCTCTCATCTGAAAATTTGAAAATTCCTAAAAAATCCGTTCAAAATCTTGATGACACCAATCTCTTGTTTTGTACGTTTTTTCCACGTGTCTTGACATCCAATGTATCCCTGCAAAGTTTGGTGAAGATCTGAGTATGTAGTTTTTGACCTCATCTGGAACCTCCTTTCTGAAAATTTGAAAATTCTTCAAAAATTCGTCCAAAATCTTGATGTCTCCACTCTCTTGTTTTGTACGTTTTTTCCACGTGTCTTGACATCCAATGTATCCCTGCAAAGTTTGGTGAAGATCTGAGTATGTAGTTTTTGACCTTATATGGAGCCTCCTTTCTGAAAATTTGAAAATTCTTAAAAATTCATCCAAAATCTTGATGTCTCCAATCTCTTGTTTTGTACGTTTTTTCCACGTTTCTTGACATCCAATGTATCCCTGCAAAGTTTGGTGAAGATCTGAGTATGTAGTTTTTGACCTTATATGGAACCTCCTTTCTGAAAATTTGAAAATTCTTAAAAAATTCGTATAAATATTGATGTCCCCAATCCTATGTTTTGTATGTTTTTTTGACGTGTCTTGACATCCAATGTATCCATGCAAAGTTTGGTGAAGATCTGAGTATGTCGTTTTTGACCTTATCTGAAACCTCCCATCTGAAAATTTGAAAATTCTTAAAAAATTCGTCGAAAATCTTGATGTCTCCAATCTCTTGTTTTGTACGTTTTTTCCACGTGTCTTGACATGCAAAGTATCCCTGCAACGTTTGGTGAAGATCTGAGTATGTAGTTTTTGACCTTATCTGGAACCTCCTTTCTGAAAATTTGAAAATTCTTAAAAAATTCGTCCAAAATCTTGATGTCTCCAATCTCTTGTTTTGTACGTTTTTTCCACGTTTCTTGACATCCAATGTATCCCTGCAATGTTTGGTGAAGATCTGAGTATGTAGTTTTTGACCTTATAGGGAACCTCCTATCTGAAAATTTGAAAATTCTTAAAAAATTTGACCAAAATCTTGATATCCCCAATCCTATGTTTTGTATGTTTTTTCCACGTGTCTTGACATCCAATGTATCCCTGCAAAGTTAGTTGAAGATCTGAGTATGTAGTTTTTGACCTTATCTGGAACCTCCTATCTGAAAATTTGAAAATTTTTAAAAAATTCGTCCAAAATCTTGATGTCTTCAATCTCTTGTTTTGTACGTTTTTTCCACGTGCCTTGACCTCCAATGTATCCCTGCAAAGTTTGGTGAAGATCTGAGTATGTCGTTTTAGACCTTATCTGGAACCTCATTTCTGAAAATTTGAAAATTCCTCAAAAATTCGTCCAAAATCTTGATGTCTCCAATCTCTTGTTTTGTACGTTTTTTCCACGTGTCTTGATTATCCAATGTATCCCTGCAAAGTTTGGTGAAGAATTGAGTATGTAGTTTTAGACCTTATATGGAGCCTCCTTTCTGAAAATTTGAAAATTCTTAAAAAATTCATCCAAAATCTTGATGTCTCCAATCTCTTGTTTTGTACGTTTTTTCCACGTTTCTTGACATCCAATGTATCCCTGCAAAGTTTGGTGAAGATCTGAGTGTGTAGTTTTTGACCTTATATGGAACCTCCTTTCTGAAAATTTGAAAATTCTTAAAAAATTCGTCCAAAATCTTGATGTCCCCAATCCTATGTTTTGTATGTTTTTTCCACGTGTCTTGACATCCAATGTATCCATGCAAAGTTTGGTGAAGATCTGAGTATGTAGTTTTTGACCTTATCTGAAACCTCCCATCTGAAAATTTGAAAATTCTTAAAAAATTCGTCGAAAATCTTGATGTCTCCAATCTCTTGTTTTGTACGTTTTTTCCACGTGTCTTGACATGCAAAGTATCCCTGCAACGTTTGGTGAAGATCTGAGTATGTAGTTTTTGACCTTATCTGGAACCTCCTATCTGAAAATTTGAAAATTCTTAAAAAATTCGTCCAAAATCTTGATGTCTCCAATCTCTTGTTTTGTACGTTTTTTCCACGTTTCTTGACATCCAATGTATCCCTGCAATGTTTGGTGAAGATCTGAGTATGTAGTTTTTGACCTTATAGGGAACCTCCTATCTGAAAATTTGAAAATTCTTAAAAAATTTGACCAAAATCTTGATATCCCCAATCCTATGTTTTGTATGATTTTTCCACGTGTCTTGACATCCAATGTATCCCTGCAAAGTTTGGTGAAGATCTGAGTATGTAGTTTTTGACCTTATCTGGAACCTCCTATCTGAAAATTTGAAAATTTTTAAAAAATTCGTCCAAAATCTTGATGTCTTCAATCTCTTGTTTTGTACGTTTTTTCCACGTGTCGACCTCCAATGTATCCCTGCAAAGTTTGGTGAAGATCTGAGTATGTCGTTTTTGACCTTATCAGGAACATCCTTTCTGAAAATTTGAAAATTCTTAAAAAATTCGTCCAAAATCTTGATGTCTCCAATCTCTTGTTTTGTACGTTTTTTCCACGTGTCTTGACATCCAATGTATCCCTGCAAAGTTTGGTGAAGATCTGAGTATGTAGTTTTTGACCTTATATGGAAAATCCTTTCTGAAAATTTGAAAATTCTTAAAAAATTCGTCCAAAATCTTGATGTCTCCAATCTCTTGTTTTGTACGTTTTTTCCACGTGTCTTGACATCCAATGTATCCATGCAAAGTTTGGTGAAGATCTGAGTATGTAGTTTTTGACCTTATATGGAACCTCCCATCTGAAAATTTGAAAATTCCTAAAAAATCCGTCTAAAATCTTGATGTCTCCACTCTCTTGTTTTGTACTTTTTTCCACGTGTCTTGACATCCAATGTATCCCTGCAAAGTTTGGTGAAGATCTGAGTATGTAGTTTTTGACCTTATATGGAACCTCCTTTCTGAAAATTTGAAAATTCTTAAAAAATTCGACCAAAATCTTGATGTCTCCAATCCTATGTTTTGTATGTTTTTTCCACGTGTCTTGACATCCAATGTATCCATGCAAAGTTTGGTGAAGATCTGAGTATGTAGTTTTTGACCTTATATGGAACCACCTATCTGAAAATTTGAGAATTCTTGAAAAATTCGTCCAAAATCTTGATGTCTCCAATCTCTTGTTTTGTACGTTTTTTCCACGTGTCTTGATATCCAATGTATCCCTGCAAAGTTTGGTGAAGATCTGAGTATGTCGTTTTTGACCTTATCTGGAACATCCTTTCTGAAAATTTGAAAATTCTTAAAAAATTCGTCCAAAATCTTGATGTCTCCAATCTCTTGTTTTGTACGTTTTTTTCACGTGTCTTCACATCCAATGTATCCCTGCAAAGTTTGGTGAAGATCTGAGTATGTAGTTTTTGACCTTATCTGGAACCTCTCATCTGAAAATTTGAAAATTCCTAAAAAATCCGTTCAAAATCTTGATGACACCAATCTCTTGTTTTGTACGTTTTTTCCACGTGTCTTGACATCCAATGTATCCCTGCAAAGTTTGGTGAAGATCTGAGTATGTAGTTTTTGACCTCATCTGGAACCTCCTTTCTGAAAATTTGAAAATTCTTCAAAAATTCGTCCAAAATCTTGATGTCTCCACTCTCTTGTTTTGTACGTTTTTTCCACGTGTCTTGACATCCAATGTATCCCTGCAAAGTTTGGTGAAGATCTGAGTATGTAGTTTTTGACCTTATATGGAGCCTCCTTTCTGAAAATTTGAAAATTCTTAAAAATTCATCCAAAATCTTGATGTCTCCAATCTCTTGTTTTGTACGTTTTTTCCACGTTTCTTGACATCCAATGTATCCCTGCAAAGTTTGGTGAAGATCTGAGTATGTAGTTTTTGACCTTATATGGAACCTCCTTTCTGAAAATTTGAAAATTCTTAAAAAATTCGTATAAATATTGATGTCCCCAATCCTATGTTTTGTATGTTTTTTCCACGTGTCTTGACATCCAATGTATCCATGCAAAGTTTGGTGAAGATCTGAGTATGTCGTTTTTGACCTTATCTGAAACCTCCCATCTGAAAATTTGAAAATTCTTAAAAAATTCGTCGAAAATCTTGATGTCTCCAATCTCTTGTTTTGTACGTTTTTTCCACGTTTCTTGACATCCAATGTATCCCTGCAATGTTTGGTGAAGATCTGAGTATGTAGTTTTTGACCTTATAGGGAACCTCCTATCTGAAAATTTGAAAATTCTTAAAAAATTTGACCAAAATCTTGATATCCCCAATCCTATGTTTTGTATGTTTTTTCCACGTGTCTTGACATCCAATGTATCCCTGCAAAGTTAGTTGAAGATCTGAGTATGTAGTTTTTGACCTTATCTGGAACCTCCTATCTGAAAATTTGAAAATTTTTAAAAAATTCGTCCAAAATCTTGATGTCTTCAATCTCTTGTTTTGTACGTTTTTTCCACGTGCCTTGACCTCCAATGTATCCCTGCAAAGTTTGGTGAAGATCTGAGTATGTCGTTTTTGACCTTATCTGGAACATCCTTTCTGAAAATTTGAAAATTCTTAAAAAATTCGTCCAAAATCTTGATGTCTCCAATCTCTTGTTTTGTACGTTTTTTCCACGTGTCTTGACATCCAATGTATCCCTGCAAAGTTTGGTGAAGATCTGAGTATGTAGTTTTTGACCTTATATGGAATCTCCTTTCTGAAAATTTGAAAATTCTTAAAAAATTCGTCCAAAATCTTGATGTCCCCAATCTCTTGTTTTGTACGTTTTTTCCACGTGTCTTGACATCCAATGTATCCATGCAAAGTTTGGTGAAGATCTGAGTATGTCGTTTTTGACCTTATCTGGAACCTCCCATCTGAAAATTTGAAAATTCTTAAAAAATTCGTCGAAAATCTTGATGTCTCCAATCTCTTGTTTTGTACGTTTTTTCCACGTGTCTTGACATGCAAAGTATCCCTGCAACGTTTGGTGAAGATCTGAGTATGTAGTTTTTGACCTTATCTGGAACCTCCTATCTGAAAATTTGAAAATTCTTAAAAAATTCGTCCAAAATCTTGATGTCTCCAATCTCTTGTTTTGTACGTTTTTTCCACGTTTCTTGACATCCAATGTATCCCTGCAATGTTTGGTGAAGATCTGAGTATGTAGTTTTTGACCTTATAGGGAACCTCCTATCTGAAAATTTGAAAATTCTTAAAAAATTTGACCAAAATCTTGATATCCCCAATCCTATGTTTTGTATGTTTTTTCCACGTGTCTTGACATCCAATGTATCCCTGCAAAGTTTGGTGAAGATCTGAGTATGTAGTTTTTGACCTTATCTGGAACCTCCTATCTGAAAATTTGAAAATTTTTAAAAAATTCGTCCAAAATCTTGATGTCTTCAATCTCTTGTTTTGTACGTTTTTTCCACGTGTCTTGACCTCCAATGTATCCCTGCAAAGTTTGGTGAAGATCTGAGTATGTCGTTTTTGACCTTATCTGGAACATCCTTTCTGAAAATTTGAAAATTCTTAAAAAATTCGTCCAAAATCTTGATGTCTCCAATCTCTTGTTTTGTACGTTTTTTCCACGTGTCTTGACATCCAATGTATCCCTGCAAAGTTTGGTGAAGATCTGAGTATGTAGTTTTTGACCTTATATGGAATCTCCTTTCTGAAAATTTGAAAATTCTTAAAAAATTCGTCCAAAATCTTGATGTCCCCAATCTCTTGTTTTGTACGTTTTTTCCACGTGTCTTGACCTCCAATGTATCCCTGCAAAGTTTGGTGAAGATCTGAGTATGTCGTTTTTGACCTTATCTGGAACATCCTTTCTGAAAATTTGAAAATTCTTAAAAAATTCGTCCAAAATCTTGATGTCTCCAATCTCTTGTTTTGTACGTTTTTTCCACGTGTCTTGACATCCAATGTATCCCTGCAAAGTTTGGTGAAGATCTGAGTATGTAGTTTTTGACCTTATATGGAACCTCCTTTCTGAAAATTTGAAAATTCTTAAAAAATTCGTCCAAAATCTTGATGTCTCCAATCTCTTGTTTTGTACGTTTTTTCCACGTGTCTTGACATCCAATGTATCCCTGCAAAGTTTGGTGAAGATCTGAGTATGTAGTTTTTGACCTTATATGGAACCTCCCATCTGAAAATTTGAAAATTCCTAAAAAATCCGTCTAAAATCTTGATGTCTCCACTCTCTTGTTTTGTACTTTTTTTCCACGTGTCTTGACATCCAATGTATCCCTGCAAAGTTTGGTGAAGATCTGAGTATGTAGTTTTTGACCTTATATGGAACCTCCTTTCTGAAAATTTGAAAATTCTTAAAAAATTCGACCAAAATCTTGATGTCTCCAATCCTATGTTTTGTATGTTTTTTCCACGTGTCTTGACATCCAATGTATCCATGCAAAGTTTGGTGAAGATCTGAGTATGTAGTTTTTGACCTTATATGGAACCACCTATCTGAAAATTTGAGAATTCTTGAAAAATTCGTCCAAAATCTTGATGTCTCCAATCTCTTGTTTTGTACGTTTTTTCCACGTGTCTTGATATCCAATGTATCCCTGCAAAGTTTGGTGAAGATCTGAGTATGTCGTTTTTGACCTTATCTGGAACATCCTTTCTGAAAATTTGAAAATTCTTAAAAAATTCGTCCAAAATCTTGATGTCTCCAATCTCTTGTTTTGTACGTTTTTTTAACGTGTCTTCACATCCAATGTATCCCTGCAAAGTTTGGTGAAGATCTGAGTATGTAGTTTTTGACCTTATCTGGAACCTCTCATCTGAAAATTTGAAAATTCCTAAAAAATCCGTCCAAAATCTTGATGACACCAATCTCTTGTTTTGTACGTTTTTTCCACGTGTCTTGACATCCAATGTATCCCTGCAAAGTTTGGTGAAGATCTGAGTATGTAGTTTTTGACCTTATCTGGAACCTCCCATCTGAAAATTTGAAAATTCCTAAAAAATCCGTCCAAAATCTTGATGTCTCCAATCTCTTGTTTTGTACGTTTTTTTCACGTGTCTTGACATCCAATGTATCCCTGCAAAGTTTGGTGAAGATCTGAGTATGTAGTTTTTGACCTTATATGGAACCTCCTATCTCAAAATTTGAAAATTCTTAAAAAATTTGACCAAAATCTTGATGTCTCCAATCTCTTGTGTTGTACGTTTTTTCCATGTGTCTTGACATCCAATGTATCCCTGCAAAGTTTGGTGAAGATCTGAGTATGTAGTTTTTGACCTTATCTGGAACCTCCTTTCTGAAAATTTGAAAATTCTTCAAAAATTCGTCCAAAATCTTGATGTCTCCACTCTCTTGTTTTGTACGTTTTTTCCACGTGTCTTGACATCCAATGTATCCCTGCAAAGTTTGGTGAAGATCTGAGTATGTAGTTTTTGACCTTATATGGAGCCTCCTTTCTGAAAATTTGAAAATTCTTAAAAATTCATCCAAAATCTTGATGTCTCCAATCTCTTGTTTTGTACGTTTTTTCCACGTTTCTTGACATCCAATGTATCCCTGCAAAGTTTGGTGAAGATCTGAGTATGTAGTTTTTGACCTTATATGGAACCTCCTTTCTGAAAATTTGAAAATTCTTAAAAAATTCGTATAAATATTGATGTCCCCAATCCTATGTTTTGTATGTTTTTTCCACGTGTCTTGACATCCAATGTATCCATGCAAAGTTTGGTGAAGATCTGAGTATGTCGTTTTTGACCTTATCTGAAACCTCCCATCTGAAAATTTGAAAATTCTTAAAAAATTCGTCGAAAATCTTGATGTCTCCAATCTCTTGTTTTGTACGTTTTTTCCACGTGTCTTGACATGCAAAGTATCCCTGCAACGTTTGGTGAAGATCTGAGTATGTAGTTTTTGACCTTATCTGGAACCTCCTATCTGAAAATTTGAAAATTCTTAAAAAATTCGTCCAAAATCTTGATGTCTCCAATCTCTTGTTTTGTACTTTTTTTCCACGTGTCTTGACATCCAATGTATCCCTGCAAAGTTTGGTGAAGATCTGAGTATGTAGTTTTTGACCTTATATGGAACCTCCTTTCTGAAAATTTGAAAATTCTTAAAAAATTCGACCAAAATCTTGATGTCTCCAATCCTATGTTTTGTATGTTTTTTCCACGTGTCTTGACATCCAATGTATCCATGCAAAGTTTGGTGAAGATCTGAGTATGTAGTTTTTGACCTTATATGGAACCACCTATCTGAAAATTTGAGAATTCTTGAAAAATTCGTCCAAAATCTTGATGTCTCCAATCTCTTGTTTTGTACGTTTTTTCCACGTGTCTTGATATCCAATGTATCCCTGCAAAGTTTGGTGAAGATCTGAGTATGTCGTTTTTGACCTTATCTGGAACATCCTTTCTGAAAATTTGAAAATTCTTAAAAAATTCGTCCAAAATCTTGATGTCTCCAATCTCTTGTTTTGTACGTTTTTTTAACGTGTCTTCACATCCAATGTATCCCTGCAAAGTTTGGTGAAGATCTGAGTATGTAGTTTTTGACCTTATCTGGAACCTCTCATCTGAAAATTTGAAAATTCCTAAAAAATCCGTCCAAAATCTTGATGACACCAATCTCTTGTTTTGTACGTTTTTTCCACGTGTCTTGACATCCAATGTATCCCTGCAAAGTTTGGTGAAGATCTGAGTATGTAGTTTTTGACCTTATCTGGAACCTCCCATCTGAAAATTTGAAAATTCCTAAAAAATCCGTCCAAAATCTTGATGTCTCCAATCTCTTGTTTTGTACGTTTTTTTCACGTGTCTTGACATCCAATGTATCCCTGCAAAGTTTGGTGAAGATCTGAGTATGTAGTTTTTGACCTTATATGGAACCTCCTATCTCAAAATTTGAAAATTCTTAAAAAATTTGACCAAAATCTTGATGTCTCCAATCTCTTGTGTTGTACGTTTTTTCCATGTGTCTTGACATCCAATGTATCCCTGCAAAGTTTGGTGAAGATCTGAGTATGTAGTTTTTGACCTTATCTGGAACCTCCTTTCTGAAAATTTGAAAATTCTTCAAAAATTCGTCCAAAATCTTGATGTCTCCACTCTCTTGTTTTGTACGTTTTTTCCACGTGTCTTGACATCCAATGTATCCCTGCAAAGTTTGGTGAAGATCTGAGTATGTAGTTTTTGACCTTATATGGAGCCTCCTTTCTGAAAATTTGAAAATTCTTAAAAATTCATCCAAAATCTTGATGTCTCCAATCTCTTGTTTTGTACGTTTTTTCCACGTTTCTTGACATCCAATGTATCCCTGCAAAGTTTGGTGAAGATCTGAGTATGTAGTTTTTGACCTTATATGGAACCTCCTTTCTGAAAATTTGAAAATTCTTAAAAAATTCGTATAAATATTGATGTCCCCAATCCTATGTTTTGTATGTTTTTTCCACGTGTCTTGACATCCAATGTATCCATGCAAAGTTTGGTGAAGATCTGAGTATGTCGTTTTTGACCTTATCTGAAACCTCCCATCTGAAAATTTGAAAATTCTTAAAAAATTCGTCGAAAATCTTGATGTCTCCAATCTCTTGTTTTGTACGTTTTTTCCACGTGTCTTGACATGCAAAGTATCCCTGCAACGTTTGGTGAAGATCTGAGTATGTAGTTTTTGACCTTATCTGGAACCTCCTATCTGAAAATTTGAAAATTCTTAAAAAATTCGTCCAAAATCTTGATGTCTCCAATCTCTTGTTTTGTACGTTTTTTCCACGTTTCTTGACATCCAATGTATCCCTGCAATGTTTGGTGAAGATCTGAGTATGTAGTTTTTGACCTTATAGGGAACCTCCTATCTGAAAATTTGAAAATTCTTAAAAAATTTGACCAAAATCTTGATATCCCCAATCCTATGTTTTGTATGTTTTTTTCCACGTGTCTTGACATCCAATGTATCCCTGCAAAGTTTGGTGAAGATCTGAGTATGTAGTTTTTGACCTTATCTGGAACCTCCTATCTGAAAATTTGAAAATTTTTAAAAAATTCGTCCAAAATCTTGATGTCTTCAATCTCTAGTTTTGTACGTTTTTTCCACGTGTCTTGACCTCCAATGTATCCCTGCAAAGTTTGGTGAAGATCTGAGTATGTCGTTTTTGACCTTATCTGGAACATCCTTTCTGAAAATTTGAAAATTCTTAAAAAATTCGTCCAAAATCTTGATGTCTCCAATCTCTTGTTTTGTACGTTTTTTCCACGTGTCTTGACATCCAATGTATCCCTGCAAAGTTTGGTGAAGATCTGAGTATGTAGTTTTTGACCTTATATGGAATCTCCTTTCTGAAAATTTGAAAATTCTTAAAAAATTCTTCCAAAATCTTGATGTCCCCAATCTCTTGTTTTGTACGTTTTTTCCACGTGTCTTGACATCCAATGTATCCATGCAAAGTTTGGTGAAGATCTGAGTATGTCGTTTTTGACCTTATCTGGAACCTCCCATCTGAAAATTTGAAAATTCTTAAAAAATTCGTCGAAAATCTTGATGTCTCCAATCTCTTGTTTTGTACGTTTTTCCACGTGCCTTGACATGCAAAGTATCCCTGCAACGTTTGGTGAAGATCTGAGTATGTAGTTTTTGACCTTATCTGGAACCTCCTATCTGAAAATTTGAAAATTCTTCAAAAATTCGTCCAAAATCTTGATGTCTCCAATCTCTTGTTTTGTACGTTTTTTCCACGTTTCTTGACATCCAATGTATCCCTGCAATGTTTGGTGAAGATCTGAGTATGTAGTTTTTGACCTTATATGGAACCTCCTATCTGAAAATTTGAAAATTCTTAAAAAATTTGACCAAAATCTTGATATCCCCAATCCTATGTTTTGTATGTTTTTTCCACGTGTCTTGACATCCAATGTATCCCTGCAAAGTTTGGTGAAGATCTGAGTATGTAGTTTTTGACCTTATCTGGAACTTCCTATCTGAAAATTTGAAAATTTTTAAAAAATTCGTCCAAAATCTTGATGTCTTCAATCTCTTGTTTTGTACGTTTTTTCCACGTGTCTTGACCTCCAACGTATCCATGCAAAGTTTGGTGAAGATCTGAGTATGTCGTTTTTGACCTTATCTGGAACATCCTTTCTGAAAATTTGAAAATTCTTAAAAAATTCGTCCAAAATCTTGATGTCTCCAATCTCTTGTTTTGTACGTTTTTTCCACGTGTCTTGACATCCAATGTATCCCTGCAAAGTTTGGTGAAGATCTGAGTATGTAGTTTTTGACCTTATATGGAACCTCCTTTCTGAAAATTTGAAAATTCTTAAAAAATTCGTCCAAAATCTTGATGTCTCCAATCTCTTGTTTTGTACGTTTTTTCCACGTGTCTTGACATCCAATGTATCCCTGCAAAGTTTGGTGAAGATCTGAGTATGTAGTTTTTGACCTTATATGGAACCTCTCATCTGGAAATTTGAAAATTCTTAAAAATATTTGACCAAAATCTTGATGTCCCCAATCCTATGTTTTGTATGTTTTTTCCACGTGTCTTGACATCCAATGTATCCCTGCAAAGTTTGGTGAAGATCTGAGTATGTAGTTTTAGACCTTATCTGGAACCTCATTTCTGAAAATTTGAAAATTCCTCAAAAATTCGTCCAAAATCTTGATGTCTCCAATCTCTTGTTTTGTACGTTTTTTCCACGTGTCTTGACATCCAATGTATCCCTGCAAAGTTTGGTGAAGATCTGAGTATGTAGTTTTTGACCTTATATGGAGCCTCCTTTCTGAAAATTTGAAAATTCTTAAAAAATTCATCCAAAATCTTGATGTCTCCAATCTCTTGTTTTGTACGTTTTTTCCACGTTTCTTGACATCCAATGTATCCCTGCAAAGTTTGGTGAAGATCTGAGTGTGTAGTTTTTGACCTTATATGGAACCTCCTTTCTGAAAATTTGAAAATTCTTAAAAAATTCGTCCAAAATCTTGATGTCCCCAATCCTATGTTTTGTATGTTTTTTCCACGTGTCTTGACATCCAATGTATCCATGCAAAGTTTGGTGAAGATCTGAGTATGTCGTTTTTGACCTTATCTGAAACCTCCCATCTGAAAATTTGAAAATTCTTAAAAAATTCGTCGAAAATCTTGATGTCTCCAATCTCTTGTTTTGTACGTTTTTTCCACGTGTCTTGACATGCAAAGTATCCCTGCAACGTTTGGTGAAGATCTGAGTATGTCGTTTTTGACCTTATCTGGAACCTCCTATCTGAAAATTTGAAAATTCTTAAAAAATTCGTCCAAAATCTTGATTTCTCCAATCTCTTGTTTTGTACGTTTTTTCCACGTTTCTTGACATCCAATGTATCCCTGCAATGTTTGGTGAAGATCTGAGTATGTAGTTTTTGACCTTATAGGGAACCTCCTATCTGAAAATTTGAAAATTCTTAAAAAATTTGACCAAAATCTTGATATACCCAATCCTATGTTTTGTATGTTTTTTCCACGTGTCTTGACATCCAATGTATCCCTGCAAAGTTTGGTGAAGATCTGAGTATGTAGTTTTTGACCTTATCTGGAACCTCCTATCTGAAAATTTGAAAATTTTTAAAAAATTCGTCCAAAATCTTGATGTCTTCCATCTCTTGTTTTGTACGTTTTTCCACGTGTCTTGACCTCCAATGTATCCCTGCAAAGTTTGGTGAAGATCTGAGTATGTCGTTTTTGACATTATCTGGAACATCCTTTCTGAAAATTTGAAAATTCTTAAAAAATTCGTCCAAAATCTTGATGTCTCCAATCTCTTGTTTTGTACGTTTTTTCCACGTGTCTTGACATCCAATGTATCCCTGCAAAGTTTGGTGAAGATCTGAGTATGTAGTTTTTGACCTTATATGGAACCTCCTTTCTGAAAATTTGAAAATTCTTAAAAAATTCGTCCAAAATCTTGATGTCTCCAATCTCTTGTTTTGTACGTTTTTTCCACGTGTCTTGACATCCAATGTATCCCTGCAAAGTTTGGTGAAGATCTGAGTATGTAGTTTTTGACCTTATATGGAACCTCCCATCTGAAAATTTGAAAATTCCTAAAAAATCCGTCCAAAATCTTGATGTCTCCACTCTCTTGTTTTGTACTTTTTTTCCACGTGTCTTGACATCCAATGTATCCCTGCAAAGTTTGGTGAAGATCTGAGTATGTAGTTTTTGACCTTATATGGAATCTCCTTTCTGAAAATTTGAAAATTCTTAAAAAATTCGTCCAAAATCTTGATGTCTCCAATCTCTTGTTTTGTACGTTTTTTTCACGTGTCTTCACATCCAATGTATCCCTGCAAAGTTTGGTGAAGATCTGAGTATGTAGTTTTTGACCTTATCTGGAACCTCTCATCTGAAAATTTGAAAATTCCTAAAAAATCCGTCCAAAATCTTGATGACACCAATCTCTTGTTTTGTACGTTTTTTCCACGTGTCTTGACATCCAATGTATCCCTGCAAAGTTTGGTGAAGATCTGAGTATGTAGTTTTTGACCTTATCTGGAACCTCCTTTCTGAAAATTTGAAAATTCTTCAAAAATTCGTCCAAAATCTTGATGTCTCCACTCTCTTGTTTTGTACGTTTTTTCCACGTGTCTTGACATCCAATGTATCCCTGCAAAGTTTGGTGAAGATCTGAGTATGTAGTTTTTGACCTTATATGGAGCCTCCTTTCTGAAAATTTGAAAATTCTTAAAAATTCATCCAAAATCTTGATGTCTCCAATCTCTTGTTTTGTACGTTTTTTCCACGTTTCTTGACATCCAATGTATCCCTGCAAAGTTTGGTGAAGATCTGAGTATGTAGTTTTTGACCTTATATGGAACCTCCTTTCTGAAAATTTGAAAATTCTTAAAAAATTCGTATAAATATTGATGTCCCCAATCCTATGTTTTGTATGTTTTTTCCACGTGTCTTGACATCCAATGTATCCATGCAAAGTTTGGTGAAGATCTGAGTATGTCGTTTTTGACCTTATCTGAAACCTCCCATCTGAAAATTTGAAAATTCTTAAAAAATTCGTCGAAAATCTTGATGTCTCCAATCTCTTGTTTTGTACGTTTTTTCCACGTGTCTTGACATGCAAAGTATCCCTGCAACGTTTGGTGAAGATCTGAGTATGTAGTTTTTGACCTTATCTGGAACCTCCTATCTGAAAATTTGAAAATTCTTAAAAAATTCGTCCAAAATCTTGATGTCTCCAATCTCTTGTTTTGTACGTTTTTTCCACGTTTCTTGACATCCAATGTATCCCTGCAATGTTTGGTGAAGATCTGAGTATGTAGTTTTTGACCTTATCTGGAACCTCCTATCTGAAAATTTGAAAATTCTTAAAAAATTTGACCAAAATCTTGATATCCCCAATCCTATGTTTTGTATGTTTTTTCCACGTGTCTTGACATCCAATGTATCCCTGCAAAGTTTGGTGAAGATCTGAGTATGTAGTTTTTGACCTTATCTGGAACCTCCTATCTGAAAATTTGAAAATTTTTAAAAAATTCGTCCAAAATCTTGATGTCTTCAATCTCTTGTTTTGTACGTTTTTTCCACGTGTTTTGACCTCCAATGTATCCCTGCAAAGTTTGGTGAAGATCTGAGTATGTCGTTTTTGACCTTATCTGGAACATCCTTTCTGAAAATTTGAAAATTCTTAAAAAATTCGTCCAAAATCTTGATGTCTCCAATCTCTTGTTTTGTACGTTTTTTCCACGTGTCTTGACATCCAATGTATCCCTGCAAAGTTTGGTGAAGATCTGAGTATGTAGTTTTTGACCTTATATGGAATCTCCTTTCTGAAAATTTGAAAATTCTTAAAAAATTCGTCCAAAATCTTGATGTCCCCAATCTCTTGTTTTGTACGTTTTTTCCACGTGTCTTGACATCCAATGTATCCATGTAAAAGTTTGGTGAAGATCTGAGTATGTCGTTTTTGACCTTATCTGGAACCTCCCATCTGAAAATTTGAAAATTCTTAAAAAATTCGTCGAAAATCTTGATGTCTCCAATCTCTTGTTTTGTACGTTTTTTCCACGTGTCTTGACATGCAAAGTATCCCTGCAACGTTTGGTGAAGATGAGTATGTAGTTTTTGACCTTATCTGGAACCTCCTACCTGAAAATTTGAAAATTCTTCAAAAATTCGTCCAAAATCTTGATGTCTCCAATCCCTTGTTTTGTACGTTTTTTCCACGTTTCTTGACATCCAATGTATCCCTGCAATGTTTGGTGAAGATCTGAGTATGTAGTTTTTGACCTTATATGGAACCTCCTATCTGAAAATTTGAAAATTCTTAAAAAATTTGACCAAAATCTTGATATCCCCAATCCTATGTTTTGTATGTTTTTTTAACGTGTCTTGACATCCAATGTATCCCTGCAAAGTTTGGTGAAGATCTGAGTATGTAGTTTTTGACCTTATCTGGAACCTCCTATCTGAAAATTTGAAAATTTTTAAAAAATTCGTCCAAAATCTTGATGTCTTCAATCTCTTGTTTTGTACGTTTTTTCCACGTGTCTTGACCTCCAATGTATCCCTGCAAAGTTTGGTGAAGATCTGAGTATGTCGTTTTTGACCTTATCTGGAACATCCTTTCTGAAAATTTGAAAATTCTTAAAAAATTCGTCCAAAATCTTGATGTCTCCAATCTCTTGTTTTGTACGTTTTTTCCACGTGTCTTGACATCCAATGTATCCCTGCAAAGTTTGGTGAAGATCTGAGTATGAAGTTTTTGACCTTATATGGAACCTCCTTTCTGAAAATTTGAAAATTCTTAAAAAATTCGTCCAAAATCTTGATGTCTCCAATCTCTTGTTTTGTACGTTTTTTCCACGTGTCTTGACATCCAATGTATCCCTGCAAAGTTTGGTGAAGATCTGAGTATGTAGTTTTTGACCTTATATGGAACCTCCCATCTGAAAATTTGAAAATTCCTAAAAAATCCGTCTAAAATCTTGATTTCTCCACTCTCTTTTTTGTACTTTTTTTCCACGTGTCTTGACATCCAATGTATCCCTGCAAAGTTTGGTGAAGATCTGAGTATGTAGTTTTTGACCTTATATGGAACATCCTATCTGAAAATTTGAGAATTCTTGAAAAATTCGTCCAAAATCTTGATGTCTCCAATCTCTTGTTTTGTACGTTTTTTCCACGTGTCTTGACATCCAATGTATCCCTGCAAAGTTTGGTGAAGATCTGAGTATGTAGTTTTTGACCTTATCTGGAACCTCCCATCTGAAAATTTGAAAATTCCTAAAAAATCCGTCCAAAATCTTGATGACCTCAATCTCTTGTTTTGTACGTTTTTTCCACGTGTCTTGACATCCAATGTATCCCTGCAATGTTTGGTGAAGATCTGAGTATGCAGTTTTTGACCTTATATGGAACCTCTTATCTGAAAATTTGAAAATTCTTAAAAATATTTGACCAAAATCTTGATGTCCCCAATCCTATGTTTTGTATGTTTTTTCCACGTGTCTTGACATCCAATGTATCCCTGCAAAGTTTGGTGAAGATCTGAGTATGTAGTTTTAGACCTTATCTGGAACCTCATTTCTGAAAATTTGAAAATTCCTCAAAAATTCGTCCAAAATCTTGATGTCTCCAATCTCTTGTTTTGTACGTTTTTTCCACGTGTCTTGACATCCAATGTATCCCTGCAAAGTTTGGTGAAGATCTGAGTATGTAGTTTTTGACCTTATATGGAACCTCCTTTCTGAAAATTTGAAAATTCTTAAAAAATTCATCCAAAATCTTGATGTCTCCAATCTCTTGTTTCCTTCTTTTTTTTCACGTTTCTTGACATCCAATGTATCCCTGCAAAGTTTGGTGAAGATCTGAATATGTAGTTTTTGACCTTATATGGAACCTCCTTTCTGAAAATTTGAAAATTCTTAAAAAATTCGTCCAAAATCTTGATGTCCCCAATCCTATGTGTTGTATGTTTTTTCCACGTGTCTTGACATCCAATGTATCCATGCAAAGTTTGGTGAAGATCTGAGTATGTCGTTTTTGACCTTATCTGAAACCTCCCATCTGAAAATTTGAAAATTCTTAAAAAATTCGTCCAAAATCTTGATGTCTCCAATCTCTTGTTTTGTACGTTTTTTCCACGTGTCTTGACATGCAAAGTATCCCTGCAACGTTTGGTGAAGATCTGAGTATGTAGTTTTTGACCTTATCTGGAACCTCCTATCTGAAAATTTGAAAATTCTTAAAAAATTCGTCCAAAATCTTGATGTCTCCAATCTCTTGTTTTGTACGTTTTTTCCACGTTTCTTGACATCCAATGTATCCCTGCAATGTTTGGTGAAGATCTGAGTATGTAGTTTTTGACCTTATATGGAACCTCCTATCTGAAAATTTGAAAATTCTTAAAAAATTTGACCAAAATCTTGATATCCCCAATCCTATGTTTTGTATGTTTTTTCCACGTGTCTTGACATCCAATGTATCCCTGCAAAGTTTGGTGAAGATCTGAGTATGTAGTTTTTGACCTTATCTGGAACCTCCTATCTGAAAATTTGAAAATTTTTAAAAAATTCGTCCAAAATCTTGATGTCCTCAATCTCTTGTTTTGTACGTTTTTTCCACGTGTCTTGACCTCCAATGTATCCCTGCAAAGTTTGGTGAAGATCTGAGTATGTCGTTTTTGACCTTATCTGGAACATCCTTTCTGAAAATTTGAAAATTCTTAAAAAATTCGTCCAAAATCTTGATGTCTCCAATCTCTTGTTTTGTACGTTTTTTTAACGTGTCTTGACATCCAATGTATCCCTGCAAAGTTTGGTGAAGATCTGAGTATGTAGTTTTTGACCTTATATGGAACCTCCTTTCTGAAAATTTGAAAATTCTTAAAAAATTCGTCCAAAATCTTGATGTCCCCAATCTCTTGTTTTGTACGTTTTTTCCACGTGTCTTGACATCCAATGTATCCATGCAAAGTTTGGTGAAGATCTGAGTATGTCGTTTTTGACCTTATCTGGAACCTCCCATCTGAAAATTTGAAAATTCTTAAAAAATTCGTCGAAAATCTTGATGTCTCCAATCTCTTGTTTTGTACGTTTTTTCCACGTGTCTTGACATGCAAAGTATCCCTGCAACGTTTGGTGAAGATCTGAGTATGTAGTTTTTGACCTTATCTGGAACCTCCTATCTGAAAATTTGAAAATTCTTCAAAAATTCGTCCAAAATCTTGATGTCTCCAATCTCTTGTTTTGTACGTTTTTTCCACGTTTCTTGACATCCAATGTATCCCTGCAATGTTTGGTGAAGATCTGAGTATGTAGTTTTTGACCTTATATGGAACCTCCTATCTGAAAATTTGAAAATTCTTAAAAAATTTGACCAAAACCTTGATATCCCCAATCCTATGTTTTGTATGTTTTTTCCAAGTGTCTTGACATCCAATGTATCCCTGCAAAGTTTGGTGAAGTTCTGAGTATGTAGTTTTTGACCTTATCTGGAACCTCCTATCTGAAAATTTGAAAAATTTTAAAAAATTCGTCCAAAATCTTGATGTCTTCAATCTCTTGTTTTGTACGTTTTTTCCACGTGTCTTGACCTCCAATGTATCCCTGCAAAGTTTGGTGAAGATCTGAGTATGTCGTTTTTGACCTTATCTGGAACCTCCTTTCTGAAAATTTGAAAATTCTTAAAAAATTCGTCCAAAATCTTGATGTCTCCAATCTCTTGTTTTGTACGTTTTTTCCACGTGTCTTGACATCCAATGTATCCCTGCAAAATTTGGTGAAGATCTGAGTATGTAGTTTTTGACCTTATATGGAACCTCCCATCTGAAAATTTGAAAATTCCTAAAAAATCCGTCTAAAATCTTGATGTCTCCACTCTCTTGTTTTGTACTTTTTTTCCACGTGTCTTGACATCCAATGTATCCCTGCAAAGTTTGGTGAAGATCTGAGTATGTAGTTTTTGACCTTATATGGAACCTCCTTTCTGAAAATTTGAAAATTCTTAAAAAATTCGACCAAAATCTTGATGTCTCCAATCCTATGTTTTGTATGTTTTTTCCACGTGTCTTGACATCCAATGTATCCATGCAAAGTTTGGTGAAGATCTGAGTATGTAGTTTTTGACCTTATATGGAACCTCCTATCTGATAATTTGAGAATTCTTGAAAAATTCGTCCAAAATCTTGATGTCTCCAATATCTTGTTTTGTACGTTTTTTCCACGTGTCTTGACATCCAATGTATCCCTGCAAAGTTTGGTGAAGATCTGAGTATGTAGTTTTTGACCTTATCTGGAACCTCCCATCTGAAAATTTGAAAATTCCTAAAAAATCCGTCCAAAATCTTGATGACCTCAATCTCTTGTTTTGTACGTTTTTTCCACGTGTCTTGACATCCAATGTATCCCTGCAATGTTTGGTGAAGATCTGAGTATGTAGTTTTTGACCTTATATGGAACCTCTTATCTGAAAATTTGAAAATTCTTAAAAATATTTGACCAAAATCTTGATGTCCCCAATCCTATGTTTTGTATGTTTTTTCCACGTGTCTTGACATCCAATGTATTTCTGCAAAGTTTGGTGAAGATCTGAGTATGTCGTTTTTGACCTTATCTGGAACATCCTTTCTGAAAATTTGAAAATTCTTAAAAAATTCGTCCAAAATCTTGATGTCTCCAATCTCTTGTTTTGTACGTTTTTTCCACGTGTCTTGACATCCAATGTATCCCTGCAAAGTTTGGTGAAGATCTGAGTATGTAGTTTTTGACCTTATATGGAACCTCCCATCTGAAAATTTGAAAATTCTTAAAAAATTCGACCAAAATCTTGATGTCTCCAATCCTATGTTTTGTATGTTTTTTCCACGTGTCTTGACATCCAATGTATCAATGCAAAGTTTGGTGAAGATCTGAGTATGTCGTTTTTGACCTTATCTGAAACCTCCCATCTGAAAATTTGAAAATTCTTAAAAAATTCGTCCAAAATCTTGATGTCTCCAATCTCTTGTTTTGTACGTTTTTTCCACGTGTCTTGACATGCAAAGTATCCCTGCAACGTTTGGTGAAGATCTGAGTATGTAGTTTTTGACCTTATCTGGAACCTCCTATCTGAAAATTTGAAAATTCTTAAAAAATTCGTCCAAAATCTTGATGTCTCCAATCTCTTGTTTTGTACGTTTTTTCCACGTGTCTTGACATCCAATGTATCCCTGCAATGTTTGATGAAGATCTGAGTATGTAGTTTTTGACCTTATATGGAACCTCCTATCTGAAAATTTGAAAATTCTTAAAAAATTTGACCAAAATCTTGATATCCCCAATCCTATGTTTTGTATGTTTTTTCCACGTGTGTTGACATCCAATGTATCCCTGCATAGTTTGGTGAAGATCTGAGTATGTAGTTTTTGACCTTATCTGGAACCTCCTATCTGAAAATTTGAAAATTTTTAAAAAATTCGTCCAAAATCTTGATGTCTTCAATCTCTTGTTTTGTACGTTTTTTCCACGTGTCTTGACATCCAATGTATCCCTGCAATGTTTGATGAAGATCTGAGTATGTAGTTTTTGACCTTATATGGAACCTCCTATCTGAAAATTTGAAAATTCTTAAAAAATTTGACCAAAATCTTGATATCCCCAATCCTATGTTTTGTATGTTTTTTCCACGTGTGTTGACCTCCAATGTATCCCTGCAAAGTTTGGTGAAGATCTGAGTATGTCGTTTTTGACCTTATCTGGAACATCCTTTCTGAAAATTTGAAAATTCTTAAAAAATTCGTCCAAAATCTTGATGTCTCCAATCTCTTGTTTTGTACGTTTTTTCCACGTGTCTTGACATCCATTGTATCCCTGCAAAGTTTGGTGAAGATCTGAGTATGTAGTTTTTGACCTTATATGGAACCTCCTTTCTGAAAATTTGAAAATTCTTAAAAAATTCGTCCAAAATCTTGATGTCCCCAATCTCTTGTTTTGTACGTTTTTTCCACGTGTCTTGACATCCAATGAATCCATGCAAAGTTTGGTGAAGATCTGAGTATGTCGTTTTTGACCTTATCTGGAACCTCCCATCTGAAAATTTGAAAATTCTTAAAAAATTCGTCGAAAATCTTGATGTCTCCAATCTCTTGTTTTGTACGTTTTTTCCACGTGTCTTGACATGCAAAGTATCCCTGCAACGTTTGGTGAAGATCTGAGTATGTAGTTTTTGACCTTATCTGGAACCTCCTATCTGAAAATTTGAAAATTCTTCAAAAATTCGTCCAAAATCTTGATGTCTCCAATCTCTTGTTTTGTACGTTTTTTCCACGTTTCTTGACATCCAATGTATCCCTGCAATGTTTGGTGAAGATCTGAGTATGTAGTTTTTGACCTTATATGGAACCTCCTATCTGAAAATTTGAAAATTCTTAAAAAGTTTGACCAAAATCTTGATATCCCCAATCCTATGTTTTGTATGTTTTTTCCACGTGTCTTGACATCCAATGTATCCCTGCAAAGTTTGGTGAAGTTCTGAGTATGTAGTTTTTGACCTTATCTGGAACCTCCTATCTGAAAATTTGAAAAATTTTAAAAAATTCGTCCAAAATCTTGATGTCTTCAATCTCTTGTTTTGTACGTTTTTTCCACGTGTCTTGACCTCCAATGTATCCCTGCAAAGTTTGGTGAAGATCTGAGTATGTCGTTTTTGACCTTATCTGGAAAATCCTTTCTGAAAATTTGAAAATTCTTAAAAAATTCGTCCAAAATCTTGATGTCTCCAATCTCTTGTTTTGTACGTTTTTTCCACGTGTCTTGACATCCAATGTATCCCTGCAAAGTTTGGTGAAGATCTGAGTATGTAGTTTTTGACCTTATCTGAAACCTCCCATCTGAAAATTTGAAAATTCTTAAAAAATTCGTCGAAAATCTTGATGTCTCCAATCTCTTGTTTTGTACGTTTTTTCCACGTGTCTTGACATGCAAAGTATCCCTGCAACGTTTGGTGAAGATCTGAGTATGTAGTTTTTGACCTTATCTGGAACCTCCTATCTGAAAATTTGAAAATTCTTAAAAAATTCGTCCAAAATCTTGATGTCTCCAATCTCTTGTTTTGTACGTTTTTTCCACGTTTCTTGACATCCAATGTATCCCTGCAATGTTTGGTGAAGATCTGAGTATGTAGTTTTTGACCTTATAGGGAACCTCCTATCTGAAAATTTGAAAATTCTTAAAAAATTTGACCAAAATCTTGATATCCCCAATCCTATGTTTTGTATGTTTTTTCCACGTGTCTTGACATCCAATGTATCCCTGCAAAGTTTGGTGAAGATCTGAGTATGTAGTTTTTGACCTTATCTGGAACCTCCTATCTGAAAATTTGAAAATTTTTAAAAAATTCGTCCAAAATCTTGATGTCTTCAATCTCTTGTTTTGTACGTTTTTTCCACGTGTCTTGACATCCAATGTATCCCTGCAAAGTTTGGTGAAGATCTGAGTATGTAGTTTTTGACCTTATATGGAACCTCCTTTCTGAAAATTTGAAAATTCTTAAAAAATTCGTCGAAAATCTTGATGTCTCCAATCTCTTGTTTTGTACGTTTTTTCCACGTGTCTTGACATGCAAAGTATCCCTGCAACGTTTGGTGAAGATCTGAGTATGTAGGTTTTGACCTTATCTGGAACCTCCTATCTGAAAATTTGAAAATTCTTCAAAAATTCGTCCAAAATCTTGATGTCTTCAATCTCTTGTTTTGTACGTTTTTTCCACGTGTCTTGACCTCCAATGTATCCCTGCAAAGTTTGGTGAAGATCTGAGTATGTCGTTTTTGACCTTATCTGGAACATCCTTTCTGAAAATTTGAAAATTCTTAAAAAATTCGTCCAAAATCTTGATGTCTCCAATCTCTTGTTTTGTACGTTTTTTCCACGTGTCTTGACATCCAATGTATCCCTGCAAAGTTTGGTGAAGATCTGAGTATGTAGTTTTTGACCTTATATGGAACCTCCTTTCTGAAAATTTGAAAATTCTTAAAAAATTCGTCCAAAATCTTGATGTCTCCAATCTCTTGTTTTGTACGTTTTTTCCACGTGTCTTGACATCCAATGTATCCCTGCAAAATTTGGTGAAGATCTGAGTATGTAGTTTTTGACCTTATATGGAACCTCCCATCTGAAAATTTGAAAATTCCTAAAAAATCCGTCTAAAATCTTGATGTCTCCACTCTCTTGTTTTGTACTTTTTTTCCACGTGTCTTGACATCCAATGTATCCCTGCAAAGTTTGGTGAAGATCTGAGTATGTAGTTTTTGACCTTATATGGAACCTCCTTTCTGAAAATTTGAAAATTCTTAAAAAATTCGACCAAAATCTTGATGTCTCCAATCCTATGTTTTGTATGTTTTTTCCACGTGTCTTGACATCCAATGTATCCATGCAAAGTTTGGTGAAGATCTGAGTATGTAGTTTTTGACCTTATATGGAACCTCCTATCTGATAATTTGAGAATTCTTGAAAAATTCGTCCAAAATCTTGATGTCCCCAATCCTATGTCTTGTATGTTTTTTCCACGTGTCTTGACATCCAATGTATCCCTGCAATGTTTGGTGAAGATCTGAGTATGTAGTTTTTGACCTTATATGGAACCTCTTATCTGAAAATTTGAAAATTCTTAAAAATATTTGACCAAAATCTTGATGTCCCCAATCCTATGTTTTGTATGTTTTTTCCACGTGTCTTGACATCCAATGTATTTCTGCAAAGTTTGGTGAAGATCTGAGTATGTCGTTTTTGACCTTATCTGGAACATCCTTTCTGAAAATTTGAAAATTCTTAAAAAATTCGTCCAAAATCTTGATGTCTCCAATCTCTTGTTTTGTACGTTTTTTCCACGTGTCTTGACATCCAATGTATCCCTGCAAAGTTTGGTGAAGATCTGAGTATGTAGTTTTTGACCTTATATGGAACCTCCCATCTGAAAATTTGAAAATTCTTAAAAAATTCGACCAAAATCTTGATGTCTCCAATCCTATGTTTTGTATGTTTTTTCCACGTGTCTTGACATCCAATGTATCAATGCAAAGTTTGGTGAAGATCTGAGTATGTCGTTTTTGACCTTATCTGAAACCTCCCATCTGAAAATTTGAAAATTCTTAAAAAATTCGTCCAAAATCTTGATGTCTCCAATCTCTTGTTTTGTACGTTTTTTCCACGTGTCTTGACATGCAAAGTATCCCTGCAACGTTTGGTGAAGATCTGAGTATGTAGTTTTTGACCTTATCTGGAACCTCCTATCTGAAAATTTGAAAATTCTTAAAAAATTCGTCCAAAATCTTGATGTCTCCAATCTCTTGTTTTGTACGTTTTTTCCACGTGTCTTGACATCCAATGTATCCCTGCAATGTTTGATGAAGATCTGAGTATGTAGTTTTTGACCTTATATGGAACCTCCTATCTGAAAATTTGAAAATTCTTAAAAAATTTGACCAAAATCTTGATATCCCCAATCCTATGTTTTGTATGTTTTTTCCACGTGTGTTGACATCCAATGTATCCCTGCATAGTTTGGTGAAGATCTGAGTATGTAGTTTTTGACCTTATCTGGAACCTCCTATCTGAAAATTTGAAAATTTTTAAAAAATTCGTCCAAAATCTTGATGTCTTCAATCTCTTGTTTTGTACGTTTTTTCCACGTGTCTTGACATCCAATGTATCCCTGCAATGTTTGATGAAGATCTGAGTATGTAGTTTTTGACCTTATATGGAACCTCCTATCTGAAAATTTGAAAATTCTTAAAAAATTTGACCAAAATCTTGATATCCCCAATCCTATGTTTTGTATGTTTTTTCCACGTGTGTTGACCTCCAATGTATCCCTGCAAAGTTTGGTGAAGATCTGAGTATGTCGTTTTTGACCTTATCTGGAACATCCTTTCTGAAAATTTGAAAATTCTTAAAAAATTCGTCCAAAATCTTGATGTCTCCAATCTCTTGTTTTGTACGTTTTTTCCACGTGTCTTGACATCCATTGTATCCCTGCAAAGTTTGGTGAAGATCTGAGTATGTAGTTTTTGACCTTATATGGAACCTCCTTTCTGAAAATTTGAAAATTCTTAAAAAATTCGTCCAAAATCTTGATGTCCCCAATCTCTTGTTTTGTACGTTTTTTCCACGTGTCTTGACATCCAATGAATCCATGCAAAGTTTGGTGAAGATCTGAGTATGTCGTTTTTGACCTTATCTGGAACCTCCCATCTGAAAATTTGAAAATTCTTAAAAAATTCGTCGAAAATCTTGATGTCTCCAATCTCTTGTTTTGTACGTTTTTTCCACGTGTCTTGACATGCAAAGTATCCCTGCAACGTTTGGTGAAGATCTGAGTATGTAGTTTTTGACCTTATCTGGAACCTCCTATCTGAAAATTTGAAAATTCTTCAAAAATTCGTCCAAAATCTTGATGTCTCCAATCTCTTGTTTTGTACGTTTTTTCCACGTTTCTTGACATCCAATGTATCCCTGCAATGTTTGGTGAAGATCTGAGTATGTAGTTTTTGACCTTATATGGAACCTCCTATCTGAAAATTTGAAAATTCTTAAAAAGTTTGACCAAAATCTTGATATCCCCAATCCTATGTTTTGTATGTTTTTTCCACGTGTCTTGACATCCAATGTATCCCTGCAAAGTTTGGTGAAGTTCTGAGTATGTAGTTTTTGACCTTATCTGGAACCTCCTATCTGAAAATTTGAAAAATTTTAAAAAATTCGTCCAAAATCTTGATGTCTTCAATCTCTTGTTTTGTACGTTTTTTCCACGTGTCTTGACCTCCAATGTATCCCTGCAAAGTTTGGTGAAGATCTGAGTATGTCGTTTTTGACCTTATCTGGAAAATCCTTTCTGAAAATTTGAAAATTCTTAAAAAATTCGTCCAAAATCTTGATGTCTCCAATCTCTTGTTTTGTACGTTTTTTCCACGTGTCTTGACATCCAATGTATCCCTGCAAAGTTTGGTGAAGATCTGAGTATGTAGTTTTTGACCTTATCTGAAACCTCCCATCTGAAAATTTGAAAATTCTTAAAAAATTCGTCGAAAATCTTGATGTCTCCAATCTCTTGTTTTGTACGTTTTTTCCACGTGTCTTGACATGCAAAGTATCCCTGCAACGTTTGGTGAAGATCTGAGTATGTAGTTTTTGACCTTATCTGGAACCTCCTATCTGAAAATTTGAAAATTCTTAAAAAATTCGTCCAAAATCTTGATGTCTCCAATCTCTTGTTTTGTACGTTTTTTCCACGTTTCTTGACATCCAATGTATCCCTGCAATGTTTGGTGAAGATCTGAGTATGTAGTTTTTGACCTTATAGGGAACCTCCTATCTGAAAATTTGAAAATTCTTAAAAAATTTGACCAAAATCTTGATATCCCCAATCCTATGTTTTGTATGTTTTTTCCACGTGTCTTGACATCCAATGTATCCCTGCAAAGTTTGGTGAAGATCTGAGTATGTAGTTTTTGACCTTATCTGGAACCTCCTATCTGAAAATTTGAAAATTTTTAAAAAATTCGTCCAAAATCTTGATGTCTTCAATCTCTTGTTTTGTACGTTTTTTCCACGTGTCTTGACATCCAATGTATCCCTGCAAAGTTTGGTGAAGATCTGAGTATGTAGTTTTTGACCTTATATGGAACCTCCTTTCTGAAAATTTGAAAATTCTTAAAAAATTCGTCGAAAATCTTGATGTCTCCAATCTCTTGTTTTGTACGTTTTTTCCACGTGTCTTGACATGCAAAGTATCCCTGCAACGTTTGGTGAAGATCTGAGTATGTAGGTTTTGACCTTATCTGGAACCTCCTATCTGAAAATTTGAAAATTCTTCAAAAATTCGTCCAAAATCTTGATGTCTTCAATCTCTTGTTTTGTACGTTTTTTCCACGTGTCTTGACCTCCAATGTATCCCTGCAAAGTTTGGTGAAGATCTGAGTATGTCGTTTTTGACCTTATCTGGAACATCCTTTCTGAAAATTTGAAAATTCTTAAAAAATTCGTCCAAAATCTTGATGTCTCCAATCTCTTGTTTTGTACGTTTTTTCCACGTGTCTTGACATCCAATGTATCCCTGCAAAGTTTGGTGAAGATCTGAGTATGTAGTTTTTGACCTTATATGGAACCTCCTTTCTGAAAATTTGAAAATTCTTAAAAAATTCGTCCAAAATCTTGATGTCTCCAATCTCTTGTTTTGTACGTTTTTTCCACGTGTCTTGACATCCAATGTATCCCTGCAAAATTTGGTGAAGATCTGAGTATGTAGTTTTTGACCTTATATGGAACCTCCCATCTGAAAATTTGAAAATTCCTAAAAAATCCGTCTAAAATCTTGATGTCTCCACTCTCTTGTTTTGTACTTTTTTTCCACGTGTCTTGACATCCAATGTATCCCTGCAAAGTTTGGTGAAGATCTGAGTATGTAGTTTTTGACCTTATATGGAACCTCCTTTCTGAAAATTTGAAAATTCTTAAAAAATTCGACCAAAATCTTGATGTCTCCAATCCTATGTTTTGTATGTTTTTTCCACGTGTCTTGACATCCAATGTATCCATGCAAAGTTTGGTGAAGATCTGAGTATGTAGTTTTTGACCTTATATGGAACCTCCTATCTGATAATTTGAGAATTCTTGAAAAATTCGTCCAAAATCTTGATGTCTCCAATATCTTGTTTTGTACGTTTTTTCCACGTGTCTTGACATCCAATGTATCCCTGCAAAGTTTGGTGAAGATCTGAGTATGTAGTTTTTGACCTTATCTGGAACCTCCCATCTGAAAATTTGAAAATTCCTAAAAAATCCGTCCAAAATCTTGATGACCTCAATCTCTTGTTTTGTACGTTTTTTCCACGTGTCTTGACATCCAATGTATCCCTGCAATGTTTGGTGAAGATCTGAGTATGTAGTTTTTGACCTTATATGGAACCTCCTATCTGAAAATTTGAAAATTCTTAAAAATATTTGACCAAAATCTTGATGTCCCCAATCCTATGTTTTGTATGTTTTTTCCACGTGTCTTGACATCCAATGTATTTCTGCAAAGTTTGGTGAAGATCTGAGTATGTCGTTTTTGACCTTATCTGGAACATCCTTTCTGAAAATTTGAAAATTCTTAAAAAATTCGTCCAAAATCTTGATGTCTCCAATCTCTTGTTTTGTACGTTTTTTCCACGTGTCTTGACATCCAATGTATCCCTGCAAAGTTTGGTGAAGATCTGAGTATGTAGTTTTTGACCTTATATGGAACCTCCCATCTGAAAATTTGAAAATTCTTAAAAAATTCGACCAAAATCTTGATGTCTCCAATCCTATGTTTTGTATGTTTTTTCCACGTGTCTTGACATCCAATGTATCAATGCAAAGTTTGGTGAAGATCTGAGTATGTCGTTTTTGACCTTATCTGAAACCTCCCATCTGAAAATTTGAAAATTCTTAAAAAATTCGTCCAAAATCTTGATGTCTCCAATCTCTTGTTTTGTACGTTTTTTCCACGTGTCTTGACATGCAAAGTATCCCTGCAACGTTTGGTGAAGATCTGAGTATGTAGTTTTTGACCTTATCTGGAACCTCCTATCTGAAAATTTGAAAATTCTTAAAAAATTCGTCCAAAATCTTGATGTCTCCAATCTCTTGTTTTGTACGTTTTTTCCACGTGTCTTGACATCCAATGTATCCCTGCAATGTTTGATGAAGATCTGAGTATGTAGTTTTTGACCTTATATGGAACCTCCTATCTGAAAATTTGAAAATTCTTAAAAAATTTGACCAAAATCTTGATATCCCCAATCCTATGTTTTGTATGTTTTTTCCACGTGTGTTGACATCCAATGTATCCCTGCATAGTTTGGTGAAGATCTGAGTATGTAGTTTTTGACCTTATCTGGAACCTCCTATCTGAAAATTTGAAAATTTTTAAAAAATTCGTCCAAAATCTTGATGTCTTCAATCTCTTGTTTTGTACGTTTTTTCCACGTGTCTTGACCTCCAATGTATCCCTGCAAAGTTTGGTGAAGATCTGAGTATGTCGTTTTTGACCTTATCTGGAACATCCTTTCTGAAAATTTGAAAATTCTTAAAAAATTCGTCCAAAATCTTGATGTCTCCAATCTCTTGTTTTGTACGTTTTTTCCACGTGTTTTGACATCCATTGTATCCCTGCAAAGTTTGGTGAAGATCTGAGTATGTAGTTTTTGACCTTATATGGAACCTCCTTTCTGAAAATTTGAAAATTCTTAAAAAATTCGTCCAAAATCTTGATGTCCCCAATCTCTTGTTTTGTACGTTTTTTCCACGTGTCTTGACATCCAATGAATCCATGCAAAGTTTGGTGAAGATCTGAGTATGTCGTTTTTGACCTTATCTGGAACCTCCCATCTGAAAATTTGAAAATTCTTAAAAAATTCGTCGAAAATCTTGATGTCTCCAATCTCTTGTTTTGTACGTTTTTTCCACGTGTCTTGACATGCAAAGTATCCCTGCAACGTTTGGTGAAGATCTGAGTATGTAGTTTTTGACCTTATCTGGAACCTCCTATCTGAAAATTTGAAAATTCTTCAAAAATTCGTCCAAAATCTTGATGTCTCCAATCTCTTGTTTTGTACGTTTTTTCCACGTTTCTTGACATCCAATGTATCCCTGCAATGTTTGGTGAAGATCTGAGTATGTAGTTTTTGACCTTATATGGAACCTCCTATCTGAAAATTTGAAAATTCTTAAAAAGTTTGACCAAAATCTTGATATCCCCAATCCTATGTTTTGTATGTTTTTTCCACGTGTCTTGACATCCAATGTATCCCTGCAAAGTTTGGTGAAGTTCTGAGTATGTAGTTTTTGACCTTATCTGGAACCTCCTATCTGAAAATTTGAAAAATTTTAAAAAATTCGTCCAAAATCTTGATGTCTTCAATCTCTTGTTTTGTACGTTTTTTCCACGTGTCTTGACCTCCAATGTATCCCTGCAAAGTTTGGTGAAGATCTGAGTATGTCGTTTTTGACCTTATCTGGAAAATCCTTTCTGAAAATTTGAAAATTCTTAAAAAATTCGTCCAAAATCTTGATGTCTCCAATCTCTTGTTTTGTACGTTTTTTCCACGTGTCTTGACATCCAATGTATCCCTGCAAAGTTTGGTGAAGATCTGAGTATGTAGTTTTTGACCTTATCTGAAACCTCCCATCTGAAAATTTGAAAATTCTTAAAAAATTCGTCGAAAATCTTGATGTCTCCAATCTCTTGTTTTGTACGTTTTTTCCACGTGTCTTGACATGCAAAGTATCCCTGCAACGTTTGGTGAAGATCTGAGTATGTAGTTTTTGACCTTATCTGGAACCTCCTATCTGAAAATTTGAAAATTCTTAAAAAATTCGTCCAAAATCTTGATGTCTCCAATCTCTTGTTTTGTACGTTTTTTCCACGTTTCTTGACATCCAATGTATCCCTGCAATGTTTGGTGAAGATCTGAGTATGTAGTTTTTGACCTTATAGGGAACCTCCTATCTGAAAATTTGAAAATTCTTAAAAAATTTGACCAAAATCTTGATATCCCCAATCCTATGTTTTGTATGTTTTTTCCACGTGTCTTGACATCCAATGTATCCCTGCAAAGTTTGGTGAAGATCTGAGTATGTAGTTTTTGACCTTATCTGGAACCTCCTATCTGAAAATTTGAAAATTTTTAAAAAATTCGTCCAAAATCTTGATGTCTTCAATCTCTTGTTTTGTACGTTTTTTCCACGTGTCTTGACATCCAATGTATCCCTGCAAAGTTTGGTGAAGATCTGAGTATGTAGTTTTTGACCTTATATGGAACCTCCTTTCTGAAAATTTGAAAATTCTTAAAAAATTCGTCGAAAATCTTGATGTCTCCAATCTCTTGTTTTGTACGTTTTTTCCACGTGTCTTGACATGCAAAGTATCCCTGCAACGTTTGGTGAAGATCTGAGTATGTAGGTTTTGACCTTATCTGGAACCTCCTATCTGAAAATTTGAAAATTCTTCAAAAATTCGTCCAAAATCTTGATGTCTTCAATCTCTTGTTTTGTACGTTTTTTCCACGTGTCTTGACCTCCAATGTATCCCTGCAAAGTTTGGTGAAGATCTGAGTATGTCGTTTTTGACCTTATCTGGAACATCCTTTCTGAAAATTTGAAAATTCTTAAAAAATTCGTCCAAAATCTTGATGTCTCCAATCTCTTGTTTTGTACGTTTTTTCCACGTGTCTTGACATCCAATGTATCCCTGCAAAGTTTGGTGAAGATCTGAGTATGTAGTTTTTGACCTTATATGGAACCTCCTTTCTGAAAATTTGAAAATTCTTAAAAAATTCGTCCAAAATCTTGATGTCTCCAATCTCTTGTTTTGTACGTTTTTTCCACGTGTCTTGACATCCAATGTATCCCTGCAAAATTTGGTGAAGATCTGAGTATGTAGTTTTTGACCTTATATGGAACCTCCCATCTGAAAATTTGAAAATTCCTAAAAAATCCGTCTAAAATCTTGATGTCTCCACTCTCTTGTTTTGTACTTTTTTTCCACGTGTCTTGACATCCAATGTATCCCTGCAAAGTTTGGTGAAGATCTGAGTATGTAGTTTTTGACCTTATATGGAACCTCCTTTCTGAAAATTTGAAAATTCTTAAAAAATTCGACCAAAATCTTGATGTCTCCAATCCTATGTTTTGTATGTTTTTTCCACGTGTCTTGACATCCAATGTATCCATCAGAGTTTGGTGAAGATCTGAGTATGTAGTTTTTGACCTTATATGGAACCTCCTATCTGATAATTTGAGAATTCTTGAAAAATTCGTCCAAAATCTTGATGTTTCCAATATCTTGTTTTGTACGTTTTTTCCACGTGTCTTGACATCCAATGTATCCCTGCAAAGTTTGGTGAAGATCTGAGTATGTAGTTTTTGACCTTATATGGAACCTCCCATCTGAAAATTTGAAAATTCCTAAAAAATCCGTCTAAAATCTTGATGTCTCCACTCTCTTGTTTTGTACTTTTTTTCCACGTGTCTTGACATCCAATGTATCCCTGCAAAGTTTGGTGAAGATCTGAGTATGTAGTTTTTGACCTTATATGGAACCTCCCATCTGAAAATTTGAAAATTCCTAAAAAATCCGTCTAAAATCTTGATGTCTCCACTCTCTTGTTTTGTACTTTTTTTCCACGTGTCTTGACATCCAATGTATCCCTGCAAAGTTTGGTGAAGATCTGAGTATGTAGTTTTTGACCTTATATGGAACCTCCTTTCTGAAAATTTGAAAATTCTTAAAAAATTCGACCAAAATCTTGATGTCTCCAATCCTATGTTTTGTATGTTTTTTCCACGTGTCTTGACATCCAATGTATCCATGCAAAGTTTGGTGAAGATCTGAGTATGTAGTTTTTGACCTTATATGGAACCTCCTTTCTGAAAATTTGAAAATTCTTAAAAAATTCGTCGAAAATCTTGATGTCTCCAATCTCTTGTTTTGTACGTTTTTTCCACGTGTCTTGACATGCAAAGTATCCCTGCAATGTTTGGTGAAGATCTGAGTATGTAGTTTTTGACCTTATATGGAACCTCTTATCTGAAAATTTGAAAATTCTTAAAAATATTTGACCAAAATCTTGATGTCCCCAATCCTATGTTTTGTATGTTTTTTCCACGTGTCTTGACATCCAATGTATTTCTGCAAAGTTTGGTGAAGATCTGAGTATGTCGTTTTTGACCTTATCTGGAACATCCTTTCTGAAAATTTGAAAATTCTTAAAAAATTCGTCCAAAATCTTGATGTCTCCAATCTCTTGTTTTGTACGTTTTTTCCACGTGTCTTGACATCCAATGTATCCCTGCAAAGTTTGGTGAAGATCTGAGTATGTAGTTTTTGATCTTATATGGAACCTCCCATCTGAAAATTTGAAAATTCTTAAAAAATTCGACCAAAATCTTGATGTCTCCAATCCTATGTTTTGTATGTTTTTTCCACGTGTCTTGACATCCAATGTATCAATGCAAAGTTTGGTGAAGATCTGAGTATGTCGTTTTTGACCTTATCTGAAACCTCCCATCTGAAAATTTGAAAATTCTTAAAAAATTCGTCCAAAATCTTGATGTCTCCAATCTCTTGTTTTGTACGTTTTTTCCACGTGTCTTGACATGCAAAGTATCCCTGCAACGTTTGGTGAAGATCTGAGTATGTAGTTTTTGACCTTATCTGGAACCTCCTATCTGAAAATTTGAAAATTCTTAAAAAATTCGTCCAAAATCTTGATGTCTCCAATCTCTTGTTTTGTACGTTTTTTCCACGTGTCTTGACATCCAATGTATCCCTGCAATGTTTGATGAAGATCTGAGTATGTAGTTTTTGACCTTATATGGAACCTCCTATCTGAAAATTTGAAAATTCTTAAAAAATTTGACCAAAATCTTGATATCCCCAATCCTATGTTTTGTATGTTTTTTCCACGTGTGTTGACATCCAATGTATCCCTGCATAGTTTGGTGAAGATCTGAGTATGTAGTTTTTGACCTTATCTGGAACCTCCTATCTGAAAATTTGAAAATTTTTAAAAAATTCGTCCAAAATCTTGATGTCTTCAATCTCTTGTTTTGTACGTTTTTTCCACGTGTCTTGACCTCCAATGTATCCCTGCAAAGTTTGGTGAAGATCTGAGTATGTCGTTTTTGACCTTATCTGGAACATCCTTTCTGAAAATTTGAAAATTCTTAAAAAATTCGTCCAAAATCTTGATGTCTCCAATCTCTTGTTTTGTACGTTTTTTCCACGTGTCTTGACATCCATTGTATCCCTGCAAAGTTTGGTGAAGATCTGAGTATGTAGTTTTTGACCTTATATGGAACCTCCTTTCTGAAAATTTGAAAATTCTTAAAAAATTCGTCCAAAATCTTGATGTCCCCAATCTCTTGTTTTGTACGTTTTTTCCACGTGTCTTGACATCCAATGAATCCATGCAAAGTTTGGTGAAGATCTGAGTATGTCGTTTTTGACCTTATCTGGAACCTCCCATCTGAAAATTTGAAAATTCTTAAAAAATTCGTCGAAAATCTTGATGTCTCCAATCTCTTGTTTTGTACGTTTTTTCCACGTGTCTTGACATGCAAAGTATCCCTGCAACGTTTGGTGAAGATCTGAGTATGTAGTTTTTGACCTTATCTGGAACCTCCTATCTGAAAATTTGAAAATTCTTCAAAAATTCGTCCAAAATCTTGATGTCTCCAATCTCTTGTTTTGTACGTTTTTTCCACGTTTCTTGACATCCAATGTATCCCTGCAATGTTTGGTGAAGATCTGAGTATGTAGTTTTTGACCTTATATGGAACCTCCTATCTGAAAATTTGAAAATTCTTAAAAAGTTTGACCAAAATCTTGATATCCCCAATCCTATGTTTTGTATGTTTTTTCCACGTGTCTTGACATCCAATGTATCCCTGCAAAGTTTGGTGAAGTTCTGAGTATGTAGTTTTTGACCTTATCTGGAACCTCCTATCTGAAAATTTGAAAAATTTTAAAAAATTCGTCCAAAATCTTGATGTCTTCAATCTCTTGTTTTGTACGTTTTTTCCACGTGTCTTGACCTCCAATGTATCCCTGCAAAGTTTGGTGAAGATCTGAGTATGTCGTTTTTGACCTTATCTGGAAAATCCTTTCTGAAAATTTGAAAATTCTTAAAAAATTCGTCCAAAATCTTGATGTCTCCAATCTCTTGTTTTGTACGTTTTTTCCACGTGTCTTGACATCCAATGTATCCCTGCAAAGTTTGGTGAAGATCTGAGTATGTAGTTTTTGACCTTATCTGAAACCTCCCATCTGAAAATTTGAAAATTCTTAAAAAATTCGTCGAAAATCTTGATGTCTCCAATCTCTTGTTTTGTACGTTTTTTCCACGTGTCTTGACATGCAAAGTATCCCTGCAACGTTTGGTGAAGATCTGAGTATGTAGTTTTTGACCTTATCTGGAACCTCCTATCTGAAAATTTGAAAATTCTTAAAAAATTCGTCCAAAATCTTGATGTCTCCAATCTCTTGTTTTGTACGTTTTTTCCACGTTTCTTGACATCCAATGTATCCCTGCAATGTTTGGTGAAGATCTGAGTATGTAGTTTTTGACCTTATAGGGAACCTCCTATCTGAAAATTTGAAAATTCTTAAAAAATTTGACCAAAATCTTGATATCCCCAATCCTATGTTTTGTATGTTTTTTCCACGTGTCTTGACATCCAATGTATCCCTGCAAAGTTTGGTGAAGATCTGAGTATGTAGTTTTTGACCTTATCTGGAACCTCCTATCTGAAAATTTGAAAATTTTTAAAAAATTCGTCCAAAATCTTGATGTCTTCAATCTCTTGTTTTGTACGTTTTTTCCACGTGTCTTGACATCCAATGTATCCCTGCAAAGTTTGGTGAAGATCTGAGTATGTAGTTTTTGACCTTATATGGAACCTCCTTTCTGAAAATTTGAAAATTCTTAAAAAATTCGTCGAAAATCTTGATGTCTCCAATCTCTTGTTTTGTACGTTTTTTCCACGTGTCTTGACATGCAAAGTATCCCTGCAACGTTTGGTGAAGATCTGAGTATGTAGGTTTTGACCTTATCTGGAACCTCCTATCTGAAAATTTGAAAATTCTTCAAAAATTCGTCCAAAATCTTGATGTCTTCAATCTCTTGTTTTGTACGTTTTTTCCACGTGTCTTGACCTCCAATGTATCCCTGCAAAGTTTGGTGAAGATCTGAGTATGTCGTTTTTGACCTTATCTGGAACATCCTTTCTGAAAATTTGAAAATTCTTAAAAAATTCGTCCAAAATCTTGATGTCTCCAATCTCTTGTTTTGTACGTTTTTTCCACGTGTCTTGACATCCAATGTATCCCTGCAAAGTTTGGTGAAGATCTGAGTATGTAGTTTTTGACCTTATATGGAACCTCCTTTCTGAAAATTTGAAAATTCTTAAAAAATTCGTCCAAAATCTTGATGTCTCCAATCTCTTGTTTTGTACGTTTTTTCCACGTGTCTTGACATCCAATGTATCCCTGCAAAATTTGGTGAAGATCTGAGTATGTAGTTTTTGACCTTATATGGAACCTCCCATCTGAAAATTTGAAAATTCCTAAAAAATCCGTCTAAAATCTTGATGTCTCCACTCTCTTGTTTTGTACTTTTTTTCCACGTGTCTTGACATCCAATGTATCCCTGCAAAGTTTGGTGAAGATCTGAGTATGTAGTTTTTGACCTTATATGGAACCTCCTTTCTGAAAATTTGAAAATTCTTAAAAAATTCGACCAAAATCTTGATGTCTCCAATCCTATGTTTTGTATGTTTTTTCCACGTGTCTTGACATCCAATGTATCCATGCAAAGTTTGGTGAAGATCTGAGTATGTAGTTTTTGACCTTATATGGAACCTCCTATCTGATAATTTGAGAATTCTTGAAAAATTCGTCCAAAATCTTGATGTCTCCAATATCTTGTTTTGTACGTTTTTTCCACGTGTCTTGACATCCAATGTATCCCTGCAAAGTTTGGTGAAGATCTGAGTATGTAGTTTTTGACCTTATCTGGAACCTCCCATCTGAAAATTTGAAAATTCCTAAAAAATCCGTCCAAAATCTTGATGACCTCAATCTCTTGTTTTGTACGTTTTTTCCACGTGTCTTGACATCCAATGTATCCCTGCAATGTTTGGTGAAGATCTGAGTATGTAGTTTTTGACCTTATATGGAACCTCTTATCTGAAAATTTGAAAATTCTTAAAAATATTTGACCAAAATCTTGATGTCCCCAATCCTATGTTTTGTATGTTTTTTCCACGTGTCTTGACATCCAATGTATTTCTGCAAAGTTTGGTGAAGATCTGAGTATGTCGTTTTTGACCTTATCTGGAACATCCTTTCTGAAAATTTGAAAATTCTTAAAAAATTCGTCCAAAATCTTGATGTCTCCAATCTCTTGTTTTGTACGTTTTTTCCACGTGTCTTGACATCCAATGTATCCCTGCAAAGTTTGGTGAAGATCTGAGTATGTAGTTTTTGACCTTATATGGAACCTCCCATCTGAAAATTTGAAAATTCTTAAAAAATTCGACCAAAATCTTGATGTCTCCAATCCTATGTTTTGTATGTTTTTTCCACGTGTCTTGACATCCAATGTATCAATGCAAAGTTTGGTGAAGATCTGAGTATGTCGTTTTTGACCTTATCTGAAACCTCCCATCTGAAAATTTGAAAATTCTTAAAAAATTCGTCCAAAATCTTGATGTCTCCAATCTCTTGTTTTGTACGTTTTTTCCACGTGTCTTGACATGCAAAGTATCCCTGCAACGTTTGGTGAAGATCTGAGTATGTAGTTTTTGACCTTATCTGGAACCTCCTATCTGAAAATTTGAAAATTCTTAAAAAATTCGTCCAAAATCTTGATGTCTCCAATCTCTTGTTTTGTACGTTTTTTCCACGTGTCTTGACATCCAATGTATCCCTGCAATGTTTGATGAAGATCTGAGTATGTAGTTTTTGACCTTATATGGAACCTCCTATCTGAAAATTTGAAAATTCTTAAAAAATTTGACCAAAATCTTGATATCCCCAATCCTATGTTTTGTATGTTTTTTCCACGTGTGTTGACATCCAATGTATCCCTGCATAGTTTGGTGAAGATCTGAGTATGTAGTTTTTGACCTTATCTGGAACCTCCTATCTGAAAATTTGAAAATTTTTAAAAAATTCGTCCAAAATCTTGATGTCTTCAATCTCTTGTTTTGTACGTTTTTTCCACGTGTCTTGACCTCCAATGTATCCCTGCAAAGTTTGGTGAAGATCTGAGTATGTCGTTTTTGACCTTATCTGGAACATCCTTTCTGAAAATTTGAAAATTCTTAAAAAATTCGTCCAAAATCTTGATGTCTCCAATCTCTTGTTTTGTACGTTTTTTCCACGTGTCTTGACATCCATTGTATCCCTGCAAAGTTTGGTGAAGATCTGAGTATGTAGTTTTTGACCTTATATGGAACCTCCTTTCTGAAAATTTGAAAATTCTTAAAAAATTCGTCCAAAATCTTGATGTCCCCAATCTCTTGTTTTGTACGTTTTTTCCACGTGTCTTGACATCCAATGAATCCATGCAAAGTTTGGTGAAGATCTGAGTATGTCGTTTTTGACCTTATCTGGAACCTCCCATCTGAAAATTTGAAAATTCTTAAAAAATTCGTCGAAAATCTTGATGTCTCCAATCTCTTGTTTTGTACGTTTTTTCCACGTGTCTTGACATGCAAAGTATCCCTGCAACGTTTGGTGAAGATCTGAGTATGTAGTTTTTGACCTTATCTGGAACCTCCTATCTGAAAATTTGAAAATTCTTCAAAAATTCGTCCAAAATCTTGATGTCTCCAATCTCTTGTTTTGTACGTTTTTTCCACGTTTCTTGACATCCAATGTATCCCTGCAATGTTTGGTGAAGATCTGAGTATGTAGTTTTTGACCTTATATGGAACCTCCTATCTGAAAATTTGAAAATTCTTAAAAAGTTTGACCAAAATCTTGATATCCCCAATCCTATGTTTTGTATGTTTTTTCCACGTGTCTTGACATCCAATGTATCCCTGCAAAGTTTGGTGAAGTTCTGAGTATGTAGTTTTTGACCTTATCTGGAACCTCCTATCTGAAAATTTGAAAAATTTTAAAAAATTCGTCCAAAATCTTGATGTCTTCAATCTCTTGTTTTGTACGTTTTTTCCACGTGTCTTGACCTCCAATGTATCCCTGCAAAGTTTGGTGAAGATCTGAGTATGTCGTTTTTGACCTTATCTGGAAAATCTTTTCTGAAAATTTGAAAATTCTTAAAAAATTCGTCCAAAATCTTGATGTCTCCAATCTCTTGTTTTGTACGTTTTTTCCACGTGTCTTGACATCCAATGTATCCCTGCAAAGTTTGGTGAAGATCTGAGTATGTAGTTTTTGACCTTATCTGAAACCTCCCATCTGAAAATTTGAAAATTCTTAAAAAATTCGTCGAAAATCTTGATGTCTCCAATCTCTTGTTTTGTACGTTTTTTCCACGTGTCTTGACATGCAAAGTATCCCTGCAACGTTTGGTGAAGATCTGAGTATGTAGTTTTTGACCTTATCTGGAACCTCCTATCTGAAAATTTGAAAATTCTTAAAAAATTCGTCCAAAATCTTGATGTCTCCAATCTCTTGTTTTGTACGTTTTTTCCACGTTTCTTGACATCCAATGTATCCCTGCAATGTTTGGTGAAGATCTGAGTATGTAGTTTTTGACCTTATAGGGAACCTCCTATCTGAAAATTTGAAAATTCTTAAAAAATTTGACCAAAATCTTGATATCCCCAATCCTATGTTTTGTATGTTTTTTCCACGTGTCTTGACATCCAATGTATCCCTGCAAAGTTTGGTGAAGATCTGAGTATGTAGTTTTTGACCTTATCTGGAACCTCCTATCTGAAAATTTGAAAATTTTTAAAAAATTCGTCCAAAATCTTGATGTCTTCAATCTCTTGTTTTGTACGTTTTTTCCACGTGTCTTGACATCCAATGTATCCCTGCAAAGTTTGGTGAAGATCTGAGTATGTAGTTTTTGACCTTATATGGAACCTCCTTTCTGAAAATTTGAAAATTCTTAAAAAATTCGTCGAAAATCTTGATGTCTCCAATCTCTTGTTTTGTACGTTTTTTCCACGTGTCTTGACATGCAAAGTATCCCTGCAACGTTTGGTGAAGATCTGAGTATGTAGGTTTTGACCTTATCTGGAACCTCCTATCTGAAAATTTGAAAATTCTTCAAAAATTCGTCCAAAATCTTGATGTCTTCAATCTCTTGTTTTGTACGTTTTTTCCACGTGTCTTGACCTCCAATGTATCCCTGCAAAGTTTGGTGAAGATCTGAGTATGTCGTTTTTGACCTTATCTGGAACATCCTTTCTGAAAATTTGAAAATTCTTAAAAAATTCGTCCAAAATCTTGATGTCTCCAATCTCTTGTTTTGTACGTTTTTTCCACGTGTCTTGACATCCAATGTATCCCTGCAAAGTTTGGTGAAGATCTGAGTATGTAGTTTTTGACCTTATATGGAACCTCCTTTCTGAAAATTTGAAAATTCTTAAAAAATTCGTCCAAAATCTTGATGTCTCCAATCTCTTGTTTTGTACGTTTTTTCCACGTGTCTTGACATCCAATGTATCCCTGCAAAGTTTGGTGAAGATCTGAGTATGTAGTTTTTGACCTTATATGGAACCTCCCATCTGAAAATTTGAAAATTCCTAAAAAATCCGTCTAAAATCTTGATTTATCCACTCTCTTTTTTGTACTTTTTTTCCACGTGTCTTGACATCCAATGTATCCCTGCAAAGTTTGGTGAAGATCTGAGTATGTAGTTTTTGACTTTATATGGAACCTCCTTTCTGAAAATTTGAAAATTCTTAAAAAATTCGACCAAAATCTTGATGTCTCCAATACTATGTTTTGTATGTTTTTTCCACGTGTCTTGACATAAAATGTATCCATGCAAAGTTTGGTGAAGATCTGAGTATGTAGTTTTTGACCTTATATGGAACCTCCTATCTGAAAATTTGAGAATTCTTGAAAAATTCGTCCAAAATCTTGATGACCTCAATCTCTTGTTTTGTACGTTTTTTCCACGTGTCTTGACATCCAATGTATCCCTGCAATGTTTGGTGAAGATCTGATTATGTAGTTTTTGACCTCATATGGAACCTCTTATCTGAAAATTTGAAAATTCTTAAAAATATTTGACCAAAATCTTGATGTCCCCAATCCTATGTTTTGTATGTTTTTTCCACGTGTCTTGACATCCAATATATCCCTGCAAAGTTTGGTGAAGATCTGAGTATGTAGTTTTAGACCTTATCTGGAACCTCATTTCTGAAAATTTGAAAATTCCTCAAAAATTCGTCCAAAATCTTGATGTCTCCAATCTCTTGTTTTGTACGTTTTTTCCACGTGTCTTGACATCCAATGTATTCCTGCAAGGTTTGGTGAAGATCTGAGTATGTAGTTTTTGACCTTATATGGAGCCTCCTTTCTGAAAATTTGAAAATTCTTAAAAAATTCATCCAAAATCTTGATGTCTCCAATCTCTTGTTTTGTACGTTTTTTCCACGTTTCTTGACATCCAATGTATCCCTGCAAAGTTTGGTGAAGATCTGAGTATGTAGTTTTTGACCTTATATGGAACCTCCTTTCTGAAAATTTGAAAATTCTTAAAAAATTCGTCCAAAATCTTGATGTCCCCAATCCTATGTTTTGTATGTTTTTTCTACGTGTCTTGACACCTAATGTATCCATGCAAAGTTTGGTGAAGATCTGAGTATGTCGTTTGTGACCTTATCTGAAACCTCCCATCTGAAAATTTGAAAATTCTTAAAAAATTCGTCGAAAATCTTGATGTCTCCAATCTCTTGTTTTGTACGTTTTTTCCACGTGTCTTGACATGCAAAGTATCCCTGCAACGTTTGTTGAAGATCTGAGTATGTAGTTTTTGACCTTATCTGGAACCTCCTATCTGAAAATTTGAAAATTCTTAAAAAATTCGTCCAAAATCTTGATGTCTCCAATCTCTTGTTTTGTACGTTTTTTCCACGTTTCTTGACATCCAATGTATCCCTGCAATATTTGGTGAAGATCTGAGTATGTAGTTTTTGACCTTATATGGAACCTCCTATCTGAAAATTTGAAAATTCTTAAAAAATTTTACCAAAATCTTGATATCTCCAATCCTATGTTTTGTATGTTTTTTCCACGTGTCTTGACATCCAATGTATCCCTGCAAAGTTTGGTGAAGATCTGAGTATGTAGTTTTTGACCTTATCTGGAACCTCCTATCTGAAAATTTGAAAATTTTTAAAAAATTCTTCCAAAATCTTGATGTCTTCAATCTCTTGTTTTGTACGTTTTTTCCACGTGTCTTGACCTCCAATGTATCCCTGCAAAGTTTGGTGAAGATCTGAGTATGTCGTTTTTGACCTTATCTGGAACATCCTTTCTGAAAATTTGAAAATTCTTAAAAAATTCGTCCAAAATCTTGATGTCTCCAATCTCTTGTTTTGTACGTTTTTTCCACGTGTCTTGACATCCAATGTATCCCTGCAAAGTTTGGTGAAGATCTGAGTATGTAGTTTTTGACCTTATATGGAACCTCCTTTCTGAAAATTTGAAAATTCTTAAAAAATTCGTCCAAAATCTTGATGTCCCCAATCTCTTGTTTTGTACGTTTTTTCCACGTGTCTTGACATCCAATGTATCCATGCAAAGTTTGGTGAAGATCTGAGTATGTTGTTTTTGACCTTATCTGGAACCTCCCATCTGAAAATTTGAAAATTCTTAAAAAATTCGTCGAAAATCTTGATGTCTCCAATCTCTTGTTTTGTACGTTTTTTCCACGTGTCTTGACATGCAAAGTATCCCTGCAACGTTTGGTGAAGATCTGAGTATGTAGTTTTTGACCTTATCTGGAACATCCTATCTGAAAAAATGAAAATTCTTCAAAAATTCGTCCAAAATCTTGATGTCTCCAATCTCTTGTTTTGTACGTTTTTTCCACGTTTCTTGACATCCAATGTATCCCTGCAATGTTTGGTGAAGATCTGAGTATGTAGTTTTTGACCTTATATGGAGCCTCCTTTCTGAAAATTTGAAAATTCTTAAAAAATTCATCCAAAATCTTGATGTCTCCAATCTCTTGTTTTGTGCGTTTTTTCCACGTTTCTTGACATCCAATGTATCCCTGCAAAGTTTGGTGAAGATCTGAGTATGTAGTTTTTGACCTTATATGGAACCTCCTTTCTGAAATTTTGAAAATTCTTAAAAAATTCGTCCAAAATCTTGATGTCCCCAATCCTATGTTTTGTATGTTTTTTCCACGTGTCTTGACACCCAATGTATCCATGCAAAGTTTGGTGAAGATCTGAGTATGTCGTTTTTGACCTTATCTGAAACCTCCCATCTGAAAATTTGAAAATTCTTAAAAAATTCGTCGAAAATCTTGATGTCTCCAATCTCTTGTTTTGTACGTTTTTTCCACGTGTCTTGACATGCAAAGTATCCCTGCAACGTTTGGTGAAGATCTGAGTATGTAGTTTTTGACCTTATCTGGAACCTCCTATCTGAAAATTTGAAAATTCTTAAAAAATTCGTCCAAAATCTTGATGTCTCCAATCTCTTGTTTTGTACGTTTTTTCCACGTTTCTTGACATCCAATGTATCCCTGCAATGTTTGGTGAAGATCTGAGTATGTAGTTTTTGACCTTATATGGAACCTCCTATCTGAAAATTTGAAAATTCTTAAAAAATTTGACCAAAATCTTGATTTCCCCAATCCTATGTTTTGTATGTTTTTTCCACGTGTCTTGACATCCAATGTATCCCTGCAAAGTTTGGTGAAGATCTGAGTATGTAGTTTTTGACCTTATCTGGAACCTCCTATCTGAAAATTTGAAAAAATTTAAAAAATTCGTCCAAAATCTTGATGTCTTCAATCTCTTGTTTTGTACGTTTTTTCCACGTGTCTTGACCTCCAATGTATCCCTGCAAAGTTTGGTGAAGATCTGAGTATGTCGTTTTTGACCTTATCTGGAACATCCTTTCTGAAAATTTGAAAATTCTTAAAACATTCGTCCAAAATCTTGATGTCTCCAATCTCTTGTTTTGTACGTTTTTTCCACGTGTCTTGACATCCAATGTATCCCTGCAAAGTTTGGTGAAGATCTGAGTATGTAGTTTTTGACCTTATATGGAACCTCCTTTCTGAAAATTTGAAAATTCTTAAAAAATTCGTCCAAAATCTTGATGTCCCCAATCTCTTGTTTTGTACGTTTTTTCCACGTGTCTTGACATCCAATGTATCCATGCAAAGTTTGGTGAAGATCTGAGTATGTCGTTTTTGACCTTATCTGGAACCTCCCATCTGAAAATTTGAAAATTCTTAAAAAATTCGTCGAAAATCTTGATGTCTCCAATCTCTTGTTTTGTACGTTTTTTCCACGTGTCTTGACATGCAAAGTATCCCTGCAACGTTTGGTGAAGATCTGAGTATGTAGTTTTTGACCTTATCTGGAACCTCCTATCTGAAAAAATGAAAATTCTTCAAAAATTCGTCCAAAATCTTGATGTCTCCAATCTCTTGTTTTGTACGTTTTTTCCACGTTTCTTGACATCCAATGTATCCCTGCAATGTTTGGTGAAGATCTGAGTATGTAGTTTTTGACCTTATATGGAACCTCCTACTGAAAATTTGAAAATTCTTAAAAAATTTGACCAAAACCTTGATATCCCCAATCCTATGTTTTGTATGTTTTTTCCACGTGTCTTGACATCCAATATATCCCTGCAAAGTTTGGTGAAGTTCTGAGTATGTAGTTTTTGAACTTATCTGGAACCTCCTATCTGAAAATGAAAAATTTTAAAAAATTCGTCCAAAATCTTGATGTCTTCAATCTCTTGTTTTGTACGTTTTTTCCACGTGTCTTGACCTCCAATGTATCCCTGCAAAGTTTGGTGAAGATCTGAGTATGTCGTTTTTGACCTTATCTGGAACATCCTTTCTGAAAATTTGAAAATTCCTAAAAAATTCGTCCAAAATCTTGATGTCTCCAATCTCTTGTTTTGTACGTTTTTTCCACGTGTCTTGACATCCAATGTATCCCTGCAAAGTTTGGTGAAGATCTGAGTATGTTTTTTTTGACCTTATATGGAACCTCCTTTCTGAAAATTTGAAAATTCTTAAAAAATTCGTCCAAAAGCTTGATGTCTCCAATCTCTTGTTTTGTACGTTTTTTCCACGTGTCTTGACATCCAATGTATCCCTGCAAAGTTTGGTGAAGATCTGAGTATGTAGTTTTTGACCTTATATGGAACCTCCCATCTGAAAATTTGAAAATTCCTAAAAAATCCGTCTAAAATCTTGATGTCTCCACTCTCTTGTTTTGTACTTTTTTTCCACGTGTCTTGACATCCAATGTATCCCTGCAAAGTTTGGTGAAGATCTGAGTATGTAGTTTTTGACCTTATATGGAACCTCCTTTCTGAAAATTTGAAAATTCTTAAAAAATTCGACCAAAATCTTGATGTCTCCAATCCTATGTTTTGTATGTTTTTTCCACGTGTCTTGACATCCAATGTATCCATGCAAAGTTTGGTGAAGATCTGAGTATGTAGTTTTTGACATTATCTGGAACCTCCCATCTGAAAAATTGAAAATTCCTAAAAAATCTGTCCAAAATCTTGATGACCTCAATCTCTTGCTTTGTACGTTTTTTCCACGTGTCTTGACATCCAATGTATCCCTGCAATGTTTGGTGAAGATCTGAGTATGTAGTTTTTGACCTTATATGGAACCTCTTATCTGAAAATTTGAAAATTCTTGAAAAATTCGTCCAAAAACTTGATGTCTCCAATCTCTTGTTTTGTACGTTTTTTCCACGTGTCTTGACATCCAATGTATCCCTGCAAAGTTTGGTGAAGATCTGAGTATGTAGTTTTTGACCTTATCTGGAACCTCCCATCTGAAAATTTGAAAATTCCTAAAAAATCCGTCCAAAATCTTGATGACCTCAATCTCTTGTTTGGTACGTTTTTTCCACGTGTCTTGACATCCAATGTATCCCTGCAATGTTTGGTGAAGATCTGAGTATGTAGTTTTTGACCTTATATGGAACCTTTTATCTGAAAATTTGAAAATTCTTAAAAATATTTGACCAAAATCTTGATGTCCCCAATCCTATGTTTTGTATGTTTTTTCCACGTGTCTTGACATCCAATGTATTTCTGCAAAGTTTGGTGAAGATCTGAGTATGTCGTTTTTGACCTTATCTGGAACATCCTTTCTGAAAATTTGAAAATTCTTAAAAAATTCGTCCAAAATCTTGATGTCTCCAATCTCTTGTTTTGTACGTTTTTTCCACGTGTCTTGACATCCAATGTATCCCTGCAAAGTTTGGTGAAGATCTGAGTATGTAGTTTTTGACCTTATATGGAACCTCCCATCTGAAAATTTGAAAATTCTTAAAAAATTCGACCAAAATCTTGATGTCTCCAATCCTATGTTTTGTATGTTTTTTCCACGTGTCTTGACATCCAATGTATCCCTGCAAAGTTTGGTGAAGATCTGAGTATGTAGTTTTAGACCTTATCTGGAACCTCATTTCTGAAAATTTGAAAATTCCTCAAAAATTCGTCCAAAATCTTGATGTCTCCAATCTCTTGTTTTGTACGTTTTTTCCACGTGTCTTGACATCCAATGTATCCCTGCAAAGTTTGGTGAAGATCTGAGTATGTAGTTTTTGACCTTATATGGAGCCTCCTTTCTGAAAATTTGAAAATTCTTAAAAAATTCATCCAAAATCTTGATGTCTCCAATCTCTTGTTTTGTACGTTTTTTCCACGTTTCTTGACATCCAATGTATCCGTGCAAAGTTTGGTGAAGATCTGAGTATGTAGTTTTTGACCTTATATGGAACCTCCTTTCTGAAAATTTGAAAATTCTTAAAAAATTCGTCCAAAATCTTGATGTCCCCAATCCTATGTTTTGTATGTTTTTTCCACGTGTCTTGACATCCAATGTATCCATGCAAAGTTTGGTGAAGATCTGAGTATGTCGTTTTTGACCTTATCTGAAACCTCCCATCTGAAAATTTGAAAATTCTTAAAAAATTCGTCGAAAATCTTGATGTCTCCAATCTCTTGTTTTGTACGTTTTTTCCACGTGTCTTGACATGCAAAGTATCCCTGCAACGTTTGGTGAAGATCTGAGTATGTAGTTTTTGACCTTATCTGGAACCTCCTATCTGAAAATTTGAAAATTCTTAAAAAATTCGTCCAAAATCTTGATGTCTCCAATCTCTTGTTTTGTACGTTTTTTCCACGTTTCTTGACATCCAATGTATCCCTGCAATGTTTGGTGAAGATCTGAGTATGTAGTTTTTGACCTTATATGGAACCTCCTATTTGAAAATTTGAAAATTCTTAAAAAATTTGACCAAAATCTTGATATCCCCAATCCTATGTTTTGTATGTTTTTTTAACGTGTCTTGACATCCAATGTATCCCTGCAAAGTTTGGTGAAGATCTGAGTATGTAGTTTTTGACCTTATCTGGAACCTCCTATCTGAAAATTTGAAAATTTTTAAAAAATTCGTCCAAAATCTTGATGTCTTCAATCTCTTGTTTTGTACGTTTTTTCCACGTGCCTTGACCTCCAATGTATCCCTGCAAAGTTTGGTGAAGATCTGAGTATGTCGTTTTTGACCTTATCTGGAACATCCTTTCTGAAAATTTGAAAATTCTTAAAAAATTCGTCCAAAATCTTGATGTCTCCAATCTCTTGTTTTGTACGTTTTTTCCACGTGTCTTGACATCCAATGTATCCCTGCAAAGTTTGGTGAAGATCTGAGTATGTAGTTTTTGACCTTATATGGAACCTCCTTTCTGAAAATTTGAAAATTCTTAAAAAATTCGTCCAAAATCTTGTTGTCCCCAATCTCTTGTTTTGTACGTTTTTTCCACGTGTCTTGACATCCAATGTATCCATGCAAAGTTTGGTGAAGATCTGAGTATGTCGTTTTTGACCTTATCTGGAACCTCCCATCTGAAAATTTGAAAATTCTTAAAAAATTCGTCGAAAATCTTGATGTCTCCAATCTCTTGTTTTGTACGTTTTTTCCACGTGTCTTGACATGCAAAGTATCCCTGCAACGTTTAGTGAAGATCTGAGTATGTAGTTTTTGACCTTATCTGGAACCTCCTATCCGAAAATTTAAAAATTCTTCAAAAATTCGTCCAAAATCTTGATGTCTCCAATCTCTTGTTTTGTACGTTTTTTCCACGTTTCTTGACATCCAATGTATCCCTGCAATGTTTGGTGAAGATCTGAGTATGTAGTTTTTGACCTTATATGGAACCTCCTATCTGAAAATTTGAAAATTCTTAAAAAATTTGACCAAAATCTTGATATCCCCAATCCTATGTTTTGTATGTTTTTTCCACGTGTCTTGACATCCAATGTATCCCTGCAAAGTTTGGTGAAGTTCTGAGTATGTAGTTTTTGACCTTATCTGGAACCTCCTATCTGAAAATTTGAAAAATTTTAAAAAATTCGTCCAAAATCTTGATGTCTTCAATCTCTTGTTTTGTACGTTTTTTCCACGTGTCTTGACCTCCAATGTATCCCTGCAAAGTTTGGTGAAGATCTGAGTATGTCGTTTTTGACCTTATCTGGAACATCCTTTCTGAAAATTTGAAAATTCTTAAAAAATTCGTCCAAAATCTTGATGTCTCCAATCTCTTGTTTTGTACGTTTTTTCCACGTGTCTTGACATCCAATGTATCCCTGCAAAGTTTGGTGAAGATCCGAGTATGTAGTTTTTGACCTTATATGGAACCTCCTTTCTGAAAATTTGAAAATTCTTAAAAAATTCGTCCAAAATCTTGATGTCTCCAATCTCTTGTTTTGTACGTTTTTTCCACGTGTCTTGACATCCAATGTATCCCTGCAAAGTTTGGTGAAGATCTGAGTATGTAGTTTTTGACCTTATATGGAACCTCCCATCAGAAAATTTGAAAATTCCTAAAAAATCCGTCTAAAATCTTGATGTCTCCACTCTCTTGTTTTGTACTTTTTTTCCACGTGTCTTGACATCCAATGTATCCCTGCAAAGTTTGGTGAAGATCTGAGTAAGTAGTTTTTGACCTTATATGGAACCTCCTATCTGAAAATTTGAGAATTCTTGAAAAATTCGTCCAAAATCTTGATGTCTCCAATCTCTTGTTTTGTACGTTTTTTCCACGTGTCTTGACATCCAATGTATCCCTGCAAAGTTTGGTGAAGATCTGAGTATGTAGTTTTTGACCTTATCTGGAACCTCCCATCTGAAAATTTGAAAATTCCTAAAAAATCCGTCCAAAATCTTGATGACCTCAATCTCTTGTTTTGTACGTTTTTTTCCACGTGTCTTGACATCCAATGTATCCCTGCAATGTTTGGTGAAGATCTGAGTATGTAGTTTTTGACCTTATATGGAACCTCTTATCTGAAAATTTGAAAATTCTTAAAAATATTTGACCAAAATCTTGATGTCCCCAATCCTATGTTTTGTATGTTTTTTCCACGTGTCTTGACATCCAATGTATTTCTGCAAAGTTTGGTGAAGATCTGAGTATGTCGTTTTTGACCTTATCTGGAACATCCTTTCTGAAAATTTGAAAATTCTTAAAAAATTCGTCCAAAATCTTGATGTCTCCAATCTCTTGTTTTGTACGTTTTTTCCACGTGTCTTGACATTAAATGTATCCCTGCAAAGTTTGGTGAAGATCTGAGTATGTAGTTTTTGACCTTATATGGAACCTCCCATCTGAAAATTTAAAAATTCTTAAAAAATTCGACCAAAATCTTGATGTCTCCAATCCTATGTTTTGTATGTTTTTTCCACGTGTCTTGACATCCAATGTATCCATGCAAAGTTTGGTGAAGATCTGAGTATGTAGTTTTTGACCTTATATGGAACCTCCTATCTGAAAATTTGAGAATTCTTGAAAAATTCGTCCAAAATCTTGATGTCTCCAATCTCTTGTTTTGTACGTTTTTTCCACGTGTCTTGACATCCAATGTATCCCTGCAAAGTTTGGTGAAGATCTGAGTATGTAGTTTTTGACCTTATATGGAACCTCCCATCTGAAAATTTGAAAATTCCTAAAAAATCCGTCCAAAATCTTGATGACCTCAATCTCTTGTTTTGTACGTTTTTTCCACGTGTCTTGACATCCAATGTATCCCTGCAATGTTTGGTGAAGATCTGAGTATGTAGTTTTTGACCTTATATGGAACCTCTTATCTGAAAATTTGAAAATTCTTAAAAATATTTGACCAAAATCTTGATGTCCCCAATCCTATGTTTTGTATGCTTTTCCACGTGTCTTGACATCCAATGTATTTCTGCAAAGTTTGGTGAAGATCTGAGTATGTCGTTTTTGACCTTATCTGGAACATCCTTTCTGAAAATTTGAAAATTCTTAAAAAATTCGTCCAAAATCTTGATGTCTCCAATCTCTTGTTTTGTACGTTTTTTCCACGTGTCTTGACCTCCAATGTATCCCTGCAATGTTTGGTGAAGATCTGAGTATGTAGTTTTTGACCTTATATGGAACCTCCTATCTGAAAATTTGAAAATTCTTAAAAAATTTGACCAAAATCTTGATGTCCCCAATCCTATGTTTTGTATGTTTTTTCCACGTGTCTTGACATCCAATGTATCCCTGCAAAGTTTGGTGAAGATCTGAGTATGTCGTTCTTGACCTTATCTGGAACATCCTTTCTGAAAATTTGAAAATTCTTAAAAAATTCGTCCAAAATCTTGATGTCTCCAATCTCTTGTTTTGTACGTTTTTTCCACGTGTCATGACATCCAATGTATCCCTGCAAAGTTTGGTGAAGATCTGAGTATGTAGTTTTTGACCTTATATGGAACCTCCTTTCTGAAAATTTGAAAATTCTTAAAAAATTCGTCCAAAATCTTGATGTCTCCAATCTCTTGTTTTGTACGTTTTTTCCACGTGTCTTGACATCCAATGTATCCCTGCAATGTTTGGTGAAGATCTGAGTATGTAGTTTTTGACCTTATCTGGAACCTCCCATCTGAAAATTTGAAAATTTTTAAAAAATTCGTCCAAAATCTTGATGTCTCCAATCTCTTGTTTTGTACGTTTTTTCCACGTGTCTTGACATGCAAAGTATCCCTGCAACGTTTGGTGAAGATCTGAGTATGTAGTTTTTGACCTTATCTGGAACCTCCTATCTGAAAATTTGAAAATTCTTAAAAAATCCGTCTAAAATCTTGATGTCTCCACTCTCTTGTTTTGTACTTTTTTTCCACGTGTCTTGACATCCAATGTATCCCTGCAAAGTTTGGTGAAGATCTGAGTATGTAGTTTTTGACCTTATATGGAACCTCCTTTCTGAAAATTTGAAAATTCTTAAAAAATTCGACCAAAATCTTGATGTCTCCAATCCTATGTTTTGTATGTTTTTTCCACGTGTCTTGACATCCAATGTATCCATGCAAAGTTTGGTGAAGATCTGAGTATGTAGTTTTTGACCTTATCTGGAACCTCCCATCTGAAAAATTGAAAATTCCTAAAAAATCCGTCCAAAATCTTGATGACCTCAATCTCTTGTTTTGTACGTTTTTTCCACGTGTCTTGACATCCAATGTATCCCTGCAATGTTTGGTGAAGATCTGAGTATGTAGTTTTTGACCTTATATGGAACCTCTTATCTGAAAATTTGAAAATTCTTGAAAAATTCGTCCAAAATCTTGATGTCTCCAATCTCTTGTTTTGTACGTTTTTTCCACGTGTCTTGACATCCAATGTATCCCTGCAAAGTTTGGTGAAGATCTGAGTATGTAGTTTTTGACCTTATCTGGAACCTCCCATCTGAAAATTTGAAAATTCCTAAAAAATCCGTCCAAAATCTTGATGACCTCAATCTCTTGTTTGGTACGTTTTTTCCACGTGTCTTGACATCCAATGTATCCCTGCAAAGTTTGGTGAAGATCTGAGTATGTAGTTTTTGACCTCATCTGGAACCTCCTTTCTGAAAATTTGAAAATTCTTCAAAAATTCGTCCAAAATCTTGATGTCTCCACTCTCTTGTTTTGTACGTTTTTTCCACGTGTCTTGACATCCAATGTATCCCTGCAAAGTTTGGTGAAGATCTGAGTATGTCGTTTTTGACCTTATCTGGAACATCCTTTCTGAAAATTTGAAAATTCTTAAAAAAATCGTCTAAAATCTTGATGTCTCCAATCTCTTGTTTTGTACTTTTTTTCCACGTGTATTGACATCCAATGTATCCCTGCAAAGTTTGGTGAAGATCTGAGTATGTAGTTTTTGACCTTATATGGAACCTCCTTTCTGAAAATTTGAAAATTCTTAAAAAATTCGACCAAAATCTTGATGTCTCCAATCCTATGTTTTGTATGTTTTTTCCACGTGTCTTGACATCCAATGTATCCATGCAAAGTTTGGTGAAGATCTGAGTATGTAGTTTTTGACCTTATATGGAACCACCTATCTGAAAATTTGAGAATTCTTGAAAAATTCGTCCAAAATCTTGATGTCTCCAATCTCTTGTTTTGTACGTTTTTTCCACGTGTCTTGATATCCAATGTATCCCTGCAAAGTTTGGTGAAGATCTGAGTATGTCGTTTTTGACCTTATCTGGAACATCCTTTCTGAAAATTTGAAAATTCTTAAAAAATTCGTCCAAAATCTTGATGTCTCCAATCTCTTGTTTTGTACGTTTTTTTCACGTGTCTTCACATCCAATGTATCCCTGCAAAGTTTGGTGAAGATCTGAGTATGTAGTTTTTGACCTTATCTGGAACCTCTCATCTGAAAATTTGAAAATTCCTAAAAAATCCGTTCAAAATCTTGATGACACCAATCTCTTGTTTTGTACGTTTTTTCCACGTGTCTTGACATCCAATGTATCCCTGCAAAGTTTGGTGAAGATCTGAGTATGTAGTTTTTGACCTTATCTGGAACCTCCTTTCTGAAAATTTGAAAATTCTTCAAAAATTCGTCCAAAATCTTGATGTCTTCAATCTCTTGTTTTGTACGTTTTTTCCACGTGTCTTGACCTCCAATGTATCCCTGCAAAGTTTGGTGAAGATCTGAGTATGTCGTTTTTGACCTTATCTGGAACATCCTTTCTGAAAATTTGAAAATTCTTAAAAAATTCGTCCAAAATCTTGATGTCTCCAATCTCTTGTTTTGTACGTTTTTTCCACGTGTCTTGACATCCAATGTATCCCTGCAAAGTTTGGTGAAGATCTGAGTATGTAGTTTTTGACCTTATATGGAATCTCCTTTCTGAAAATTTGAAAATTCTTAAAAAATTCGTCCAAAATCTTGATGTCCCCAATCTCTTGTTTTGTACGTTTTTTCCACGTGTCTTGACCTCCAATGTATCCCTGCAAAGTTTGGTGAAGATCTGAGTATGTCGTTTTTGACCTTATCTGGAACATCCTTTCTGAAAATTTGAAAATCCTTAAAAAATTCGTCCAAAATCTTGATGTCTCCAATCTCTTGTTTTGTACGTTTTTTCCACGTGTCTTGACATCCAATGTATCCCTGCAAAGTTTGGTGAAGATCTGAGTATGTAGTTTTTGACCTTATATGGAACCTCCTTTCTGAAAATTTGAAAATTCTTAAAAAATTCGTCCAAAATCTTGATGTCTCCAATCTCTTGTTTTGTACGTTTTTTCCACGTGTCTTGACATCCAATGTATCCCTGCAAAGTTTGGTGAAGATCTGAGTATGTAGTTTTTGACCTTATATGGAACCTCCCATCTGAAAATTTGAAAATTCCTAAAAAATCCGTCTAAAATCTTGATGTCTCCACTCTCTTGTTTTGTACTTTTTTTCCACGTGTCTTGACATCCAATGTATCCCTGCAAAGTTTGGTGAAGATCTGAGTATGTAGTTTTTGACCTTATATGGAACCTCCTTTCTGAAAATTTGAAAATTCTTAAAAAATTCGACCAAAATCTTGATGTCTCCAATCCTATGTTTTGTATGTTTTTTCCACGTGTCTTGACATCCAATGTATCCATGCAAAGTTTGGTGAAGATCTGAGTATGTAGTTTTTGACCTTATATGGAACCACCTATCTGAAAATTTGAGAATTCTTGAAAAATTCGTCCAAAATCTTGATGTCTCCAATCTCTTGTTTTGTACGTTTTTTCCACGTGTCTTGATATCCAATGTATCCCTGCAAAGTTTGGTGAAGATCTGAGTATGTCGTTTTTGACCTTATCTGGAACATCCTTTCTGAAAAATTGAAAATTCTTAAAAAATTCGTCCAAAATCTTGATGTCTCCAATCTCTTGTTTTGTACGTTTTTTTAACGTGTCTTCACATCCAATGTATCCCTGCAAAGTTTGGTGAAGATCTGAGTATGTAGTTTTTGACCTTATCTGGAACCTCTCATCTGAAAATTTGAAAATTCCTAAAAAATCCGTCCAAAATCTTGATGACACCAATCTCTTGTTTTGTACGTTTTTTCCACGTGTCTTGACATCCAATGTATCCCTGGAAAGTTTGGTGAAGATCTGAGTATGTAGTTTTTGACCTTATCTGGAACCTCCCATCTGAAAATTTGAAAATTCCTAAAAAATCCGTCCAAAATCTTGATGTCTCCAATCTCTTGTTTTGTACGTTTTTTTCACGTGTCTTGACATCCAATGTATCCCTGCAAAGTTTGGTGAAGATCTGAGTATGTAGTTTTTGACCTTATATGGAACCTCCTATCTCAAAATTTGAAAATTCTTAAAAAATTTGACCAAAATCTTGATGTCTCCAATCTCTTGTGTTGTACGTTTTTTCCATGTGTCTTGACATCCAATGTATCCCTGCAAAGTTTGGTGAAGATCTGAGTATGTAGTTTTTGACCTCATCTGGAACCTCCTTTCTGAAAATTTGAAAATTCTTCAAAAATTCGTCCAAAATCTTGATGTCTCCACTCTCTTGTTTTGTACGTTTTTTCCACGTGTCTTGACATCCAATGTATCCCTGCAAAGTTTGGTGAAGATCTGAGTATGTAGTTTTTGACCTTATATGGAGCCTCCTTTCTGAAAATTTGAAAATTCTTAAAAATTCATCCAAAATCTTGATGTCTCCAATCTCTTGTTTTGTACGTTTTTTCCACGTTTCTTGACATCCAATGTATCCCTGCAAAGTTTGGTGAAGATCTGAGTATGTAGTTTTTGACCTTATATGGAACCTCCTTTCTGAAAATTTGAAAATTCTTAAAAAATTCGTATAAATATTGATGTCCCCAATCCTATGTTTTCTATGTTTTTTCCACGTGTCTTGACATCCAATGTATCCATGCAAAGTTTGGTGAAGATCTGAGTATGTCGTTTTTGACCTTATCTGAAACCTCCCATCTGAAAATTTGAAAATTCTTAAAAAATTCGTCGAAAATCTTGATGTCTCCAATCTCTTGTTTTGTACGTTTTTTCCACGTGTCTTGACATGCAAAGTATCCCTGCAACGTTTGGTGAAGATCTGAGTATGTAGTTTTTGACCTTATCTGGAACCTCCTATCTGAAAATTTGAAAATTCTTAAAAAATTCGTCCAAAATCTTGATGTCTCCAATCTCTTGTTTTGTACGTTTTTTCCACGTTTCTTGACATCCAATGTAACCCTGCAATGTTTGGTGAAGATCTGAGTATGTAGTTTTTGACCTTATAGGGAACCTCCTATCTGAAAATTTGAAAATTCTTAAAAAATTTGACCAAAATCTTGATATCCCCAATCCTATGTTTTGTATGTTTTTTCCACGTGTCTTGACATCCAATGTATCCCTGCAAAGTTTGGTGAAGATCTGAGTATGTAGTTTTTGACTTTATGTGGAACCTCCTATCTGAAAATTTGAAAATTTTTAAAAAATTCGTCCAAAATCTTGATGTCTTCAATCTCTTGTTTTGTACGTTTTTTCCACGTGTCTTGACCTCCAATGTATCCCTGCAAAGTTTGGTGAAGATCTGAGTATGTCGTTTTTGACCTTATCTGGAACATCCTTTCTGAAAATTTGAAAATTCTTAAAAAATTCGTCCAAAATCTTGATGTCTCCAATCTCTTGTTTTGTACGTTTTTTCCACGTGTCTTGACATCCAATGTATCCCTGCAAAGTTTGGTGAAGATCTGAGTATGTAGTTTTTGACCTTATATGGAATCTCCTTTCTGAAAATTTGAAAATTCTTAAAAAATTCTTCCAAAATCTTGATGTCCCCAATCTCTTGTTTTGTACGTTTTTTCCACGTGTCTTGACATCCAATGTATCCCTGCAAAGTTTGGTGAAGATCTGAGTATGTAGTTTTTGACCTTATATGGAACCTCCCATCTGAAAGTTTGAAAATTCTTAAAAAATTCGTCGAAAATCTTGATGTCTCCAATCCTATGTTTTGTATGTTTTTTCCACGTGTCTTGACATCCAATGTATCCATGCAAAGTTTGGTGAAGATCTGAGTATGTAGTTTTTGACCTTATATGGAACCTCCTATCTGAAAATTTGAGAATTCTTGAAAAATTCGTCCAAAATCTTGATGTCTCCAATCTCTTGTTTTGTACGTTTTTTCCACGTGTCTTGACATCCAATGTATCCCTGCAAAGTTTGGTGAAGATCTGAGTATGTAGTTTTTGACCTTATATGGAACCTCCCATCTGAAAATTTGAAAATTCCTAAAAAATCCGTCCAAAATCTTGATGACCTCAATCTCTTGTTTTGTACGTTTTTTCCACGTGTCTTGACATCCAATGTATCCCTGCAATGTTTGGTGAAGATCTGAGTATGTAGTTTTTGACCTTATATGGAACCTCTTATCTGAAAATTTGAAAATTCTTAAAAATATTTGACCAAAATCTTGATGTCCCCAATCCTATGTTTTGTATGCTTTTCCACGTGTCTTGACATCCAATGTATTTCTGCAAAGTTTGGTGAAGATCTGAGTATGTCGTTTTTGACCTTATCTGGAACATCCTTTCTGAAAATTTGAAAATTCTTAAAAAATTCGTCCAAAATCTTGATGTCTCCAATCTCTTGTTTTGTACGTTTTTTCCACGTGTCTTGACCTCCAATGTATCCCTGCAATGTTTGGTGAAGATCTGAGTATGTAGTTTTTGACCTTATATGGAACCTCCTATCTGAAAATTTGAAAATTCTTAAAAAATTTGACCAAAATCTTGATGTCCCCAATCCTATGTTTTGTATGTTTTTTCCACGTGTTTTGACATCCAATGTATCCCTGCAAAGTTTGGTGAAGATCTGAGTATGTCGTTCTTGACCTTATCTGGAACATCCTTTCTGAAAATTTGAAAATTCTTAAAAAATTCGTCCAAAATCTTGATGTCTCCAATCTCTTGTTTTGTACGTTTTTTCCACGTGTCATGACATCCAATGTATCCCTGCAAAGTTTGGTGAAGATCTGAGTATGTAGTTTTTGACTTAATATGGAACCTCCTTTCTGAAAATTTGAAAATTCTTAAAAAATTCGTCCAAAATCTTGATGTCTCCAATCTCTTGTTTTGTACGTTTTTTCCACGTGTCTTGACATCCAATGTATCCCTGCAATGTTTGGTGAAGATCTGAGTATGTAGTTTTTGACCTTATCTGGAACCTCCCATCTGAAAATTTGAAAATTTTTAAAAAATTCGTCCAAAATCTTGATGTCTCCAATCTCTTGTTTTGTACGTTTTTTCCACGTGTCTTGACATGCAAAGTATCCCTGCAACGTTTGGTGAAGATCTGAGTATGTAGTTTTTGACCTTATCTGGAACCTCCTATCTGAAAATTTGAAAATTCTTAAAAAATCCGTCTAAAATCTTGATGTCTCCACTCTCTTGTTTTGTACTTTTTTTCCACGTGTCTTGACATCCAATGTATCCCTGCAAAGTTTGGTGAAGATCTGAGTATGTAGTTTTTGACCTTATATGGAACCTCCTTTCTGAAAATTTGAAAATTCTTAAAAAATTCGACCAAAATCTTGATGTCTCCAATCCTATGTTTTGTATGTTTTTTCCACGTGTCTTGACATCCAATGTATCCATGCAAAGTTTGGTGAAGATCTGAGTATGTAGTTTTTGACCTTATCTGGAACCTCCCATCTGAAAAATTGAAAATTCCTAAAAAATCCGTCCAAAATCTTGATGACCTCAATCTCTTGTTTTGTACGTTTTTTCCACGTGTCTTGACATCCAATGTATCCCTGCAATGTTTGGTGAAGATCTGAGTATGTAGTTTTTGACCTTATATGGAACCTCTTATCTGAAAATTTGAAAATTCTTGAAAAATTCGTCCAAAATCTTGATGTCTCCAATCTCTTGTTTTGTACGTTTTTTCCACGTGTCTTGACATCCAATGTATCCCTGCAAAGTTTGGTGAAGATCTGAGTATGTAGTTTTTGACCTTATCTGGAACCTCCCATCTGAAAATTTGAAAATTCCTAAAAAATCCGTCCAAAATCTTGATGACCTCAATCTCTTGTTTGGTACGTTTTTTCCACGTGTCTTGACATCCAATGTATCCCTGCAAAGTTTGGTGAAGATCTGAGTATGTAGTTTTTGACCTCATCTGGAACCTCCTTTCTGAAAATTTGAAAATTCTTCAAAAATTCGTCTAAAATCTTGATGTCTCCAATCTCTTGTTTTGTACTTTTTTTCCACGTGTATTGACATCCAATGTATCCCTGCAAAGTTTGGTGAAGATCTGAGTATGTAGTTTTTGACCTTATATGGAACCTCCTTTCTGAAAATTTGAAAATTCTTAAAAAATTCGACCAAAATCTTGATGTCTCCAATCCTATGTTTTGTATGTTTTTTCCACGTGTCTTGACATCCAATGTATCCATGCAAAGTTTGGTGAAGATCTGAGTATGTAGTTTTTGACCTTATATGGAACCACCTATCTGAAAATTTGAGAATTCTTGAAAAATTCGTCCAAAATCTTGATGTCTCCAATCTCTTGTTTTGTACGTTTTTTCCACGTGTCTTGATATCCAATGTATCCCTGCAAAGTTTGGTGAAGATCTGAGTATGTAGTTTTTGACCTTATCTGGAACCTCCCATCTGAAAATTTGAAAATTTTTAAAAAATTCGTCCAAAATCTTGATGTCTCCAATCTCTTGTTTTGTACGTTTTTTCCACGTGTCTTGACATGCAAAGTATCCCTGCAACGTTTGGTGAAGATCTGAGTATGTCGTTTTTGACCTTATCTGGAACATCCTTTCTGAAAATTTGAAAATTCTTAAAAAAATCGTCTAAAATCTTGATGTCTCCAATCTCTTGTTTTGTACTTTTTTTCCACGTGTATTGACATCCAATGTATCCCTGCAAAGTTTGGTGAAGATCTGAGTATGTAGTTTTTGACCTTATATGGAACCTCCTTTCTGAAAATTTGAAAATTCTTAAAAAATTCGACCAAAATCTTGATGTCTCCAATCCTATGTTTTGTATGTTTTTTCCACGTGTCTTGACATCCAATGTATCCATGCAAAGTTTGGTGAAGATCTGAGTATGTAGTTTTTGACCTTATATGGAACCACCTATCTGAAAATTTGAGAATTCTTGAAAAATTCGTCCAAAATCTTGATGTCTCCAATCTCTTGTTTTGTACGTTTTTTCCACGTGTCTTGATATCCAATGTATCCCTGCAAAGTTTGGTGAAGATCTGAGTATGTCGTTTTTGACCTTATCTGGAACATCCTTTCTGAAAATTTGAAAATTCTTAAAAAATTCGTCCAAAATCTTGATGTCTCCAATCTCTTGTTTTGTACGTTTTTTTCACGTGTCTTCACATCCAATGTATCCCTGCAAAGTTTGGTGAAGATCTGAGTATGTAGTTTTTGACCTTATCTGGAACCTCTCATCTGAAAATTTGAAAATTCCTAAAAAATCCGTTCAAAATCTTGATGACACCAATCTCTTGTTTTGTACGTTTTTTCCACGTGTCTTGACATCCAATGTATCCCTGCAAAGTTTGGTGAAGATCTGAGTATGTAGTTTTTGACCTTATCTGGAACCTCCTTTCTGAAAATTTGAAAATTCTTCAAAAATTCGTCCAAAATCTTGATGTCTTCAATCTCTTGTTTTGTACGTTTTTTCCACGTGTCTTGACCTCCAATGTATCCCTGCAAAGTTTGGTGAAGATCTGAGTATGTCGTTTTTGACCTTATCTGGAACATCCTTTCTGAAAATTTGAAAATTCTTAAAAAATTCGTCCAAAATCTTGATGTCTCCAATCTCTTGTTTTGTACGTTTTTTCCACGTGTCTTGACATCCAATGTATCCCTGCAAAGTTTGGTGAAGATCTGAGTATGTAGTTTTTGACCTTATATGGAATCTCCTTTCTGAAAATTTGAAAATTCTTAAAAAATTCGTCCAAAATCTTGATGTCCCCAATCTCTTGTTTTGTACGTTTTTTCCACGTGTCTTGACCTCCAATGTATCCCTGCAAAGTTTGGTGAAGATCTGAGTATGTCGTTTTTGACCTTATCTGGAACATCCTTTCTGAAAATTTGAAAATCCTTAAAAAATTCGTCCAAAATTTTGATGTCTCCAATCTCTTGTTTTGTACGTTTTTTCCACGTGTCTTGACATCCAATGTATCCCTGCAAAGTTTGGTGAAGATCTGAGTATGTAGTTTTTGACCTTATATGGAACCTCCTTTCTGAAAATTTGAAAATTCTTAAAAAATTCGTCCAAAATCTTGATGTCTCCAATCTCTTGTTTTGTACGTTTTTTCCACGTGTCTTGACATCCAATGTATCCCTGCAAAGTTTGGTGAAGATCTGAGTATGTAGTTTTTGACCTTATATGGAACCTCCCATCTGAAAATTTGAAAATTCCTAAAAAATCCGTCTAAAATCTTGATGTCTCCACTCTCTTGTTTTGTACTTTTTTTCCACGTGTCTTGACATCCAATGTATCCCTGCAAAGTTTGGTGAAGATCTGAGTATGTAGTTTTTGACCTTATATGGAACCTCCTTTCTGAAAATTTGAAAATTCTTAAAAAATTCGACCAAAATCTTGATGTCTCCAATCCTATGTTTTGTATGTTTTTTCCACGTGTCTTGACATCCAATGTATCCATGCAAAGTTTGGTGAAGATCTGAGTATGTAGTTTTTGACCTTATATGGAACCACCTATCTGAAAATTTGAGAATTCTTGAAAAATTCGTCCAAAATCTTGATGTCTCCAATCTCTTGTTTTGTACGTTTTTTCCACGTGTCTTGATATCCAATGTATCCCTGCAAAGTTTGGTGAAGATCTGAGTATGTCGTTTTTGACCTTATCTGGAACATCCTTTCTGAAAAATTGAAAATTCTTAAAAAATTCGTCCAAAATCTTGATGTCTCCAATCTCTTGTTTTGTACGTTTTTTTAACGTGTCTTCACATCCAATGTATCCCTGCAAAGTTTGGTGAAGATCTGAGTATGTAGTTTTTGACCTTATCTGGAACCTCTCATCTGAAAATTTGAAAATTCCTAAAAAATCCGTCCAAAATCTTGATGACACCAATCTCTTGTTTTGTACGTTTTTTCCACGTGTCTTGACATCCAATGTATCCCTGGAAAGTTTGGTGAAGATCTGAGTATGTAGTTTTTGACCTTATCTGGAACCTCCCATCTGAAAATTTGAAAATTCCTAAAAAATCCGTCCAAAATCTTGATGTCTCCAATCTCTTGTTTTGTACGTTTTTTTCACGTGTCTTGACATCCAATGTATCCCTGCAAAGTTTGGTGAAGATCTGAGTATGTAGTTTTTGACCTTATATGGAACCTCCTATCTCAAAATTTGAAAATTCTTAAAAAATTTGACCAAAATCTTGATGTCTCCAATCTCTTGTGTTGTACGTTTTTTCCATGTGTCTTGACATCCAATGTATCCCTGCAAAGTTTGGTGAAGATCTGAGTATGTAGTTTTTGACCTCATCTGGAACCTCCTTTCTGAAAATTTGAAAATTCTTCAAAAATTCGTCCAAAATCTTGATGTCTCCACTCTCTTGTTTTGTACGTTTTTTCCACGTGTCTTGACATCCAATGTATCCCTGCAAAGTTTGGTGAAGATCTGAGTATGTAGTTTTTGACCTTATATGGAGCCTCCTTTCTGAAAATTTGAAAATTCTTAAAAATTCATCCAAAATCTTGATGTCTCCAATCTCTTGTTTTGTACGTTTTTTCCACGTTTCTTGACATCCAATGTATCCCTGCAAAGTTTGGTGAAGATCAGAGTATGTAGTTTTTGACCTTATCTGGAACCTCCTATCTGAAAATTTGAAAATTCTTAAAAAATTCGTCCAAAATCTTGATGTCTCCAATCTCTTGTTTTGTACGTTTTTTCCACGTTTCTTGACATCCAATGTAACCCTGCAATGTTTGGTGAAGATCTGAGTATGTAGTTTTTGACCTTATAGGGAACCTCCTATCTGAAAATTTGAAAATTCTTAAAAAATTTGACCAAAATCTTGATATCCCCAATCCTATGTTTTGTATGTTTTTTCCACGTGTCTTGACATCCAATGTATCCCTGCAAAGTTTGGTGAAGATCTGAGTATGTAGTTTTTGACTTTATGTGGAACCTCCTATCTGAAAATTTGAAAATTTTTAAAAAATTCGTCCAAAATCTTGATGTCTTCAATCTCTTGTTTTGTACGTTTTTTCCACGTGTCTTGACCTCCAATGTATCCCTGCAAAGTTTGGTGAAGATCTGAGTATGTCGTTTTTGACCTTATCTGGAACATCCTTTCTGAAAATTTGAAAATTCTTAAAAAATTCGTCCAAAATCTTGATGTCTCCAATCTCTTGTTTTGTACGTTTTTTCCACGTGTCTTGACATCCAATGTATCCCTGCAAAGTTTGGTGAAGATCTGAGTATGTAGTTTTTGACCTTATATGGAATCTCCTTTCTGAAAATTTGAAAATTCTTAAAAAATTCTTCCAAAATCTTGATGTCCCCAATCTCTTGTTTTGTACGTTTTTTCCACGTGTCTTGACATCCAATGTATCCATGCAAAGTTTGGTGAAGATCTGAGTATGTCGTTTTTGACCTTATCTGGAACCTCCCATCTGAAAATTTGAAAATTCTTAAAAAATTCGTCGAAAATCTTGATGTCTCCAATCTCTTGTTTTGTACGTTTTTTCCACGTGCCTTGACATGCAAAGTATCCCTGCAACGTTTGGTGAAGATCTGAGTATGTAGTTTTTGACCTTATCTGGAACCTCCTATCTGAAAATTTGAAAATTCTTCAAAAATTCGTCCAAAATCTTGATGTCTCCAATCTCTTGTTTTGTACGTTTTTTCCACGTTTCTTGACATCCAATGTATCCCTGCAATGTTTGGTGAAGATCTGAGTATGTAGTTTTTGACCTTATATGGAACCTCCTATCTGAAAATTTGAAAATTCTTAAAAAATTTGACCAAAATCTTGATATCCCCAATCCTATGTTTTGTATGTTTTTTCCACGTGTCTTGACATCCAATGTATCCCTGCAAAGTTTGGTGAAGATCTGAGTATGTAGTTTTTGGCCTTATCTGGAACTTCCTATCTGAAAATTTGAAAATTTTTAAAAAATTCGTCCAAAATCTTGATGTCTTCAATCTCTTGTTTTGTACGTTTTTTCCACGTGTCTTGACCTCCAACGTATCCATGCAAAGTTTGGTGAAGATCTGAGTATGTCGTTTTTGACCTTATCTGGAACATCCTTTCTGAAAATTTGAAAATTCTTAAAAAATTCGTCCAAAATCTTGATGTCTCCAATCTCTTGTTTTGTACGTTTTTTCCACGTGTCTTGACATCCAATGTATCCCTGCAAAGTTTGGTGAAGATCTGAGTATGTAGTTTTTGACCTTATATGGAACCTCCTTTCTGAAAATTTGAAAATTCTTAAAAAATTCGTCCAAAATCTTGATGTCTCCAATCTCTTGTTTTGTACGTTTTTTCCACGTGTCTTGACATCCAATGTATCCCTGCAAAGTTTGGTGAAGATCTGAGTATGTAGTTTTTGACCTTATATGGAACCTCCCATCTGAAAATTTGAAAATTCCTAAAAAATCCGTCTAAAATCTTGATTTCTCCACTCTCTTTTTTGTACTTTTTTTCCACGTGTCATGACATCCAATGTATCCCTGCAAAGTTTGGTGAAGATCTGAGTATGTAGTTTTTGACCTTATATGGAACCTCCTTTCTGAAAATTTGAAAATTCTTAAAAAATTCGACCAAAATCTTGATGTCTCCAATCCTATGTTTTGTATGTTTTTTCCACGTGTCTTGACATCCAATGTATCCATGCAAAGTTTGGTGAAGATCTGAGTATGTAGTTTTTGACCTTATATGGAACATCCTATCTGAAAATTTGAGAATTCTTGAAAAATTCATCCAAAATCTTGATGTCTCCAATCTCTTGTTTTGTACGTTTTTTCCACGTGTCTTGACATCCAATGTATCCCTGCAAAGTTTGGTGAAGATCTGAGTATGTAGTTTTTGACCTTATCTGGAACCTCCCATCTGAAAATTTGAAAATTCCTAAAAAATCCGTCCAAAATCTTGATGACCTCAATCTCTTGTTTTGTACGTTTTTTCCACGTGTCTTGACATCCAATGTATCTCTGCAATGTTTGGTGAAGATCTGAGTATGTAGTTTTTGACCTTATATGGAACCTCTCATCTGGAAATTTGAAAATTCTTAAAAATATTTGACCAAAATCTTGATGTCCCCAATCCTATGTTTTGTATGTTTTTTCCACGTGTCTTGACATCCAATGTATCCCTGCAAAGTTTGGTGAAGATCTGAGTATGTATTTTTAGACCTTATCTGGAACCTCATTTCTGAAAATTTGAAAATTCCTCAAAAATTCGTCCAAAATCTTGATGTCTCCAATCTCTTGTTTTGTACGTTTTTTCCACGTTTCTTGACATCCAATGTATCCCTGCAAAGTTTGGTGAAGATCTGAGTGTGTAGTTTTTGACCTTATATGGAACCTCCTTTCTGAAAATTTGAAAATTCTTAAAAAATTCGTCCAAAATCTTGATGTCCCCAATCCTATGTTTTGTATGTTTTTTCCACGTGTCTTGACATCCAATGTATCCATGCAAAGTTTGGTGAAGATCTGAGTATGTCGTTTTTGACCTTATCTGAAACCTCCCATCTGAAAATTTGAAAATTCTTAAAAAATTCATTCAAAATCTTGATGTCTCCAATCTCTTGTTTTGTACGTTTTTTCCACGTGTCTTGACATCCAATGTATCCCTGCAAAGTTTGGTGAAGATCTGAGTATGTAGTTTTTGACCTTATATGGAACCTCCCATCTGAAAATTTGAAAATTCCTAAAAAATCCGTCCAAAATCTTGATGTCTCCACTCTCTTGTTTTGTACTTTTTTTCCACGTGTCTTGACATCCAATGTATCCCTGCAAAGTTTGGTGAAGATCTGAGTATGTAGTTTTTGACCTTATATGGAATCTCCTTTCTGAAAATTTGAAAATTCTTAAAAAATTCGTCCAAAATCTTGATGTCTCCAATCTCTTGTTTTGTACGTTTTTTTCACGTGTCTTCACATCCAATGTATCCCTGCAAAGTTTGGTGAAGATCTGAGTATGTAGTTTTTGACCTTATCTGGAACCTCCCATCTGAAAATTTGAAAATTCTTCAAAAATTCGTCCAAAATCTTGATGTCTCCACTCTCTTGTTTTGTACGTTTTTTCCACGTGTCTTGACATCCAATGTATCCCTGCAAAGTTTGGTGAAGATCTGAGTATGTAGTTTTTGATCTTATATGGAGCCTCCTTTCTGAAAATTTGAAAATTCTTAAAAATTCATCCAAAATCTTGATGTCTCCAATCTCTTGTTTTGTACGTTTTTTCCACGTTTCTTGACATCCAATGTATCCCTGCAAAGTTTGGTGAAGATCTGAGTATGTAGTTTTTGACCTTATATGGAACCTCCTTTCTGAAAATTTGAAAATTCTTAAAAAATTCGTGTAAATATTGATGTCCCCAATCCTATGTTTTGTATGTTTTTTCCACGTGTCTTGACATCCAATGTATCCATGCAAAGTTTGGTGAAGATCTGAGTATGTCGTTTTTGACCTTATCTGAAACCTCCCATCTGAAAATTTGAAAATTCTTAAAAAATTCGTCGAAAATCTTGATGTCTCCAATCTCTTGTTTTGTACGTTTTTTCCACGTGTCTTGACATGCAAAGTATCCCTGCAACGTTTGGTGAAGATCTGAGTATGTAGTTTTTGACCTTATCTGGAACCTCCTATCTGAAAATTTGAAAATTCTTAAAAAATTCGTCCAAAATCTTGATGTCTCCAATCTCTTGTTTTGTACGTTTTTTCCACGTTTCTTGACATCCAATGTATCCCTGCAATGTTTGGTGAAGATCTGAGTATGTAGTTTTTGACCTTATAGGGAACCTCCTATCTGAAAATTTTAAAATTCTTAAAAAATTTGACCAAAATCTTGATATCCCCAATCCTATGTTTTGTATGTTTTTTCCACGTGTCTTGACATCCAATGTATCCCTGCAAAGTTTGGTGAAGATCTGAGTATGTAGTTTTTGACCTTATCTGGAACCTCCTATCTGAAAATTTGAAAATTTTTAAAAAATTCGTCCAAAATCTTGATGTCTTCAATCTCTTGTTTTGTACGTTTTTTCCACGTGTTTTGACCTCCAATGTATCCCTGCAAAGTTTGGTGAAGATCTGAGTATGTCGTTTTTGACCTTATCTGGAACATCCTTTCTGAAAATTTGAAAATTCTTAAAAAATTCGTCCAAAATCTTGATGTCTCCAATCTCTTGTTTTGTACGTTTTTTCCACGTGTCTTGACATCCAATGTATCCCTGCAAAGTTTGGTGAAGATCTGAGTATGTAGTTTTTGACCTTATATGGAATCTCCTTTCTGAAAATTTGAAAATTCTTAAAAAATTCGTCCAAAATCTTGATGTCCCCAATCTCTTGTTTTGTACGTTTTTTCCACGTGTCTTGACATCCAATGTATCCATGTAAAAGTTTGGTGAAGATCTGAGTATGTCGTTTTTGACCTTATCTGGAACCTCCCATCTGAAAATTTGAAAATTCTTAAAAAATTCGTCGAAAATCTTGATGTCTCCAATCTCTTGTTTTGTACGTTTTTTCCACGTGTCTTGACATGCAAAGTATCCCTGCAACGTTTGGTGAAGATGAGTATGTAGTTTTTGACCTTATCTGGAACCTCCTACCTGAAAATTTGAAAATTCTTCAAAAATTCGTCCAAAATCTTGATGTCTCCAATCCCTTGTTTTGTACGTTTTTTCCACGTTTCTTGACATCCAATGTATCCCTGCAATGTTTGGTGAAGATCTGAGTATGTAGTTTTTGACCTTATATGGAACCTCCTATCTGAAAATTTGAAAATTCTTAAAAAATTTGACCAAAATCTTGATATCCCCAATCCTATGTTTTGTATGTTTTTTAACGTGTCTTGACATCCAATGTATCCCTGCAAAGTTTGGTGAAGATCTGAGTATGTAGTTTTTGACCTTATATGGAACCTCCTATCTGAAAATTTGAAAATTTTTAAAAAATTCGTCCAAAATCTTGATGTCTTCAATCTCTTGTTTTGTACGTTTTTTCCACGTGTCTTGACCTCCAATGTATCCCTGCAAAGTTTGGTGAAGATCTGAGTATGTCGTTTTTGACCTTATCTGGAACATCCTTTCTGAAAATTTGAAAATTCTTAAAAAATTCGTCCAAAATCTTGATGTCTCCAATCTCTTGTTTTGTACGTTTTTTCCACGTGTCTTGACATCCAATGTATCCCTGCAAAGTTTGGTGAAGATCTGAGTATGAAGTTTTTGACCTTATATGGAACCTCCTTTCTGAAAATTTGAAAATTCTTAAAAAATTCGTCCAAAATCTTGATGTCTCCAATCTCTTGTTTTGTACGTTTTTTCCACGTGTCTTGACATCCAATGTATCCCTGCAAAGTTTGGTGAAGATCTGAGTATGTAGTTTTTGACCTTATATGGAACCTCCCATCTGAAAATTTGAAAATTCCTAAAAAATCCGTCTAAAATCTTGATTTCTCCACTCTCTTTTTTGTACTTTTTTTCCACGTGTCTTGACATCCAATGTATCCCTGCAAAGTTTGGTGAAGATCTGAGTATGTAGTTTTTGACCTTATATGGAACCTCCTTTCTGAAAATTTGAAAATTCTTAAAAAATTCGACCAAAATCTTGATGTCTCCAATCCTATGTTTTGTATGTTTTTTCCACGTGTCTTGACATCCAATGTATCCATGCAAAGTTTGGTGAAGATCTGAGTATGTAGTTTTTGACCTTATATGGAACATCCTATCTGAAAATTTGAGAATTCTTGAAAAATTCGTCCAAAATCTTGATGTCTCCAATCTCTTGTTTTGTACGTTTTTTCCACGTGTCTTGACATCCAATGTATCCCTGCAAAGTTTGGTGAAGATCTGAGTATGTAGTTTTTGACCTTATCTGGAACCTCCCATCTGAAAATTTGAAAATTCCTAAAAAATCCGTCCAAAATCTTGATGACCTCAATCTCTTGTTTTGTACGTTTTTTCCACGTGTCTTGACATCCAATGTATCCCTGCAATGTTTGGTGAAGATCTGAGTATGCAGTTTTTGACCTTATATGGAACCTCTTATCTGAAAATTTGAAAATTCTTAAAAATATTTGACCAAAATCTTGATGTCCCCAATCCTATGTTTTGTATGTTTTTTCCACGTGTCTTGACATCCAATGTATCCCTGCAAAGTTTGGTGAAGATCTGAGTATGTAGTTTTAGACCTTATCTGGAACCTCATTTCTGAAAATTTGAAAATTCCTCAAAAATTCGTCCAAAATCTTGATGTCTCCAATCTCTTGTTTTGTACGTTTTTTCCACGTGTCTTGACATCCAATGTATCCCTGCAAAGTTTGGTGAAGATCTGAGTATGTAGTTTTTGACCTTATATGGAGCCTCCTTTCTGAAAATTTGAAAATTCTTAAAAAATTCATCCAAAATCTTGATGTCTCCAATCTCTTGTTTTGTACGTTTTTTCCACGTTTCTTGACATCCAATGTATCCCTGCAAAGTTTGGTGAAGATTTGAATATGTAGTTTTTGACCTTATATGGAACCTCCTTTCTGAAAATTTGAAAATTCTTAAAAAATTCGTCCAAAATCTTGATGTCCCCAATCCTATGTTTTGTATGTTTTTTCCACGTGTCTTGACATCCAATGTATCCATGCAAAGTTTGGTGAAGATCTGAGTATGTCGTTTTTGACCTTATCTGAAACCTCCCATCTGAAAATTTGAAAATTCTTAAAAAATTCGTCGAAAATCTTGATGTCTCCAATCTCTTGTTTTGTACGTTTTTTCCACGTGTCTTGACATGCAAAGTATCCCTGCAACGTTTGGTGAAGATCTGAGTATGTAGTTTTTGACCTTATCTGGAACCTCCTATCTGAAAATTTGAAAATTCTTAAAAAATTCGTCCAAAATCTTGATGTCTCCAATCTCTTGTTTTGTACGTTTTTTCCACGTTTCTTGACATCCAATGTATCCCTGCAATGTTTGGTGAAGATCTGAGTATGTAGTTTTTGACCTTATATGGAACCTCCTATCTGAAAATTTGAAAATTCTTAAAAAATTTGACCAAAATCTTGATATCCCCAATCCTATGTTTTGTATGTTTTTTCCACGTGTCTTGACATCCAATGTATCCCTGCAAAGTTTGGTGAAGATCTGAGTATGTAGTTTTTGACCTTATCTGGAACCTCCTATCTGAAAATTTGAAAATTCTTAAAAAATTCGTCCAAAATCTTGATGTCTCCAATCTCTTGTTTTGTACGTTTTTTCCACGTTTCTTGACATCCAATGTATCCCTGCAATGTTTGGTGAAGATCTGAGTATGTAGTTTTTGACCTTATAGGGAACCTCCTATCTGAAAATTTTAAAATTCTTAAAAAATTTGACCAAAATCTTGATATCCCCAATCCTATGTTTTGTATGTTTTTTCCACGTGTCTTGACATCCAATGTATCCCTGCAAAGTTTGGTGAAGATCTGAGTATGTAGTTTTTGACCTTATCTGGAACCTCCTATCTGAAAATTTGAAAATTTTTAAAAAATTCGTCCAAAATCTTGATGTCTTCAATCTCTTGTTTTGTACGTTTTTTCCACGTGTTTTGACCTCCAATGTATCCCTGCAAAGTTTGGTGAAGATCTGAGTATGTCGTTTTTGACCTGATCTGGAACATCCTTTCTGAAAATTTGAAAATTCTTAAAAAATTCGTCCAAAATCTTGATGTCTCCAATCTCTTGTTTTGTACGTTTTTTCCACGTGTCTTGACATCCAATGTATCCCTGCAAAGTTTGGTGAAGATCTGAGTATGTAGTTTTTGACCTTATATGGAATCTCCTTTCTGAAAATTTGAAAATTCTTAAAAAATTCGTCCAAAATCTTGATGTCCCCAATCTCTTGTTTTGTACGTTTTTTCCACGTGTCTTGACATGCAATGTATCCATGTAAAAGTTTGGTGAAGATCTGAGTATGTCGTTTTTGACCTTATCTGGAACCTCCCATCTGAAAATTTGAAAATTCTTAAAAAATTCGTCGAAAATCTTGATGTCTCCAATCTCTTGTTTTGTACGTTTTTCCACGTGTCTTGACATGCAAAGTATCCCTGCAACGTTTGGTGAAGATGAGTATGTAGTTTTTGACCTTATCTGGAACCTCCTACCTGAAAATTTGAAAATTCTTCAAAAATTCGTCCAAAATCTTGATGTCTCCAATCCCTTGTTTTGTACGTTTTTTCCACGTTTCTTGACATCCAATGTATCCCTGCAATGTTTGGTGAAGATCTGAGTATGTAGTTTTTGACCTTATATGGAACCTCCTATCTGAAAATTTGAAAATTCTTAAAAAATTTGACCAAAATCTTGATATCCCCAATCCTATGTTTTGTATGTTTTTTTAACGTGTCTTGACATCCAATGTATCCCTGCAAAGTTTGGTGAAGATCTGAGTATGTAGTTTTTGACCTTATCTGGAACCTCCTATCTGAAAATTTGAAAATTTTTAAAAAATTCGTCCAAAATCTTGATGTCTTCAATCTCTTGTTTTGTACGTTTTTTCCACGTGTCTTGACCTCCAATGTATCCCTGCAAAGTTTGGTGAAGATCTGAGTATGTCGTTTTTGACCTTATCTGGAACATCCTTTCTGAAAATTTGAAAATTCTTAAAAAATTCGTCCAAAATCTTGATGTCTCCAATCTCTTGTTTTGTACGTTTTTTCCACGTGTCTTGACATCCAATGTATCCCTGCAAAGTTTGGTGAAGATCTGAGTATGAAGTTTTTGACCTTATATGGAACCTCCTTTCTGAAAATTTGAAAATTCTTAAAAAATTCGTCCAAAATCTTGATGTCTCCAATCTCTTGTTTTGTACGTTTTTTCCACGTGTCTTGACATCCAATGTATCCCTGCAAAGTTTGGTGAAGATCTGAGTATGTAGTTTTTGACCTTATATGGAACCTCCCATCTGAAAATTTGAAAATTCCTAAAAAATCCGTCTAAAATCTTGATTTCTCCACTCTCTTTTTTGTACTTTTTTTCCACGTGTCTTGACATCCAATGTATCCCTGCAAAGTTTGGTGAAGATCTGAGTATGTAGTTTTTGACCTTATATGGAACCTCCTTTCTGAAAATTTGAAAATTCTTAAAAAATTCGACCAAAATCTTGATGTCTCCAATCCTATGTTTTGTATGTTTTTTCCACGTGTCTTGACATCCAATGTATCCATGCAAAGTTTGGTGAAGATCTGAGTATGTAGTTTTTGACCTTATATGGAACATCCTATCTGAAAATTTGAGAATTCTTGAAAAATTCGTCCAAAATCTTGATGTCTCCAATCTCTTGTTTTGTACGTTTTTTCCACGTGTCTTGACATCCAATGTATCCCTGCAAAGTTTGGTGAAGATCTGAGTATGTAGTTTTTGACCTTATCTGGAACCTCCCATCTGAAAATTTGAAAATTCCTAAAAAATCCGTCCAAAATCTTGATGACCTCAATCTCTTGTTTTGTACGTTTTTTCCACGTGTCTTGACATCCAATGTATCCCTGCAATGTTTGGTGAAGATCTGAGTATGCAGTTTTTGACCTTATATGGAACCTCTTATCTGAAAATTTGAAAATTCTTAAAAATATTTGACCAAAATCTTGATGTCCCCAATCCTATGTTTTGTATGTTTTTTCCACGTGTCTTGACATCCAATGTATCCCTGCAAAGTTTGGTGAAGATCTGAGTATGTAGTTTTAGACCTTATCTGGAACCTCATTTCTGAAAATTTGAAAATTCCTCAAAAATTCGTCCAAAATCTTGATGTCTCCAATCTCTTGTTTTGTACGTTTTTTCCACGTGTCTTGACATCCAATGTATCCCTGCAAAGTTTGGTGAAGATCTGAGTATGTAGTTTTTGACCTTATATGGAGCCTCCTTTCTGAAAATTTGAAAATTCTTAAAAAATTCATCCAAAATCTTGATGTCTCCAATCTCTTGTTTTGTACGTTTTTTCCACGTTTCTTGACATCCAATGTATCCCTGCAAAGTTTGGTGAAGATTTGAATATGTAGTTTTTGACCTTATATGGAACCTCCTTTCTGAAAATTTGAAAATTCTTAAAAAATTCGTCCAAAATCTTGATGTCCCCAATCCTATGTTTTGTATGTTTTTTCCACGTGTCTTGACATCCAATGTATCCATGCAAAGTTTGGTGAAGATCTGAGTATGTCGTTTTTGACCTTATCTGAAACCTCCCATCTGAAAATTTGAAAATTCTTAAAAAATTCGTCGAAAATCTTGATGTCTCCAATCTCTTGTTTTGTACGTTTTTTCCACGTGTCTTGACATGCAAAGTATCCCTGCAACGTTTGGTGAAGATCTGAGTATGTAGTTTTTGACCTTATCTGGAACCTCCTATCTGAAAATTTGAAAATTCTTAAAAAATTCGTCCAAAATCTTGATGTCTCCAATCTCTTGTTTTGTACGTTTTTTCCACGTTTCTTGACATCCAATGTATCCCTGCAATGTTTGGTGAAGATCTGAGTATGTAGTTTTTGACCTTATATGGAACCTCCTATCTGAAAATTTGAAAATTCTTAAAAAATTTGACCAAAATCTTGATATCCCCAATCCTATGTTTTGTATGTTTTTTCCACGTGTCTTGACATCCAATGTATCCCTGCAAAGTTTGGTGAAGATCTGAGTATGTAGTTTTTGACCTTATCTGGAACCTCCTATCTGAAAATTTGAAAATTTTTAAAAAATTCGTCCAAAATCTTGATGTCCTCAATCTCTTGTTTTGTACGTTTTTTCCACGTGTCTTGACCTCCAATGTATCCCTGCAAAGTTTGGTGAAGATCTGAGTATGTCGTTTTTGACCTTATCTGGAACATCCTTTCTGAAAATTTGAAAATTCTTAAAAAATTCGTCCAAAATCTTGATGTCTCCAATCTCTTGTTTTGTACGTTTTTTCCACGTGTCTTGACATCTAATGTATCCCTGCAAAGTTTGGTGAAGATCTGAGTATGTAGTTTTTGACCTTATATGGAACCTCCTTTCTGAAAATTTGAAAATTCTTAAAAAATTCGTCCAAAATCTTGATGTCCCCAATCTCTTGTTTTGTACGTTTTTTCCACGTGTCTTGACATCCAATGTATCCATGCAAAGTTTGGTGAAGATCTGAGTATGTCGTTTTTGACCTTATCTGGAACCTCCCATCTGAAAATTTGAAAATTCTTAAAAAATTCGTCGAAAATCTTGATGTCTCCAATCTCTTGTTTTGTACGTTTTTTCCACGTGTCTTGACATGCAAAGTATCCCTGCAACGTTTGGTGAAGATCTGAGTATGTAGTTTTTGACCTTATCTGGAACCTCCTATCTGAAAATTTGAAAATTCTTCAAAAATTCGTCCAAAATCTTGATGTCTCCAATCTCTTGTTTTGTACGTTTTTTCCACGTTTCTTGACATCCAATGTATCCCTGCAATGTTTGGTGAAGATCTGAGTATGTAGTTTTTGACCTTATATGGAACCTCCTATCTGAAAATTTGAAAATTCTTAAAAAATTTGACCAAAACCTTGATATCCCCAATCCTATGTTTTGTATGTTTTTTCCACGTGTCTTGACATCCAATGTATCCCTGCAAAGTTTGGTGAAGTTCTGAGTATGTAGTTTTTGACCTTATCTGGAACATCCTATCTGAAAATTTGAAAAATTTTAAAAAATTCGTCCAAAATCTTGATGTCTTCAATCTCTTGTTTTGTACGTTTTTTCCACGTGTCTTGACCTCCAATGTATCCCTGCAAAGTTTGGTGAAGATCTGAGTATGTCGTTTTTGACCTTATCTGGAACCTCCTTTCTGAAAATTTGAAAATTCTTAAAAAATTCGTCCAAAATCTTGATGTCTCCAATCTCTTGTTTTGTACGTTTTTTCCACGTGTCTTGACATCCAATGTATCCCTGCAAAATTTGGTGAAGATCTGAGTATGTAGTTTTTGACCTTATATGGAACCTCCCATCTGAAAATTTGAAAATTCCTAAAAAATCCGTCTAAAATCTTGATGTCTCCACTCTCTTGTTTTGTACTTTTTTTCCACGTGTCTTGACATCCAATGTATCCCTGCAAAGTTTGGTGAAGATCTGAGTATGTAGTTTTTGACCTTATATGGAACCTCCTTTCTGAAAATTTGAAAATTCTTAAAAAATTCGACCAAAATCTTGATGTCTCCAATCCTATGTTTTGTATGTTTTTTCCACGTGTCTTGACATCCAATGTATCCATGCAAAGTTTGGTGAAGATCTGAGTATGTAGTTTTTGACCTTATATGGAACCTCCTATCTGATAATTTGAGAATTCTTGAAAAATTCGTCCAAAATCTTGATGTCTCCAATATCTTGTTTTGTAGGTTTTTTCCACGTGTCTTGACATCCAATGTATCCCTGCAAAGTTTGGTGAAGATCTGAGTATGTAGTTTTTGACCTTATCTGGAACCTCCCATCTGAAAATTTGAAAATTCCTAAAAAATCCGTCCAAAATCTTGATGACCCCAATCTCTTGTTTTGTACGTTTTTTCCACGTGTCTTGACATCCAATGTATCCCTGCAATGTTTGGTGAAGATCTGAGTATGTAGTTTTTGACCTTATATGGAACCTCTTATCTGAAAATTTGAAAATTCTTAAAAATATTTGACCAAAATCTTGATGTCCCCAATCCTATGTTTTGTATGTTTTTTCCACGTGTCTTGACATCCAATGTATTTCTGCAAAGTTTGGTGAAGATCTGAGTATGTCGTTTTTGACCTTATCTGGAACATCCTTTCTGAAAATTTGAAAATTCTTAAAAAATTCGTCCAAAATCTTGATGTCTCCAATCTCTTGTTTTGTACGTTTTTTCCACGTGTCTTGACATCCAATGTATCCCTGCAAAGTTTGGTGAAGATCTGAGTATGTAGTTTTTGACCTTATATGGAACCTCCCATCTGAAAATTTGAAAATTCTTAAAAAATTCGACCAAAATCTTGATGTCTCCAATCCTATGTTTTGTATGTTTTTTCCACGTGTCTTGACATCCAATGTATCAATGCAAAGTTTGGTGAAGATCTGAGTATGTCGTTTTTGACCTTATCTGAAACCTCCCATCTGAAAATTTGAAAATTCTTAAAAAATTCGTCCAAAATCTTGATGTCTCCAATCTCTTGTTTTGTACGTTTTTTCCACGTGTCTTGACATGCAAAGTATCCCTGCAACGTTTGGTGAAGATCTGAGTATGTAGTTTTTGACCTTATCTGGAACCTCCTATCTGAAAATTTGAAAATTCTTAAATAATTCGTCCAAAATCTTGATGTCTCCAATCTCTTGTTTTGTACGTTTTTTCCACGTGTCTTGACATCCAATGTATCCCTGCAATGTTTGATGAAGATCTGAGTATGTAGTTTTTGACCTTATATGGAACCTCCTATCTGAAAATTTGAAAATTCTTAAAAAATTTGACCAAAATCTTGATATCCCCAATCCTATGTTTTGTATGTTTTTTCCACGTGTGTTGACATCCAATGTATCCCTGCATAGTTTGGTGAAGATCTGAGTATGTAGTTTTTGACCTTATCTGGAACCTCCTATCTGAAAATTTGAAAATTTTTAAAAAATTCGTCCAAAATCTTGATGTCTTCAATCTCTTGTTTTGTACGTTTTTTCCACGTGTCTTGACCTCCAATGTATAACTGCAAAGTTTGGTGAAGATCTGAGTATGTCGTTTTTGACCTTATCTGGAACATCCTTTCTGAAAATTTGAAAATTCTTAAAAAATTCGTCCAAAATCTTGATGTCTCCAATCTCTTGTTTTGTACGTTTTTTCCACGTGTCTTGACATCCATTGTATCCCTGCAAAGTTTGGTGAAGATCTGAGTATGTAGTTTTTGACCTTATATGGAACCTCCTTTCTGAAAATTTGAAAATTCTTAAAAAATTCGTCCAAAATCTTGATGTCCCCAATCTCTTGTTTTGTACGTTTTTTCCACGTGTCTTGACATCCAATGAATCCATGCAAAGTTTGGTGAAGATCTGAGTATGTCGTTTTTGACCTTATCTGGAACCTCCCATCTGAAAATTTGAAAATTCTTAAAAAATTCGTCGAAAATCTTGATGTCTCCAATCTCTTGTTTTGTACGTTTTTTCCACGTGTCTTGACATGCAAAGTATCCCTGCAACGTTTGGTGAAAATCTGAGTATGTAGTTTTTGACCTTATCTGGAACCTCCTATCTGAAAATTTGAAAATTCTTCAAAAATTCGTCCAAAATCTTGATGTCTCCAATCTCTTGTTTTGTACGTTTTTTCCACGTTTCTTGACATCCAATGTATCCCTGCAATGTTTGGTGAAGATCTGAGTATGTAGTTTTTGACCTTATATGGAATCTCCTATCTGAAAATTTGAAAATTCTTAAAAAGTTTGACCAAAATCTTGATATCCCCAATCCTATGTTTTGTATGTTTTTTCCACGTGTCTTGACATCCAATGTATCCCTGCAAAGTTTGGTGAAGTTCTGAGTATGTAGTTTTTGACCTTATCTGGAACCTCCTATCTGAAAATTTGAAAAATTTTAAAAAATTCGTCCAAAATCTTGATGTCTTCAATCTCTTGTTTTGTACGTTTTTTCCACGTGTCTTGACCTCCAATGTATCCCTGCAAAGTTTGGTGAAGATCTGAGTATGTCGTTTTTGACCTTATCTGGAACATCCTTTCTGAAAATTTGAAAATTCTTAAAAAATTCGTCCAAAATCTTGATGTCTCCAATCTCTTGTTTTGTACGTTTTTTCCACGTGTCTTGACATCCAATGTATCCCTGCAAAGTTTGGTGAAGATCTGAGTATGTGGTTTTTGACCTTATCTGAAACCTCCCATCTGAAAATTTGAAAATTCTTAAAAAATTCGTCGAAAATCTTGATGTCTCCAATCTCTTGTTTTGTACGTTTTTTCCACGTGTCTTGACATGCAAAGTATCCCTGCAACGTTTGGTGAAGATCTGAGTATGTAGTTTTTGACCTTATCTGGAACATCCTATCTGAAAATTTGAAAATTCTTAAAAAATTCGTCCAAAATCTTGATGTCTCCAATCTCTTGTTTTGTACGTTTTTTCCACGTTTCTTGACATCCAATGTATCCCTGCAATGTTTGGTGAAGATCTGAGTATGTAGTTTTTGACCTTATAGGGAACCTCCTATCTGAAAATTTGAAAATTCTTAAAAAATTTGACCAAAATCTTGATATCCCCAATCCTATGTTTTGTATGTTTTTTCCACGTGTCTTGACATCCAATGTATCCCTGCAAAGTTTGGTGAAGATCTGAGTATGTAGTTTTTGACCTTATCTGGAACCTCCTATCTGAAAATTTGAAAATTTTTAAAAAATTCGTCCAAAATCTTGATGTCTTCAATCTCTTGTTTTGTACGTTTTTTCCACGTGTCTTGACATCCAATGTATCCCTGCAAAGTTTGGTGAAGATCTGAGTATGTAGTTTTTGACCTTATACGAACCTCCTTTCTGAAAATTTGAAAATTCTTAAAAAATTCGTCGAAAATCTTGATGTCTCCAATCTCTTGTTTTGTACGTTTTTTCCACGTGTCTTGACATGCAAAGTATCCCTGCAACGTTTGGTGAAGATCTGAGTATGTAGGTTTTGACCTTATCTGGAACCTCCTATCTGAAAATTTGAAAATTCTTCAAAAATTCGTCCAAAATCTTGATGTCTTCAATCTCTTGTTTTGTACGTTTTTTCCACGTGTCTTGACCTCCAATGTATCCCTGCAAAGTTTGGTGAAGATCTGAGTATGTCGTTTTTGACCTTATCTGGAACATCCTTTCTGAAAATTTGAAAATTCTTAAAAAATTCGTCCAAAATCTTGATGTCTCCAATCTCTTGTTTTGTACGTTTTTTCCACGTGTCTTGACATCCAATGTATCCCTGCAAAGTTTGGTGAAGATCTGAGTATGTAGTTTTTGACCTTATATGGAACCTCCTTTCTGAAAATTTGAAAATTCTTAAAAAATTCGTCCAAAATCTTGATGTCTCCAATCTCTTGTTTTGTACGTTTTTTCCACGTGTCTTGACATCCAATGTATCCCTGCAAAGTTTGGTGAAGATCTGAGTATGTAGTTTTTGACCTTATATGGAACCTCCCATCTGAAAATTTGAAAATTCCTAAAAAATCCGTCTAAAATCTTGATTTCTCCACTCTCTTTTTTGTACTTTTTTTCCACGTGTCTTGACATCCAATGTATCCCTGCAAAGTTTGGTGAAGATCTGAGTATGTAGTTTTTGACTTTATATGGAACTTCCTTTCTGAAAATTTGAAAATTCTTAAAAAATTCGACCAAAATCTTGATGTCTCCAATCCTATGTTTTGTATGTTTTTTCCACGTGTCTTGACATAAAATGTATCCCTGCAATGTTTGGTGAAGATCTGATTATGTAGTTTTTGACCTTATATGGAACCTCTTATCTGAAAATTTGAAAATTCTTAAAAATATTTGACCAAAATCTTGATGTCCCCAATCCTATGTTTTGTATGTTTTTTCCACGTGTCTTGACATCCAATGTATCACTGCAAAGTTTGGTGAAGATCTGAGTATGTAGTTTTAGACCTTATCTGGAACCTCATTTCTGAAAATTTGAAAATTCCTCAAAAATTCGTCCAAAATCTTGATGTCTCCAATCTCTTGTTTTGTACGTTTTTTCCACGTGTCTTGACATCCAATGTATTCCTGCAAGGTTTGGTGAAGATCTGAGTATGTAGTTTTAGACCTTATATGGAGCCTCCTTTCTGAAAATTTGAAAATTCTTAAAAAATTCATCCAAAATCTTGATGTCTCCAATCTCTTGTTTTGTACGTTTTTTCCACGTTTCTTGACATCCAATGTATCCCTGCAAAGTTTGGTGAAGATCTGAGTATGTAGTTTTTGACCTTATATGGAACCTCCTTTCTGAAAATTTGAAAATTCTTAAAAAATTCGTCCAAAATCTTGATGTCCCCAATCCTATGTTTTGTATGTTTTTTCCACGTGTCTTGACACCTAATGTATCCATGCAAAGTTTGGTGAAGATCTGAGTATGTCGTTTGTGACCTTATCTGAAACCTCCCATCTGAAAATTTGAAAATTCTTAAAAAATTCGTCGAAAATCTTGATGTCTCCAATCTCTTGTTTTGTACGTTTTTTCCACGTGTCTTGACATGCAAAGTATCCCTGCAACGTTTGGTGAAGATCTGAGTATGTAGTTTTTGACCTTATCTGGAACCTCCTATCTGAAAATTTGAAAATTCTTAAAAAATTCGTCCAAAATCTTGATGTCTCCAATCTCTTGTTTTGTACGTTTTTTTCCACGTTTCTTGACATCCAATGTATCCCTGCAATATTTGGTGAAGATCTGAGTATGTAGTTTTTGACCTTATATGGAACCTCCTATCTGAAAATTTGAAAATTCTTAAAAAATTTTACCAAAATCTTGATATCCCCAATCCTATGTTTTGTATGTTTTTTCCACGTGTCTTGACATCCAATGTATCCCTGCAAAGTTTGGTGAAGATCTGAGTATGTAGTTTTTGACCTTATCTGGAACCTCCTATCTGAAAATTTGAAAATTTTTAAAAAATTCGTCCAAAATCTTGATGTCTTCAATCTCTTGTTTTGTACGTTTTTTCCACGTGTCTTGACCTCCAATGTATCCCTGCAAAGTTTGGTGAAGATCTGAGTATGTCGTTTTTGACCTTATCTGGAACATCCTTTCTGAAAATTTGAAAATTCTTAAAAAATTCGTCCAAAATCTTGATGTCTCCAATCTCTTGTTTTGTACGTTTTTTCCACGTGTCTTGACATGCAAAGTATCCCTGCAACGTTTGGTGAAAATCTGAGTATGTAGTTTTTGACCTTATCTGGAACCTCCTATCTGAAAATTTGAAAATTCTTCAAAAATTCGTCCAAAATCTTGATGTCTCCAATCTCTTGTTTTGTACGTTTTTTCCACGTTTCTTGACATCCAATGTATCCCTGCAATGTTTGGTGAAGATCTGAGTATGTAGTTTTTGACTTTATATGGAACCTCCTATCTGAAAATTTGAAAATTCTTAAAAAGTTTGACCAAAATCTTGATATCCCCAATCCTATGTTTTGTATGTTTTTTCCACGTGTCTTGACATCCAATGTATCCCTGCAAAGTTTGGTGAAGTTCTGAGTATGTAGTTTTTGACCTTATCTGGAACCTCCTATCTGAAAATTTGAAAAATTTTAAAAAATTCGTCCAAAATCTTGATGTCTTCAATCTCTTGTTTTGTACGTTTTTTCCACGTGTCTTGACCTCCAATGTATCCCTGCAAAGTTTGGTGAAGATCTGAGTATGTCGTTTTTGACCTTATCTGGAACCTCCTATCTGAAAATTTGAAAATTTTTAAAAAATTCGTCCAAAATCTTGATGTCTCCAATCTCTTGTTTTGTACGTTTTTTCCACGTGTCTTGACATGCAAAGTATCCCTGCAACGTTTGGTGAAGATCTGAGTATGTAGTTTTTGACCTTATCTGGAACCTCCTATCTGAAAATTTGAAAATTCTTAAAAAATTCGTCCAAAATCTTGATGTCTCCAATCTCTTGTTTTGTACGTTTTTTCCACGTTTCTTGACATCCAATGTATCCCTGCAATGTTTGGTGAAGATCTGAGTATGTAGTTTTTGACCTTATAGGGAACCTCCTATCTGAAAATTTGAAAATTCTTAAAAAATTTGACCAAAATCTTGATATCCCCAATCCTATGTTTTGTATGTTTTTTCCACGTGTCTTGACATCCAATGTATCCCTGCAAAGTTTGGTGAAGATCTGAGTATGTAGTTTTTGACCTTATCTGGAACCTCCTATCTGAAAATTTGAAAATTTTTAAAAAATTCGTCCAAAATCTTGATGTCTTCAATCTCTTGTTTTGTACGTTTTTTCCACGTGTCTTGACATCCAATGTATCCCTGCAAAGTTTGGTGAAGATCTGAGTATGTAGTTTTTGACCTTATACGAACCTCCTTTCTGAAAATTTGAAAATTCTTAAAAAATTCGTCGAAAATCTTGATGTCTCCAATCTCTTGTTTTGTACGTTTTTTCCACGTGTCTTGACATGCAAAGTATCCCTGCAACGTTTGGTGAAGATCTGAGTATGTAGGTTTTGACCTTATCTGGAACCTCCTATCTGAAAATTTGAAAATTCTTCAAAAATTCGTCCAAAATCTTGATGTCTTCAATCTCTTGTTTTGTACGTTTTTTCCACGTGTCTTGACCTCCAATGTATCCCTGCAAAGTTTGGTGAAGATCTGAGTATGTCGTTTTTGACCTTATCTGGAACATCCTTTCTGAAAATTTGAAAATTCTTAAAAAATTCGTCCAAAATCTTGATGTCTCCAATCTCTTGTTTTGTACGTTTTTTCCACGTGTCTTGACATCCAATGTATCCCTGCAAAGTTTGGTGAAGATCTGAGTATGTAGTTTTTGACCTTATATGGAACCTCCTTTCTGAAAATTTGAAAATTCTTAAAAAATTCGTCCAAAATCTTGATGTCTCCAATCTCTTGTTTTGTACGTTTTTTCCACGTGTCTTGACATCCAATGTATCCCTGCAAAGTTTGGTGAAGATCTGAGTATGTAGTTTTTGACCTTATATGGAACCTCCCATCTGAAAATTTGAAAATTCCTAAAAAATCCGTCTAAAATCTTGATTTCTCCACTCTCTTTTTTGTACTTTTTTTCCACGTGTCTTGACATCCAATGTATCCCTGCAAAGTTTGGTGAAGATCTGAGTATGTAGTTTTTGACTTTATATGGAACTTCCTTTCTGAAAATTTGAAAATTCTTAAAAAATTCGACCAAAATCTTGATGTCTCCAATCCTATGTTTTGTATGTTTTTTCCACGTGTCTTGACATAAAATGTATCCCTGCAATGTTTGGTGAAGATCTGATTATGTAGTTTTTGACCTTATATGGAACCTCTTATCTGAAAATTTGAAAATTCTTAAAAATATTTGACCAAAATCTTGATGTCCCCAATCCTATGTTTTGTATGTTTTTTCCACGTGTCTTGACATCCAATGTATCCCTGCAAAGTTTGGTGAAGATCTGAGTATGTAGTTTTAGACCTTATCTGGAACCTCATTTCTGAAAATTTGAAAATTCCTCAAAAATTCGTCCAAAATCTTGATGTCTCCAATCTCTTGTTTTGTACGTTTTTTCCACGTGTCTTGACATCCAATGTATTCCTGCAAGGTTTGGTGAAGATCTGAGTATGTAGTTTTTGACCTTATATGGAGCCTCCTTTCTGAAAATTTGAAAATTCTTAAAAAATTCATCCAAAATCTTGATGTCTCCAATCTCTTGTTTTGTACGTTTTTTCCACGTTTCTTGACATCCAATGTATCCCTGCAAAGTTTGGTGAAGATCTGAGTATGTAGTTTTTGACCTTATATGGAACCTCCTTTCTGAAAATTTGAAAATTCTTAAAAAATTCGTCCAAAATCTTGATGTCCCCAATCCTATGTTTTGTATGTTTTTTCCACGTGTCTTGACACCTAATGTATCCATGCAAAGTTTGGTGAAGATCTGAGTATGTCGTTTGTGACCTTATCTGAAACCTCCCATCTGAAAATTTGAAAATTCTTAAAAAATTCGTCGAAAATCTTGATGTCTCCAATCTCTTGTTTTGTACGTTTTTTCCACGTGTCTTGACATGCAAAGTATCCCTGCAACGTTTGGTGAAGATCTGAGTATGTAGTTTTTGACCTTATCTGGAACCTCCTATCTGAAAATTTGAAAATTCTTAAAAAATTCGTCCAAAATCTTGATGTCTCCAATCTCTTGTTTTGTACGTTTTTTTCCACGTTTCTTGACATCCAATGTATCCCTGCAATATTTGGTGAAGATCTGAGTATGTAGTTTTTGACCTTATATGGAACCTCCTATCTGAAAATTTGAAAATTCTTAAAAAATTTTACCAAAATCTTGATATCCCCAATCCTATGTTTTGTATGTTTTTTCCACGTGTCTTGACATCCAATGTATCCCTGCAAAGTTTGGTGAAGATCTGAGTATGTAGTTTTTGACCTTATCTGGAACCTCCTATCTGAAAATTTGAAAATTTTTAAAAAATTCGTCCAAAATCTTGATGTCTTCAATCTCTTGTTTTGTACGTTTTTTCCACGTGTCTTGACCTCCAATGTATCCCTGCAAAGTTTGGTGAAGATCTGAGTATGTCGTTTTTGACCTTATCTGGAACCTCCTTTCTGAAAATTTGAAAATTCTTAAAAAATTCGTCCAAAATCTTGATGTCTCCAATCTCTTGTTTTGTACGTTTTTTCCACGTGTCTTGACATCCAATGTATCCCTGCAAAGTTTGGTGAAGATCTGAGTATGTCGTTTTTGACCTTATATGGAACCTCCTTTCTGAAAATTTGAAAATTCTTAAAAAATTCGTCCAAAATCTTGATGTCCCCAATCTCTTGTTTTGTACGTTTTTTCCACGTGTCTTGACATCCAATGTATCCATGCAAAGTTTGGTGAAGATCTGAGTATGTTGTTTTTGACCTTATCTGGAACCTCCCATCTGAAAATTTGAAAATTCTTAAAAAATTCGTCGAAAATCTTGATGTCTCCAATCTCTTGTTTTGTACGTTTTTTCCACGTGTCTTGACATGCAAAGTATCCCTGCAACGTTTGGTGAAGATCTGAGTATGTAGTTTTTGACCTTATCTGGAACATCCTATCTGAAAAAATGAAAATTCTTCAAAAATTCGTCCAAAATCTTGATGTCTCCAATCTCTTGTTTTGTACGTTTTTTCCACGTTTCTTGACATCCAATGTATCCCTGCAATGTTTGGTGAAGATCTGAGTATGTAGTTTTTGACCTTATATGGAGCCTCCTTTCTGAAAATTTGAAAATTCTTAAAAAATTCATCCAAAATCTTGATGTCTCCAATCTCTTGTTTTGTGCGTTTTTTCCACGGTTCTTGACATGCAATGTATCCCTGCAAAGTTTGGTGAAGATCTGAGTATGTAGTTTTTGACCTTATATGGAACCTCCTTTCTGAAATTTTGAAAATTCTTAAAAAATTCGTCCAAAATCTTGATGTCCCCAATCCTATGTTTTGTATGTTTTTTCCACGTGTCTTGACACCCAATGTATCCATGCAAAGTTTGGTGAAGATCTGAGTATGTCGTTTTTGACCTTATCTGAAACCTCCCATCTGAAAATTTGAAAATTCTAAAAAAATTCGTCGAAAATCTTGATGTCTCCAATCTCTTGTTTTGTACGTTTTTTCCACGTGTCTTGACATGCAAAGTATCCCTGCAACGTTTGGTGAAGATCTGAGTATGTAGTTTTTGACCTTATCTGGAACCTCCTATCTGAAAATTTGAAAATTCTTAAAAAATTCGTCCAAAATCTTGATGTCTCCAATCTCTTGTTTTGTACGTTTTTTCCACGTTTCTTGACATCCAATGTATCCCTGCAATGTTTGGTGAAGATCTGAGTATGTAGTTTTTGACCTTATATGGAACCTCCTATCTGAAAATTTGAAAATTCTTAAAAAATTTGACCAAAATCTTGATTTCCCCAATCCTATGTTTTGTATGTTTTTTCCACGTGTCTTGACATCCAATGTATCCCTGCAAAGTTTGGTGAAGATCTGAGTATGTAGTTTTTGACCTTATCTGGAACCTCCTATCTGAAAATTTGAAAATTTTTAAAAAATTCGTCCAAAATCTTGATGTCTTCAATCTCTTGTTTTGTACGTTTTTTCCACGTGTCTTGACCTCCAATGTATCCCTGCAAAGTTTGGTGAAGATCTGAGTATGTCGTTTTTGACCTTATCTGGAACATCCTTTCTGAAAATTTGAAAATTCTTAAAAAATTCGTCCAAAATCTTGATGTCTCCAATCTCTTGTTTTGTACGTTTTTTCCACGTGTCTTGACATCCAATGTATCCCTGCAAAGTTTGGTGAAGATCTGAGTATGTAGTTTTTGACCTTATATGGAACCTCCTTTCTGAAAATTTGAAAATTCTTAAAAAATTCGTCCAAAATCTTGATGTCCCCAATCTCTTGTTTTGTACGTTTTTTCCACGTGTCTTGACATCCAATGTATCCATGCAAAGTTTGGTGTAGATCTGAGTATGTCGTTTTTGACCTTATCTGGAACCTCCCATCTGAAAATTTGAAAATTCTTAAAAAATTCGTCGAAAATCTTGATGTCTCCAATCTCTTGTTTTGTACGTTTTTTCTACGTGTCTTGACATGCAAAGTATCCCTGCAACGTTTGGTGAAGATCTGAGTATGTAGTTTTTGACCTTATCTGGAACCTCCTATCTGAAAAAATGAAAATTCTTCAAAAATTCGTCCAAAATCTTGATGTCTCCAATCTCTTGTTTTGTACGTTTTTTCCACGTTTCTTGACATCCAATGTATCCCTGCAAAGTTTGGTGAAGTTCTGAGTATGTAGTTTTTGAACTTATCTGGAACCTCCTATCTGAAAATGAAAAATTTTAAAAAATTCGTCCAAAATCTTGATGTCTTCAATCTCTTGTTTTGTACGTTTTTTCCACGTGTCTTGACCTCCAATGTATCCCTGCAAAGTTTGGTGAAGATCTGAGTATGTCGTTTTTGACCTTATCTGGAACATCCTTTCTGAAAATTTGAAAATTCCTAAAAAATTCGTCCAAAATCTTGATGTCTCCAATCTCTTGTTTTGTACGTTTTTTCCACGTGTCTTGACATCCAATGTATCCCTGCAAAGTTTGGTGAAGATCTGAGTATGTTTTTTTTGACCTTATATGGAACCTCCTTTCTGAAAATTTGAAAATTCTTAAAAAATTCGTCCAAAATCTTGATGTCTCCAATCTCTTGTTTTGTACGTTTTTTCCACGTGTCTTGACATCCAATGTATCCCTGCAAAGTTTGTTGAAGATCTGAGTATGTAGTTTTTGACCTTATATGGAACCTCCCATCTGAAAATTTGAAAATTCCTAAAAAATCCGTCTAAAATCTTGATGTCTCCACTCTCTTGTTTTGTACTTTTTTTCCACGTGTCTTGACATCCAATGTATCCCTGCAAAGTTTGGTGAAGATCTGAGTATGTAGTTTTTGACCTTATATGGAACCTCCTTTCTGAAAATTTGAAAATTCTTAAAAAATTCGACCAAAATCTTGATGTCTCCAATCCTATGTTTTGTATGTTTTTTCCACGTGTCTTGACATCCAATGTATCCATGCAAAGTTTGGTGAAGATCTGAGTATGTAGTTTTTGACCTTATCTGGAACCTCCCATCTGAAAAATTGAAAATTCCTAAAAAATCCGTCCAAAATCTTGATGACCTCAATCTCTTGTTTTGTACGTTTTTTCCACGTGTCTTGACATCCAATGTATCCCTGCAATGTTTGGTGAAGATCTGAGTATGTAGTTTTTGACCTTATATGGAACCTCTTATCTGAAAATTTGAAAATTCTTGAAAAATTCGTCCAAAATCTTGATGTCTCCAATCTCTTGTTTTGTACGTTTTTTCCACGTGTCTTGACATCCAATGTATCCCTGCAAAGTTTGGTGAAGATCTGAGTATGTAGTTTTTGACCTTATCTGGAACCTCCCATCTGAAAATTTGAAAATTCTTAAAAATATTTGACCAAAATCTTGATGTCCCCAATCCTATGTTTTGTATGTTTTTTCCACGTGTCTTGACATCCAATGTATTTCTGCAAAGTTTGGTGAAGATCTGAGTATGTCGTTTTTGACCTTATCTGGAACATCCTTTCTGAAAATTTGAAAATTCTTAAAAAATTCGTCCAAAATCTTGATGTCTCCAATCTCTTGTTTTGTACGTTTTTTTCACGTGTCTTGACATCCAATGTATCCCTGCAAAGTTTGGTGAAGATCTGAGTATGTAGTTTTTGACCTTATATGGAACCTCCCATCTGAAAATTTGAAAATTCTTAAAAAATTCGACCAAAATCTTGATGTCTCCAATCCTATGTTTTGTATGTTTTTTCCACGTGTCTTGACATCCAATGTATCCCTGCAAAGTTTGGTGAAGATCTGAGTATGTAGTTTTAGACCTTATCTGGAACCTCATTTCTGAAAATTTGAAAATTCCTCAAAAATTCGTCCAAAATCTTGATGTCTCCATTCTCTTGTTTTGTACGTTTTTTCCACGTGTCTTGACATCCAATGTATCCCTGCAAAGTTTGGTGAAGATCTGAGTATGTAGTTTTTGACCTTATATGGAGCCTCCTTTCTGAAAATTTGAAAATTCTTAAAAAATTCATCCAAAATCTTGATGTCTCCAATCTCTTGTTTTGTACGTTTTTTCCACGTTTCTTGACATCCAATGTATCCCTGCAAAGTTTGGTGAAGATCTGAGTATGTAGTTTTTGACCTTATATGGAACCTCCTTTCTGAAAATTTGAAAATTCTTAAAAAATTCGTCCAAAATCTTGATGTCCCCAATCCTATGTTTTGTATGTTTTTTCCACGTGTCTTGACATCCAATGTATCCATGCAAAGTTTGGTGAAGATCTGAGTATGTCGTTTTTGACCTTATCTGAAACCTCCCATCTGAAAATTTGAAAATTCTTAAAAAATTCGTCGAAAATCTTGATGTCTCCAATCTCTTGTTTTGTACGTTTTTTCCACGTGTCTTGACATGCAAAGTATCCCTGCAACGTTTGGTGAAGATCTGAGTATGTAGTTTTTGACCTTATCTGGAACCTCCTATCTGAAAATTTGAAAATTCTTAAAAAATTCGTCCAAAATCTTGATGTCTCCAATCTCTTGTTTTGTACGTTTTTTCCACGTTTCTTGACATCCAATGTATCCCTGCAATGTTTGGTGAAGATCTGAGTATGTAGTTTTTGACCTTATATGGAACCTCCTATTTGAAAATTTGAAAATTCTTAAAAAATTTGACCAAAATCTTGATATCCCCAATCCTATGTTTTGTATGTTTTTTTAACGTGTCTTGACATCCAATGTATCCCTGCAAAGTTTGGTGAAGATCTGAGTATGTAGTTTTTGACCTTATCTGGAACCTCCTATCTGAAAATTTGAAAATTTTTAAAAAATTCTTCCAAAATTTTGATGTCTTCAATCTCTTGTTTTGTACGTTTTTTCCACGTGTCTTGACCTCCAATGTATCCCTGCAAAGTTTGGTGAAGATCTGAGTATGTCGTTTTTGACCTTATCTGGAACATCCTTTCTGAAAATTTGAAAATTCTTAAAAAATTCGTCCAAAATCTTGATGTCTCCAATCTCTTGTTTTGTACGTTTTTTCCACGTGTCTTGACATCCAATGTATCCCTGCAAAGTTTGGTGAAGATCTGAGTATGTAGTTTTTGACCTTATCTGGAACCTCCTATCCGAAAATTTGAAAATTCTTCAAAAATTCGTCCAAAATCTTGATGTCTCCAATCTCTTGTTTTGTACGTTTTTTCCACGTTTCTTGACATCCAATGTATCCCTGCAATGTTTGGTGAAGATCTGAGTATGTAGTTTTTGACCTTATATGGAACCTCCTATCTGAAAATTTGAAAATTCTTAAAAAATTTGACCAAAATCTTGATATCCCCAATCCTATGTTTTGTATGTTTTTTCCACGTGTCTTGACATCCAATGTATCCCTGCAAAGTTTGGTGAAGTTCTGAGTATGTAGTTTTTGACCTTATCTGGAACCTCCTATCTGAAAATTTGAAAAATTTTAAAAAATTCGTCCAAAATCTTGATGTCTTCAATCTCTTGTTTTGTACGTTTTTTCCACGTTTCTTGACCTCCAATGTATCCCTGCAAAGTTTGGTGAAGATCTGAGTATGTCGTTTTTGACCTTATCTGGAACATCCTTTCTGAAAATTTGAAAATTCTTAAAAAATTCGTCCAAAATCTTGATGTCTCCAAACTCTTGTTTTGTACGTTTTTTCCACGTGTCTTGACATCCAATGTATCCCTGCAAAGTTTGGTGAAGATCCGAGTATGTAGTTTTTGACCTTATATGGAACCTCCTTTCTGAAAATTTGAAAATTCTTAAAAAATTCGTCCAAAATCTTGATGTCTCCAATCTCTTGTTTTGTACGTTTTTTCCACGTGTCTTGACATCCAATGTATCCCTGCAAAGTTTGGTGAAGATCTGAGTATGTAGTTTTTGACCTTATATGGAACCTCCCATCAGAAAATTTGAAAATTCCTAAAAAATCCGTCTAAAATCTTGATGTCTCCACTCTCTTGTTTTGTACTTTTTTTCCACGTGTCTTGACATCCAATGTATCCCTGCAAAGTTTGGTGAAGATCTGAGTAAGTAGTTTTTGACCTTATATGGAACCTCCTATCTGAAAATTTGAGAATTCTTGAAAAATTCGTCCAAAATCTTGATGTCTCCAATCTCTTGTTTTGTACGTTTTTTCCACGTGTCTTGACATCCAATGTATCCCTGCAAAGTTTGGTGAAGATCTGAGTATGTAGTTTTTGACCTTATCTGGAACCTCCCATCTGAAAATTTGAAAATTCCTAAAAAATCCGTCCAAAATCTTGATGACCTCAATCTCTTGTTTTGTACGTTTTTTTCCACGTGTCTTGACATCCAATGTATCCCTGCAATGTTTGGTGAAGATCTGAGTATGTAGTTTTTGACCTTATATGGAACCTCTTATCTGAAAATTTGAAAATTCTTAAAAATATTTGACCAAAATCTTGATGTCCCCAATCCTATGTTTTGTATGTTTTTTCCACGTGTCTTGACATCCAATGTATTTCTGCAAAGTTTGGTGAAGATCTGAGTATGTCGTTTTTGACCTTATCTGGAACATCCTTTCTGAAAATTTGAAAATTCTTAAAAAATTCGTCCAAAATCTTGATGTCTCCAATCTCTTGTTTTGTACGTTTTTTCCACGTGTCTTGACATCCAATGTATCCCTGCAAAGTTTGGTGAAGATCTGAGTATGTAGTTTTTGACCTTATATGGAACCTCCCATCTGAAAATTTGAAAATTCCTAAAAAATCCGTCCAAAATCTTGATGACCTCAATCTCTTGTTTTGTACGTTTTTTCCACGTGTCTTGACATCCAATGTATCCCTGCAATGTTTGGTGAAGATCTGAGTATGTAGTTTTTGACCTTATATGGAACCTCTTATCTGAAAATTTGAAAATTCTTAAAAATATTTGACCAAAATCTTGATGTCCCCAATTATATGTTTTCTATGCTTTTCCACGTGTCTTGACATCCAATGTATTTCTGCAAAGTTTGGTGAAGATCTGAGTATGTCGTTTTTGACCTTATCTGGAACATCCTTTCTGAAAATTTGAAAATTCTTAAAAAATTCGTCCAAAATCTTGATGTCTCCAATCTCTTGTTTTGTACGTTTTTTCCACGTGTCTTGACCTCCAATGTATCCCTGCAATGTTTGGTGAAGATCTGAGTATGTAGTTTTTGACCTTATATGGAACCTCCTATCTGAAAATTTGAAAATTCTTAAAAAATTTGACCAAAATCTTGATGTCCCCAATCCTATGTTTTGTATGTTTTTTCCACGTGTCTTGACATCCAATGTATCCCTGCAAAGTTTGGTGAAGATCTGAGTATGTCGTTCTTGACCTTATCTGGAACATCCTTTCTGAAAATTTGAAAATTCTTAAAAAATTCGTCCAAAATCTTGATGTCTCCAATCTCTTGTTTTGTACGTTTTTTCCACGTGTCATGACATCCAATGTATCCCTGCAAAGTTTGGTGAAGATCTGAGTATGTAGTTTTTGACCTTATATGGAACCTCCTTTCTGAAAATTTGAAAATTCTTAAAAAATTCGTCCAAAATCTTGATGTCTCCAATCTCTTGTTTTGTACGTTTTTTCCACGTGTCTTGACATCCAATGTATCCCTGCAATGTTTGGTGAAGATCTGAGTATGTAGTTTTTGACCTTATCTGGAACCTCCCATCTGAAAATTTGAAAATTTTTAAAAAATTCGTCCAAAATCTTGATGTCTCCAATCTCTTGTTTTGTACGTTTTTTCCACGTGTCTTGACATGCAAAGTATCCCTGCAACGTTTGGTGAAGATCTGAGTATGTAGTTTTTGACCTTATCTGGAACCTCCTATCTGAAAATTTGAAAATTCTTAAAAAATCCGTCTAAAATCTTGATGTCTCCACTCTCTTGTTTTGTACTTTTTTTTCCACGTGTCTTGACATCCAATGTATCCCTGCAAAGTTTGGTGAAGATCTGAGTATGTAGTTTTTGACCTTATATGGAACCTCCTTTCTGAAAATTTGAAAATTCTTAAAAAATTCGACCAAAATCTTGATGTCTCCAATCCTATGTTTTGTATGTTTTTTCCACGTGTCTTGACATCCAATGTATCCATGCAAAGTTTGGTGAAGATCTGAGTATGTAGTTTTTGACCTTATCTGGAACCTCCCATCTGAAAAATTGAAAATTCCTAAAAAATCCGTCCAAAATCTTGATGACCTCAATCTCTTGTTTTGTACGTTTTTTCCACGTGTCTTGACATCCAATGTATCCCTGCAATGTTTGGTGAAGATCTGAGTATGTAGTTTTTGACCTTATATGGAACCTCTTATCTGAAAATTTGAAAATTCTTGAAAAATTCGTCCAAAATCTTGATGTCTCCAATCTCTTGTTTTGTACGTTTTTTCCACGTGTCTTGACATCCAATGTATCCCTGCAAAGTTTGGTGAAGATCTGAGTATGTAGTTTTTGACCTTATCTGGAACCTCCCATCTGAAAATTTGAAAATTCCTAAAAAATCCGTCCAAAATCTTGATGACCTCAATCTCTTGTTTGGTACGTTTTTTCCACGTGTCTTGACATCCAAAGTATCCCTGCAATGTTTGGTGAAGATCTGAGTATGTAGTTTTTGACCTTATATGGAACCTTTTATCTGAAAATTTGAAAATTCTTAAAAATATTTGACCAAAATCTTGATGTCCCCAATCCTATGTTTTGTATGTTTTTTCCACGTGTCTTGACATCCAATGTATTTCTGCAAAGTTTGGTGAAGATCTGAGTATGTCGTTTTTGACCTTATCTGGAATATCCTTTCTGAAAATTTGAAAATTCTTAAAAAATTCGTCCAAAATCTTGATGTCGCGAATCTCTTGTTTTGTACGTTTTTTCCACGTGTCTTGACATCCAATGTATCCCTGCAAAGTTTGGTGAAGATCTGAGTATGTAGTTTTTGACCTTATATGGAACCTCCCATCTGAAAATTTGAAAATTCTTAAAAAATTCGACCAAAATCTTGATGTCTCCAATCCTATGTTTTGTATGTTTTTTCCACGTGTCTTGACATCCAATGTATCCATGCAAAGTTTGGTGAAGATCTGAGTATGTAGTTTTTGACCTTATATGGAACCTCCTATCTGAAAATTTGAGAATTCTTGAAAAATTCGTCCAAAATCTTGATGTCTCCAATCTCTTGTTTTGTACGTTTTTTCCACGTGTCTTGACATCCAATGTATCCCTGCAAAGTTTGGTGAAGATCTGAGTATGTAGTTTTTGACCTTATCTGGAACCTCCCATCTGAAAATTTGAAAATTCCTAAAAAATCCGTCCAAAATCTTGATGACCTCCATCTCTTGTTTTGTACGTTTTTTCCACGTGTCTTGACATCCAATGTATCCCTGCAATGTTTGGTGAAGATCTGAGTATGTAGTTTTTGACCTTATATGGAACCTCTTATCTGAAAATTTGAAAATTCTTAAAAATATTTGACCAAAATCTTGATGTCCCCAATCCTATGTTTTGTATGTTTTTTCCACGTGTCTTGACATCCAATGTATCCCTGCAAAGTTTGGTGAAGATCTGAGTATGTAGTTTTAGACCTTATCTGGAACCTCATTTCTGAAAATTTGAAAATTCCTCAAAAATTCGTCCAAAATCTTGATGTCTCCAATCTCTTGTTTTGTACGTTTTTTCCACGTGTCTTGACATCCAATGTATCCCTGCAAAGTTTGGTGAAGATCTGAGTATGTAGTTTTTGACCTTATATGGAGCCTCCTTTCTGAAAATTTGAAAATTCTTAAAAAATTCATCCAAAATCTTGATGTCTCCAATCTCTTGTTTTGTACGTTTTTTCCACGTTTCTTGACATCCAATGTATCCCTGCAAAGTTTGGTGAAGATCTGAGTATGTAGTTTTTGACCTTATATGGAACCTCCTTTCTGAAAATTTAAAAATTCTTAAAAAATTCGTCCAAAATCTTGATGTCCCCAATCCTATGTTTTGTATGTTTTTTCCACGTGTCTTGACATCCAATGTATCCATGCAAAGTTTGGTGAAGATCTGAGTATGTCGTTTTTGACCTTATCTGAAACCTCCCATCTGAAAATTTGAAAATTCTTAAAAAATTCGTCGAAAATCTTGATGTCTCCAATCTCTTGTTTTGTACGTTTTTTCCACGTGTCTTGACATGCAAAGTATCCCTGCAACGTTTGGTGAAGATCTGAGTATGTAGTTTTTGACCTTATCTGGAACCTCCTATCTGAAAATTTGAAAATTCTTAAAAAATTCGTCCAAAATCTTGATGTCTCAATCTCTTGTTTTGTACGTTTTTTCCACGTTTCTTGACATCCAATGTATCCCTGCAATGTTTGGTGAAGATCTGAGTATGTAGTTTTTGACCTTATATGGAACCTCCTATTTGAAAATTTGAAAATTCTTAAAAAATTTGACCAAAATCTTGATATCCCCAATCCTATGTTTTGTATGTTTTTTCCACGTGTCTTGACATCCAATGTGTCCCTGCAAAGTTTGGTGAAGATCTGAGTATGTAGTTTTTGACCTTATCTGGAACCTCCTATCTGAAAATTTGAAAATTTTTAAAAAATTCGTCCAAAATCTTGATGTCTTCAATCTTTTGTTTTGTACGTTTTTTCCACGTGTCTTGACCTCCAATGTATCCCTGCAAAGTTTGGTGAAGATCTGAGTATGTCGTTTTTGACCTTATCTGGAACATCCTTTCTGAAAATTTGAAAATTCTTAAAAAATTCGTCCAAAATCTTGATGTCTCCAATCTCTTGTTTTGTACGTTTTTTCCACGTGTCTTGACATCCAATGTATCCCTGCAATGTTTGGTGAAGATCTGAGTATGTAGTTTTTGACCTTATCTGGAACCTCCCATCTGAAAATTTGAAAATTTTTAAAAAATTCGTCCAAAATCTTGATGTCTCCAATCTCTTGTTTTGTACGTTTTTTCCACGTGTCTTGACATGCAAAGTATCCCTGCAACGTTTGGTGAAGATCTGAGTATGTAGTTTTTGACCTTATCTGGAACCTCCTATCTGAAAATTTGAAAATTCTTAAAAAATCCGTCTAAAATCTTGATGTCTCCACTCTCTTGTTTTGTACTTTTTTTTCCACGTGTCTTGACATCCAATGTATCCCTGCAATGTTTGGTGAAGATCTGAGTATGTAGTTTTTGACCTTATATGGAACCTCTTATCTGAAAATTTGAAAATTCTTGAAAAATTCGTCCAAAATCTTGATGTCTCCAATCTCTTGTTTTGTACGTTTTTTCCACGTGTCTTGACATCCAATGTATCCCTGCAAAGTTTGGTGAAGATCTGAGTATGTAGTTTTTGACCTTATCTGGAACCTCCCATCTGAAAATTTGAAAATTCCTAAAAAATCCGTCCAAAATCTTGATGACCTCAATCTCTTGTTTGGTACGTTTTTTCCACGTGTCTTGACATCCAAAGTATCCCTGCAATGTTTGGTGAAGATCTGAGTATGTAGTTTTTGACCTTATATGGAACCTTTTATCTGAAAATTTGAAAATTCTTAAAAATATTTGACCAAAATCTTGATGTCCCCAATCCTATGTTTTGTATGTTTTTTCCACGTGTCTTGACATCCAATGTATTTCTGCAAAGTTTGGTGAAGATCTGAGTATGTCGTTTTTGACCTTATCTGGAATATCCTTTCTGAAAATTTGAAAATTCTTAAAAAATTCGTCCAAAATCTTGATGTCTCGAATCTCTTGTTTTGTACGTTTTTTCCACGTGTCTTGACATCCAATGTATCCCTGCAAAGTTTGGTGAAGATCTGAGTATGTAGTTTTTGACCTTATATGGAACCTCCCATCTGAAAATTTGAAAATTCTTAAAAAATTCGACCAAAATCTTGATGTCTCCAATCCTATGTTTTGTATGTTTTTTCCACGTGTCTTGACATCCAATGTATCCATGCAAAGTTTGGTGAAGATCTGAGTATGTAGTTTTTGACCTTATATGGAACCTCCTATCTGAAAATTTGAGAATTCTCGAAAAATTCGTCCAAAATCTTGATGTCTCCAATCTCTTGTTTTGTACGTTTTTTCCACGTGTCTTGACATCCAATGTATCCCTGCAAAGTTTGGTGAAGATCTGAGTATGTAGTTTTTGACCTTATCTGGAACCTCCCATCTGAAAATTTGAAAATTCCTAAAAAATCCGTCCAAAATCTTGATGACCTCCATCTCTTGTTTTGTACGTTTTTTCCACGTGTCTTGACATCCAATGTATCCCTGCAATGTTTGGTGAAGATCTGAGTATGTAGTTTTTGACCTTATATGGAACCTCTTATCTGAAAATTTGAAAATTCTTAAAAATATTTGACCAAAATCTTGATGTCCCCAATCCTATGTTTTGTATGTTTTTTCCACGTGTCTTGACATCCAATGTATCCCTGCAAAGTTTGGTGAAGATCTGAGTATGTAGTTTTAGACCTTATCTGGAACCTCATTTCTGAAAATTTGAAAATTCCTCAAAAATTCGTCCAAAATCTTGATGTCTCCAATCTCTTGTTTTGTACGTTTTTTCCACGTGTCTTGACATCCAATGTATCCCTGCAAAGTTTGGTGAAGATCTGAGTATGTAGTTTTTGACCTTATATGGGGCCTCCTTTCTGAAAATTTGAAAATTCTTAAAAAATTCATCCAAAATCTTGATGTCTCCAATCTCTTGTTTTGTACGTTTTTTCCACGTTTCTTGACATCCAATGTATCCCTGCAAAGTTTGGTGAAGATCTGAGTATGTAGTTTTTGACCTTATATGGAACCTCCTTTCTGAAAATTTAAAAATTCTTAAAAAATTCGTCCAAAATCTTGATGTCCCCAATCCTATGTTTTGTATGTTTTTTCCACGTGTCTTGACATCCAATGTATCCATGCAAAGTTTGGTGAAGATCTGAGTATGTCGTTTTTGACCTTATCTGAAACCTCCCATCTGAAAATTTGAAAATTCTTAAAAAATTCGTCGAAAATCTTGATGTCTCCAATCTCTTGTTTTGTACGTTTTTTCCACGTGTCTTGACATGCAAAGTATCCCTGCAACGTTTGGTGAAGATCTGAGTATGTAGTTTTTGACCTTATCTGGAACCTCCTATCTGAAAATTTGAAAATTCTTAAAAAATTCGTCCAAAATCTTGATGTCTCAATCTCTTGTTTTGTACGTTTTTTCCACGTTTCTTGACATCCAATGTATCCCTGCAATGTTTGGTGAAGATCTGAGTATGTAGTTTTTGACCTTATATGGAACCTCCTATTTGAAAATTTGAAAATTCTTAAAAAATTTGACCAAAATCTTGATATCCCCAATCCTATGTTTTGTATGTTTTTTCCACGTGTCTTGACATCCAATGTATCCCTGCAAAGTTTGGTGAAGATCTGAGTATGTAGTTTTTGACCTTATCTGGAACCTCCTATCTGAAAATTTGAAAATTTTTAAAAAATTCGTCCAAAATCTTGATGTCTTCAATCTCTTGTTTTGTACGTTTTTTCCACGTGTCTTTACCTCCAATGTATCCCTGCAAAGTTTGGTGAAGATCTGAGTATGTCGTTTTTGACCTTATCTGGAACATCCTTTCTGAAAATTTGAAAATTCTTAAAAAATTCGTCCAAAATCTTGATGTCTCCAATCTCTTGTTTTGTACGTTTTTTCCACGTGTCTTGACATCCAATGTATCCATGCAAAGTTTGGTGAAGATCTGAGTATGTCGTTTTTGACCTTATCTGGAACCTCCCATCTGAAAATTTGAAAATTCTTAAAAAAATCGTCGAAAATCTTGATGTCTCCAATCTCTTGTTTTGTACGTTTTTTCCACCTGTCTTGACATGCAAAGTATCCCTGCAACGTTTGGTGAAGATCTGAGTATGTAGTTTTTGACCTTATCTGGAACCTCCTATCCGAAAATTTGAAAATTCTTCAAAAATTCGTCCAAAATCTTGATGTCTCCAATCTCTTGTTTTGTACGTTTTTTCCACGTTTCTTGACATCCAATGTATCCCTGCAATGTTTGGTGAAGATCTGAGTATGTAGTTTTTGACCTTATATGGAACCTCCTATTTGAAAATTTGAAAATTCTTAAAAAATTTGACCAAAATCTTGATATCCCCAATCCTATGTTTTGTATGTTTTTTCCACGTGTCTTGACATCCAATGTGTCCCTGCAAAGTTTGGTGAAGATCTGAGTATGTAGTTTTTGACCTTATCTGGAACCTCCTATCTGAAAATTTGAAAATTTTTAAAAAATTCGTCCAAAATCTTGATGTCTTCAATCTCTTGTTTTGTACGTTTTTTCCACGTGTCTTGACCTCCAATGTATCCCTGCAAAGTTTGGTGAAGATCTGAGTATGTCGTTTTTGACCTTATCTGGAACATCCTTTCTGAAAATTTGAAAATTCTTAAAAAATTCGTCCAAAATCTTGATGTCTCCAATCTCTTGTTTTGTACGTTTTTTCCACGTGTCTTGACATCCAATGTATCCCTGCAATGTTTGGTGAAGATCTGAGTATGTAGTTTTTGACCTTATCTGGAACCTCCCATCTGAAAATTTGAAAATTTTTAAAAAATTCGTCCAAAATCTTGATGTCTCCAATCTCTTGTTTTGTACGTTTTTTCCACGTGTCTTGACATGCAAAGTATCCCTGCAACGTTTGGTGAAGATCTGAGTATGTAGTTTTTGACCTTATCTGGAACCTCCTATCTGAAAATTTGAAAATTCTTAAAAAATCCGTCTAAAATCTTGATGTCTCCACTCTCTTGTTTTGTACTTTTTTTTCCACGTGTCTTGACATCCAATGTATCCCTGCAATGTTTGGTGAAGATCTGAGTATGTAGTTTTTGACCTTATATGGAACCTCTTATCTGAAAATTTGAAAATTCTTGAAAAATTCGTCCAAAATCTTGATGTCTCCAATCTCTTGTTTTGTACGTTTTTTCCACGTGTCTTGACATCCAATGTATCCCTGCAATGTTTGGTGAAGATCTGAGTATGTAGTTTTTGACCTTATCTGGAACCTCCCATCTGAAAATTTGAAAATTTTTAAAAAATTCGTCCAAAATCTTGATGTCCCCAATCCTATGTTTTGTATGTTTTTTCCACGTGTCTTGACATCCAATGTATTTCTGCAAAGTTTGGTGAAGATCTGAGTATGTCGTTTTTGACCTTATCTGGAATATCCTTTCTGAAAATTTGAAAATTCTTAAAAAATTCGTCCAAAATCTTGATGTCTCGAATCTCTTGTTTTGTACGTTTTTTCCACGTGTCTTGACATCCAATGTATCCCTGCAAAGTTTGGTGAAGATCTGAGTATGTAGTTTTTGACCTTATATGGAACCTCCCATCTGAAAATTTGAAAATTCTTAAAAAATTCGACCAAAATCTTGATGTCTCCAATCCTATGTTTTGTATGTTTTTTCCACGTGTCTTGACATCCAATGTATCCATGCAAAGTTTGGTGAAGATCTGAGTATGTAGTTTTTGACCTTATATGGAACCTCCTATCTGAAAATTTGAGAATTCTCGAAAAATTCGTCCAAAATCTTGATGTCTCCAATCTCTTGTTTTGTACGTTTTTTCCACGTGTCTTGACATCCAATGTATCCCTGCAAAGTTTGGTGAAGATCTGAGTATGTAGTTTTTGACCTTATCTGGAACCTCCCATCTGAAAATTTGAAAATTCCTAAAAAATCCGTCCAAAATCTTGATGACCTCCATCTCTTGTTTTGTACGTTTTTTCCACGTGTCTTGACATCCAATGTATCCCTGCAATGTTTGGTGAAGATCTGAGTATGTAGTTTTTGACCTTATATGGAACCTCTTATCTGAAAATTTGAAAATTCTTAAAAATATTTGACCAAAATCTTGATGTCCCCAATCCTATGTTTTGTATGTTTTTTCCACGTGTCTTGACATCCAATGTATCCCTGCAAAGTTTGGTGAAGATCTGAGTATGTAGTTTTAGACCTTATCTGGAACCTCATTTCTGAAAATTTGAAAATTCCTCAAAAATTCGTCCAAAATCTTGATGTCTCCAATCTCTTGTTTTGTACGTTTTTTCCACGTGTCTTGACATCCAATGTATCCCTGCAAAGTTTGGTGAAGATCTGAGTATGTAGTTTTTGACCTTATATGAGGCCTCCTTTCTGAAAATTTGAAAATTCTTAAAAAATTCATCCAAAATCTTGATGTCTCCAATCTCTTGTTTTGTACGTTTTTTCCACGTTTCTTGACATCCAATGTATCCCTGCAAAGTTTGGTGAAGATCTGAGTATGTAGTTTTTGACCTTATATGGAACCTCCTTTCTGAAAATTTAAAAATTCTTAAAAAATTCGTCCAAAATCTTGATATCCCCAATCCTATGTTTTGTATGTTTTTTCCACGTGTCTTGACATCCAATGTATCCATGCAAAGTTTGGTGAAGATCTGAGTATGTCGTTTTTGACCTTATCTGAAACCTCCCATCTGAAAATTTGAAAATTCTTAAAAAATTCGTCGAAAATCTTGATGTCTCCAATCTCTTGTTTTGTACGTTTTTTCCACGTGTCTTGACATGCAAAGTATCCCTGCAACGTTTGGTGAAGATCTGAGTATGTAGTTTTTGACCTTATCTGGAACCTCCTATCTGAAAATTTGAAAATTCTTAAAAAATTCGTCCAAAATCTTGATGTCTCAATCTCTTGTTTTGTACGTTTTTTCCACGTTTCTTGACATCCAATGTATCCCTGCAATGTTTGGTGAAGATCTGAGTATGTAGTTTTTGACCTTATATGGAACCTCCTATTTGAAAATTTGAAAATTCTTAAAAAATTTGACCAAAATCTTGATATCCCCAATCCTATGTTTTGTATGTTTTTTCCACGTGTCTTGACATCCAATGTATCCCTGCAAAGTTTGGTGAAGATCTGAGTATGTAGTTTTTGACCTTATCTGGAACCTCCTATCTGAAAATTTGAAAATTTTTAAAAAATTCGTCCAAAATCTTGATGTCTTCAATCTCTTGTTTTGTACGTTTTTTCCACGTGTCTTGACCTCCAATGTATCCCTGCAAAGTTTGGTGAAGATCTGAGTATGTCGTTTTTGACCTTATCTGGAACATCCTTTCTGAAAATTTGAAAATTCTTAAAAAATTCGTCCAAAATCTTGATGTCTCCAATCTCTTGTTTTGTACGTTTTTTCCACGTGTCTTGACATCCAATGTATCCCTGCAAAGTTTGGTGAAGATCTGAGTATGTAGTTTTTGACCTTATATGGAACCTCCTTTCTGAAAATTTGAAAATTCTTAAAAAATTCGTCCAAAATCTTGATGTCCCCAATCTCTTGTTTTGTACGTTTTTTCCACGTGTCTTGACATCCAATGTATCCATGCAAAGTTTGGTGAAGATCTGAGTATGTCGTTTTTGACCTTATCTGGAACCTCCCATCTGAAAATTTGAAAATTCTTAAAAAAATCGTCGAAAATCTTGATGTCTCCAATCTCTTGTTTTGTACGTTTTTTCCACCTGCCTTGACATGCAAAGTATCCCTGCAACGTTTGGTGAAGATCTGAGTATGTAGTTTTTGACCTTATCTGGAACCTCCTATCCGAAAATTTGAAAATTCTTCAAAAATTCGTCCAAAATCTTGATGTCTCCAATCTCTTGTTTTGTACGTTTTTTCCACGTTTCTTGACATCCAATGTATCCCTGCAATGTTTGGTGAAGATCTGAGTATGTAGTTTTTGACCTTATATGGAACCTCCTATCTGAAAATTTGAAAATTCTTAAAAAATTTGACCAAAATCTTGATATCCCCAATCCTATGTTTTGTATGTTTTTTCCACGTGTCTTGACATCCAATGTATCCCTGCAAAGTTTGGTGAAGTTCTGAGTATGTAGTTTTTGACCTTATCTGGAACCTCCTATCTGAAAATTTGAAAAATTTTAAAAAATTCGTCCAAAATCTTGATGTCTTCAATCTCTTGTTTTGTACGTTTTTTCCACGTGTCTTGACCTCCAATGTATCCCTGCAAAGTTTGGTGAAGATCTGAGTATGTCGTTTTTGACCTTATCTGGAACATCCTTTCTGAAAATTTGAAAATTCTTAAAAAATTCGTCCAAAATCTTGATGTCTCCAATCTCTTGTTTTGTACGTTTTTTCCACGTGTCTTGACATCCAATGTATCCCTGCAAAGTTTGGTGAAGATCCGAGTATGTAGTTTTTGACCTTATATGGAACCTCCTTTCTGAAAATTTGAAAATTCTTAAAAAATTCGTCCAAAATCTTGATGTCTCCAATCTCTTGTTTTGTACGTTTTTTCCACGTGTCTTGACATCCAATGTATCCCTGCAAAGTTTGGTGAAGATCTGAGTATGTAGTTTTTGACCTTATATGGAACCTCCCATCAGAAAATTTGAAAATTCCTAAAAAATCCGTCTAAAATCTTGATGTCTCCACTCTCTTGTTTTGTACTTTTTTTCCACGTGTCTTGACATCCAATGTATCCCTGCAAAGTTTGGTGAAGATCTGAGTATGTAGTTTTTGACCTTATCTGGAACCTCCCATCTGAAAATTTGAAAATTCCTAAAAAATCCGTCCAAAATCTTGATGACCTCAATCTCTTGTTTTGTACGTTTTTTTCCACGTGTCTTGACATCCAATGTATCCCTGCAATGTTTGGTGAAGATCTGAGTATGTAGTTTTTGACCTTATATGGAACCTCTTATCTGAAAATTTGAAAATTCTTAAAAATATTTGACCAAAATCTTGATGTCCCCAATCCTATGTTTTGTATGTTTTTTCCACGTGTCTTGACATCCAATGTATTTCTGCAAAGTTTGGTGAAGATCTGAGTATGTCGTTTTTGACCTTATCGGGAACATCCTTTCTGAAAAATTGAAAATTCTTAAAAAATTCGTCCAAAATCTTGATGTCTCCAATCTCTTGTTTTGTACGTTTTTTCCACGTTTCTTGACATCCAATGTATCCCTGCAATGTTTGGTGAAGATCTGAGTATGTAGTTTTTGACCTTATATGGAACCTCCTATCTGAAAATTTGAAAATTCTTAAAAAATTTGACCAAAATCTTGATATCCCCAATCCTATGTTTTGTATGTTTTTTCCACGTGTCTTGACATCCAATGTATCCCTGCAAAGTTTGGTGAAGTTCTGAGTATGTAGTTTTTGACCTTATCTGGAACCTCCTATCTGAAAATTTGAAAAATTTTAAAAAATTCGTCCAAAATCTTGATGTCTTCAATCTCTTGTTTTGTACGTTTTTTCCACGTGTCTTGACCTCCAATGTATCCCTGCAAAGTTTGGTGAAGATCTGAGTATGTCGTTTTTGACCTTATCTGGAACATCCTTTCTGAAAATTTGAAAATTCTTAAAAAATTCGTCCAAAATCTTGATGTCTCCAATCTCTTGTTTTGTACGTTTTTTCCACGTGTCTTGACATCCAATGTATCCCTGCAAAGTTTGGTGAAGATCCGAGTATGTAGTTTTTGACCTTATATGGAACCTCCTTTCTGAAAATTTGAAAATTCTTAAAAAATTCGTCCAAAATCTTGATGTCTCCAATCTCTTGTTTTGTACGTTTTTTCCACGTGTCTTGACATCCAATGTATCCCTGCAAAGTTTGGTGAAGATCTGAGTATGTAGTTTTTGACCTTATATGGAACCTCCCATCAGAAAATTTGAAAATTCCTAAAAAATCCGTCTAAAATCTTGATGTCTCCACTCTCTTGTTTTGTACTTTTTTTCCACGTGTCTTGACATCCAATGTATCCCTGCAAAGTTTGGTGAAGATCTGAGTATGTAGTTTTTGACCTTATCTGGAACCTCCCATCTGAAAATTTGAAAATTCCTAAAAAATCCGTCCAAAATCTTGATGACCTCAATCTCTTGTTTTGTACGTTTTTTTCCACGTGTCTTGACATCCAATGTATCCCTGCAATGTTTGGTGAAGATCTGAGTATGTAGTTTTTGACCTTATATGGAACCTCTTATCTGAAAATTTGAAAATTCTTAAAAATATTTGACCAAAATCTTGATGTCCCCAATCCTATGTTTTGTATGTTTTTTCCACGTGTCTTGACATCCAATGTATTTCTGAAAAGTTTGGTGAAGATCTGAGTATGTCGTTTTTGACCTTATCGGGAACATCCTTTCTGAAAAATTGAAAATTCTTAAAAAATTCGTCCAAAATCTTGATGTCTCCAATCTCTTGTTTTGTACGTTTTTTCCACGTGTCTTGACATCCAATGTATCCCTGCAAAGTTTGGTGAAGATCTGAGTATGTAGTTTTTGACCTTATATGGAACCTCCCATCTGAAAATTTGAAAATTCTTAAAAAATTCGACCAAAATCTTGATGTCTCCAATCCTATGTTTTGTATGTTTTTTCCACGTGTCTTGACATCCAATGTATCCATGCAAAGTTTGGTGAAGATCTGAGTATGTAGTTTTTGACCTTATATGGAACCTCCTATCTGAAAATTTGAGAATTCTTGAAAAATTCGTCCAAAATCTTGATGTCTCCAATCTCTTGTTTTGTACGTTTTTTCCACGTGTCTTGACATCCAATGTATCCCTGCAAAGTTTGGTGAAGATCTGAGTATGTAGTTTTTGACCTTATATGGAACCTCCCATCTGAAAATTTGAAAATTCCTAAAAAATCCGTCCAAAATCTTGATGACCTCAATCTCTTGTTTTGTACGTTTTTTCCACGTGTCTTGACATCCAATGTATCCCTGCAATGTTTGGTGAAGATCTGAGTATGTAGTTTTTGACCTTATATGGAACCTCTTATCTGAAAATTTGAAAATTCTTAAAAATATTTGACCAAAATCTTGATGTCCCCAATCCTATGTTTTGTATGCTTTTCCACGTGTCTTGACATCCAATGTATTTCTGCAAAGTTTGGTGAAGATCTGAGTATGTCGTTTTTGACCTTATCTGGAACATCCTTTCTGAAAATTTGAAAATTCTTAAAAAATTCGTCCAAAATCTTGATGTCTCCAATCTCTTGTTTTGTACGTTTTTTCCACGTGTCTTGACCTCCAATGTATCCCTGCAATGTTTGGTGAAGATCTGAGTATGTAGTTTTTGACCTTATATGGAACCTCCTATCTGAAAATTTGAAAATTCTTAAAAAATTTGACCAAAATCTTGATGTCCCCAATCCTATGTTTTGTATGTTTTTTCCACGTGTCTTGACATCCAATGTATCCCTGCAAAGTTTGGTGAAGATCTGAGTATGTCGTTCTTGACCTTATCTGGAACATCCTTTCTGAAAATTTGAAAATTCTTAAAAAATTCGTCCAAAATCTTGATGTCTCCAATCTCTTGTTTTGTACGTTTTTTCCACGTGTCATGACATCCAATGTATCCCTGCAAAGTTTGGTGAAGATCTGAGTATGTAGTTTTTGACCTTATATGGAACCTCCTTTCTGAAAATTTGAAAATTCTTAAAAAATTCGTCCAAAATCTTGATGTCTCCAATCTCTTGTTTTGTATGTTTTTTCCACGTGTCTTGACATCCAATGTATCCCTGCAATGTTTGGTGAAGATCTGAGTATGTAGTTTTTGACCTTATCTGGAACCTCCCATCTGAAAATTTGAAAATTTTTAAAAAATTCGTCCAAAATCTTGATGTCTCCAATCTCTTGTTTTGTACGTTTTTTCCACGTGTCTTGACATGCAAAGTGTCCCTGCAACGTTTGGTGAAGATCTGAGTATGTAGTTTTTGACCTTATCTGGAACCTCCTATCTGAAAATTTGAAAATTCTTAAAAAATCCGTCTAAAATCTTGATGTCTCCACTCTCTTGTTTTGTACTTTTTTTCCACGTGTCTTGACATCCAATGTATCCCTGCAAAGTTTGGTGAAGATCTGAGTATGTAGTTTTTGACCTTATATGGAACCTCCTTTCTGAAAATTTGAAAATTCTTAAAAAATTCGACCAAAATCTTGATGTCTCCAATCCTATGTTTTGTATGTTTTTTCCACGTGTCTTGACATCCAATGTATCCATGCAAAGTTTGGTGAAGATCTGAGTATGTAGTTTTTGACCTTATCTGGAACCTCCCATCTGAAAAATTGAAAATTCCTAAAAAATCCGTCCAAAATCTTGATGACCTCCAATCTCTTGTTTTGTACGTTTTTTCCACGTGTCTTGACATCCAATGTATCCCTGCAATGTTTGGTGAAGATCTGAGTATGTAGTTTTTGACCTTATATGGAACCTCTTATCTGAAAATTTGAAAATTCTTGAAAAATTCGTCCAAAATCTTGATGTCTCCAATCTCTTGTTTTGTACGTTTTTTCCACGTGTCTTGACATCCAATGTATCCCTGCAAAGTTTGGTGAAGATCTGAGTATGTAGTTTTTGACCTTATCTGGAACCTCCCATCTGAAAATTTGAAAATTCCTAAAAAATCCGTCCAAAATCTTGATGACCTCAATCTCTTGTTTGGTACGTTTTTTCCACGTGTCTTGACATCCAATGTATCCCTGCAATGTTTGGTGAAGATCTGAGTATGTAGTTTTTGACCTTATATGGAACCTTTTATCTGAAAATTTGAAAATTCTTAAAAATATTTGACCAAAACCTTGATGTCCCCAATCCTATGTTTTGTATGTTTTTTCCACGTGTCTTGACATCCAATGTATTTCTGCAAAGTTTGGTGAAGATCTGAGTATGTCGTTTTTGACCTTATCTGGAACATCCTTTCTGAAAATTTGAAAATTCTTAAAAAATTCGTCCAAAATCTTGATGTCTCCAATCTCTTGTTTTGTACGTTTTTTCCACGTGTCTTGACATCCAATGTATCCCTGCAAAGTTTGGTGAAGATCTGAGTATGTAGTTTTTGACCTTATATGGAACCTCCCATCTGAAAATTTGAAAATTCTTAAAAAATTCGACCAAAATCTTGATGTCTCCAATCCTATGTTTTGTATGTTTTTTCCACGTGTCTTGACATCCAATGTATCCATGCAAAGTTTGGTGAAGATCTGAGTATGTAGTTTTTGACCTTATATGGAACCTCCTATCTGAAAATTTGAGAATTCTTGAAAAATTCGTCCAAAATCTTGATGTCTCCAATCTCTTGTTTTGTACGTTTTTTCCACGTGTCTTGACATCCAATGTATCCCTGCAAAGTTTGGTGAAGATCTGAGTATGTAGTTTTTGACCTTATCTGGAACCTCCCATCTGAAAATTTGAAAATTCCTAAAAAATCCGTCCAAAATCTTGATGACCTCCATCTCTTGTTTTGTACGTTTTTTCCACGTGTCTTGGCATCCAATGTATCCCTGCAATGTTTGGTGAAGATCTGAGTATGTAGTTTTTGACCTTATATGGAACCTCTTATCTGAAAATTTGAAAATTCTTAAAAATATTTGTCCAAAATCTTGATGTCCCCAATCCTATGTTTTGTATGTTTTTTCCACGTGTCTTGACATCCAATGTATTTCTGCAAAGTTTGGTGAAGATCTGAGTATGTCGTTTTTGACCTTATCGGGAACATCCTTTCTGAAAAATTGAAAATTCTTAAAAAATTCGTCCAAAATCTTGATGTCTCCAATCTCTTGTTTTGTACGTTTTTTCCACGTTTCTTGACATCCAATGTATCCCTGCAATGTTTGGTGAAGATCTGAGTATGTAGTTTTTGACCTTATATGGAACCTCCTATCTGAAAATTTGAAAATTCTTAAAAAATTTGACCAAAATCTTGATATCCCCAATCCTATGTTTTGTATGTTTTTTCCACGTGTCTTGACATCCAATGTATCCCTGCAAAGTTTGGTGAAGTTCTGAGTATGTAGTTTTTGACCTTATCTGGAACCTCCTATCTGAAAATTTGAAAAATTTTAAAAAATTCGTCCAAAATCTTGATGTCTTCAATCTCTTGTTTTGTACGTTTTTTCCACGTGTCTTGACCTCCAATGTATCCCTGCAAAGTTTGGTGAAGATCTGAGTATGTCGTTTTTGACCTTATCTGGAACATCCTTTCTGAAAATTTGAAAATTCTTAAAAAATTCGTCCAAAATCTTGATGTCTCCAATCTCTTGTTTTGTACGTTTTTTCCACGTGTCTTGACATCCAATGTATCCCTGCAAAGTTTGGTGAAGATCCGAGTATGTAGTTTTTGACCTTATATGGAACCTCCTTTCTGAAAATTTGAAAATTCTTAAAAAATTCGTCCAAAATCTTGATGTCTCCAATCTCTTGTTTTGTACGTTTTTTCCACGTGTCTTGACATCCAATGTATCCCTGCAAAGTTTGGTGAAGATCTGAGTATGTAGTTTTTGACCTTATATGGAACCTCCCATCAGAAAATTTGAAAATTCCTAAAAAATCCGTCTAAAATCTTGATGTCTCCACTCTCTTGTTTTGTACTTTTTTTCCACGTGTCTTGACATCCAATGTATCCCTGCAAAGTTTGGTGAAGATCTGAGTATGTAGTTTTTGACCTTATCTGGAACCTCCCATCTGAAAATTTGAAAATTCCTAAAAAATCCGTCCAAAATCTTGATGACCTCAATCTCTTGTTTTGTACGTTTTTTTCCACGTGTCTTGACATCCAATGTATCCCTGCAATGTTTGGTGAAGATCTGAGTATGTAGTTTTTGACCTTATATGGAACCTCTTATCTGAAAATTTGAAAATTCTTAAAAATATTTGACCAAAATCTTGATGTCCCCAATCCTATGTTTTGTATGTTTTTTCCACGTGTCTTGACATCCAATGTATTTCTGCAAAGTTTGGTGAAGATCTGAGTATGTCGTTTTTGACCTTATCGGGAACATCCTTTCTGAAAAATTGAAAATTCTTAAAAAATTCGTCCAAAATCTTGATGTCTCCAATCTCTTGTTTTGTACGTTTTTTCCACGTGTCTTGACATCCAATGTATCCCTGCAAAGTTTGGTGAAGATCTGAGTATGTAGTTTTTGACCTTATATGGAACCTCCCATCTGAAAATTTGAAAATTCTTAAAAAATTCGACCAAAATCTTGATGTCTCCAATCCTATGTTTTGTATGTTTTTTCCACGTGTCTTGACATCCAATGTATCCATGCAAAGTTTGGTGAAGATCTGAGTATGTAGTTTTTGACCTTATATGGAACCTCCTATCTGAAAATTTGAGAATTCTTGAAAAATTCGTCCAAAATCTTGATGTCTCCAATCTCTTGTTTTGTACGTTTTTTCCACGTGTCTTGACATCCAATGTATCCCTGCAAAGTTTGGTGAAGATCTGAGTATGTAGTTTTTGACCTTATATGGAACCTCCCATCTGAAAATTTGAAAATTCCTAAAAAATCCGTCCAAAATCTTGATGACCTCAATCTCTTGTTTTGTACGTTTTTTCCACGTGTCTTGACATCCAATGTATCCCTGCAATGTTTGGTGAAGATCTGAGTATGTAGTTTTTGACCTTATATGGAACCTCTTATCTGAAAATTTGAAAATTCTTAAAAATATTTGACCAAAATCTTGATGTCCCCAATCCTATGTTTTGTATGCTTTTCCACGTGTCTTGACATCCAATGTATTTCTGCAAAGTTTGGTGAAGATCTGAGTATGTCGTTTTTGACCTTATCTGGAACATCCTTTCTGAAAATTTGAAAATTCTTAAAAAATTCGTCCAAAATCTTGATGTCTCCAATCTCTTGTTTTGTACGTTTTTTCCACGTGTCTTGACCTCCAATGTATCCCTGCAATGTTTGGTGAAGATCTGAGTATGTAGTTTTTGACCTTATATGGAACCTCCTATCTGAAAATTTGAAAATTCTTAAAAAATTTGACCAAAATCTTGATGTCCCCAATCCTATGTTTTGTATGTTTTTTCCACGTGTCTTGACATCCAATGTATCCCTGCAAAGTTTGGTGAAGATCTGAGTATGTCGTTCTTGACCTTATCTGGAACATCCTTTCTGAAAATTTGAAAATTCTTAAAAAATTCGTCCAAAATCTTGATGTCTCCAATCTCTTGTTTTGTACGTTTTTTCCACGTGTCATGACATCCAATGTATCCCTGCAAAGTTTGGTGAAGATCTGAGTATGTAGTTTTTGACCTTATATGGAACCTCCTTTCTGAAAATTTGAAAATTCTTAAAAAATTCGTCCAAAATCTTGATGTCTCCAATCTCTTGTTTTGTATGTTTTTTCCACGTGTCTTGACATCCAATGTATCCCTGCAATGTTTGGTGAAGATCTGAGTATGTAGTTTTTGACCTTATCTGGAACCTCCCATCTGAAAATTTGAAAATTTTTAAAAAATTCGTCCAAAATCTTGATGTCTCCAATCTCTTGTTTTGAACGTTTTTTCCACGTGTCTTGACATGCAAAGTATCCCTGCAACGTTTGGTGAAGATCTGAGTATGTAGTTTTTGACCTTATCTGGAACCTCCTATCTGAAAATTTGAAAATTCTTAAAAAATCCGTCTAAAATCTTGATGTCTCCACTCTCTTGTTTTGTACTTTTTTTCCACGTGTCTTGACATCCAATGTATCCCTGCAAAGTTTGGTGAAGATCTGAGTATGTAGTTTTTGACCTTATATGGAACCTCCTTTCTGAAAATTTGAAAATTCTTAAAAAATTCGACCAAAATCTTGATGTCTCCAATCCTATGTTTTGTATGTTTTTTCCACGTGTCTTGACATCCAATGTATCCATGCAAAGTTTGGTGAAGATCTGAGTATGTAGTTTTTGACCTTATCTGGAACCTCCCATCTGAAAAATTGAAAATTCCTAAAAAATCCGTCCAAAATCTTGATGACCTCCAATCTCTTGTTTTGTACGTTTTTTCCACGTGTCTTGACATCCAATGTATCCCTGCAATGTTTGGTGAAGATCTGAGTATGTAGTTTTTGACCTTATATGGAACCTCTTATCTGAAAATTTGAAAATTCTTGAAAAATTCGTCCAAAATCTTGATGTCTCCAATCTCTTGTTTTGTACGTTTTTTCCACGTGTCTTGACATCCAATGTATCCCTGCAAAGTTTGGTGAAGATCTGAGTATGTAGTTTTTGACCTTATCTGGAACCTCCCATCTGAAAATTTGAAAATTCCTAAAAAATCCGTCCAAAATCTTGATGACCTCAATCTCTTGTTTGGTACGTTTTTTCCACGTGTCTTGACATCCAATGTATCCCTGCAATGTTTGGTGAAGATCTGAGTATGTAGTTTTTGACCTTATATGGAACCTTTTATCTGAAAATTTGAAAATTCTTAAAAATATTTGACCAAAACCTTGATGTCCCCAATCCTATGTTTTGTATGTTTTTTCCACGTGTCTTGACATCCAATGTATTTCTGCAAAGTTTGGTGAAGATCTGAGTATGTCGTTTTTGACCTTATCTGGAACATCCTTTCTGAAAATTTGAAAATTCTTAAAAAATTCGTCCAAAATCTTGATGTCTCCAATCTCTTGTTTTGTACGTTTTTTCCACGTGTCTTGACATCCAATGTATCCCTGCAAAGTTTGGTGAAGATCTGAGTATGTAGTTTTTGACCTTATATGGAACCTCCCATCTGAAAATTTGAAAATTCTTAAAAAATTCGACCAAAATCTTGATGTCTCCAATCCTATGTTTTGTATGTTTTTTCCACGTGTCTTGACATCCAATGTATCCATGCAAAGTTTGGTGAAGATCTGAGTATGTAGTTTTTGACCTTATATGGAACCTCCTATCTGAAAATTTGAGAATTCTTGAAAAATTCGTCCAAAATCTTGATGTCTCCAATCTCTTGTTTTGTACGTTTTTTCCACGTGTCTTGACATCCAATGTATCCCTGCAAAGTTTGGTGAAGATCTGAGTATGTAGTTTTTGACCTTATCTGGAACCTCCCATCTGAAAATTTGAAAATTCCTAAAAAATCCGTCCAAAATCTTGATGACCTCCATCTCTTGTTTTGTACGTTTTTTCCACGTGTCTTGGCATCCAATGTATCCCTGCAATGTTTGGTGAAGATCTGAGTATGTAGTTTTTGACCTTATATGGAACCTCTTATCTGAAAATTTGAAAATTCTTAAAAATATTTGACCAAAATCTTGATGTCCCCAATCCTATGTTTTGTATGTTTTTTCCACGTGTCTTGACATCCAATGTATTTCTGCAAAGTTTGGTGAAGATCTGAGTATGTAGTTTTAGACCTTATCTGGAACATCATTTCTGAAAATTTGAAAATTCCTCAAAAATTCGTCCAAAATCTTGATGTCTCCAATCTCTTGTTTTGTACGTTTTTTCCACGTGTCTTGACATCCAATGTATCCCTGCAAAGTTTGGTGAAGATCAGAGTATGTAGTTTTTGACCTTATATGGAGCCTCCTTTCTGAAAATTTGAAAATTCTTAAAAAATTCATCCAAAATCTTGATGTCTCCAATCTCTTGTTTTGTACGTTTTTTCCACGTTTCTTGACATCCAATGTATCCCTGCAAAGTTTGGTGAAGATCTGAGTATGTAGTTTTTGACCTTATATGGAACCTCCTTTCTGAAAATTTGAAAATTCTTAAAAAATTCGTCCAAAAACTTGATGTCCCCAATCCTATGTTTTGTATGTTTTTTCCACGTGTCTTGACATCCAATGTATCCATGCAAAGTTTGGTGAAGATCTGAGTATGTCGTTTTTGACCTTGTCTGAAACCTCCCATCTGAAAATTTGAAAATTCTTAAAAAATTCGTCGAAAACCTTGATGTCTCCAATCTCTTGTTTTGTACGTTTTTTCCACGTGTCTTGACATGCAAAGTATCCCTGCAACGTTTGGTGAAGATCTGAGTATGTAGTTTTTGACCTTATCTGGAACCTCCTATCTGAAAATTTGAAAATTCTTAAAAAATTCGTCCAAAATCTTGATGTCTCCAATCTCTTGTTTTGTACGTTTTTTCCACGTTTCTTGACATCCAATGTATCCCTGCAATGTTTGGTGAAGATCTGAGTATGTAGTTTTTGACCTTATATGGAACCTCCTATTTGAAAATTTGAAAATTCTTAAAAAATTTGACCAAAATCTTGATATCCCCAATCCTATGTTTTGTATGTTTTTTCAACGTGTCTTGACATCCAATGTATCCCTGCAAAGTTTGGTGAAGATCTGAGTATGTAGTTTTTGACCTTATCTGGAACCTCCTATCTGAAAATTTGAAAATTTTTAAAAAATTCGTCCAAAATCTTGATGTCTTCAATCTCTTGTTTTGTACGTTTTTTCCACGTGTCTTGACCTCCAATGTATCCCTGCAAAGTTTGGTGAAGATCTGAGTATGTCGTTTTTGACCTTATCTGGAACATCCTTTCTGAAAATTTGAAAATTCTTAAAAAATTCGTCCAAAATCTTGATGTCTCCAATCTCTTGTTTTGTACGTTTTTTCCACGTGTCTTGACATCCAATGTATCCCTGCAAAGTTTGGTGAAGATCTGAGTATGTAGTTTTTGACCTTATATGGAACCTCCTTTCTGAAAATTTGAAAATTCTTAAAAAATTCGTCCAAAACCTTGATGTCCCCAATCTCTTGTTTTGTACGTTTTTTCCACGTGTCTTGACATCCAATGTATCCCTGCAATGTTTGGTGAAGATCTGAGTATGTAGTTTTTGACCTTATATGGAACCTCCTATCTGAAAATTTGAAAATTCTTAAAAAATTTGACCAAAATCTTGATATCCGCAATCCTATGTTTTGTATGTTTTTTCCACGTGTCTTGACATCCAATGTATCCCTGCAAAGTTTGGTGAAGTTCTGAGTATGTAGTTTTTGACCTTATCTGGAACCTCCTATCTGAAAATTTGAAAAATTTTAAAAAAATCGTCCAAAACCTTGATGTCTTCAATCTCTTGTTTTGTACGTTTTTTCCACGTGTCTTGACCTCCAATGTATCCCTGCAAAGTTTGGTGAAGATCTGAGTATGTCGTTTTTGACCTTATCTGGAACATCCTTTCTGAAAATTTGAAAATTCTTAAAAAATTCGTCCAAAATCTTGATGTCTCCAATCTCTTGTTTTGTACGTTTTTTCCACGTGTCTTGACATCCAATGTATCCCTGCAAAGTTTGGTGAAGATCCGAGTATGTAGTTTTTGACCTTATATGGAACCTCCTTTCTGAAAATTTGAAAATTCTTAAAAAATTCGTCCAAAATCTTGATGTCTCCAATCTCTTGTTTTGTACGTTTTTTCCACGTGTCTTGACATCCAATGTATCCCTGCAAAGTTTGGTGAAGATCTGAGTATGTAGTTTTTGACCTTATATGGAACCTCCCATCAGAAAATTTGAAAATTCCTAAAAAATCCGTCTAAAATCTTGATGTCTCCACTCTCTTGTTTTGTACTTTTTTTCCACGTGTCTTGACATCCAATGTATCCCTGCAAAGTTTGGTGAAGATCTGAGTAAGTAGTTTTTGACCTTATATGGAACCTCCTATCTGAAAATTTGAAAATTCCTAAAAAATCCGTCTAAAATCTTGATGTCTCCACTCTCTTGTTTTGTACTTTTTTCCACGTGTCTTGACATCCAATGTATCCCTGCAAAGTTTGGTGAAGATCTGAGTATGTCGTTTTTGACCTTATCTGGAACATCCTTTCTGAAAATTTGAAAATTCTTAAAAAATTCGTCCAAAATCTTGATGTCTCCAATCTCTTGTTTTGTACGTTTTTTCCACTTGTCTTGACATCCAATGTATCCCTGCAAAGTTTGGTGAAGATCTGAGTATGTAGTTTTTGACCTTATATGGAACCTCCCATCTGAAAATTTGAAAATTCTTAAAAAATTCGACCAAAATCTCGATGTCTCCAATCCTATGTTTTGTATGTTTTTTCCACGTGTCTTGACATCCAATGTATCCATGCAAAGTTTGGTGAAGATCTGAGTATGTAGTTTTTGACCTTATATGGAACCTCCTATCTGAAAATTTGAGAATTCTTGAAAAATTCGTCCAAAATCTTGATGTCTCCAATCTCTTGTTTTGTACGTTTTTTCCACGTGTCTTGACATCCAATGTATCCCTGCAAAGTTTGGTGAAGATCTGAGTATGTAGTTTTTGACCTTATATGGAACCTCCCATCTGAAAATTTGAAAATTCCTAAAAAATCCGTCCAAAATCTTGATGACCTCAATCTCTTGTTTTGTACGTTTTTTCCACGTGTCTTGACATCCAATGTATCCCTGCAATGTTTGGTGAAGATCTGAGTATGTAGTTTTTGACCTTATATGGAACCTCTTATCTGAAAATTTGAAAATTCTTAAAAATATTTGACCAAAATCTTGATGTCCCCAATCCTATGTTTTGTATGCTTTTCCACGTGTCTTGACATCCAATGTATTTCTGCAAAGTTTGGTGAAGATCTGAGTATGTCGTTTTTGACCTTATCTGGAACATCCTTTCTGAAAATTTGAAAATTCTTAAAAAATTCGTCCAAAATCTTGATGTCTCCAATCTCTTGTTTTGTACGTTTTTTCCACGTGTCTTGACCTCCAATGTATCCCTGCAATGTTTGGTGAAGATCTGAGTATGTAGTTTTTGACCTTATATGGAACCTCCTATCTGAAAATTTGAAAATTCTTAAAAAATTTGACCAAAATCTTGATGTCCCCAATCCTATGTTTTGTATGTTTTTTCCACGTGTCTTGACATCCAATGTATCCCTGCAAAGTTTGGTGAAGATCTGAGTATGTCGTTCTTGACCTTATCTGGAACATCCTTTCTGAAAATTTGAAAATTCTTAAAAAATTCGTCCAAAATCTTGATGTCTCCAATCTCTTGTTTTGTACGTTTTTTCCACGTGTCATGACATCCAATGTATCCCTGCAAAGTTTGGTGAAGATCTGAGTATGTAGTTTTTGACCTTATATGGAACCTCCTTTCTGAAAATTTGAAAATTCTTAAAAAATTCGTCCAAAATCTTGATGTCTCCAATCTCTTGTTTTGTACGTTTTTTCCACGTGTCTTGACATCCAATGTATCCCTGCAATGTTTGGTGAAGATCTGAGTATGTAGTTTTTGACCTTATCTGGAACCTCCCATCTGAAAATTTGAAAATTTTTAAAAAATTCGTCCAAAATCTTGATGTCTCCAATCTCTTGTTTTGTACGTTTTTTCCACGTGTCTTGACATGCAAAGTATCCCTGCAACGTTTGGTGAAGATCTGAGTATGTAGTTTTTGACCTTATCTGGAACCTCCTATCTGAAAATTTGAAAATTCTTAAAAAATTCGTCCAAAATCTTGATGTGTGCAATCTCTTGTTTTGTACGTTTTTTCCACGTTTCTTGACATCCAATGTATCCCTGCAATGTTTGGTGAAGATCTGAGTATGTAGTTTTTGACCTTATATGGAACCTCCTATCTGAAAATTTGAAAATTCTTAAAAAATTTGACCAAAATCTTGATATCCCCAATCCTATGTTTTGTATGTTTTTTCCACGTGTCTTGACATCCAATGTATCCCTGCAAAGTTTGGTGAAGATCTGAGTATGTAGTTTTTGACCTTATCTGGAACCTCCTATCTGAAAATTTGAAAATTTTTAAAAAATTCGTCCAAAATCTTGATGTCTTCAATCTCTTGTTTTGTACGTTTTTTCCACGTGTCTTGACCTCCAATGTATCCCTGCAAAGTTTGGTGAAGATCTGAGTATGTCGTTTTTGACCTTATCTGGAACATCCTTTCTGAAAATTTGAAAATTCTTAAAAAATTCGTCCAAAATCTTGATGTCTCCAATCTCTTGTTTTGTACGTTTTTTCCACGTGTCTTGACATCCAATGTATCCCTGCAAAGTTTGGTGAAGATCTGAGTATGTAGTTTTTGACCTTATATGGAACCTCCTTTCTGAAAATTTGAAAATTCTTAAAAAATTCGTCCAAAATCTTGATGTCCCCAATCTCTTGTTTTGTACGTTTTTTCCACGTGTCTTGACATCCAATGTATCCATGCAAAGTTTGGTGAAGATCTGAGTATGTCGTTTTTGACCTTATCTGGAACCTCCCATCTGAAAATTTGAAAATTCTTAAAAAATTCGTCGAAAATCTTGATGTCTCCAATCTCTTGTTTTGTACGTTTTTTCCACGTGTCTTGACATGCAAAGTATCCCTGCAACGTTTGGTGAAGATCTGAGTATGAAGTTTTTTACCTTATCTGGAACCTCCTATCTGAAAATTTGAAAATTCTTAAAAAATTCGTCCAAAATCTTGATGTCTCCAATCTCTTGTTTTGTACGTTTTTTCCACGTTTCTTGACATCCAATGTATCCCTGCAATGTTTGGTGAAGATCTGAGTATGTAGTTTTTGACCTTATATGGAACCTCCTTTCTGAAAATTTGAAAATTCTTAAAAAATTATTCCAAAATCTTGATGTCTCCAATCTCTTGTTTTGTACGTTTTTTCCACGTGTCTTGACATCCAATGAATCCCTGCAAAGTTTGGTGAAGATCTGAGTATGTAGTTTTTGACCTTATATGGAACCTCCCATCTGAAAATTTGAAAATTCCTAAAAAATCCGTCCAAAATCTTGATGTCTCCACTCTCTTGTTTTGTACTTTTTTTCCACGTGTCTTGACATCCAATGTATCCCTGCAAAGTTTGGTGAAGATCTGAGTAAGTAGTTTTTGACCTTATATGGAACCTCCTTTCTGAAAATTTGAAAATTCTTAAAAAATTCGACCAAAATCTTGATGTCTCCAATCCTATGTTTTGTACGGTTTTTCCACGTGTCTTGACATCCAATGTATCCATGCAAAGTTTGGTGAAGATCTGAGTATGTAGTTTTTGACCTTATATGGAACCTCCTATCTGAAAATTTGAGAAATCTTGAAAAATTCGTCCAAAATCTTGATGTCTTCAATCTCTTGTTTTGTACGTTTTTTCCACGTGTCTTGACATCCAATGTATCCCTGCAAAGTTTGGTGAAGATCTGAGTATGTAGTTTTTGACTTTATCTGGAACCTCCCATCTGAAAATTTGAAAATTCCTAAAAAATCCGTCCAAAATCTTGATGACCTCAATCTCTTGTTTTGTACGTTTTTTTCCACGTGTCTTGACATCCAATGTATCCCTGCAATGTTTGGTGAAGATCTGAGTATGTAGTTTTTGACCTTATATGGAACCTCTTATCTGAAAATTTGAAAATTCTTAAAAATATTTGACCAAAATCTTGATGTCCCCAATCCTATGTTTTGTATGTTTTTTCCACGTGTCTTGACATCCAATGTATTTCTGCAAAGTTTGGTGAAGATCTGAGTATGTCGTTTTTGACCTTATCTGGAACATCCTTTCTGAAAATTTGAAAATTCTTAAAAAATTCGTCCAAAATCTTGATGTCTCCAATCTCTTGTTTTGTACGTTTTTTCCACGTGTCTTGACATCCAATGTATCCCTGCAAAGTTTGGTGAAGATCTGAGTATGTAGTTTTTGACCTTATATGGAACCTCCCATCTGAAAATTTGAAAATTCTTAAAAAATTCGACCAAAATCTTGATGTCTCCAATCCTATGTTTTGTATGTTTTTTCCACGTGTCTTGACATCCAATGTATCCATGCAAAGTTTGGTGAAGATCTGAGTATGTAGTTTTTGACCTTATATGGAACCTCTTATCTGAAAATTTGAAAATTCTTAAAAATATTTGACCAAAATCTTGATGTCCCCAATCCTATGTTTTGTATGCTTTTCCACGTGTCTTGACATCCAATGTATTTCTGCAAAGTTTGGTGAAGATCTGAGTATGTCGTTTTTGACCTTATCTGGAACATCCTTTCTGAAAATTTGAAAATTCTTAAAAAATTCGTCCAAAATCTTGATGTCTCCAATCTCTTGTTTTGTACGTTTTTTCCACGTGTCTTGACCTCCAATGTATCCCTGCAATGTTTGGTGAAGATCTGAGTATGTAGTTTTTGACCTTATATGGAACCTCCTATCTGAAAATTTGAAAATTCTTAAAAAATTTGACCAAAATCTTGATGTCCCCAATCCTATGTTTTGTATGTTTTTTCCACGTGTCTTGACATCCAATGTATCCCTGCAAAGTTTGGTGAAGATCTGAGTATGTAGTTTTTGACCTTATCTGGAACATCCTTTCTGAAAATTTGAAAATTCTTAAAAAATTCGTCCAAAGTCTTGATGTCTCCAATCTCTTGTTTTGTACGTTTTTTCCACGTGTCATGACATCCAATGTATCCCTGCAAAGTTTGGTGAAGATCTGAGTATGTAGTTTTTGACCTTATATGGAACCTCCTTTCTGAAAATTTGAAAATTTTTAAAAAATTCGTCCAAAATCTTGATGTCTCCAATCTCTTGTTTTGTACGTTTTTTCCACGTGTCTTGACCTCCAATGTATCCCTGCAATGTTTGGTGAAGATCTGAGTATGTAGTTTTTGACCTTATATGGAACCTCCCATCTGAAAATTTGAAAATTCTTAAAAAATTTGACCAAAATCTTGATGTCCCCAATCCTATGTTTTGTATGTTTTTTCCACGTGTCTTGACATCCAATGTATCCCTGCAAAGTTTGGTGAAGATCTGAGTATGTCGTTTTTGACCTTATCTGGAACCTCCTATCTGAAAATTTGAAAATTCTTCAAAAATTCGTCCAAAATCTTGATGTCTCCAATCTCTTGTTTTGTACGTTTTTTCCACGTTTCTTGACATCCAATGTATCCCTGCAATGTTTGGTGAAGATCTGAGTATGTAGTTTTTGACCTTATATGGAACCTCCTATCTGAAAATTTGAAAATTCTTAAAAAATTTGACCAAAATCTTGATATCCCCAATCCTATGTTTTGTATGCTTTTTCCACGTGTCTTGACATCCAATGTATCCCTGCAAAGTTTGGTGAAGATCTGAGTATGTAGTTTTTGACCTTATCTGGAACTTCCTATCTGAAAATTTGAAAATTTTTAAAAAATTCGTCCAAAATCTTGATGTCTTCAATCTCTTGTTTTGTACTTTTTTTCCACGTGTCTTGACCTCCAATGTATCCCTGCAAATTTTGGTGAAGATCTGAGTATGTCGTTTTTGACCTTATCTGGAACATCCTTTCTGAAAATTTGAAAATTCTTAAAAAATTCGTCCAAAATCTTGATGTCTCCAATCTCTTGTTTTGTACGTTTTTTCCACGTGTCTTGACATCCAATGTATCCCTGCAAAGTTTGGTGAAGATCTGAGTATGTAGTTTTTGACCTTATATGGAACCTCCCATCAGAAAATTTGAAAATTCCTAAAAAATCCGTCTAAAATCTTGATGTCTCCACTCTCTTGTTTTGTACTTTTTTTCCACGTGTCTTGACATCCAATGTATCCCTGCAAAGTTTGGTGAAGATCTGAGTATGTAGTTTTTGACCTTATATGGAACCTCCCATCTGAAAATTTGAAAATTCTTAAAAAATTCGACCAAAATCTTGATGTCTCCAATCCTATGTTTTGTATGTTTTTTCCACGTGTCTTGACATCCAATGTATCCATGCAAAGTTTGGTGAAGATCTGAGTATGTAGTTTTTGACCTTATATGGAACCTCCTATCTGAAAATTTGAGAATTCTTGAAAAATTCGTCCAAAATCTTGATGTCTCCAATCTCTTGTTTTGTACGTTTTTTCCACGTGTCTTGACATCCAATGTATCCCTGCAAAGTTTGGTGAAGATCTGAGTATGTAGTTTTTGACCTTATATGGAACCTCCCATCTGAAAATTTGAAAATTCCTAAAAAATCCGTCCAAAATCTTGATGACCTCAATCTCTTGTTTTGTACGTTTTTTCCACGTGTCTTGACAGCCAATGTTTCCCTGCAATGTTTGGTGAAGATCTGAGTATGTAGTTTTTGACCTTATATGGAACCTCTTATCTGAAAATTTGAAAATTCTTAAAAATATTTGACCAAAATCTTGATGTCCCCAATCCTATGTTTTGTATGCTTTTCCACGTGTCTTGACATCCAATGTATTTCTGCAAAGTTTGGTGAAGATCTGAGTATGTCGTTTTTGACCTTATCTGGAACATCCTTTCTGAAAATTTGAAAATTCTTAAAAAATTCGTCCAAAATCTTGATGTCTCCAATCTCTTGTTTTGTACGTTTTTTCCACGTGTCTTGACCTCCAATGTATCCCTGCAATGTTTGGTGAAGATCTGAGTATGTAGTTTTTGACCTTATATGGAACCTCCTATCTGAAAATTTGAAAATTCTTAAAAAATTTGACCAAAATCTTGATGTCCCCAATCCTATGTTTTGTATGTTTTTTCCACGTGTCTTGACATCCAATGTATCCCTGCAAAGTTTGGTGAAGATCTGAGTATGTCGTTCTTGACCTTATCTGGAACATCCTTTCTGAAAATTTGAAAATTCTTAAAAAAATCGTCCAAAATCTTGATGTCTCCAATCTCTTGTTTTGTACGTTTTTTCCACGTGTCATGACATCCAATGTATCCCTGCAAAGTTTGGTGAAGATCTGAGTATGTAGTTTTTGACCTTATATGGAACCTCCTTTCTGAAAATTTGAAAATTCTTAAAAAATTCGTCCAAAATCTTGATGTCTCCAATCTCTTGTTTTGTACGTTTTTTCCACGTGTCTTGACATCCAATGTATCCCTGCAATGTTTGGTGAAGATCTGAGTATGTAGTTTTTGACCTTATCTGGAACCTCCCATCTGAAAATTTGAAAATTTTTAAAAAATTCGTCCAAAATTTTGATGTCTCCAATCTCTTGTTTTGTACGTTTTTTCCACGTGTCTTGACATGCAAAGTATCCCTGCAACGTTTGGTGAAGATCTGAGTATGTAGTTTTTGACCTTATCTGGAACCTCCTATCTGAAAATTTGAAAATTCTTAAAAAATTCGTCCAAAATCTTGATGTCTGCAATCTCTTGTTTTGTACGTTTTTTCCACGTTTCTTGACATCCAATGTATCCCTGCAAAGTTTGGTGAAGATCTGAGTATGTAGTTTTTGACCTTATATGGAACCTCCTTTCTGAAAATTTGAAAATTCTTAAAAAATTCGTCCAAAATCTTGATGTCCCCAATCTCTTGTTTTGTACGTTTTTTCCACGTGTCTTGACATCCAATGTATCCATGCAAAGTTTGGTGAAGATCTGAGTATGTCGTTTTTGACCTTATCTGGAACCTCCCATCTGAAAATTTGAAAATTCTTAAAAAATTCGTCGAAAATCTTGATGTCTCCAATCTCTTGTTTTGTACGTTTTTTCCACGTGTCTTGACATGCAAAGTATCCCTGCAAAGTTTGGTGAAGATCTGAGTATGTCGTTTTTGACCTTATCTGGAACATCCTTTCTGAAAATTTGAAAATTCTTAAAAAATTCGTCCAAAATCTTGATGTCTCCAATCTCTTGTTTTGTACGTTTTTTCCACGTGTCTCAACATCCAATGTATCCCTGCAAAGTTTGGTGAAGATCTGAGTATGTAGTTTTTGACCTTATATGGAACCTCCTTTCTGAAAATTTGAAAATTCTTAAAAAATTCTTCCAAAATCTTGATGTCTCCAATCTCTTGTTTTGTACGTTTTTTCCACGTGTCTTGACCTCCAATGTATCCCTGCAAAGTTTGGTGAAGATCTGAGTATGTCGTTTTTGACCTTATCTGGAACATCCTTTCTGAAAATTTGAAAATTCTTAAAAAATTCGTCCAAAATCTTGATGTCTCCAATCTCTTGTTTTGTACGTTTTTTCCACGTGTCTTAACATCCAATGTATCCCTGCAAAGTTTGGTGAAGATCTGAGTATGTAGTTTTTGTTCTTATATGGAACCTCCTTTCTGAAAATTTGAAAATTCTTAAAAAATTCTTCCAAAATCTTGATGTCTCCAATCTCTTGTTTTGTACGTTTTTTCCACGTGTCTTGACATCCAATGTATCCCTGCAAAGTTTGGTGAAGATCTGAGTATGTAGTTTTTGACCTTATATGGAACCTCCCATCTGAAAATTTGAAAATTCCTAAAAAATCCGTCTAAAATCTTGATGTCTCCACTCTCTTGTTTTGTACTTTTTTTCCACGTGTCTTGACCTCCAATGTATCCCTGCAAAGTTTGGTGAAGATCTGAGTATGTAGTTTTTGACCTTATCTGGAACATCCTTTCTGAAAATTTGAAAATTCTTAAAAAATTCGTCCAAAATCTTGATGTCTCCAATCTCTTGTTTTGTACGTTTTTTCCACGTGTCATGACATCCAATGTATCCCTGCAAAGTTTGGTGAAGATCTGAGTATGTAGTTTTTGACCTTATATGGAACCTCCTTTCTGAAAATTTGAAAATTTTTAAAAAATTCGTCCAAAATCTTGATGTCTCCAATCTCTTGTTTTGTACGTTTTTTCCACGTGTCTTGACCTCCAATGTATCCCTGCAATGTTTGGTGAAGATCTGAGTATGTAGTTTTTGACCTTATATGGAACCTCCCATCTGAAAATTTGAAAATTCTTAAAAAATTTGACCAAAATCTTGATGTCCCCAATCCTATGTTTTGTATGTTTTTTCCACGTGTCTTGACATCCAATGTATCCCTGCAAAGTTTGGTGAAGATCTGAGTATGTCGTTTTTGACCTTATCTGGAACCTCCTATCTGAAAATTTGAAAATTCTTCAAAAATTCGTCCAAAATCTTGATGTCTCCAATCTCTTGTTTTGTACTTTTTTTCCACGTGTCTTGACATCCAATGTATCCCTGCAAAGTTTGGTGAAGATCTGAGTATGTAGTTTTTGACCTTATATGGAACCTCCCATCTGAAAATTTGAAAATTCTTAAAAAATTCGACCAAAATCTTGATGTCTCCAATCCTATGTTTTGTATGTTTTTTCCACGTGTCTTGACATCCAATGTATCCATGCAAAGTTTGGTGAAGATCTGAGTATGTAGTTTTTGACCTTATATGGAACCTCCTATCTGAAAATTTGAGAATTCTTGAAAAATTCGTCCAAAATCTTGATGTCTCCAATCTCTTGTTTTGTACGTTTTTTCCACGTGTCTTGACATCCAATGTATCCCTGCAAAGTTTGGTGAAGATCTGAGTATGTAGTTTTTGACCTTATATGGAACCTCCCATCTGAAAATTTGAAAATTCCTAAAAAATCCGTCCAAAATCTTGATGACCTCAATCTCTTGTTTTGTACGTTTTTTCCACGTGTCTTGACATCCAATGTATCCCTGCAATGTTTGGTGAAGATCTGAGTATGTAGTTTTTGACCTTATATGGAACCTCTTATCTGAAAATTTGAAAATTCTTAAAAATATTTGACCAAAATCTTGATGTCCCCAATCCTATGTTTTGTATGCTTTTCCACGTGTCTTGACATCCAATGTATTTCTGCAAAGTTTGGTGAAGATCTGAGTATGTCGTTTTTGACCTTATCTGGAACATCCTTTCTGAAAATTTGAAAATTCTTAAAAAATTCGTCCAAAATCTTGATGTCTCCAATCTCTTGTTTTGTACGTTTTTTCCACGTGTCTTGACCTCCAATGTATCATTGCAATGTTTGGTGAAGATCTGAGTATGTAGTTTTTGACCTTATATGGAACCTCCTATCTGAAAATTTGAAAATTCTTAAAAAATTTGACCAAAATCTTGATGTCCCCAATCCTATGTTTTGTATGTTTTTTCCACGTGTCTTGACATCCAATGTATCCCTGCAAAGTTTGGTGAAGATCTGAGTATGTCGTTCTTGACCTTATCTGGAACATCCTTTCTGAAAATTTGAAAATTCTTAAAAAAATCGTCCAAAATCTTGATGTCTCCAATCTCTTGTTTTGTACGTTTTTTCCACGTGTCATGACATCCAATGTATCCCTGCAAAGTTTGGTGAAGATCTGAGTATGTAGTTTTTGACCTTATATGGAACCTCCTTTCTGAAAATTTGAAAATTCTTAAAAAATTCGTCCAAAATCTTGATGTCTCCAATCTCTTGTTTTGTACGTTTTTTCCACGTGTCTTGACATCCAATGTATCCCTGCAATGTTTGGTGAAGATCTGAGTATGTAGTTTTTGACCTTATCTGGAACCTCCCATCTGAAAATTTGAAAATTTTTAAAAAATTCGTCCAAAATCTTGATGTCTCCAATCTCTTGTTTTGTACGTTTTTTCCACGTGTCTTGACATGCAAAGTATCCCTGCAACGTTTGGTGAAGATCTGAGTATGTAGTTTTTGACCTTATCTGGAACCTCCTATCTGAAAATTTGAAAATTCTTAAAAAATTCGTCCAAAATCTTGATGTCTGCAATCTCTTGTTTTGTACGTTTTTTCCACGTTTCTTGACATCCAATGTATCCCTGCAATGTTTGGTGAAGATCTGAGTATGTAGTTTTTGACCTTATATGGAACCTCCTATCTGAAAATTTGAAAATTCTTAAAAAATTTGACCAAAATCTTGATATCCCCAATCCTATGTTTTGTATGTTTTTTCCACGTGTCTTGACATCCAATGTATCCCTGCAAAGTTTGGTGAAGATCTGAGTATGTAGTTTTTGACCTTATCTGGAACCTCCTATCTGAAAATTTGAAAATTTTTAAAAAATTCGTCCAAAATCTTGATGTCTTCAATCTCTTGTTTTGTACGTTTTTTCCACGTGTCTTGACCTCCAATGTATCCCTGCAAAGTTTGGTGAAGATCTGAGTATGTCGTTTTTGACCTTATCTGGAACATCCTTTCTGAAAATTTGAAAATTCTTAAAAAATTCGTCCAAAATCTTGATGTCTCCAATCTCTTGTTTTGTACGTTTTTTCCACGTGTCTTGACATCCAATGTATCCCTGCAAAGTTTGGTGAAGATCTGAGTATGTAGTTTTTGACCTTATATGGAACCTCCTTTCTGAAAATTTGAAAATTCTTAAAAAATTCGTCCAAAATCTTGATGTCCCCAATCTCTTGTTTTGTACGTTTTTTCCACGTGTCTTGACATCCAATGTATCCATGCAAAGTTTGGTGAAGATCTGAGTATGTCGTTTTTGACCTTATCTGGAACCTCCCATCTGAAAATTTGAAAATTCTTAAAAAATTCCTCGAAAATCTTGATGTCTCCAATCTCTTGTTTTGTACGTTTTTTCCACGTGTCTTGACATGCAAAGTATCCCTGCAACGTTTGGTGAAGATCTGAGTATGTCGTTTTTGACCTTATCTGGAACCTCCCATCTGAAAATTTGAAAATTCTTAAAAAATTCCTCGAAAATCTTGATGTCTCCAATCTCTTGTTTTGTACGTTTTTTCCACGTGTCTTGACATGCAAAGTATCCCTGCAACGTTTGGTGAAGATCTGAGTATGAAGTTTTTTACCTTATCTGGAACCTCCTATCTGAAAATTTGAAAATTCTTAAAAAATTCGTCCAAAATCTTGATGTCTCCAATCTCTTGTTTTGAACGTTTTTTCCACGTTTCTTGACATCCAATGTATCCCTGCAATGTTTGGTGAAGATCTGAGTATGTAGTTTTTGACCTTATATGGAACCTCCTATCTGAAAATTTGAAAATTCTTAAAAAATTTGACCAAAATCTTGATATCCCCAATTTTATGTTTTGTATGTTTTTTCCACGTGTCTTGACATCCAATATATCCCTGCAAAGTTTGGTGAAGTTCTGAGTATGTAGTTTTTGACCTTATCTGGAACCTCCTATCTGAAAATTTGAAAAATTTTAAAAAATTCGTCCAAAATCTTGATGTCTTCAATCTCTTGTTTTGTACGTTTTTTCCACGTGTCTTGACCTCCAATGTATCCCTGCAAAGTTTGGTGAAGATCTGAGTATGTCGTTTTTGACCTTATCTGGAACATCCTTTCTGAAAATTTGAAAATTCTTAAAAAATTCGTCCAAAATCTTGATGTCTCCAATCTCTTGTTTTGTACGTTTTTTCCACGTGTCTTAACATCCAATGTATCCCTGCAAAGTTTGGTGAAGATCTGAGTATGTAGTTTTTGACCTTATATGGAACCTCCTTTCTGAAAATTTGAAAATTCTTAAAAAATTCTTCCAAAATCTTGATGTCTCCAATCTCTTGTTTTGTACGTTTTTTCCACGTGTCTTGACATCCAATGTATCCCTGCAAAGTTTGGTGAAGATCTGAGTATGTAGTTTTTGACCTTATATGGAACCTCCCATCTGAAAATTTGAAAATTCCTAAAAAATCCGTCTAAAATCTTGATGTCTCCACTCTCTTGTTTTGTACTTTTTTTCCACGTGTCTTGACATCCAATGTATCCCTGCAAAGTTTGGTGAAGATCTGAGTAAGTAGTTTTTGACCTTATATGGAACCTCCTTTCTGAAAATTTGAAAATTCTTAAAAAATTCGACCAAAATCTTGATGTCTCCAATCCTATGTTTTGTATGTTTTTCCACGTGTCTTGACATCCAATGTATCCATGCAAAGTTTGGTGAAGATCTGAGTATGTAGTTTTTGACCTTATATGGAACCTCCTATCTGAAAATTTGAGAAATCTTGAAAAATTCGTCCAAAATCTTGATGTCTTCAATCTCTTGTTTTGTACGTTTTTTCCACGTGTCTTGACATCCAATGTATCCCTGCAAAGTTTGGTGAAGATCTGAGTATGTAGTTTTTGACTTTATCTGGAACCTCCCATCTGAAAATTTGAAAATTCCTAAAAAATCCGTCCAAAATATTGATGACCTCAATCTGTTGTTTTGTACGTTTTTTTCCACGTGTCTTGACATCCAATGTATCCCTGCAATGTTTGGTGAAGATCTGAGTATGTAGTTTTTGACCTTATATGGAACCTCTTATCTGAAAATTTGAAAATTCTTAAAAATATTTGACCAAAATCTTGATGTCCCCAATCCTATGTTTTGTATGTTTTTTCCACGTGTCTTGACATCCAATGTATTTCTGCAAAGTTTGGTGAAGATCTGAGTATGTCGTTTTTGACCTTATCTGGAACATCCTTTCTGAAAATTTGAAAATTCTTAAAAAATTCGTCCAAAAACTTGATGTCTCCAATCTCTTGTTTTGTACGTTTTTTCCACGTGTCTTGACATCCAATGTATCCCTGCAAAGTTTGGTGAAGATCTGAGTATGTAGTTTTTGACCTTATATGGAACCTCCCATCTGAAAATTTGAAAATTCTTAAAAAATTCGACCAAAATCTTGATGTCTCCAATCCTATGTTTTGTATGTTTTTTCCACGTGTCTTGACATCCAATGTATCCATGCAAAGTTTGGTGAAGATCTGAGTATGTAGTTTTTGACCTTATATGGAACCTCTTATCTGAAAATTTGAAAATTCTTAAAAATATTTGACCAAAATCTTGATGTCCCCAATCCTATGTTTTGTATGCTCTTCCACGTGTCTTGACATCCAATGTATTTCTGCAAAGTTTGGTGAAGATCTGAGTATGTCGTTTTTGACCTTATCTGGAACATCCTTTCTGAAAATTTGAAAATTCTTAAAAAATTCGTCCAAAATCTTGATGTCTCCAATCTCTTGTTTTGTACGTTTTTTCCACGTGTCTTGACCTCCAATGTATCCCTGCAATGTTTGGTGAAGATCTGAGTATGTAGTTTTTGACCTTATATGGAACCTCCTATCTGAAAATTTGAAAATTCTTAAAAAATTTGACCAAAATCTTGATGTCCCCAATCCTATGTTTTGTATGTTTTTTCCACGTGTCTTGACATCCAATGTATCCCTGCAAAGTTTGGTGAAGATCTGAGTATGTAGTTTTTGACCTTATCTGGAACATCCTTTCTGAAAATTTGAAAATTCTTAAAAAATTCGTCCAAAATCTTGATGTCTCCAATCTCTTGTTTTGTACGTTTTTTCCACGTTTCTTGACATCCAATGTATCCCTGCAATGTTTGGTGAAGATCTGAGTATGTAGTTTTTGACCTTATATGGAACCTCCTATCTGAAAATTTGAAAATTCTTAAAAAATTTGACCAAAATCTTGATATCCCCAATCCTATGTTTTGTATGCTTTTTCCACGTGTCTTGACATCCAATGTATCCCTGCAAAGTTTGGTGAAGATCTGAGTATGTAGTTTTTGACCTTATCTGGAACGTCCTATCTGAAAATTTGAAAATTTTTAAAAAATTCGTCCAAAATCTTGATGTCTCCAATCTCTTGTTTTGTACGTTTTTTCCACGTGTCTTGACCTCCAATGTATCCCTGCAAATTTTGGTGAAGATCTGAGTATGTCGTTTTTGACCTTATCTGGAAATCCTTTCTGAAAATTTGAAAATTCTTAAAAAATTCGTCCAAAATCTTGATGTCTCCAATCTCTTGTTTTGTACGTTTTTTCCACGTGTCTTGACATCCAATGTATCCCTGCAAAGTTTGGTGAAGATCTGAGTATGTAGTTTTTGACCTTATATGGAACCTCCCATCTGAAAATTTGAAAATTCCTAAAAAATCCGTCTAAAATCTTGATGTCTCCACTCTCTTGTTTTGTACTTTTTTTCCACGTGTCTTGACATCCAATGTATCCCTGCAAAGTTTGGTGAAGATCTGAGTATGTAGTTTTTGACCTTATATGGAACCTCCTTTCTGAAAATTTGAAAATTCTTAAAAAATTCGACCAAAATCTTGATGTCTCCAATCCTATGTTTGTATGTTTTTTCCACGTGTCTTGACATCCAATGTATCCATGCAAAGTTTGGTGAAGATCTGAGTATGTAGTTTTTGACCTTATATGGAACCTCTTATCTGAAAATTTGAAAATTCTTAAAAATATTTGACCAAAATCTTGATGTCCCCAATCCTATGTTTTGTATGTTTTTTCCACGTGTCTTGACATCCAATGTATTTCTGCAAAGTTTGGTGACGATCTGAGTATGTCGTTTTTGACCTTATCTGGAACATCCTTTCTGAAAATTTGAAAATTCTTAAAAAATTCGTCCAAAATCTTGATGTCTCCAATCTCTTGTTTTGTACGTTTTTTCCACGTGTCTTGACATCCAATGTATCCCTGCAAAGTTTGGTGAAGATCTGAGTATGTAGTTTTTGACCTTATATGGAACCTCCCATCTGAAAATTTGAAAATTCTTAAAAAATTCGACCAAAATCTTGATGTCTCCAATCCTTTGTTTTGTATGTTTTTTCCACGTGTCTTGACATCCAATGTATCCATGCAAAGTTTGGTGAAGATCTGAGTATGTAGTTTTTGACCTTATATGGAACCTCTTATCTGAAAATTTGAAAATTCTTAAAAATATTTGACCAAAATCTTGATGTCCCCAATCCTATGTTTTGTATGCTTTTCCACGTGTCTTGACATCCAATGTATTTCTGCAAAGTTTGGTGAAGATCTGAGTATGTCGTTTTTGACCTTATCTGGAACATCCTTTCTGAAAATTTGAAAATTCTTAAAAAATTCGTCCAAAATCTTGATGTCTCCAATCTCTTGTTTTGTACGTTTTTTCCACGTGTCTTGACCTCCAATGTATCCCTGCAATGTTTGGTGAAGATCTGAGTATGTAGTTTTTGACCTTATATGGATCCTCCTATCTGAAAATTTGAAAATTCTTAAAAAATTTGACCAAAATCTTGATGTCCCCAATCCTATGTTTTGTATGTTTTTTCCACGTGTCTTGACATCCAATGTATCCCTGCAAAGTTTGGTGAAGATCTGAGTATGTCGTTTTTGACCTTATCTGGAACCTCCTATCTGAAAATTTGAAAATTCTTCAAAAATTCGTCCAAAATCTTGATGTCTCCAATCTCTTGTTTTGTACGTTTTTTCCACGTTTCTTGACATCCAATGTATCCCTGCAATGTTTGGTGAAGATCTGAGTATGTAGTTTTTGACCTTATATGGAACCTCCTATCTGAAAATTTGAAAATTCTTAAAAAATTTGACCAAAATCTTGATATCCCCAATCCTATGTTTTGTATGCTTTTTCCACGTGTCTTGACATCCAATGTATCCCTGCAAAGTTTGGTGAAGATCTGAGTATGTAGTTTTTGACCTTATCTGGAACGTCCTATCTGAAAATTTGAAAATTTTTAAAAAATTCGTCCAAAATCTTGATGTCTTCAATCTCTTGTTTTGTACTTTTTTTCCACGTGTCTTGACCTCCAATGTATCCCTGCAAATTTTGGTGAAGATCTGAGTATGTCGTTTTTGACCTTATCTGGAACATCCTTTCTGAAAATTTGAAAATTCTTAAAAAATTCGTCCAAAATCTTGATGTCTCCAATCTCTTGTTTTGTACGTTTTTTCCACGTGTCTTGACATCCAATGTATCCCTGCAAACTTTGGTGAAGATCTGAGTATGTAGTTTTTGACCTTATATGGAACCTCCCATCTGAAAATTTGAAAATTCCTAAAAAATCCGTCTAAAATCTTGATGTCTCCACTCTCTTGTTTTGTACTTTTTTTCCACGTGTCTTGACATCCAATGTATCCCTGCAAAGTTTGGTGAAGATCTGAGTATGTAGTTTTTGACCTTATATGGAACTTCCTTTCTGAAAATTTGAAAATTCTTAAAAAATTCGACCAAAATCTTGATGTCTCCAATCCTATGTTTGTATGTTTTTTCCACGTGTCTTGACATCCAATGTATCCATGCAAAGTTTGGTGAAGATCTGAGTATGTAGTTTTTGACCTTATATGGAACCTCCTATCTGAAAATTTGAGAATTCTTGAAAAATTCGTCCAAAATCTTGATGTATCTAATCTCTTGTTTTGTACGTTTTTTCCACGTGTCTTGACATCCAATGTATCCCTGCAAAGTTTGGTGAAGATCTGAGTATGTAGTTTTTGACCTTATCTGGAACCTCCCATCTGAAAATTTGAAAATTCCTAAAAAATCCGTCCAAAACCTTGATGACCTCAATCTCTTGTTTTGTACGTTTTTTCCACGTGTCTTGACATCCAATGTATCCCTGCAATTTTGGTGAAGATCTGAGTATGTAGTTTTTGACCTTATATGGAACCTCTTATCTGAAAATTTGAAAATTCTTAAAAATATTTGACCAAAATCTTGATGTCCCCAATCCTATGTTTTGTATGTTTTTTCCACGTGTCTTGACATCCAATGTATTTCTGCAAAGTTTGGTGAAGATCTGAGTATGTCGTTTTTGACCTTATCTGGAACATCCTTTCTGAAAATTTGAAAATTCTTAAAAAATTCGTCCAAAATCTTGATGTCTCCAATCTCTTGTTTTGTACGTTTTTTCCACGTGTCTTGACATCCAATGTATCCCTGCAAAGTTTGGTGAAGATCTGAGTATGTAGTTTTTGACCTTATATGGAACCTCCCATCTGAAAATTTGAAAATTCTTAAAAAATTCGACCAAAACCTTGATGTCTCCAATCCTATGTTTTGTATGTTTTTTCCACGTGTCTTGACATCCAATGTATGCATGCAAAGTTTGGTGAAGATCTGAGTAAGTAGTTTTTGACCTTATCTGGAACCTCCCATCTGAAAATTTGAAAATTTTTAAAAAATTCGTCCAAAATCTTGATGTCTCCAATCTCTTGTTTTGTATGTTTTTTCCACGTGTCTTGACCTCCAATGTATCCCTGCAATGTTTTGTGAAGATCTGAGTATGTAGTTTTTGACCTTATATGGAACCTCCTATCTGAAAATTTGAAAATTCTTAAAAAATTTGACCAAAATCTTGATGTCCCAATCCTATGTTTTGTATGTTTTTTCCACGTGTCTTGACATCCAATGTATCCCTGCAAAGTTTGGTGAAGATCTGAGTATGTCGTTTTTGACCTTATCTGGAACATCCTTTCTGAAAATTTGAAAATTCTTAAAAAATTCGTCCAAAATCTTGATGTCTCCAATCTCTTGTTTTGTACGTTTTTTCCACGTGTCTTGACATCCAATGTATCCCTGCAAAGTTTGGTGAAGATCTGAGTATGTAGTTTTTGACCTTATATGGAACCTCCTTTCTGAAAATTTGAAAATTCTTAAAAAATTCGTCCAAAATCTTGATGTCTCCAATCTCTTGTTTTGTACGTTTTTTCCACGTGTCTTGACATCCAATGTATCCCTGCAAAGTTTGGTGAAGATCTGAGTATGTAGTTTTTGACCTTATATGGAACCTCATATCTGATAATTTGGAAATTCTTAAAAAATTCGACCAAAATCTTGATGTCTCCAATCCTATGTTTTGTATGTTTTTTCCACGTGCCTTGACATCCAATGTATCCATGCAAAGTTTGGTGAAGATCTGAGTATGTAGTTTTTGACCTTATATGGAACCTCCTATCTGAAAATTTGAAAATTCTTAAAAAATTCGTCCAAAATCTTGATGTCTCCAATCTCTTGTTTTGTACGTTTTTTCCACGTGTCTTGACATCCAATGTATCCCTGCAAAGTTTGGTGAAGATCTGAGTATCTAGTTTTTGACCTTATCTGGAACCTCCCATCTGAAAATTTGAAAATTCCTAAAAAATCCGTCCAAAATCTTGACGACCTCAATCTCTTGTCTTGTATGTTTTTTCCACGCGTCTTGACATCCAATGTATCCCTGCAAAGTTTGGTGAAGATCTGAGTATGTAGTTTTTGACCTTATATGGAACCTCATATCAGAAAATTTGAAAATTCTTAAAAAATTCGACCAAAATCTTGATGTCTCCAATCCTATGTTTTGTATGTTTTTTCCACGTGTCTTGACATCCAATGTATCCATGCAAAGTTTGGTGAAGATCTGAGTATGTAGTTTTTGACCTTATATGGAACCTCCTATCTGAAAATTTGAGAATTCTTGAAAAATTCGTCCAAAATCTTGATGTCTCCAATCTCTTGTATTGTACGTTTTTTCCACGTGTCTTGACATCCAATGTATCCCTGCAAAGTTTGGTGAAGATCTGAGTATGTAGTTTTTGACCTTATCTGGAACCTCCCATCTGAAAATTTGAAAATTCCTAAAAAATCCGTCCAAAATCTTGATGACCTCAATCTCTTGTTTTGTACGTTTTTTCCACGTGTCTTGACATCCAATGTATCCCTGCAATGTTTGGTGAAGATCTGAGTATGTAGTTTTTGACCTTATATGAAACCTCTTATCTGAAAATTTGAAAATTCTTAAAAATATTTGACCAAAATCTTGATGTCCCCAATCCTATGTTTTGTATGTTTTTTCCACGTGTCTTGACATCCAATGTATTTCTGCAAAGTTTGGTGAAGATCTGAGTATGTCGTTTTTGACCTTATCTGGAACATCCTTTCTGAAAATTTGAAAATTCTTAAAAAATTCGTCCAAAATCTTGATGTCTCCAATCTCTTGTTTTGTACGTTTTTTCCACGTGTCTTGACATCCAATGTATCCCTGCAAAGTTTGGTGAAGATCTGAGTATGTAGTTTTTGACCTTATATAGAACCTCCCATCTGAAAATTTGAAAATTCTTAAAAAATTCGACCAAAATTTTGATGTCTCCAATCCTATGTTTTGTATGTTTTTTCCACGTGTCTTGACATCCAATGTATCCATGCAAAGTTTGGTGAAGATCTGAGTATGTAGTTTTTGACCTTATCTGGAACCTCCCATCTGAAAATTTGAAAATTTTTAAAAAATTCGTCCAAAATCTTGATGTCTCCAATCTCTTGTTTTATACGTTTTTTCCACGTGTCTTGACATCCAATGTATCCCTGCAAAGTTTGGTGAAGATCTGAGTATGTAGTTTTTGACCTTATATGGAACCTCCTTTCTGAAAATTTGAAAATTCTTAAAAAATTCGTCCAAAATCTAGATGTCTCCAATCTCTTGTTTTGTACGTTTTTTCCACGTGTCTTGACATCCAATGTATCCCTGCAAAGTTTGGTGAAGATCTGAGTATGTAGTTTTTGACTTTATATGGAACCTCCCATCTGAAAATTTGAAAATTCCTAAAAAATCCGTCTAAAATCTTGATGTCCCCAATCCTATGTTTTGTATGTTTTTTCCACGCGTCTTGACATCCAATGTATCCCTGCAAAGTTTGGTGAAGATCTGAGTATGTAGTTTTTGACCTTAAATGGAACCTCCTATCTGAAAATTTGAAAATTCTTAAAAATTTCGACCAAAATCTTGATGTCTCCAATCCTATGTTTTGTATGTTTTTTCCACGTGTCTTGACATCCAATGTATCCATGCAAAGTTTGGTGAAGATCTGAGTATGTAGTTTTTGACCTTATATGGAACCTCCTATCTGAAAATTTGAGAATTCTTGAAAAATTCTTCCAAAATCTTGATGTCCCCAATCTCTTGTATTGTACGTTTTTTCCACGTGTCTTGACATCGAATGTATCCCTGCAAAGTTTGGTGAAGATCTGAGTATGTAGTTTTTGACCTTATCTGGAACCTCCCATCTGAAAATTTGAAAATTCCTAAAAAATCCGTCCAAAATCTTGATGACCTCAATCTATTGTTTTGTACGTTTTTTCCACGTGTCTTGACATCCAATGTATTTCTGCAAAGTTTGGTGAAGATCTGAGTATGTAGTTTTTGACCTTATATGGAACCTCCCATCTGAAAATTTGAAAATTCTTAAAAAATTCAACCAAAATCTTGATGTCTCCAATCCTATGTTTTGTATGTTTTTTCCACGTGTCTTGACATCCAATGTATCCCTGCAATGTTTGGTGAAGATCTGAGATTGTAGTTTTTGACCTTATATGGAACCTCTTATCTGAAAATTTGAAAATTCTTAAAAATATTTGACCAAAATCTTGATGTCCCCAATCCTATGTTTTGTATGTTTTTTCCACGTGTCTTGACATCCAATGTATTTCTGCAAAGTTTGGTGAAGATCTGAGTATGTCGTTTTTGACCTTATCTGGAACATCCTTTCTGAAAATTTGAAAATTCTTAAAAAATTCGTCCAAAATCTTGATGTCTCCAATCTCTTGTTTTGTACGTTTTTTCCACGTGTCTTGACATCCAATGTATCCCTGCAAAGTTTGGTGAAGATCTGAGTATGTCGTTTTTGACCTTATCTGGAACATCCTTTCTGAAAAATTGAAAATTGTTAAAAAATTCGTCCAAAATCTTGATGTCTCCAATCTCTTTTTTGTACGTTTTTTCCACGTGTCTTGACATCCAATGTATCCCTGCAAAGTTTGGTGAAGATCTGAGTATGTAGTTTTTGACTTTATATGGAACCTCCCATCTGAAAATTTGAAAATTCTTAAAAAATTCGACCAAAATCTTGATGTCTCCAATCTTTTGTTTTGTACGTTTTTTCCACGTGTCTTGACACATAATGTATCCATGCAAAGTTTGGTGAAGATCTGAGTACGTAGTTTTTGACCTTATATGGAACCTCCTATCTGAAAATTTGAAAATTCTTAAAAAATTCGTCCAAAATCTTGATGTCTCCAATCTCTTGTTTTGTACGTTTTTTCCACGTGTCTTGACATCCAATGTATCCCTGCAAAGTTTGGTGAAGATCTGAGTATGTAGTTTTTGACCTTATCTGGAACCTCCCATCTGAAAATTTGAAAATTCCTAAAAAATCCGTGCAAAATCTTGATGACCCCAATCTCTTGTTTTGTACGTTTTTTCCACGTGTCTTGACATCCAATGTATTCCTGCAATGTTTGGTGAAGATCTGAGTATGTAGTTTTTGACCTTATATGGAACCTCCTATCTGAAAATTTGAAAATTCTTAAAAAATTCGACCAAAATCTTGATGTCTCCAATCCTATGTTTTGTATGTTTTTTCCACGTGTCTTGACATCCAATGTATCCATGCAAAGTTTGGTGAAGATCTGAGTATGTAGTTTTTGACCTTATATGGAACCTCCTATCTGAAAATTTGAGAATTCTTGAAAAATTCGTCCAAAATCTTGATGTCCCCAATCTCTTGTATTGTACGTTTTTTCCACGTGTCTTGACATCGAATGTATCCCTGCAAAGTTTGGTGAAGATCTGAGTATGTAGTTTTTGACCTTATCTGGAACCTCCCATCTGAAAATTTGAAAATTCCTAAAAAATCCGTCCAAAATCTTGATGACCTCAATCTCTTGTTTTGTACGTTTTTTCCACGTGTCTTGACATCCAATGTATTTCTGCAAAGTTTGGTGAAGATCTGAGTATGTAGTTTTTGACCTTATATGGAACCTCCCATCTGAAAATTTGAAAAATCTTAAAAAATTCAACCAAAATCTTGATGTCTCCAATCCTATGTTTTGTATGTTTTTTCCACGTGTCTTGACATCCAATGTATCCATGCAAAGTTTGGTGAAGATCTGAGTATGTAGTTTTTGACCTTATCAGGAACCTCCCATCTGAAAATTTGAAAATTTTTAAAAAATTCGTCCAAAATCTTGATGTCTCCAATCTCTTGTTTTATACGTTTTTTCCACGTGTCTTGACCTCCAATGTATCCCTGCAATGTTTGGTGAAGATCTGAGTATGTAGTTTTTGACCTTATATGGAACCTCCTATCTGAAAATTTGAAAATTCTTAAAAAATTTGACCAAAATCTTGATGTCCCCAATCCTATGTTTTGTATGTTTTTTCCACGTGTCTTGACATCCAATGTATCCCTGCAAAGTTTGGTGAAGATCTGAGTATGTCGTTTTTGACCTTATCTGGAACCTCATTTCTGAAAATTTGAAAATTCCTCAAAAATTCGTCCAAAATCTTGATGTCTCCAATCTCTTGTTTTGTACGTTTTTTCCACGTGTCTTGACATCCAATGTATCCCTGCAAAGTTTGGTGAAGATCTGAGTATGTAGTTTTTGACCTTATATGGAACCTCCTTTCTGAAAATTTGAAAATTCTTAAAAAATTCGTCCAAAATCTTGATGTCTCCAATCTCTTGTTTTGTCCGTTTTTTCCACGTGTCTTGACATCCAATGTATCCCTGCAAAGTTTGGTGAAGATCTGAGTATGTAGTTTTTGACCATATATGGAACCTCCCATCTGAAAATTTGAAAATTCCTAAAAAATCCGTCTAAAATCTTGATGTCCCCAATCCTATGTTTTGTATGTTTTTTCCACGTGTCTTGACATCCAATGTATTTCTGCAAAGTTTGGTGAAGATCTGAGTATGTCGTTTTTGACCTTATCTGGAACATCCTTTCTGAAAATTTGAAAATTCTTAAAAAAATCTTCCAAAATCTTGATGTCTCCAATCTCTTGTTTTGTACGTTTTTTCCACGTGTCTTGACCTCCAATGTATCCCTGCAATGTTTGGTGAAGATCTGAGTATGTAGTTTTTGACCTTATATGGAACCTCCTATCTGAAAATTTGAAAATTCTTAAAATATTTGACCAAAATCTTGATGTCCCCAATCCTATGTTTTGTATGTTTTTTCCACGTGTCTTGACATCCAATGTATCCCTGCAAAGTTTGGTGAAGATCTGAGTATGTCGTCTTTGACCTTATCTGGAACATCCTTTCTGAAAATTTGAAAACTCTTAAAAAATTCGTCCAAAATCTTGATGTCTCCAATCTCTTGTTTTGTACGTTTTTTCAACGTGTCTTGACATCCAATGTATCCCTGCAAAGTTTGGTGAAGATCTGAGTATGTAGTTTTTGACCTTATATGGAACCTCCCATCTGAAAATTTGAAAATTCCTAAAAAATCCGTCTAAAATCTTGATGTCCCCAATCCTATGTTTTGTATGTTTTTTCCACGTGTCTTGACATCCAATGTATTTCTGCAAAGTTTGGTGAAGATCTGAGTATGTCGTTTTTGACCTTATCTGGAACATCCTTTCTGAAAATTTGAAAATTCTTAAAAAATTCGTCCAAAATCTTGATGTCTCCAATCTCTTGTTTTGTACGTTTTTTCCACGTGTCTTGACCTCCAATGTATCCCTGCAATGTTTGGTGAAGATCTGAGTCTGTAGTTTTTGACCTTATATGGAACCTCCCATCTGAAAATTTGAAAATTCTTAAAAAATTCGACCAAAATCTTGATGTCTCCAATCCTATGTTTTGTATGTTTTTCCACGTGTCTTGACATCCAATGTATCCATGCAAAGTTTGGTGAAGATCTGAGTAAGTAGTTTTTGACCTTATCTGGAACCTCCCATCTGAAAATTTGAAAATTTTTAAAAAATTCGTCCAAAATCTTGATGTCTCCAATCTCTTGTTTTGTATGTTTTTTCCACGTGTCTTGACCTCCAATGTATCCCTGCAATGTTTGGTGAAGATCTGAGTATGTAGTTTTTGACCTTATATGGAACCTCATATCTGATAATTTGGAAATTCTTAAAAAATTCAACCAAAATCTTGATGTCTCCAATCCTATGTTTTGTATGTTTTTTCCACGTGCCTTGACATCCAATGTATCCATGCAAAGTTTGGTGAAGATCTGAGTATGTAGTTTTTGACCTTATATGGAACCTCCTATCTGAAAATTTGAAAATTCTTAAAAAATTCGTCCAAAATCTTGATGTCTCCAATCTCTTGTTTTGTACGTTTTTTCCACGTGTCTTGACATCCAATGTATCCCTGCAAAGTTTGGTGAAGATCTGAGTATGTAGTTTTTGACCTTATCTGGAACCTCCCATCTGAAAATTTGAAAATTCCTAAAAAATCCGTCCAAAATCTTGATGACCTCAATCTCTTGTCTTGTATGTTTTTTCCACGTGTCTTGACATCCGAAGTATCCATGCAAAGTTTGGTGAAGATCTGAGTATGTAGTTTTTGACCTTATATGGAACCTCATATCAGAAAATTTGAAAATTCTTAAAAAATTCGACCAAAATCTTGATGTCTCCAATCCTATGTTTTGTATGTTTTTTCCACGTGTCTTGACATCCAATGTATCCATGCAAAGTTTGGTGAAGATATGAGTATGTAGTTTTTGACCTTATATGGAACCTCCTATCTGAAAATTTGAGAATTCTTGAAAAATTCGTCCAAAATCTTGATGTCTCCAATCTCTTGTATTGTACGTTTTTTCCACGTGACTTGACATCCAATGTATCCCTGCAAAGTTTGGTGAAGATCTGAGTATGTAGTTTTTGACCTTATCTGGAACCTCCCATCTGAAAATTTGAAAATTCCTAAAAAATCCGTCCAAAATCTTGATGACCCCAATCTCTTGTTTTGTACGTTTTTTCCACGTGTCTTGACATCCAATGTATCCCTGCAATGTTTGGTGAAGATCTGAGTATGTAGTTTTTGACCTTATATGGAACCTCTTATCTGAAATTTTGAAAATTCTTAAAAATATTTGACCAAAATCTTGATGTCCCCAATCCTATGTTTTGTATGTTTTTTCCACGTGTCTTGACATCCAATGTATTTCTGCAAAGTTTGGTGAAGATCTGAGTATGTCGTTTTTGACCTTATCTGGAACATCCTTTCTGAAAATTTGAAAATTCTTAAAAAATTCGTCCAAAATCTTGATGTCTCCAATCTCTTGTTTTGTACGTTTTTTCCACGTGTCTTGACATCCAATGTATCCCTGCAAAGTTTGGTGAAGATCTGAGTATGTAGTTTTTGACCTTATATAGAACCTCCCATCTGAAAATTTGAAAATTCTTAAAAAATTCGACCAAAATCTTGATGTCTCCAATCCTATGTTTTGTTTGTTTTTTTTCACGTGTCTTGACATCCAATGTATCCATGCAAAGTTTGGTGAAGATCTGAGTATGTAGTTTTTGACCTTATCTGGAACCTCCCATCTGAAAATTTGAAAATTTTTAAAAAATTCGTCCAAAATCTTGATGTCTCCAATCTCTTGTTTTATACGTTTTTTCCACGTGTCTTGACATCCAATGTATCCCTGCAAAGTTTGGTGAAGATCTGAGTATGTAGTTTTTGACCTTATATGGAACCTCCTATCTGAAAATTTGAAAATTCTAAAAAAATTCGTCCAAAATCTTGATGTCTCCAATCTCTTGTTTTATACGTTTTTTCCACGTGTCTTGACATCCAATGTATCCCTGCAAAGTTTGGTGAAGATCTGAGTATGTAGTTTTTGACCTTATATGGAACCTCCCATCTGAAAATTTGAAAATTCCTAAAAAATCCGTCTAAAATCTTGATTTCCCCAATCCTATGTTTTGTATGTTTTTTCCACGTGTCTTGACATCCAATGTATTTCTGCAAAGTTTGGTGAAGATCTGAGTATGTCGTTTTTGACCTTATCTGGAACATCCTTTCTGAAAATTTGAAAATTCTTAAAAAATTCGTCCAAAATCTTGATGTCTCCAATCTCTTGTTTTGTACGTTTTTTCCACGTGTCTTTACCTCCAATGTATCCCTGCAATGTTTGGTGAAGATCTGAGTATGTAGTTTTTGACCTTATATGGAACCTCCTATCTGAAAATTTGAAAATTCTAAAAAAATTTGACCAAAATCTTGATGTCCCCAATCCTATGTTTTGTATGTTTTTTCCACGTGTCTTGACATCCAATGTATCCCTGCAAAGTTTGGTGAAGATCTGAGTATGTCGTTTTTGACCTTATCTGGAACATCCTTTCTGAAAATTTGAAAATTCTTAAAAAATTCGTCCAAAATCTTGATGTCTCCAATCTCTTGTTTTGTACGTTTTTTCCACGTGTCTTGACATCCAATGTATCCCTGCAAAGTTTGGTGAAGATCTGAGTATGTAGTTTTTGACCTTATATGGAACCTCCCATCTGAAAATTTGAAAATTCTTAAAAAATCCGTCTAAAATCTTGATGTCCCCAATCCTATGTTTTGTATGTTTTTTCCACGTGTCTTGACATCCAATGTATTTCTGCAAAGTTTGGTGAAGATCTGAGTATGTCGTTTTTGACCTTATCTGGAACATCCTTTCTGAAAATTTGAAAATTCTTAAAAAATTCGTCCAAAATCTTGATGTCTCCAATCTCTTGTTTTGTACGTTTTTTCCACGTGTCTTGACCTCCAATGTATCCCTGCAATTTTTGGTGAAGATCTGAGTATGTCGTTTTTGACCTTATCTGGAACATCCTTTCTGAAAATTTGAAAATTCTTCAAAAATTCGTCCAAAATCTTGATGTCTCCAATCTCTTGTTTTGTACGTTTTTTCCACGTGTCTTGACATCCAATGTATCCCTGCAATGTTTGGTGAAGATCTGAGTATGTAGTTTTTGACTTTATATGGAACCTCCTATCTGAAAATTTGAAAATTCTTAAAAAATTTGACCAAAATCTTGATGTCCCCAAACCTATGTTTTGTATGTTTTTTCCACGTGTCTTGACATCCAATGTATCCCTGCAAAGTTTGGTGAAGATCTGAGTATGTAGTTTTTGACCTTATCTGGAACCTCCTATCTGAAAATTTGAAAATTCTTAAAAAATTCGTCCAAAATCTTGATGTCTCCAATCTCTTGTTTTGTACGTTTTTTCCACGTGTCATGACATCCAATGTATCCCTGCAAAGTTTGGTGAAGATCTGAGTATGTAGTTTTTGACCTTATATGGAACCTACTTTCTGAAAATTTGAAAATTCTTAAAAAATTCGTCCAAAATCTTGATGTCTCCAATCTCTTGTTTTGTACGTTTTTTCCAAGTGTCTTGACATCCAATGTATCCCTGCAAAGTTTGGTGAAGATCTGAGTATGTAGTTTTTGACCTTATCTGGAACCTCCCATCTGAAAATTTGAAAATTCCTAAAAAATCCGTCCAAAATCTTGATGACCTCAATCTCTTGTTTTGTACGTTTTTTCCACGTGTCTTGACATCCAATGTATCCCTGCAAAGTTTGGTGAAGATCTGAGTATGTAGTTTTTGACCTTATATGGAACCTCCCATCTGAAAATTTGAAAATTCCTAAAAAATCCGTCTAAAATCTTGATGTCCCCAATCCTATGTTTTGTATGTTTTTTCCACGTGTCTTGACATCCAATGTATTTCTGCAAAGTTTGGTGAAGATCTGAGTATGTCGTTTTTGACCTTATCTGGAACATCCTTTCTGAAAATTTGAAAATTCTTAAAAAAATCTTCCAAAATCTTGATGTCTCCAATCTCTTGTTTTGTACGTTTTTTCCACGTGTCTTGACCTCCAATGTATCCCTGCAATGTTTGGTGAAGATCTGAGTATGTAGTTTTTGACCTTATATGGAACCTCCTATCTGAAAATTTGAAAATTCTTAAAATATTTGACCAAAATCTTGATGTCCCCAATCCTATGTTTTGTATGTTTTTTCCACGTGTCTTGACATCCAATGTATCCCTGCAAAGTTTGGTGAAGATCTGAGTATGTCGTCTTTGACCTTATCTGGAACATCCTTTCTGAAAATTTGAAAACTCTTAAAAAATTCGTCCAAAATCTTGATGTCTCCAATCTCTTGTTTTGTACGTTTTTTCAACGTGTCTTGACATCCAATGTATCCCTGCAAAGTTTGGTGAAGATCTGAGTATGTAGTTTTTGACCTTATATGGAACCTCCCATCTGAAAATTTGAAAATTCCTAAAAAATCCGTCTAAAATCTTGATGTCCCCAATCCTATGTTTTGTATGTTTTTTCCACGTGTCTTGACATCCAATGTATTTCTGCAAAGTTTGGTGAAGATCTGAGTATGTCGTTTTTGACCTTATCTGGAACATCCTTTCTGAAAATTTGAAAATTCTTAAAAAATTCGTCCAAAATCTTGATGTCTCCAATCTCTTGTTTTGTACGTTTTTTCCACGTGTCTTGACCTCCAATGTATCCCTGCAATGTTTGGTGAAGATCTGAGTCTGTAGTTTTTGACCTTATATGGAACCTCCCATCTGAAAATTTGAAAATTCTTAAAAAATTCGACCAAAATCTTGATGTCTCCAATCCTATGTTTTGTATGTTTTTCCACGTGTCTTGACATCCAATGTATCCATGCAAAGTTTGGTGAAGATCTGAGTAAGTAGTTTTTGACCTTATCTGGAACCTCCCATCTGAAAATTTGAAAATTTTTAAAAAATTCGTCCAAAATCTTGATGTCTCCAATCTCTTGTTTTGTATGTTTTTTCCACGTGTCTTGACCTCCAATGTATCCCTGCAATGTTTGGTGAAGATCTGAGTATGTAGTTTTTGACCTTATATGGAACCTCATATCTGATAATTTGGAAATTCTTAAAAAATTCAACCAAAATCTTGATGTCTCCAATCCTATGTTTTGTATGTTTTTTCCACGTGCCTTGACATCCAATGTATCCATGCAAAGTTTGGTGAAGATCTGAGTATGTAGTTTTTGACCTTATATGGAACCTCCTATCTGAAAATTTGAAAATTCTTAAAAAATTCGTCCAAAATCTTGATGTCTCCAATCTCTTGTTTTGTACGTTTTTTCCACGTGTCTTGACATCCAATGTATCCCTGCAAAGTTTGGTGAAGATCTGAGTATGTAGTTTTTGACCTTATCTGGAACCTCCCATCTGAAAATTTGAAAATTCCTAAAAAATCCGTCCAAAATCTTGATGACCTCAATCTCTTGTCTTGTATGTTTTTTCCACGTGTCTTGACATCCAATGTATCCATGCAAAGTTTGGTGAAGATCTGAGTATGTAGTTTTTGACCTTATATGGAACCTCATATCAGAAAATTTGAAAATTCTTAAAAAATTCGACCAAAATCTTGATGTCTCCAATCCTATGTTTTGTATGTTTTTTCCACGTGTCTTGACATCCAATGTATCCATGCAAAGTTTGGTGAAGATCTGAGTATGTAGTTTTTGACCTTATATGGAACCTCCTATCTGAAAATTTGAGAATTCTTGAAAAATTCGTCCAAAATCTTGATGTCTCCAATCTCTTGTATTGTACGTTTTTTCCACGTGACTTGACATCCAATGTATCCCTGCAAAGTTTGGTGAAGATCTGAGTATGTAGTTTTTGACCTTATCTGGAACCTCCCATCTGAAAATTTGAAAATTCCTAAAAAATCCGTCCAAAATCTTGATGACCCCAATCTCTTGTTTTGTACGTTTTTTCCACGTGTCTTGACATCCAATGTATCCCTGCAATGTTTGGTGAAGATCTGAGTATGTAGTTTTTGACCTTATATGGAACCTCTTATCTGAAATTTTGAAAATTCTTAAAAATATTTGACCAAAATCTTGATGTCCCCAATCCTATGTTTTGTATGTTTTTTCCACGTGTCTTGACATCCAATGTATTTCTGCAAAGTTTGGTGAAGATCTGAGTATGTCGTTTTTGACCTTATCTGGAACATCCTTTCTGAAAATTTGAAAATTCTTAAAAAATTCGTCCAAAATCTTGATGTCTCCAATCTCTTGTTTTGTACGTTTTTTCCACGTGTCTTGACATCCAATGTATCCCTGCAAAGTTTGGTGAAGATCTGAGTATGTAGTTTTTGACCTTATATAGAACCTCCCATCTGAAAATTTGAAAATTCTTAAAAAATTCGACCAAAATCTTGATGTCTCCAATCCTATGTTTTGTATGTTTTTTTTCACGTGTCTTGACATCCAATGTATCCATGCAAAGTTTGGTGAAGATCTGAGTATGTAGTTTTTGACCTTATCTGGAACCTCCCATCTGAAAATTTGAAAATTTTTAAAAAATTCGTCCAAAATCTTGATGTCTCCAATCTCTTGTTTTATACGTTTTTTCCACGTGTCTTGACATCCAATGTATCCCTGCAAAGTTTGGTGAAGATCTGAGTATGTAGTTTTTGACCTTATATGGAACCTCCTATCTGAAAATTTGAAAATTCTAAAAAAATTCGTCCAAAATCTTGATGTCTCCAATCTCTTGTTTTATACGTTTTTTCCACGTGTCTTGACATCCAATGTATCCCTGCAAAGTTTGGTGAAGATCTGAGTATGTAGTTTTTGACCTTATATGGAACCTCCCATCTGAAAATTTGAAAATTCCTAAAAAATCCGTCTAAAATCTTGATGTCCCCAATCCTATGTTTTGTATGTTTTTTCCACGTGTCTTGACATCCAATGTATTTCTGCAAAGTTTGGTGAAGATCTGAGTATGTCGTTTTTGACCTTATCTGGAACATCCTTTCTGAAAATTTGAAAATTCTTAAAAAATTCGTCCAAAATCTTGATGTCTCCAATCTCTTGTTTTGTACGTTTTTTCCACGTGTCTTTACCTCCAATGTATCCCTGCAATGTTTGGTGAAGATCTGAGTATGTAGTTTTTGACCTTATATGGAACCTCCTATCTGAAAATTTGAAAATTCTAAAAAAATTTGACCAAAATCTTGATGTCCCCAATCCTATGTTTTGTATGTTTTTTCCACGTGTCTTGACATCCAATGTATCCCTGCAAAGTTTGGTGAAGATCTGAGTATGTCGTTTTTGACCTTATCTGGAACATCCTTTCTGAAAATTTGAAAATTCTTAAAAAATTCGTCCAAAATCTTGATGTCTCCAATCTCTTGTTTTGTACGTTTTTTCCACGTGTCTTGACATCCAATGTATCCCTGCAAAGTTTGGTGAAGATCTGAGTATGTAGTTTTTGACCTTATATGGAACCTCCCATCTGAAAATTTGAAAATTCTTAAAAAATCCGTCTAAAATCTTGATGTCCCCAATCCTATGTTTTGTATGTTTTTTCCACGTGTCTTGACATCCAATGTATTTCTGCAAAGTTTGGTGAAGATCTGAGTATGTCGTTTTTGACCTTATCTGGAACATCCTTTCTGAAAATTAGAAAATTCTTAAAAAATTCGTCCAAAATCTTGATGTCTCCAATCTCTTGTTTTGTACGTTTTTTCCACGTGTCTTGACCTCCAATGTATCCCTGCAATTTTTGGTGAAGATCTGAGTATGTAGTTTTTGACCTTATATGGAACCTCCTATCTGAAAATTTGAAAATTCTTAAAAAATTTGACCAAAATCTTGATGTCCCCAATCCTATGTTTTGTATGTTTTTTCCACGTGTCTTGACATCCAATGTATCCCTGCAAAGTTTGGTGAAGATCTGAGTATGTCGTTTTTGACCTTATCTGGAACATCCTTTCTGAAAATTTGAAAATTCTTCAAAAATTCGTCCAAAATCTTGATGTCTCCAATCTCTTGTTTTGTACGTTTTTTCCACGTGTCTTGACATCCAATGTATCCCTGCAATGTTTGGTGAAGATCTGAGTATGTAGTTTTTGACTTTATATGGAACCTCCTATCTGAAAATTTGAAAATTCTTAAAAAATTTGACCAAAATCTTGATGTCCCCAAACCTATGTTTTGTATGTTTTTTCCACGTGTCTTGACATCCAATGTATCCCTGCAAAGTTTGGTGAAGATCTGAGTATGTCGTTTTTGACCTTATCTGACAAAAACATCCTTTCTGAAAATTTGAAAATTCTTAAAAAATTCGTCCAAAATCTTGATGTCTCCAATCTCTTGTTTTGTACGTTTTTTCCACGTGTCATGACATCCAATGTATCCCTGCAAAGTTTGGTGAAGATCTGAGTATGTAGTTTTTGACCTTATATGGAACCTACTTTCTGAAAATTTGAAAATTCTTAAAAAATTCGTCCAAAATCTTGATGTCTCCAATCTCTTGTTTTGTACGTTTTTTCCAAGTGTCTTGACATCCAATGTATCCCTGCAAAGTTTGGTGAAGATCTGAGTATGTAGTTTTTGACCTTATCTGGAACCTCCCATCTGAAAATTTGAAAATTCCTAAAAAATCCGTCCAAAATCTTGATGACCTCAATCTCTTGTTTTGTACGTTTTTTCCACGTGTCTTGACATCCAATGTATCCCTGCAAAGTTTGGTGAAGATCTGAGTATGTAGTTTTTGACCTTATATGGAACCTCCCATCTGAAAATTTGAAAATTCCTAAAAAATCCGTCTAAAATCTTGATGTCCCCAATCCTATGTCTTGTATGTTTTTTCCACGTGTCTTGACATCCAATGTATCTATGCAAAGTTTGGTTAAGATCTGAGTATGTAGTTTTTGACCTTATATGGAACCTCCTATCTGAAAATTTGAAAATTCTTAAAAAATTCGACCAAAATCTTGATGTCTCCAATCCTATGTTTTGTATGTTTTTTCCACGTGTCTTGACATCCAATGTATCCATGCAAAGTTTGGTGAAGATCTGAGTATGTAGTTTTTGACCTTATATGGAACCTCCTATCTGAAAATTTGAGAATTCTTGAAAAATTCGTCCAAAATCTTGATGTCCCCAATCTCTTGTATTGTACGTTTTTTCCACGTGTCTTGACATCGAATGTATCCCTGCAAAGTTTGGTGAAGATCTGAGTATGTAGTTTTTGACCTTATCTGGAACCTCCCATCTGAAAATTTGAAAATTCCTAAAAAATCCGTCCAAAATCTTGATGACCTCAATCTCTTGTTTTGTACGTTTTTTCCACGTGTCTTGACATCCAATGTATTTCTGCAAAATTTGGTGAAGATCTGAGTATGTAGTTTTTGACCTTATATGGAACCTCCCATCTGAAAATTTGAAAATTCTTAAAAAATTCAACCAAAATCTTGATATCTCCAATCCTATGTTTTGTATGTTTTTTCCACGTGTCTTGACATCCAATGTATCCATGCAAAGTTTGGTGAAGATCTGAGTATGTAGTTTTTGACCTTATCTGGAACCTCCCATCTGAAAATTTGAAAATTTTTAAAAAAATCGTCCAAAATCTTGATGTCTCCAATCTCTTGTTTTATACGTTTTTTCCACGTGTCTTGACCTCCAATGTATCCCTGCAATGTTTGGTGAAGATCTGAGTATGTAGTTTTTGACCTTATATGGAACCTCCTATCTGAAAATTTGAAAATTCTTAAAAAATTTGACCAAAATCTTGATGTCCCCAATCCTATGTTTTGTATGTTTTTTCCACGTGTCTTGACATCCAATGTATCCCTGCAAAGTTTGGTGAAGATCTGAGTATGTCGTTTTTGACCTTATCTGGAACCTCATTTCTGAAAATTTGAAAATTCCTCAAAAATTCGTCCAAAATCTTGATGTCTCCAATCTCTTGTTTTGTACGTTTTTTCCACGTGTCTTGACATCCAATGTATCCCTGCAAAGTTTGGTGAAGATCTGAGTATGTAGTTTTTGACCTTATATGGAACCTCCTTTCTGAAAATTTGAAAATTCTTAAAAAATTCGTCCAAAATCTTGATGTCTCCAATCTCTTGTTTTGTACGTTTTTTCCACGTGTCTTGACATCCAATGTATCCCTGCAAAGTTTGGTGAAGATCTGAGTATGTAGTTTTTGACCTTATATGGAACCTCCCATCTGAAAATTTGAAAATTCCTAAAAAATCCGTCTAAAATCTTGATGTCCCCAATCCTATGTTTTGTATGTTTTTCCACGTGTCTTGACATCCAATGTATTTCTGCAAAGTTTGGTGAAGATCTGAGTATGTCGTTTTTGACCTTATCTGGAACATCCTTTCTGAAAATTTGAAAATTCTTAAAAAAATCTTCCAAAATCTTGATGTCTCCAATCTCTTGTTTTGTACGTTTTTTCCACGTGTCTTGACCTCCAATGTATCCCTGCAATGTTTGGTGAAGATCTGAGTATGTAGTTTTTGACCTTATATGGAACCTCCTATCTGAAAATTTGAAAATTCTTAAAATATTTGACCAAAATCTTGATGTCCCCAATCCTATGTTTTGTATGTTTTTTCCACGTGTCTTGACATCCAATGTATCCCTGCAAAGTTTGGTGAAGATCTGAGTATGTCGTTTTTGACCTTATCTGGAACATCCTTTCTGAAAATTTGAAAATTCTTAAAAAATTCGTCCAAAATCTTGATGTCTCCAATCTCTTGTTTTGTACGTTTTTTCAACGTGTCTTGACATCCAATGTATCCCTGCAAAGTTTGGTGAAGATCTGAGTATGTAGTTTTTGACCTTATATGGAACCTCCCATCTGAAAATTTGAAAATTCCTAAAAAATCCGTCTAAAATCTTGATGTCCCCAATCCTATGTTTTGTATGTTTTTTCCACGTGTCTTGACATCCAATGTATTTCTGCAAAGTTTGGTGAAGATCTGAGTATGTCGTTTTTGACCTTATCTGGAACATCCTTTCTGAAAATTTGAAAATTCTTAAAAAATTCGTCCAAAATCTTGATGTCTCCAATCTCTTGTTTTGTACGTTTTTTCCACGTGTCTTGACCTCCAATGTATCCCTGCAATGTTTGGTGAAGATCTGAGTATGTAGTTTTTGACCTTATATGGAACCTCCCATCTGAAAATTTGAAAATTCTTAAAAAATTTGACCAAAATCTTGATGTCCCCAATCCTATGTTTTGTATGTTTTTTCCACGTGTCTTGACATCCAATGTATCCCTGCAAAGTTTGGTGAAGATCTGAGTATGTCGTTTTTGACCTTATCTGGAACATCCTTTCTGAAAATTTGAAAATTCTTAAAAAATTCGTCCAAAATCTTGATGTCTCCAATCTCTTGTTTTGTACGTTTTTTCCACGTGTCTTGACCTCCAATGTATCCCTGCAATGTTTGGTGAAGATCTGAGTATGTAGTTTTTGACTTTATATGGAACCTCCTATCTGAAAATTTGAAAATTCTTAAAAAATTTGACCAAAATCTTGATGTCCCCAATCCTATGTTTTGTATGTTTTTTCCACGTGTCTTGACATCCAATGTATCCCTGCAAAGTTTGGTGAAGATCTGAGTATGTAGTTTTTGACCTTATCTGGAACCTCCCATCTGAAAATTTGAAAATTTTTAAAAAATTCGTCCAAAATCTTGATGTCTCCAATCTCTTGTTTTATACGTTTTTTCCACGTGTCTTGACATCCAATGTATCCCTGCAAAGTTTGGTGAAGATCTGAGTATGTAGTTTTTGACCTTATATGGAACCTCCTATCTGAAAATTTGATAATTCTAAAAAAATTCGTCCAAAATCTTGATGTCTCCAATCTCTTGTTTTATACGTTTTTTCCACGTGTCTTGACATCCAATGTATCCCTGCAAAGTTTGGTGAAGATCTGAGTATGTAGTTTTTGACCTTATATGGAACCTCCCATCTGAAAATTTGAAAATTCCTAAAAAATCCGTCTAAAATCTTGATGTCCCCAATCCTATGTTTTGTATGTTTTTTCCACGTGTCTTGACATCCAATGTATTTCTGCAAAGTTTGGTGAAGATCTGAGTATGTCGTTTTTGACCTTATCTGGAACATCCTTTCTGAAAATTTGAAAATTCTTAAAAAATTCGTCCAAAATCTTGATGTCTCCAATCTCTTGTTTTGTACGTTTTTTCCACGTGTCTTTACCTCCAATGTATCCCTGCAATGTTTGGTGAAGATCTGAGTATGTAGTTTTTGACCTTATATGGAACCTCCTATCTGAAAATTTGAAAATTCTAAAAAAATTGACCAAAATCTTGATGTCCCCAATCCTATGTTTTGTATGTTTTTTCCACGTGTCTTGACATCCAATGTATCCCTGCAAAGTTTGGTGAAGATCTGAGTATGTCGTTTTTGACCTTATCTGGAACATCCTTTCTGAAAATTTGAAAATTCTTAAAAAATTCGTCCAAAATCTTGATGTCTCCAATCTCTTGTTTTGTACGTTTTTTCCACGTGTCTTGACATCCAATGTATCCCTGCAAAGTTTGGTGAAGATCTGAGTATGTAGTTTTTGACCTTATATGGAACCTCCCATCTGAAAATTTGAAAATTCTTAAAAAATCCGTCTAAAATCTTGATGTCCCCAATCCTATGTTTTGTATGTTTTTTCCACGTGTCTTGACATCCAATGTATTTCTGCAAAGTTTGGTGAAGATCTGAGTATGTCGTTTTTGACCTTATCTGGAACATCCTTTCTGAAAATTTGAAAATTCTTAAAAAATTCGTCCAAAATCTTGATGTCTCCAATCTCTTGTTTTGTACGTTTTTTCCACGTGTCTTGACCTCCAATGTATCCCTGCAATTTTTGGTGAAGATCTGAGTATGTAGTTTTTGACCTTATATGGAACCTCCTATCTGAAAATTTGAAAATTCTTAAAAAATTTGACCAAAATCTTGATGTCCCCAATCCTATGTTTTGTATGTTTTTTCCACGTGTCTTGACATCCAATGTATCCCTGCAAAGTTTGGTGAAGATCTGAGTATGTCGTTTTTGACCTTATCTGGAACATCCTTTCTGAAAATTTGAAAATTCTTCAAAAATTCGTCCAAAATCTTGATGTCTCCAATCTCTTGTTTTGTACGTTTTTTCCACGTGTCTTGACATCCAATGTATCCCTGCAATGTTTGGTGAAGATCTGAGTATGTAGTTTTTGACTTTATATGGAACCTCCTATCTGAAAATTTGAAAATTCTTAAAAAATTTGACCAAAATCTTGATGTCCCCAAACCTATGTTTTGTATGTTTTTTCCACGTGTCTTGACATCCAATGTATCCCTGCAAAGTTTGGTGAAGATCTGAGTATGTCGTTTTTGACCTTATCTGACAAAAACATCCTTTCTGAAAATTTGAAAATTCTTAAAAAATTCGTCCAAAATCTTGATGTCTCCAATCTCTTGTTTTGTACGTTTTTTCCACGTGTCATGACATCCAATGTATCCCTGCAAAGTTTGGTGAAGATCTGAGTATGTAGTTTTTGACCTTATATGGAACCTACTTTCTGAAAATTTGAAAATTCTTAAAAAATTCGTCCAAAATCTTGATGTCTCCAATCTCTTGTTTTGTACGTTTTTTCCACGTGTCTTGACATCCAATGTATCCCTGCAAAGTTTGGTGAAGATCTGAGTATGTAGTTTTTGACCTTATCTGGAACCTCCCATCTGAAAATTTGAAAATTCCTAAAAAATCCGTCCAAAATCTTGATGACCTCAATCTCTTGTTTTGTACGTTTTTTCCACGTGTCTTGACATCCAATGTATCCCTGCAAAGTTTGGTGAAGATCTGAGTATGTAGTTTTTGACCTTATATGGAACCTCCCATCTGAAAATTTGAAAATTCCTAAAAAATCCGTCTAAAATCTTGATGTCCCCAATCCTATGTCTTGTATGTTTTTTCCACGTGTCTTGACATCCAATGTATCCCTGCAAAGTTTGGTGAAGATCTGAGTATGTAGTTTTTGACCTTATATGGAACCTCCTATCTGAAAATTTGAAAATTCTTAAAAAATTCGACCAAAATCTTGATGTCTCCAATCCTATGTTTTGTATGTTTTTTCCACGTGTCTTGACATCCAATGTATCCATGCAAAGTTTGGTGAAGATCTGAGTATGTAGTTTTTGACCTTATATGGAACCTCCTATCTGAAAATTTGAGAATTCTTGAAAAATTCGTCCAAAATCTTGATGTCCCCAATCTCTTGTATTGTACGTTTTTTCCACGTGTCTTGACATCGAATGTATCCCTGCAAAGTTTGGTGAAGATCTGAGTATGTAGTTTTTGACCTTATCTGGAACCTCCCATCTGAAAATTTGAAAATTCCTAAAAAATCCGTCCAAAATCTTGATGACCTCAATCTCTTGTTTTGTATGTTTTTTCCACGTGTCTTGACATCCAATGTATTTCTGCAAAATTTGGTGAAGATCTGAGTATGTAGTTTTTGATCTTATATGGAACCTCCCATCTGAAAATTTAAAATTCTTAAAAAATTCAACCAAAATCTTGATATCTCCAATCCTATGTTTTGTATGTTTTTTCCACGTGTCTTGACATCCAATGTATCCATGCAAAGTTTGGTGAAGATCTGAGTATGTAGTTTTTGACCTTATCTGGAACCTCCCATCTGAAAATTTGAAAATTTTTAAAAAAATCGTCCAAAATCTTGATGTCTCCAATCTCTTGTTTTATACGTTTTTTCCACGTGTCTTGACCTCCAATGTATCCCTGCAATGTTTGGTGAAGATCTGAGTATGTAGTTTTTGACCTTATATTTAACCTCCTATCTGAAAATTTGAAAATTCTTAAAAAATTTGACCAAAATCTTGATGTCCCCAATCCTATGTTTTGTATGTTTTTTCCACGTGTCTTGACATCCAATGTATCCCTGCAAAGTTTGGTGAAGATCTGAGTATGTCGTTTTTGACCTTATCTGGAACCTCATTTCTGAAAATTTGAAAATTCCTCAAAAATTCGTCCAAAATCTTGATGTCTCCAATCTCTTGTTTTGTACGTTTTTTCCACGTGTCTTGACATCCAATGTATCCCTGCAAAGTTTGGTGAAGATCTGAGTATGTAGTTTTTGACCTTATATGGAACCTCCTTTCTGAAAATTTGAAAATTCTTAAAAAATTCGTCCAAAATCTTGATGTCTCCAATCTCTTGTTTTGTACGTTTTTTCCACGTGTCTTGACATCCAATGTATCCCTGCAAAGTTTGGTGAAGATCTGAGTATGTAGTTTTTGACCTTATATGGAACCTCCCATCTGAAAATTTGAAAATTCCTAAAAAATCCGTCTAAAATCTTGATGTCCCCAATCCTATGTTTTGTATGTTTTTCCACGTGTCTTGACATCCAATGTATTTCTGCAAAGTTTGGTGAAGATCTGAGTATGTCGTTTTTGACCTTATCTGGAACATCCTTTCTGAAAATTTGAAAATTCTTAAAAAAATCTTCCAAAATCTTGATGTCTCCAATCTCTTGTTTTGTACGTTTTTTCCACGTGTCTTGACCTCCAATGTATCCCTGCAATGTTTGGTGAAGATCTGAGTATGTAGTTTTTGACCTTATATGGAACCTCCTATCTGAAAATTTGAAAATTCTTAAAATATTTGACCAAAATCTTGATGTCCCCAATCCTATGTTTTGTATGTTTTTTCCACGTGTCTTGACATCCAATGTATCCCTGCAAAGTTTGGTGAAGATCTGAGTATGTCGTTTTTGACCTTATCTGGAACATCCTTTCTGAAAATTTGAAAATTCTTAAAAAATTCGTCCAAAATCTTGATGTCTCCAATCTCTTGTTTTGTACGTTTTTTCAACGTGTCTTGACATCCAATGTATTCCTGCAAAGTTTGGTGAAGATCTGAGTATGTAGTTTTTGACCTTATATGGAACCTCCCATCTGAAAATTTGAAAATTCCTAAAAAATCCGTCTAAAATCTTGATGTCCCCAATCCTATGTTTTGTATGTTTTTTCCACGTGTCTTGACATCCAATGTATTTCTGCAAAGTTTGGTGAAGATCTGAGTATGTCGTTTTTGACCTTATCTGGAACATCCTTTCTGAAAATTTGAAAATTCTTAAAAAATTCGTCCAAAATCTTGATGTCTCCAATCTCTTGTTTTGTACGTTTTTTCCACGTGTCTTTACCTCCAATGTATCCCTGCAATGTTTGGTGAAGATCTGAGTATGTAGTTTTTGACCTTATATGGAACCTCCTATCTGAAAATTTGAAAATTCTAAAAAAATTTGACCAAAATCTTGATGTCCCCAATCCTATGTTTTGTATGTTTTTTCCACGTGTCTTGACATCCAATGTATCCCTGCAAAGTTTGGTGAAGATCTGAGTATGTAGTTTTTGACCTTATATGGAACCTCCCATCTGAAAATTTGAAAATTCTTAAAAAATCCGTCTAAAATCTTGATGTCCCCAATCCTATGTTTTGTATGTTTTTTCCACGTGTCTTGACATCCAATGTATTTCTGCAAAGTTTGGTGAAGATCTGAGTATGTCGTTTTTGACCTTATCTGGAACATCCTTTCTGAAAATTTGAAAATTCTTAAAAAATTCGTCCAAAATCTTGATGTCTCCAATCTCTTGTTTTGTACGTTTTTTCCACGTGTCTTGACCTCCAATGTATCCCTGCAATTTTTGGTGAAGATCTGAGTATGTAGTTTTTGACCTTATATGGAACCTCCTATCTGAAAATTTGAAAATTCTTAAAAAATTTGACCAAAATCTTGATGTCCCCAATCCTATGTTTTGTATGTTTTTTCCACGTGTCTTGACATCCAATGTATCCCTGCAAAGTTTGGTGAAGATCTGAGTATGTCGTTTTTGACCTTATCTGGAACATCCTTTCTGAAAATTTGAAAATTCTTCAAAAATTCGTCCAAAATCTTGATGTCTCCAATCTCTTGTTTTGTACGTTTTTTCCACGTGTCTTGACATCCAATGTATCCCTGCAATGTTTGGTGAAGATCTGAGTATGTAGTTTTTGACTTTATATGGAACCTCCTATCTGAAAATTTGAAAATTCTTAAAAAATTTGACCAAAATCTTGATGTCCCCAAACCTATGTTTTGTATGTTTTTTCCACGTGTCTTGACATCCAATGTATCCCTGCAAAGTTTGGTGAAGATCTGAGTATGTCGTTTTTGACCTTATCTGACAAAAACATCCTTTCTGAAAATTTGAAAATTCTTAAAAAATTCGTCCAAAATCTTGATGTCTCCAATCTCTTGTTTTGTACGTTTTTTCCACGTGTCATGACATCCAATGTATCCCTGCAAAGTTTGGTGAAGATCTGAGTATGTAGTTTTTGACCTTATATGGAACCTACTTTCTGAAAATTTGAAAATTCTTAAAAAATTCGTCCAAAATCTTGATGTCTCCAATCTCTTGTTTTGTACGTTTTTTCCACGTGTCTTGACATCCAATGTATCCCTGCAAAGTTTGGTGAAGATCTGAGTATGTAGTTTTTGACCTTATCTGGAACCTCCCATCTGAAAATTTGAAAATTCCTAAAAAATCCGTCCAAAATCTTGATGACCTCAATCTCTTGTTTTGTACGTTTTTTCCACGTGTCTTGACATCCAATGTATCCCTGCAAAGTTTGGTGAAGATCTGAGTATGTAGTTTTTGACCTTATATGGAACCTCCCATCTGAAAATTTGAAAATTCCTAAAAAATCCGTCTAAAATCTTGATGTCCCCAATCCTATGTCTTGTATGTTTTTTCCACGTGTCTTGACATCCAATGTATCCCTGCAAAGTTTGGTGAAGATCTGAGTATGTAGTTTTTGACCTTATATGGAACCTCCTATCTGAAAATTTGAAAATTCTTAAAAAATTCGACCAAAATCTTGATGTCTCCAATCCTATGTTTTGTATGTTTTTTCCACGTGTCTTGACATCCAATGTATCCATGCAAAGTTTGGTGAAGATCTGAGTATGTAGTTTTTGACCTTATATGGAACCTCCTATCTGAAAATTTGAGAATTCTTGAAAAATTCGTCCAAAATCTTGATGTCCCCAATCTCTTGTATTGTACGTTTTTTCCACGTGTCTTGACATCGAATGTATCCCTGCAAAGTTTGGTGAAGATCTGAGTATGTAGTTTTTGACCTTATCTGGAACCTCCCATCTGAAAATTTGAAAATTCCTAAAAAATCCGTCCAAAATCTTGATGACCTCAATCTCTTGTTTTGTATGTTTTTTCCACGTGTCTTGACATCCAATGTATTTCTGCAAAATTTGGTGAAGATCTGAGTATGTAGTTTTTGACCTTATATGGAACCTCCCATCTGAAAATTTAAAATTCTTAAAAAATTCAACCAAAATCTTGATATCTCCAATCCTATGTTTTGTATGTTTTTTCCACGTGTCTTGACATCCAATGTATCCATGCAAAGTTTGGTGAAGATCTGAGTATGTAGTTTTTGACCTTATCTGGAACCTCCCATCTGAAAATTTGAAAATTTTTAAAAAAATCGTCCAAAATCTTGATGTCTCCAATCTCTTGTTTTATACGTTTTTTCCACGTGTCTTGACCTCCAATGTATCCCTGCAATGTTTGGTGAAGATCTGAGTATGTAGTTTTTGACCTTATATTTAACCTCCTATCTGAAAATTTGAAAATTCTTAAAAAATTTGACCAAAATCTTGATGTCCCCAATCCTATGTTTTGTATGTTTTTTCCACGTGTCTTGACATCCAATGTATCCCTGCAAAGTTTGGTGAAGATCTGAGTATGTCGTTTTTGACCTTATCTGGAACCTCATTTCTGAAAATTTGAAAATTCCTCAAAAATTCGTCCAAAATCTTGATGTCTCCAATCTCTTGTTTTGTACGTTTTTTCCACGTGTCTTGACATCCAATGTATCCCTGCAAAGTTTGGTGAAGATCTGAGTATGTAGTTTTTGACCTTATATGGAACCTCCTTTCTGAAAATTTGAAAATTCTTAAAAAATTCGTCCAAAATCTTGATGTCTCCAATCTCTTGTTTTGTACGTTTTTTCCACGTGTCTTGACATCCAATGTATCCCTGCAAAGTTTGGTGAAGATCTGAGTATGTAGTTTTTGACCTTATATGGAACCTCCCATCTGAAAATTTGAAAATTCCTAAAAAATCCGTCTAAAATCTTGATGTCCCCAATCCTATGTTTTGTATGTTTTTCCACGTGTCTTGACATCCAATGTATTTCTGCAAAGTTTGGTGAAGATCTGAGTATGTCGTTTTTGACCTTATCTGGAACATCCTTTCTGAAAATTTGAAAATTCTTAAAAAAATCTTCCAAAATCTTGATGTCTCCAATCTCTTGTTTTGTACGTTTTTTCCACGTGTCTTGACCTCCAATGTATCCCTGCAATGTTTGGTGAAGATCTGAGTATGTAGTTTTTGACCTTATATGGAACCTCCTATCTGAAAATTTGAAAATTCTTAAAATATTTGACCAAAATCTTGATGTCCCCAATCCTATGTTTTGTATGTTTTTTCCACGTGTCTTGACATCCAATGTATCCCTGCAAAGTTTGGTGAAGATCTGAGTATGTCGTTTTTGACCTTATCTGGAACATCCTTTCTGAAAATTTGAAAATTCTTAAAAAATTCGTCCAAAATCTTGATGTCTCCAATCTCTTGTTTTGTACGTTTTTTCAACGTGTCTTGACATCCAATGTATCCCTGCAAAGTTTGGTGAAGATCTGAGTATGTAGTTTTTGACCTTATATGGAACCTCCCATCTGAAAATTTGAAAATTCCTAAAAAATCCGTCTAAAATCTTGATGTCCCCAATCCTATGTTTTGTATGTTTTTTCCACGTGTCTTGACATCCAATGTATTTCTGCAAAGTTTGGTGAAGATCTGAGTATGTCGTTTTTGACCTTATCTGGAACATCCTTTCTGAAAATTTGAAAATTCTTAAAAAATTCGTCCAAAATCTTGATGTCTCCAATCTCTTGTTTTGTACGTTTTTTCCACGTGTCTTGACCTCCAATGTATCCCTGCAATGTTTGGTGAAGATCTGAGTATGTAGTTTTTGACCTTATATGGAACCTCCCATCTGAAAATTTGAAAATTCTTAAAAAATTTGACCAAAATCTTGATGTCCCCAATCCTATGTTTTGTATGTTTTTTCCACGTGTCTTGACATCCAATGTATCCCTGCAAAGTTTGGTGAAGATCTGAGTATGTCGTTTTTGACCTTATCTGGAACATCCTTTCTGAAAATTTGAAAATTCTTAAAAAATTCGTCCAAAATCTTGATGTCTCCAATCTCTTGTTTTGTACGTTTTTTCCACGTGTCTTGACCTCCAATGTATCCCTGCAATGTTTGGTGAAGATCTGAGTATGTAGTTTTTGACCTTATATGGAACCTCCTATCTGAAAATTTGAAAATTCTTAAAAAATTTGACCAAAATCTTGATGTCCCCAATCCTATGTTTTGTATGTTTTTTCCACGTGTCTTGACATCCAATGTATCCCTGCAAAGTTTGGTGAAGATCTGAGTATGTCGTTTTTGACCTTATCTGGAACCTCATTTCTGAAAATTTGAAAATTCCTCAAAAATTCGTCCAAAATCTTGATGTCTCCAATCTCTTGTTTTGTACGTTTTTTCCACGTGTCTTGACATCCAATGTATCCCTGCAAAGTTTGGTGAAGATCTGAGTATGTAGTTTTTGACCTTATATGGAACCTCCTTTCTGAAAATTTGAAAATTCTTAAAAAAAAATTCGTCCAAAATCTTGATGTCTCCAATCTCTTGTTTTGTACGTTTTTTCCACGTGTCTTGACATCCAATGTATCCCTGCAAAGTTTGGTGAAGATCTGAGTATGTAGTTTTTGACCTTATATGGAACCTCCCATCTGAAAATTTGAAAATTCCTAAAAAATCCGTCTAAAATCTTGATGTCCCCAATCCTATGTTTTGTATGTTTTTTCCACGTGTCTTGACATCCAATGTATTTCTGCAAAGTTTGGTGAAGATCTGAGTATGTCGTTTTTGACCTTATCTGGAACATCCTTTCTGAAAATTTGAAAATTCTTAAAAAAATCTTCCAAAATCTTGATGTCTCCAATCTCTTGTTTTGTACGTTTTTTCCACGTGTCTTGACCTCCAATGTATCCCTGCAATGTTTGGTGAAGATCTGAGTATGTAGTTTTTGACCTTATATGGAACCTCCTATCTGAAAATTTGAAAATTCTTAAAATATTTGACCAAAATCTTGATGTCCCCAATCCTATGTTTTGTATGTTTTTTCCACGTGTCTTGACATCCAATGTATCCCTGCAAAGTTTGGTGAAGATCTGAGTATGTCGTTTTTGACCTTATCTGGAACATCCTTTCTGAAAATTTGAAAATTCTTAAAAAATTCGTCCAAAATCTTGATGTCTCCAATCTCTTGTTTTGTACGTTTTTTCAACGTGTCTTGACATCCAATGTATCCCTGCAAAGTTTGGTGAAGATCTGAGTATGTAGTTTTTGACCTTATATGGAACCTCCCATCTGAAAATTTGAAAATTCCTAAAAAATCCCTCTAAAATCTTGATGTCCCCAATCCTATGTTTTGTATGTTTTTTCCACGTGTCTTGACATCCAATGTATTTCTGCAAAGTTTGGTGAAGATCTGAGTATGTCGTTTTTGACCTTATCTGGAACATCCTTTCTGAAAATTTGAAAATTCTTAAAAAATTCGTCCAAAATCTTGATGTCTCCAATCTCTTGTTTTGTACGTTTTTTCCACGTGTCTTGACCTCCAATGTATCCCTGCAATGTTTGGTGAAGATCTGAGTATGTAGTTTTTGACCTTATATGGAACCTCCCATCTGAAAATTTGAAAATTCTTAAAAAATTTGACCAAAATCTTGATGTCCCCAATCCTATGTTTTGTACGTTTTTTCCACGTGTCTTGACATCCAATGTATCCCTGCAAAGTTTGGTGAAGATCTGAGTATGTCGTTTTTGACCTTATCTGGAACATCCTTTCTGAAAATTTGAAAATTCTTAAAAAATTCGTCCAAAATCTTGATGTCTCCAATCTCTTGTTTTGTACGTTTTTTCCACGTGTCTTGACCTCCAATGTATCCCTGCAATGTTTGGTGAAGATCTGAGTATGTAGTTTTTGACCTTATATGGAACCTCCTATCTGAAAATTTGAAAATTCTTAAAAAATTTGACCAAACCCTTGATGTCCCCAATCCTATGTTTTGTATGTTTTTTCTACGCGTCTTGACATCCAATGTATCCCTGCAAAGTTTGGTGAAGATCTGAGTATGTCGTTTTTGACCTTATCTGGAACATCCTTTCTGAAAATTTGAAAATTCTTAAAAAATTCGTCCAAAATCTTGATGTCTCCAATCTCTTGTTTTGTACGTTTTTTCCACGTGTAATGACATCCAATGTATCCCTGCAAAGTTTGGTGAAGATCTGAGTATGTAGTTTTTGACCTTATATGGAACCTCCTTTCTGAAAATTTGAAAATTCTTAAAAAATTCGTCCAAAATCTTGATGTCTCCAATCTCTTGTTTTGTACGTTTTTTCCACGTGTCTTGACATCCAATGTATCCCTGCAAAGTTTGGTGAAGATCTGACTATGTAGTTTTTGACCTTATATGGAACCTCCTATCTGAAAATTTGAAAATTCTTAAAAAATTCGACCAAAATCTTGATGTCTCCAATCCTATGTTTTGTATGTTTTTTCCACGTGTCTTAACATCCAATGTATCCATGCAAAGTTTGGTGAAGATCTGAGTATGTAGTTTTTGACCTTATATGGAACCTCCTATCTGAAAATTTGAGAATTCTTGAAAAATTCGTCCAAAATCTTGATGTCCCCAATCTCTTGTATTGTACGTTTTTTCCACGTGTCTTGACATCGAATGTATCCCTGCAAAGTTTGGTGAAGATCTGAGTATGTAGTTTTTGACCTTATCTGGAACCTCCCATCTGAAAATTTGAAAATTCCTAAAAAATCCGTCCAAAATCTTGATGACCTCAATCTCTTGTTTTGTACGTTTTTTCCACGTGTCTTGACATCCAATGTATTTCTGCAAAATTTGGTGAAGATCTGAGTATGTAGTTTTTGACCTTATATGGAACCTCCCATCTGAAAATTTGAAAATTCTTAAAAAATTCAACCAAAATCTTGATATCTCCAATCCTATGTTTTGTATGTTTTTTCCACGTGTCTTGACATCCAATGTATCCATGCAAAGTTTGGTGAAGATCTGAGTATGTAGTTTTTGACCTTATCTGGAACCTCCCATCTGAAAATTTGAAAATTTTTAAAAAAATCGTCCAAAATCTTGATGTCTCCAATCTCTTGTTTTATACGTTTTTTCCACGTGTCTTGACCTCCAATGTATCCCTGCAATGTTTGGTGAAGATCTGAGTATGTAGTTTTTGACCTTATATGGAACCTCCTATCTGAAAATTTGAAAATTCTTAAAAAATTTGACCAAAATCTTGATGTCCCCAATCCTATGTTTTGTATGTTTTTTCCACGTGTCTTGACATCCAATGTATCCCTGCAAAGTTTGGTGAAGATCTGAGTATTTCGTTTTTGACCTTATCTGGAACCTCATTTCTGAAAATTTGAAAATTCCTCAAAAATTCGTCCAAAATCTTGATGTCTCCAATCTCTTGTTTTGTACGTTTTTTCCACGTGTCTTGACATCCAATGTATCCCTGCAAAGTTTGGTGAAGATCTGAGTATGTCGTTTTTGACCTTATCTGGAACCTCATTTCTGAAAATTTGAAAATTCCTCAAAAATTCGTCCAAAATCTTGATGTCTCCAATCTCTTGTTTTGTACGTTTTTTCCACGTGTCTTGACATCCAATGTATCCCTGCAAAGTTTGGTGAAGATCTGAGTATGTAGTTTTTGACCTTATATGGAACCTCCTTTCTGAAAATTTGAAAATTCTTAAAAAATTCGTCCAAAATCTTGATGTCTCCAATCTCTTGTTTTGTACGTTTTTTCCACGTGTCTTGACATCCAATGTATCCCTGCAAAGTTTGGTGAAGATCTGAGTATGTAGTTTTTGACCTTATATGGAACCTCCCATCTGAAAATTTGAAAATTCCTAAAAAATCCGTCTAAAATCTTGATGTCCCCAATCCTATGTTTTGTATGTTTTTTCCACGTGTCTTGACATCCAATGTATTTCTGCAAAGTTTGGTGAAGATCTGAGTATGTCGTTTTTGACCTTATCTGGAACATCCTTTCTGAAAATTTGAAAATTCTTAAAAAAATCTTCCAAAATCTTGATGTCTCCAATCTCTTGTTTTGTACGTTTTTTCCACGTGTCTTGACCTCCAATGTATCCCTGCAATGTTTGGTGAAGATCTGAGTATGTAGTTTTTGACCTTATCTGGAACCTCCTATCTGAAAATTTGAAAATTCTTAAAATATTTGACCAAAATCTTGATGTCCCCAATCCTATGTTTTGTATGTTTTTTCCACGTGTCTTGACATCCAATGTATCCCTGCAAAGTTTGGTGAAGATCTGAGTATGTCGTTTTTGACCTTATCTGGAACATCCTTTCTGAAAATTTGAAAATTCTTAAAAAATTCGTCCAAAATCTTGATGTCTCCAATCTCTTGTTTTGTACGTTTTTTCAACGTGTCTTGACATCCAATGTATCCCTGCAAAGTTTGGTGAAGATCTGAGTATGTAGTTTTTGACCTTATATGGAACCTCCCATCTGAAAATTTGAAAATTCCTAAAAAATCCCTCTAAAATCTTGATGTCCCCAATCCTATGTTTTGTATGTTTTTTCCACGTGTCTTGACATCCAATGTATTTCTGCAAAGTTTGGTGAAGATCTGAGTATGTCGTTTTTGACCTTATCTGGAACATCCTTTCTGAAAATTTGAAAATTCTTAAAAAATTCGTCCAAAATCTTGATGTCTCCAATCTCTTGTTTTGTACGTTTTTTCCACGTGTCTTGACCTCCAATGTATCCCTGCAATGTTTGGTGAAGATCTGAGTATGTAGTTTTTGACCTTATATGGAACCTCCCATCTGAAAATTTGAAAATTCTTAAAAAATTTGACCAAAATCTTGATGTCCCCAATCCTATGTTTTGTATGTTTTTTCCACGTGTCTTGACATCCAATGTATCCCTGCAAAGTTTGGTGAAGATCTGAGTATGTCGTTTTTGACCTTATCTGGAACATCCTTTCTGAAAATTTGAAAATTCTTAAAAAATTCGTCCAAAATCTTGATGTCTCCAATCTCTTGTTTTGTACGTTTTTTCCACGTGTCTTGACCTCCAATGTATCCCTGCAATGTTTGGTGAAGATCTGAGTATGTAGTTTTTGACCTTATATGGAACCTCCTATCTGAAAATTTGAAAATTCTTAAAAAATTTGACCAAACCCTTGATGTCCCCAATCCTATGTTTTGTATGTTTTTTCTACGCGTCTTGACATCCAATGTATCCCTGCAAAGTTTGGTGAAGATCTGAGTATGTCGTTTTTGACCTTATCTGGAACATCCTTTCTGAAAATTTGAAAATTCTTAAAAAATTCGTCCAAAATCTTGATGTCTCCAATCTCTTGTTTTGTACGTTTTTTCCACGTGTAATGACATCCAATGTATCCCTGCAAAGTTTGGTGAAGATCTGAGTATGTAGTTTTTGACCTTATATGGAACCTCCTTTCTGAAAATTTGAAAATTCTTAAAAAATTCGTCCAAAATCTTGATGTCTCCAATCTCTTGTTTTGTACGTTTTTTCCACGTGTCTTGACATCCAATGTATCCCTGCAAAGTTTGGTGAAGATCTGACTATGTAGTTTTTGACCTTATATGGAACCTCCTATCTGAAAATTTGAAAATTCTTAAAAAATTCGACCAAAATCTTGATGTCTCCAATCCTATGTTTTGTATGTTTTTTCCACGTGTCTTGACATCCAATGTATCCATGCAAAGTTTGGTGAAGATCTGAGTATGTAGTTTTTGACCTTATATGGAACCTCCTATCTGAAAAGTTGAGAATTCTTGAAAAATTCGTCCAAAATCTTGATGTCCCCAATCTCTTGTATTGTACGTTTTTTCCACGTGTCTTGACATCGAATGTATCCCTGCAAAGTTTGGTGAAGATCTGAGTATGTAGTTTTTGACCTTATCTGGAACCTCCCATCTGAAAATTTGAAAATTCCTAAAAAATCCGTCCAAAATCTTGATGACCTCAATCTCTTGTTTTGTACGTTTTTTCCACGTGTCTTGACATCCAATGTATTTCTGCAAAATTTGGTGAAGATCTGAGTATGTAGTTTTTGACCTTATATGGAACCTCCCATCTGAAAATTTGAAAATTCTTAAAAAATTCAACCAAAAACTTGATATCTCCAATCCTATGTTTTGTATGTTTTTTCCACGTGTCTTGACATCCAATGTATCCATGCAAAGTTTGGTGAAGATCTGAGTATGTAGTTTTTGACCTTATCTGGAACCTCCCATCTGAAAATTTGAAAATTTTTAAAAAAATCGTCCAAAATCTTGATGTCTCCAATCTCTTGTTTTATACGTTTTTTCCACGTGTCTTCACCTCCAATGTATCCCTGCAATGTTTGGTGAAGATCTGAGTATGTAGTTTTTGACCTTATCTGGAACCTCCTATCTGAAAATTTGAAAATTCTTAAAAAATTTGACCAAAATCTTGATGTCCCCAATCCTATGTTTTGTATGTTTTTTCCACGTGTCTTGACATCCAATGTATCCCTGCAAAGTTTGGTGAAGATCTGAGTATGTCGTTTTTGACCTTATCTGGAACCTCATTTCTGAAAATTTGAAAATTCCTCAAAAATTCGTCCAAAATCTTGATGTCTCCAATCTCTTGTTTTGTACGTTTTTTCCACGTGTCTTGACATCCAATGTATCCCTGCAAAGTTTGGTGAAGATCTGAGTATGTCGTTTTTGACCTTATCTGGAACCTCATTTCTGAAAATTTGAAAATTCCTCAAAAATTCGTCCAAAATCTTGATGTCTCCAATCTCTTGTTTTGTACGTTTTTTCCACGTGTCTTGACATCCAATGTATCCCTGCAAAGTTTGGTGAAGATCTGAGTATGTAGTTTTTGACCTTATATGGAACCTCCTTTCTGAAAATTTGAAAATTCTTAAAAAATTCGTCCAAAATCTTGATGTCTCCAATCTCTTGTTTTGTACGTTTTTTCCACGTGTCTTGACATCCAATGTATCCCTGCAAAGTTTGGTGAAGATCTGAGTATGTAGTTTTTGACCTTATATGGAACCTCCCATCTGAAAATTTGAAAATTCCTAAAAAATCCGTCTAAAATCTTGATGTCCCCAATCCTATGTTTTGTATGTTTTTTCCACGTGTCTTGACATCCAATGTATTTCTGCAAAGTTTGGTGAAGATCTGAGTATGTCGTTTTTGACCTTATCTGGAACATCCTTTCTGAAAATTTGAAAATTCTTAAAAAAATCTTCCAAAATCTTGATGTCTCCAATCTCTTGTTTTGTACGTTTTTTCCACGTGTCTTGACCTCCAATGTATCCCTGCAATGTTTGGTGAAGATCTGAGTATGTAGTTTTTGACCTTATCTGGAACCTCCTATCTGAAAATTTGAAAATTCTTAAAATATTTGACCAAAATCTTGATGTCCCCAATCCTATGTTTTGTATGTTTTTTCCACGTGTCTTGACATCCAATGTATCCCTGCAAAGTTTGGTGAAGATCTGAGTATGTCGTTTTTGACCTTATCTGGAACATCCTTTCTGAAAATTTGAAAATTCTTAAAAAATTCGTCCAAAATCTTGATGTCTCCAATCTCTTGTTTTGTACGTTTTTTCAACGTGTCTTGACATCCAATGTATCCCTGCAAAGTTTGGTGAAGATCTGAGTATGTAGTTTTTGACCTTATATGGAACCTCCCATCTGAAAATTTGAAAATTCCTAAAAAATCCCTCTAAAATCTTGATGTCCCCAATCCTATGTTTTGTATGTTTTTTCCACGTGTCTTGACATCCAATGTATTTCTGCAAAGTTTGGTGAAGATCTGAGTATGTCGTTTTTGACCTTATCTGGAACATCCTTTCTGAAAATTTGAAAATTCTTAAAAAATTCGTCCAAAATCTTGATGTCTCCAATCTCTTGTTTTGTACGTTTTTTCCACGTGTCTTGACCTCCAATGTATCCCTGCAATGTTTGGTGAAGATCTGAGTATGTAGTTTTTGACCTTATATGGAACCTCCCATCTGAAAATTTGAAAATTCTTAAAAAATTTGACCAAAATCTTGATGTCCCCAATCCTATGTTTTGTATGTTTTTTCCACGTGTCTTGACATCCAATGTATCCCTGCAAAGTTTGGTGAAGATCTGAGTATGTCGTTTTTGACCTTATCTGGAACATCCTTTCTGAAAATTTGAAAATTCTTAAAAAATTCGTCCAAAATCTTGATGTCTCCAATCTCTTGTTTTGTACGTTTTTTCCACGTGTCTTGACCTCCAATGTATCCCTGCAATGTTTGGTGAAGATCTGAGTATGTAGTTTTTGACCTTATATGGAACCTCCTATCTGAAAATTTGAAAATTCTTAAAACATTTGACCAAACCCTTGATGTCCCCAATCCTATGTTTTGTATGTTTTTTCTACGCGTCTTGACATCCAATGTATCCCTGCAAAGTTTGGTGAAGATCTGAGTATGTCGTTTTTGACCTTATCTGGAACATCCTTTCTGAAAATTTGAAAATTCTTAAAAAATTCGTCCAAAATCTTGATGTCTCCAATCTCTTGTTTTGTACGTTTTTTCCACGTGTAATGACATCCAATGTATCCCTGCAAAGTTTGGTGAAGATCTGAGTATGTAGTTTTTGACCTTATATGGAACCTCCTTTCTGAAAATTTGAAAATTCTTAAAAAATTCGTCCAAAATCTTGATGTCTCCAATCTCTTGTTTTGTACGTTTTTTCCACGTGTCTTGACATCCAATGTATCCCTGCAAAGTTTGGTGAAGATCTGAGTATGTAGTTTTTGACCTTATATGGAACCTTCTATCTGAAAATTTGAAAATTCTTAAAAAATTCGACCAAAATCTTGATGTCTCCAATCCTATGTTTTGTATGTTTTTTCCACGTGTCTTGACATCCAATGTATCCATGCAAAGTTTGGTGAAGATCTGAGTATGTAGTTTTTGACCTTATATGGAACCTCCTATCTGAAAATTTGAGAATTCTTGAAAAATTCGTCCAAAATCTTGATGTCCCCAATCTCTTGTATTGTACGTTTTTTCCACGTGTCTTGACATCGAATGTATCCCTGCAAAGTTTGGTGAAGATCTGAGTATGTAGTTTTTGACCTTATCTGGAACCTCCCATCTGAAAATTTGAAAATTCCTAAAAAATCCGTCCAAAATCTTGATGACCTCAATCTCTTGTTTTGTACGTTTTTTCCACGTGTCTTGACATCCAATGTATTTCTGCAAAATTTGGTGAAGATCTGAGTATGTAGTTTTTGACCTTATATGGAACCTCCCATCTGAAAATTTGAAAATTCTTAAAAAATTCAACCAAAATCTTGATATCTCCAATCCTATGTTTTGTATGTTTTTTCCACGTGTCTTGACATCCAATGTATCCATGCAAAGTTTGGTGAAGATCTGAGTATGTAGTTTTTGACCTTATCTGGAACCTCCCATCTGAAAATTTGAAAATTTTTAAAAAAATCGTCCAAAATCTTGATGTCTCCAATCTCTTGTTTTATACGTTTTTTCCACGTGTCTTGACCTCCAATGTATCCCTGCAATGTTTGGTGAAGATCTGAGTATGTAGTTTTTGACCTTATATGGAACCTCCTATCTGAAAATTTGAAAATTCTTAAAAAATTTGACCAAAATCTTGATGTCCCCAATCCTATGTTTTGTATGTTTTTTCCACGTGTCTTGACATCCAATGTATCCCTGCAAAGTTTGGTGAAGATCTGAGTATGTCGTTTTTGACCTTATCTGGAACCTCATTTCTGAAAATTTGAAAATTCCTCAAAAATTCGTCCAAAATCTTGATGTCTCCAATCTCTTGTTTTGTACGTTTTTTCCACGTGTCTTGACATCCAATGTATCCCTGCAAAGTTTGGTGAAGATCTGAGTATGTCGTTTTTGACCTTATCTGGAACCTCATTTCTGAAAATTTGAAAATTCCTCAAAAATTCGTCCAAAATCTTGATGTCTCCAATCTCTTGTTTTGTACGTTTTTTCCACGTGTCTTGACATCCAATGTATCCCTGCAAAGTTTGGTGAAGATCTGAGTATGTAGTTTTTGACCTTATATGGAACCTCCTTTCTGAAAATTTGAAAATTCTTAAAAAATTCGTCCAAAATCTTGATGTCTCCAATCTCTTGTTTTGTACGTTTTTTCCACGTGTCTTGACCTCCAATGTATCCCTGCAAAGTTTGGTGAAGATCTGAGTATGTAGTTTTTGACCTTATATGGAACCTCCCATCTGAAAATTTGAAAATTCCTAAAAAATCCGTCTAAAATCTTGATGTCCCCAATCCTATGTTTTGTATGTTTTTCCACGTGTCTTGACATCCAATGTATTTCTGCAAAGTTTGGTGAAGATCTGAGTATGTCGTTTTTGACCTTATCTGGAACATCCTTTCTGAAAATTTGAAAATTCTTAAAAAAATCTTCCAAAATCTTGATGTCTCCAATCTCTTGTTTTGTACGTTTTTTCCACGTGTCTTGACCTCCAATGTATCCCTGCAATGTTTGGTGAAGATCTGAGTATGTAGTTTTTGACCTTATATGGAACCTCCTATCTGAAAATTTGAAAATTCTTAAAATATTTGACCAAAATCTTGATGTCCCCAATCCTATGTTTTGTATGTTTTTTCCACGTGTCTTGACATCCAATGTATCCCTGCAAAGTTTGGTGAAGATCTGAGTATGTCGTCTTTGACCTTATCTGGAACATCCTTTCTGAAAATTTGAAAACTCTTAAAAAATTCGTCCAAAATCTTGATGTCTCCAATCTCTTGTTTTGTACGTTTTTTCAACGTGTCTTGACATCCAATGTATCCCTGCAAAGTTTGGTGAAGATCTGAGTATGTAGTTTTTGACCTTATATGGAACCTCCCATCTGAAAATTTGAAAATTCCTAAAAAATCCGTCTAAAATCTTGATGTCCCCAATCCTATGTTTTGTATGTTTTTTCCACGTGTCTTGACATCCAATGTATTTCTGCAAAGTTTGGTGAAGATCTGAGTATGTCGTTTTTGACCTTATCTGGAACATCCTTTCTGAAAATTTGAAAATTCTTAAAAAATTCGTCCAAAATCTTGATGTCTCCAATCTCTTGTTTTGTACGTTTTTTCCACGTGTCTTGACCTCCAATGTATCCCTGCAATGTTTGGTGAAGATCTGAGTCTGTAGTTTTTGACCTTATATGGAACCTCCCATCTGAAAATTTGAAAATTCTTAAAAAATTCGACCAAAATCTTGATGTCTCCAATCCTATGTTTTGTATGTTTTTCCACGTGTCTTGACATCCAATGTATCCATGCAAAGTTTGGTGAAGATCTGAGTAAGTAGTTTTTGACCTTATCTGGAACCTCCCATCTGAAAATTTGAAAATTTTTAAAAAATTCGTCCAAAATCTTGATGTCTCCAATCTCTTGTTTTGTATGTTTTTTCCACGTGTCTTGACCTCCAATGTATCCCTGCAATGTTTGGTGAAGATCTGAGTATGTAGTTTTTGACCTTATATGGAACCTCATATCTGATAATTTGGAAATTCTTAAAAAATTCAACCAAAATCTTGATGTCTCCAATCCTATGTTTTGTATGTTTTTTCCACGTGCCTTGACATCCAATGTATCCATGCAAAGTTTGGTGAAGATCTGAGTATGTAGTTTTTGACCTTATATGGAACCTCCTATCTGAAAATTTGAAAATTCTTAAAAAATTCGTCCAAAATCTTGATGTCTCCAATCTCTTGTTTTGTACGTTTTTTCCACGTGTCTTGACATCCAATGTATCCCTGCAAAGTTTGGTGAAGATCTGAGTATGTAGTTTTTGACCTTATCTGGAACCTCCCATCTGAAAATTTGAAAATTCCTAAAAAATCCGTCCAAAATCTTGATGACCTCAATCTCTTGTCTTGTATGTTTTTTCCACGTGTCTTGACATCCAATGTATCCATGCAAAGTTTGGTGAAGATCTGAGTATGTAGTTTTTGACCTTATATGGAACCTCATATCAGAAAATTTGAAAATTCTTAAAAAATTCGACCAAAATCTTGATGTCTCCAATCCTATGTTTTGTATGTTTTTTCCACGTGTCTTGACATCCAATGTATCCATGCAAAGTTTGGTGAAGATCTGAGTATGTAGTTTTTGACCTTATATGGAACCTCCTATCTGAAAATTTGAGAATTCTTGAAAAATTCGTCCAAAATCTTGATGTCTCCAATCTCTTGTATTGTACGTTTTTTCCACGTGACTTGACATCCAATGTATCCCTGCAAAGTTTGGTGAAGATCTGAGTATGTAGTTTTTGACCTTATCTGGAACCTCCCATCTGAAAATTTGAAAATTCCTAAAAAATCCGTCCAAAATCTTGATGACCCCAATCTCTTGTTTTGTACGTTTTTTCCACGTGTCTTGACATCCAATGTATCCCTGCAATGTTTGGTGAAGATCTGAGTATGTAGTTTTTGACCTTATATGGAACCTCTTATCTGAAATTTTGAAAATTCTTAAAAATATTTGACCAAAATCTTGATGTCCCCAATCCTATGTTTTGTATGTTTTTTCCACGTGTCTTGACATCCAATGTATTTCTGCAAAGTTTGGTGAAGATCTGAGTATGTCGTTTTTGACCTTATCTGGAACATCCTTTCTGAAAATTTGAAAATTCTTAAAAAATTCGTCCAAAATCTTGATGTCTCCAATCTCTTGTTTTGTACGTTTTTTCCACGTGTCTTGACATCCAATGTATCCCTGCAAAGTTTGGTGAAGATCTGAGTATGTAGTTTTTGACCTTATATAGAACCTCCCATCTGAAAATTTGAAAATTCTTAAAAAATTCGACCAAAATCTTGATGTCTCCAATCCTATGTTTTGTATGTTTTTTTTCACGTGTCTTGACATCCAATGTATCCATGCAAAGTTTGGTGAAGATCTGAGTATGTAGTTTTTGACCTTATCTGGAACCTCCCATCTGAAAATTTGAAAATTTTTAAAAAATTCGTCCAAAATCTTGATGTCTCCAATCTCTTGTTTTATACGTTTTTTCCACGTGTCTTGACATCCAATGTATCCCTGCAAAGTTTGGTGAAGATCTGAGTATGTAGTTTTTGACCTTATATGGAACCTCCTATCTGAAAATTTGAAAATTCTAAAAAAATTCGTCCAAAATCTTGATGTCTCCAATCTCTTGTTTTATACGTTTTTTCCACGTGTCTTGACATCCAATGTATCCCTGCAAAGTTTGGTGAAGATCTGAGTATGTAGTTTTTGACCTTATATGGAACCTCCCATCTGAAAATTTGAAAATTCCTAAAAAATCCGTCTAAAATCTTGATGTCCCCAATCCTATGTTTTGTATGTTTTTTCCACGTGTCTTGACATCCAATGTATTTCTGCAAAGTTTGGTGAAGATCTGAGTATGTCGTTTTTGACCTTATCTGGAACATCCTTTCTGAAAATTTGAAAATTCTTAAAAAATTCGTCCAAAATCTTGATGTCTCCAATCTCTTGTTTTGTACGTTTTTTCCACGTGTCTTTACCTCCAATGTATCCCTGCAATGTTTGGTGAAGATCTGAGTATGTAGTTTTTGACCTTATATGGAACCTCCTATCTGAAAATTTGAAAATTCTAAAAAAATTTGACCAAAATCTTGATGTCCCCAATCCTATGTTTTGTATGTTTTTTCCACGTGTCTTGACATCCAATGTATCCCTGCAAAGTTTGGTGAAGATCTGAGTATGTCGTTTTTGACCTTATCTGGAACATCCTTTCTGAAAATTTGAAAATTCTTAAAAAATTCGTCCAAAATCTTGATGTCTCCAATCTCTTGTTTTGTACGTTTTTTCCACGTGTCTTGACATCCAATGTATCCCTGCAAAGTTTGGTGAAGATCTGAGTATGTAGTTTTTGACCTTATATGGAACCTCCCATCTGAAAATTTGAAAATTCTTAAAAAATCCGTCTAAAATCTTGATGTCCCCAATCCTATGTTTTGTATGTTTTTTCCACGTGTCTTGACATCCAATGTATTTCTGCAAAGTTTGGTGAAGATCTGAGTATGTCGTTTTTGACCTTATCTGGAACATCCTTTCTGAAAATTTGAAAATTCTTAAAAAATTCGTCCAAAATCTTGATGTCTCCAATCTCTTGTTTTGTACGTTTTTTCCACGTGTCTTGACCTCCAATGTATCCCTGCAATTTTTGGTGAAGATCTGAGTATGTAGTTTTTGACCTTATATGGAACCTCCTATCTGAAAATTTGAAAATTCTTAAAAAATTTGACCAAAATCTTGATGTCCCCAATCCTATGTTTTGTATGTTTTTTCCACGTGTCTTGACATCCAATGTATCCCTGCAAAGTTTGGTGAAGATCTGAGTATGTCGTTTTTGACCTTATCTGGAACATCCTTTCTGAAAATTTGAAAATTCTTCAAAAATTCGTCCAAAATCTTGATGTCTCCAATCTCTTGTTTTGTACGTTTTTTCCACGTGTCTTGACATCCAATGTATCCCTGCAATGTTTGGTGAAGATCTGAGTATGTAGTTTTTGACTTTATATGGAACCTCCTATCTGAAAATTTGAAAATTCTTAAAAAATTTGACCAAAATCTTGATGTCCCCAAACCTATGTTTTGTATGTTTTTTCCACGTGTCTTGACATCCAATGTATCCCTGCAAAGTTTGGTGAAGATCTGAGTATGTCGTTTTTGACCTTATCTGACAAAAACATCCTTTCTGAAAATTTGAAAATTCTTAAAAAATTCGTCCAAAATCTTGATGTCTCCAATCTCTTGTTTTGTACGTTTTTTCCACGTGTCATGACATCCAATGTATCCCTGCAAAGTTTGGTGAAGATCTGAGTATGTAGTTTTTGACCGTATATGGAACCTACTTTCTGAAAATTTGAAAATTCTTAAAAAATTCGTCCAAAATCTTGATGTCTCCAATCTCTTGTTTTGTACGTTTTTTCCAAGTGTCTTGACATCCAATGTATCCCTGCAAAGTTTGGTGAAGATCTGAGTATGTAGTTTTTGACCTTATCTGGAACCTCCCATCTGAAAATTTGAAAATTCCTAAAAAATCCGTCCAAAATCTTGATGACCTCAATCTCTTGTTTTGTACGTTTTTTCCACGTGTCTTGACATCCAATGTATCCCTGCAAAGTTTGGTGAAGATCTGAGTATGTAGTTTTTGACCTTATATGGAACCTCCCATCTGAAAATTTGAAAATTCCTAAAAAATCCGTCTAAAATCTTGATGTCCCCAATCCTATGTCTTGTATGTTTTTTCCACGTGTCTTGACATCCAATGTATCCCTGCAAAGTTTGGTGAAGATCTGAGTATGTAGTTTTTGACCTTATATGGAACCTCCTATCTGAAAATTTGAAAATTCTTAAAAAATTCGACCAAAATCTTGATGTCTCCAATCCTATGTTTTGTATGTTTTTTCCACGTGTCTTGACATCCAATGTATCCATGCAAAGTTTGGTGAAGATCTGAGTATGTAGTTTTTGACCTTATATGGAACCTCCTATCTGAAAATTTGAGAATTCTTGAAAAATTCGTCCAAAATCTTGATGTCCCCAATCTCTTGTATTGTACGTTTTTTCCACGTGTCTTGACATCGAATGTATCCCTGCAAAGTTTGGTGAAGATCTGAGTATGTAGTTTTTGACCTTATCTGGAACCTCCCATCTGAAAATTTGAAAATTCCTAAAAAATCCGTCCAAAATCTTGATGACCTCAATCTCTTGTTTTGTACGTTTTTTCCACGTGTCTTGACATCCAATGTATTTCTGCAAAATTTGGTGAAGATCTGAGTATGTAGTTTTTGACCTTATATGGAACCTCCCATCTGAAAATTTGAAAATTCTTAAAAAATTCAACCAAAATCTTGATATCTCCAATCCTATGTTTTGTATGTTTTTTCCACGTGTCTTGACATCCAATGTATCCCTGCAAAGTTTGGTGAAGATCTGAGTATGTCGTTTTTGACCTTATCTGGAACCTCATTTCTGAAAATTTGAAAATTCCTCAAAAATTCGTCCAAAATCTTGATGTCTCCAATCTCTTGTTTTGTACGTTTTTTCCACGTGTCTTGACATCCAATGTATCCCTGCAAAGTTTGGTGAAGATCTGAGTATGTCGTTTTTGACCTTATCTGGAACCTCATTTCTGAAAATTTGAAAATTCCTCAAAAATTCGTCCAAAATCTTGATGTCTCCAATCTCTTGTTTTGTACGTTTTTTCCACGTGTCTTGACATCCAATGTATCCCTGCAAAGTTTGGTGAAGATCTGAGTATGTAGTTTTTGACCTTATATGGAACCTCCTTTCTGAAAATTTGAAAATTCTTAAAAAATTCGTCCAAAATCTTGATGTCTCCAATCTCTTGTTTTGTACGTTTTTTCCACGTGTCTTGACCTCCAATGTATCCCTGCAAAGTTTGGTGAAGATCTGAGTATGTAGTTTTTGACCTTATATGGAACCTCCCATCTGAAAATTTGAAAATTCCTAAAAAATCCGTCTAAAATCTTGATGTCCCCAATCCTATGTTTTGTATGTTTTTCCACGTGTCTTGACATCCAATGTATTTCTGCAAAGTTTGGTGAAGATCTGAGTATGTCGTTTTTTACCTTATCTGGAACATCCTTTCTGAAAATTTGAAAATTCTTAAAAAAATCTTCCAAAATCTTGATGTCTCCAATCTCTTGTTTTGTACGTTTTTTCCACGTGTCTTGACCTCCAATGTATCCCTGCAATGTTTGGTGAAGATCTGAGTATGTAGTTTTTGACCTTATATGGAACCTCCTATCTGAAAATTTGAAAATTCTTAAAATATTTGACCAAAATCTTGATGTCCCCAATCCTATGTTTTGTATGTTTTTTCCACGTGTCTTGACATCCAATGTATCCCTGCAAAGTTTGGTGAAGATCTGAGTATGTCGTCTTTGACCTTATCTGGAACATCCTTTCTGAAAATTTGAAAACTCTTAAAAAATTCGTCCAAAATCTTGATGTCTCCAATCTCTTGTTTTGTACGTTTTTTCAACGTGTCTTGACATCCAATGTATCCCTGCAAAGTTTGGTGAAGATCTGAGTATGTAGTTTTTGACCTTATATGGAACCTCCCATCTGAAAATTTGAAAATTCCTAAAAAATCCGTCTAAAATCTTGATGTCCCCAATCCTATGTTTTGTATGTTTTTTCCACGTGTCTTGACATCCAATGTATTTCTGCAAAGTTTGGTGAAGATCTGAGTATGTCGTTTTTGACCTTATCTGGAACATCCTTTCTGAAAATTTGAAAATTCTTAAAAAATTCGTCCAAAATCTTGATGTCTCCAATCTCTTGTTTTGTACGTTTTTTCCACGTGTCTTGACCTCCAATGTATCCCTGCAATGTTTGGTGAAGATCTGAGTCTGTAGTTTTTGACCTTATATGGAACCTCCCATCTGAAAATTTGAAAATTCTTAAAAAATTCGACCAAAATCTTGATGTCTCCAATCCTATGTTTTGTATGTTTTTCCACGTGTCTTGACATCCAATGTATCCATGCAAAGTTTGGTGAAGATCTGAGTAAGTAGTTTTTGACCTTATCTGGAACCTCCCATCTGAAAATTTGAAAATTTTTAAAAAATTCGTCCAAAATCTTGATGTCTCCAATCTCTTGTTTTGTATGTTTTTTCCACGTGTCTTGACCTCCAATGTATCCCTGCAATGTTTGGTGAAGATTTGAGTATGTAGTTTTTGACCTTATATGGAACCTCATATCTGATAATTTGGAAATTCTTAAAAAATTCAACCAAAATCTTGATGTCTCCAATCCTATGTTTTGTATGTTTTTTCCACGTGCCTTGACATCCAATGTATCCATGCAAAGTTTGGTGAAGATCTGAGTATGTAGTTTTTGACCTTATATGGAACCTCCTATCTGAAAATTTGAAAATTCTTAAAAAATTCGTCCAAAATCTTGATGTCTCCAATCTCTTGTTTTGTACGTTTTTTCCACGTGTCTTGACATCCAATGTATCCCTGCAAAGTTTGGTGAAGATCTGAGTATGTAGTTTTTGACCTTATCTGGAACCTCCCATCTGAAAATTTGAAAATTCCTAAAAAATCCGTCCAAAATCTTGATGACCTCAATCTCTTGTCTTGTATGTTTTTTCCACGTGTCTTGACATCCAATGTATCCATGCAAAGTTTGGTGAAGATCTGAGTATGTAGTTTTTGACCTTATATGGAACCTCATATCAGAAAATTTGAAAATTCTTAAAAAATTCGACCAAAATCTTGATGTCTCCAATCCTATGTTTTGTATGTTTTTTCCACGTGTCTTGACATCCAATGTATCCATGCAAAGTTTGGTGAAGATCTGAGTATGTAGTTTTTGACCTTATATGGAACCTCCTATCTGAAAATTTGAGAATTCTTGAAAAATTCGTCCAAAATCTTGATGTCTCCAATCTCTTGTATTGTACGTTTTTTCCACGTGACTTGACATCCAATGTATCCCTGCAAAGTTTGGTGAAGATCTGAGTATGTAGTTTTTGACCTTATCTGGAACCTCCCATCTGAAAATTTGAAAATTCCTAAAAAATCCGTCCAAAATCTTGATGACCCCAATCTCTTGTTTTGTACGTTTTTTCCACGTGTCTTGACATCCAATGTATCCCTGCAATGTTTGGTGAAGATCTGAGTATGTAGTTTTTGACCTTATATGGAACCTCTTATCTGAAATTTTGAAAATTCTTAAAAATATTTGACCAAAATCTTGATGTCCCCAATCCTATGTTTTGTATGTTTTTTCCACGTGTCTTGACATCCAATGTATTTCTGCAAAGTTTGGTGAAGATCTGAGTATGTCGTTTTTGACCTTATCTGGAACATCCTTTCTGAAAATTTGAAAATTCTTAAAAAATTCGTCCAAAATCTTGATGTCTCCAATCTCTTGTTTTGTACGTTTTTTCCACGTGTCTTGACATCCAATGTATCCCTGCAAAGTTTGGTGAAGATCTGAGTATGTAGTTTTTGACCTTATATAGAACCTCCCATCTGAAAATTTGAAAATTCTTAAAAAATTCGACCAAAATCTTGATGTCTCCAATCCTATGTTTTGTATGTTTTTTTTCACGTGTCTTGACATCCAATGTATCCATGCAAAGTTTGGTGAAGATCTGAGTATGTAGTTTTTGACCTTATCTGGAACCTCCCATCTGAAAATTTGAAAATTTTTAAAAAATTCGTCCAAAATCTTGATGTCTCCAATCTCTTGTTTTATACGTTTTTTCCACGTGTCTTGACATCCAATGTATCCCTGCAAAGTTTGGTGAAGATCTGAGTATGTAGTTTTTGACCTTATATGGAACCTCCTATCTGAAAATTTGAAAATTCTAAAAAAATTCGTCCAAAATCTTGATGTCTCCAATCTCTTGTTTTATACGTTTTTTCCACGTGTCTTGACATCCAATGTATCCCTGCAAAGTTTGGTGAAGATCTGAGTATGTAGTTTTTGACCTTATATGGAACCTCCCATCTGAAAATTTGAAAATTCCTAAAAAATCCGTCTAAAATCTTGATGTCCCCAATCCTATGTTTTGTATGTTTTTTCCACGTGTCTTGACATCCAATGTATTTCTGCAAAGTTTGGTGAAGATCTGAGTATGTCGTTTTTGACCTTATCTGGAACATCCTTTCTGAAAATTTGAAAATTCTTAAAAAATTCGTCCAAAATCTTGATGTCTCCAATCTCTTGTTTTGTACGTTTTTTCCACGTGTCTTTACCTCCAATGTATCCCTGCAATGTTTGGTGAAGATCTGAGTATGTAGTTTTTGACCTTATATGGAACCTCCTATCTGAAAATTTGAAAATTCTAAAAAAATTTGACCAAAATCTTGATGTCCCCAATCCTATGTTTTGTATGTTTTTTCCACGTGTCTTGACATCCAATGTATCCCTGCAAAGTTTGGTGAAGATCTGAGTATGTCGTTTTTGACCTTATCTGGAACATCCTTTCTGAAAATTTGAAAATTCTTAAAAAATTCGTCCAAAATCTTGATGTCTCCAATCTCTTGTTTTGTACGTTTTTTCCACGTGTCTTGACATCCAATGTATCCCTGCAAAGTTTGGTGAAGATCTGAGTATGTAGTTTTTGACCTTATATGGAACCTCCCATCTGAAAATTTGAAAATTCTTAAAAAATCCGTCTAAAATCTTGATGTCCCCAATCCTATGTTTTGTATGTTTTTTCCACGTGTCTTGACATCCAATGTATTTCTGCAAAGTTTGGTGAAGATCTGAGTATGTCGTTTTTGACCTTATCTGGAACATCCTTTCTGAAAATTTGAAAATTCTTAAAAAATTCGTCCAAAATCTTGATGTCTCCAATCTCTTGTTTTGTACGTTTTTTCCACGTGTCTTGACCTCCAATGTATCCCTGCAATTTTTGGTGAAGATCTGAGTATGTAGTTTTTGACCTTATATGGAACCTCCTATCTGAAAATTTGAAAATTCTTAAAAAATTTGACCAAAATCTTGATGTCCCCAATCCTATGTTTTGTATGTTTTTTCCACGTGTCTTGACATCCAATGTATCCCTGCAAAGTTTGGTGAAGATCTGAGTATGTCGTTTTTGACCTTATCTGGAACATCCTTTCTGAAAATTTGAAAATTCTTAAAAAATTCGTCCAAAATCTTGATGTCTCCAATCTCTTGTTTTGTACGTTTTTTCCACGTGTCTTGACATCCAATGTATCCCTGCAATGTTTGGTGAAGATCTGAGTATGTAGTTTTTGACTTTATATGGAACCTCCTATCTGAAAATTTGAAAATTCTTAAAAAATTTGACCAAAATCTTGATGTCCCCAAACCTATGTTTTGTATGTTTTTTCCACGTGTCTTGACATCCAATGTATCCCTGCAAAGTTTGGTGAAGATCTGAGTATGTCGTTTTTGACCTTATCTGACAAAAACATCCTTTCTGAAAATTTGAAAATTCTTAAAAAATTCGTCCAAAATCTTGATGTCTCCAATCTCTTGTTTTGTACGTTTTTTCCACGTGTCATGACATCCAATGTATCCCTGCAAAGTTTGGTGAAGATCTGAGTATGTAGTTTTTGACCTTATATGGAACCTACTTTCTGAAAATTTGAAAATTCTTAAAAAATTCGTCCAAAATCTTGATGTCTCCAATCTCTTGTTTTGTACGTTTTTTCCAAGTGTCTTGACATCCAATGTATCCCTGCAAAGTTTGGTGAAGATCTGAGTATGTAGTTTTTGACCTTATCTGGAACCTCCCATCTGAAAATTTGAAAATTCCTAAAAAATCCGTCCAAAATCTTGATGACCTCAATCTCTTGTTTTGTACGTTTTTTCCACGTGTCTTGACATCCAATGTATCCCTGCAAAGTTTGGTGAAGATCTGAGTATGTAGTTTTTGACCTTATATGGAACCTCCCATCTGAAAATTTGAAAATTCCTAAAAAATCCGTCTAAAATCTTGATGTCCCCAATCCTATGTCTTGTATGTTTTTTCCACGTGTCTTGACATCCAATGTATCCCTGCAAAGTTTGGTGAAGATCTGAGTATGTAGTTTTTGACCTTATATGGAACCTCCTATCTGAAAATTTGAAAATTCTTAAAAAATTCGACCAAAATCTTGATGTCTCCAATCCTATGTTTTGTATGTTTTTTCCACGTGTCTTGACATCCAATGTATCCATGCAAAGTTTGGTGAAGATCTGAGTATGTAGTTTTTGACCTTATATGGAACCTCCTATCTGAAAATTTGAGAATTCTTGAAAAATTCGTCCAAAATCTTGATGTCCCCAATCTCTTGTATTGTACGTTTTTTCCACGTGTCTTGACATCGAATGTATCCCTGCAAAGTTTGGTGAAGATCTGAGTATGTAGTTTTTGACCTTATCTGGAACCTCCCATCTGAAAATTTGAAAATTCCTAAAAAATCCGTCCAAAATCTTGATGACCTCAATCTCTTGTTTTGTACGTTTTTTCCACGTGTCTTGACATCCAATGTATTTCTGCAAAATTTGGTGAAGATCTGAGTATGTAGTTTTTGACCTTATATGGAACCTCCCATCTGAAAATTTGAAAATTCTTAAAAAATTCAACCAAAATCTTGATATCTCCAATCCTATGTTTTGTATGTTTTTTCCACGTGTCTTGACATCCAATGTATCCATGCAAAGTTTGGTGAAGATCTGAGTATGTAGTTTTTGACCTTATCTGGAACCTCCCATCTGAAAATTTGAAAATTTTTAAAAAAATCGTCCAAAATCTTGATGTCTCCAATCTCTTGTTTTATACGTTTTTTCCACGTGTCTTGACCTCCAATGTATCCCTGCAATGTTTGGTGAAGATCTGAGTATGTAGTTTTTGACCTTATATGGAACCTCCTATCTGAAAATTTGAAAATTCTTAAAAAATTTGACCAAAATCTTGATGTCCCCAATCCTATGTTTTGTATGTTTTTTCCACGTGTCTTGACATCCAATGTATCCCTGCAAAGTTTGGTGAAGATCTGAGTATGTCGTTTTTGACCTTATCTGGAACCTCATTTCTGAAAATTTGAAAATTCCTCAAAAATTCGTCCAAAATCTTGATGTCTCCAATCTCTTGTTTTGTACGTTTTTTCCACGTGTCTTGACATCCAATGTATCCCTGCAAAGTTTGGTGAAGATCTGAGTATGTAGTTTTTGACCTTATATGGAACCTCCTTTCTGAAAATTTGAAAATTCTTAAAAAATTCGTCCAAAATCTTGATGTCTCCAATCTCTTGTTTTGTACGTTTTTTCCACGTGTCTTGACATCCAATGTATCCCTGCAAAGTTTGGTGAAGATCTGAGTATGTAGTTTTTGACCTTATATGGAACCTCCCATCTGAAAATTAGAAAATTCCTAAAAAATCCGTCTAAAATCTTGATGTCCCCAATCCTATGTTTTGTATGTTTTTCCACGTGTCTTGACATCCAATGTATTTCTGCAAAGTTTGGTGAAGATCTGAGTATGTCGTTTTTGACCTTATCTGGAACATCCTTTCTGAAAATTTGAAAATTCTTAAAAAAATCTTCCAAAATCTTGATGTCTCCAATCTCTTGTTTTGTACGTTTTTTCCACGTGTCTTGACCTCCAATGTATCCCTGCAATGTTTGGTGAAGATCTGAGTATGTAGTTTTTGACCTTATATGGAACCTCCTATCTGAAAATTTGAAAATTCTTAAAATATTTGACCAAAATCTTGATGTCCCCAATCCTATGTTTTGTATGTTTTTTCCACGTGTCTTGACATCCAATGTATCCCTGCAAAGTTTGGTGAAGATCTGAGTATGTCGTTTTTGACCTTATCTGGAACATCCTTTCTGAAAATTTGAAAATTCTTAAAAAATTCGTCCAAAATCTTGATGTCTCCAATCTCTTGTTTTGTACGTTTTTTCAACGTGTCTTGACATCCAATGTATCCCTGCAAAGTTTGGTGAAGATCTGAGTATGTAGTTTTTGACCTTATATGGAACCTCCCATCTGAAAATTTGAAAATTCCTAAAAAATCCGTCTAAAATCTTGATGTCCCCAATCCTATGTTTTGTATGTTTTTTCCACGTGTCTTGACATCCAATGTATTTCTGCAAAGTTTGGTGAAGATCTGAGTATGTCGTTTTTGACCTTATCTGGAACATCCTTTCTGAAAATTTGAAAATTCTTAAAAAATTCGTCCAAAATCTTGATGTCTCCAATCTCTTGTTTTGTACGTTTTTTCCACCTGTCTTGACCTCCAATGTATCCCTGCAATGTTTGGTGAAGATCTGAGTATGTAGTTTTTGACCTTATATGGAACCTCCCATCTGAAAATTTGAAAATTCTTAAAAAATTTGACCAAAATCTTGATGTCCCCAATCCTATGTTTTGTATGTTTTTTCCACGTGTCTTGACATCCAATGTATCCCTGCAAAGTTTGGTGAAGATCTGAGTATGTCGTTTTTGACCTTATCTGGAACATCCTTTCTGAAAATTTGAAAATTCTTAAAAAATTCGTCCAAAATCTTGATGTCTCCAATCTCTTGTTTTGTACGTTTTTTCCACGTGTCTTGACCTCCAATGTATCCCTGCAATGTTTGGTGAAGATCTGAGTATGTAGTTTTTGACTTTATATGGAACCTCCTATCTGAAAATTTGAAAATTCTTAAAAAATTTGACCAAAATCTTGATGTCCCCAATCCTATGTTTTGTATGTTTTTTCCACGTGTCTTGACATCCAATGTATCCCTGCAAAGTTTGGTGAAGATCTGAGTATGTAGTTTTTGACCTTATCTGGAACCTCCCATCTGAAAATTTGAAAATTTTTAAAAAATTCGTCCAAAATCTTGATGTCTCCAATCTCTTGTTTTATACGTTTTTTCCACGTGTCTTGACATCCAATGTATCCCTGCAAAGTTTGGTGAAGATCTGAGTATGTAGTTTTTGACCTTATATGGAACCTCCTATCTGAAAATTTGATAATTCTAAAAAAATTCGTCCAAAATCTTGATGTCTCCAATCTCTTGTTTTATACGTTTTTTCCACGTGTCTTGACATCCAATGTATCCCTGCAAAGTTTGGTGAAGATCTGAGTATGTAGTTTTTGACCTTATATGGAACCTCCCATCTGAAAATTTGAAAATTCCTAAAAAATCCGTCTAAAATCTTGATGTCCCCAATCCTATGTTTTGTATGTTTTTTCCACGTGTCTTGACATCCAATGTATTTCTGCAAAGTTTGGTGAAGATCTGAGTATGTCGTTTTTGACCTTATCTGGAACATCCTTTCTGAAAATTTGAAAATTCTTAAAAAATTCGTCCAAAATCTTGATGTCTCCAATCTCTTGTTTTGTACGTTTTTTCCACGTGTCTTTACCTCCAATGTATCCCTGCAATGTTTGGTGAAGATCTGAGTATGTAGTTTTTGACCTTATATGGAACCTCCTATCTGAAAATTTGAAAATTCTAAAAAAATTTGACCAAAATCTTGATGTCCCCAATCCTATGTTTTGTATGTTTTTTCCACGTGTCTTGACATCCAATGTATCCCTGCAAAGTTTGGTGAAGATCTGAGTATGTCGTTTTTGACCTTATCTGGAACATCCTTTCTGAAAATTTGAAAATTCTTAAAAAATTCGTCCAAAATCTTGATGTCTCCAATCTCTTGTTTTGTACGTTTTTTCCACGTGTCTTGACATCCAATGTATCCCTGCAAAGTTTGGTGAAGATCTGAGTATGTAGTTTTTGACCTTATATGGAACCTCCCATCTGAAAATTTGAAAATTCTTAAAAAATCCGTCTAAAATCTTGATGTCCCCAATCCTATGTTTTGTATGTTTTTTCCACGTGTCTTGACATCCAATGTATTTCTGCAAAGTTTGGTGAAGATCTGAGTATGTCGTTTTTGACCTTATCTGGAACATCCTTTCTGAAAATTTGAAAATTCTTAAAAAATTCGTCCAAAATCTTGATGTCTCCAATCTCTTGTTTTGTACGTTTTTTCCACGTGTCTTGACCTCCAATGTATCCCTGCAATTTTTGGTGAAGATCTGAGTATGTAGTTTTTGACCTTATATGGAACCTCCTATCTGAAAATTTGAAAATTCTTAAAAAATTTGACCAAAATCTTGAAGTCCCCAATCCTATGTTTTGTATGTTTTTTCCACGTGTCTTGACATCCAATGTATCCCTGCAAAGTTTGGTGAAGATCTGAGTATGTCGTTTTTGACCTTATCTGGAACATCCTTTCTGAAAATTTGAAAATTCTTCAAAAATTCGTCCAAAATCTTGATGTCTCCAATCTCTTGTTTTGTACGTTTTTTCCACGTGTCTTGACATCCAATGTATCCCTGCAATGTTTGGTGAAGATCTGAGTATGTAGTTTTTGACTTTATATGGAACCTCCTATCTGAAAATTTGAAAATTCTTAAAAAATTTGACCAAAATCTTGATGTCCCCAAACCTATGTTTTGTATGTTTTTTCCACGTGTCTTGACATCCAATGTATCCCTGCAAAGTTTGGTGAAGATCTGAGTATGTCGTTTTTGACCTTATCTGACAAAAACATCCTTTCTGAAAATTTGAAAATTCTTAAAAAATTCGTCCAAAATCTTGATGTCTCCAATCTCTTGTTTTGTACGTTTTTTCCACGTGTCATGACATCCAATGTATCCCTGCAAAGTTTGGTGAAGATCTGAGTATGTAGTTTTTGACCTTATATGGAACCTACTTTCTGAAAATTTGAAAATTCTTAAAAAATTCGTCCAAAATCTTGATGTCTCCAATCTCTTGTTTTGTACGTTTTTTCCACGTGTCTTGACATCCAATGTATCCCTGCAAAGTTTGGTGAAGATCTGAGTATGTAGTTTTTGACCTTATCTGGAACCTCCCATCTGAAAATTTGAAAATTCCTAAAAAATCCGTCCAAAATCTTGATGACCTCAATCTCTTGTTTTGTACGTTTTTTCCACGTGTCTTGACATCCAATGTATCCCTGCAAAGTTTGGTGAAGATCTGAGTATGTAGTTTTTGACCTTATATGGAACCTCCCATCTGAAAATTTGAAAATTCCTAAAAAATCCGTCTAAAATCTTGATGTCCCCAATCCTATGTCTTGTATGTTTTTTCCACGTGTCTTGACATCCAATGTATCCCTGCAAAGTTTGGTGAAGATCTGAGTATGTAGTTTTTGACCTTATATGGAACCTCCTATCTGAAAATTTGAAAATTCTTAAAAAATTCGACCAAAATCTTGATGTCTCCAATCCTATGTTTTGTATGTTTTTTCCACGTGTCTTGACATCCAATGTATCCATGCAAAGTTTGGTGAAGATCTGAGTATGTAGTTTTTGACCTTATATGGAACCTCCTATCTGAAAATTTGAGAATTCTTGAAAAATTCGTCCAAAATCTTGATGTCCCCAATCTCTTGTATTGTACGTTTTTTCCACGTGTCTTGACATCGAATGTATCCCTGCAAAGTTTGGTGAAGATCTGAGTATGTAGTTTTTGACCTTATCTGGAACCTCCCATCTGAAAATTTGAAAATTCCTAAAAAATCCGTCCAAAATCTTGATGACCTCAATCTCTTGTTTTGTATGTTTTTTCCACGTGTCTTGACATCCAATGTATTTCTGCAAAATTTGGTGAAGATCTGAGTATGTAGTTTTTGACCTTATATGGAACCTCCCATCTGAAAATTTAAAATTCTTAAAAAATTCAACCAAAATCTTGATATCTCCAATCCTATGTTTTGTATGTTTTTTCCACGTGTCTTGACATCCAATGTATCCATGCAAAGTTTGGTGAAGATCTGAGTATGTAGTTTTTGACCTTATCTGGAACCTCCCATCTGAAAATTTGAAAATTTTTAAAAAAATCGTCCAAAATCTTGATGTCTCCAATCTCTTGTTTTATACGTTTTTTCCACGTGTCTTGACCTCCAATGTATCCCTGCAATGTTTGGTGAAGATCTGAGTATGTAGTTTTTGACCTTATATTTAACCTCCTATCTGAAAATTTTAAAATTCTTAAAAAATTTGACCAAAATCTTGATGTCCCCAATCCTATGTTTTGTATGTTTTTTCCACGTGTCTTGACATCCAATGTATCCCTGCAAAGTTTGGTGAATATCTGAGTATGTCGTTTTTGACCTTATCTGGAACCTCATTTCTGAAAATTTGAAAATTCCTCAAAAATTCGTCCAAAATCTTGATGTCTCCAATCTCTTGTTTTGTACGTTTTTTCCACGTGTCTTGACATCCAATGTATCCCTGCAAAGTTTGGTGAAGATCTGAGTATGTAGTTTTTGACCTTATATGGAACCTCCTTTCTGAAAATTTGAAAATTCTTAAAAAATTCGTCCAAAATCTTGATGTCTCCAATCTCTTGTTTTGTACGTTTTTTCCACGTGTCTTGACATCCAATGTATCCCTGCAAAGTTTGGTGAAGATCTGAGTATGTAGTTTTTGACCTTATATGGAACCTCCCATCTGAAAATTTGAAAATTCCTAAAAAATCCGTCTAAAATCTTGATGTCCCCAATCCTATGTTTTGTATGTTTTTCCACGTGTCTTGACATCCAATGTATTTCTGCAAAGTTTGGTGAAGATCTGAGTATGTCGTTTTTGACCTTATCTGGAACATCCTTTCTGAAAATTTGAAAATTCTTAAAAAAATCTTCCAAAATCTTGATGTCTCCAATCTCTTGTTTTGTACGTTTTTTCCACGTGTCTTGACCTCCAATGTATCCCTGCAATGTTTGGTGAAGATCTGAGTATGTAGTTTTTGACCTTATATGGAACCTCCTATCTGAAAATTTGAAAATTCTTAAAATATTTGACCAAAATCTTGATGTCCCCAATCCTATGTTTTGTATGTTTTTTCCACGTGTCTTGACATCCAATGTATCCCTGCAAAGTTTGGTGAAGATCTGAGTATGTCGTTTTTGACCTTATCTGGAACATCCTTTCTGAAAATTTGAAAATTCTTAAAAAATTCGTCCAAAATCTTGATGTCTCCAATCTCTTGTTTTGTACGTTTTTTCAACGTGTCTTGACATCCAATGTATTCCTGCAAAGTTTGGTGAAGATCTGAGTATGTAGTTTTTGACCTTATATGGAACCTCCCATCTGAAAATTTGAAAATTCCTAAAAAATCCGTCTAAAATCTTGATGTCCCCAATCCTATGTTTTGTATGTTTTTTCCACGTGTCTTGACATCCAATGTATTTCTGCAAAGTTTGGTGAAGATCTGAGTATGTCGTTTTTGACCTTATCTGGAACCTCCCATCTGAAAATTTGAAAATTTTTAAAAAATTCGTCCAAAATCTTGATGTCTCCAATCTCTTGTTTTATACGTTTTTTCCACGTGTCTTGACATCCAATGTATCCCTGCAAAGTTTGGTGAAGATCTGAGTATGTAGTTTTTGACCTTATATGGAACCTCCTATCTGAAAATTTGATAATTCTAAAAAAATTCGTCCAAAATCATGATGTCTCCAATCTCTTGTTTTATACGTTTTTTCCACGTGTCTTGACATCCAATGTATCCCTGCAAAGTTTGGTGAAGATCTGAGTATGTAGTTTTTGACCTTATATGGAACCTCCCATCTGAAAATTTGAAAATTCCTAAAAAATCCGTCTAAAATCTTGATGTCCCCAATCCTATGTTTTGTATGTTTTTTCCACGTGTCTTGACATCCAATGTATTTCTGCAAAGTTTGGTGAAGATCTGAGTATGTCGTTTTTGACCTTATCTGGAACATCCTTTCTGAAAATTTGAAAATTCTTAAAAAATTCGTCCAAAATCTTGATGTCTCCAATCTCTTGTTTTGTACGTTTTTTCCACGTGTCTTTACCTCCAATGTATCCCTGCAATGTTTGGTGAAGATCTGAGTATGTAGTTTTTGACCTTATATGGAACCTCCTATCTGAAAATTTGAAAATTCTAAAAAAATTTGACCAAAATCTTGATGTCCCCAATCCTATGTTTTGTATGTTTTTTCCACGTGTCTTGACATCCAATGTATCCCTGCAAAGTTTGGTGAAGATCTGAGTATGTCGTTTTTGACCTTATCTGGAACATCCTTTCTGAAAATTTGAAAATTCTTAAAAAATTCGTCCAAAATCTTGATGTCTCCAATCTCTTGTTTTGTACGTTTTTTCCACGTGTCTTGACATCCAATGTATCCCTGCAAAGTTTGGTGAAGATCTGAGTATGTAGTTTTTGACCTTATATGGAACCTCCCATCTGAAAATTTGAAAATTCTTAAAAAATCCGTCTAAAATCTTGATGTCCCCAATCCTATGTTTTGTATGTTTTTTCCACGTGTCTTGACATCCAATGTATTTCTGCAAAGTTTGGTGAAGATCTGAGTATGTCGTTTTTGACCTTATCTGGAACATCCTTTCTGAAAATTTGAAAATTCTTAAAAAATTCGTCCAAAATCTTGATGTCTCCAATCTCTTGTTTTGTACGTTTTTTCCACGTGTCTTGACCTCCAATGTATCCCTGCAATTTTTGGTGAAGATCTGAGTATGTAGTTTTTGACCTTATATGGAACCTCCTATCTGAAAATTTGAAAATTCTTAAAAAATTTGACCAAAATCTTGATGTCCCCAATCCTATGTTTTGTATGTTTTTTCCACGTGTCTTGACATCCAATGTATCCCTGCAAAGTTTGGTGAAGAACTGAGTATGTCGTTTTTGACCTTATCTGGAACATCCTTTCTGAAAATTTGAAAATTCTTCAAAAATTCGTCCAAAATCTTGATGTCTCCAATCTCTTGTTTTGTACGTTTTTTCCACGTGTCTTGACATCCAATGTATCCCTGCAATGTTTGGTGAAGATCTGAGTATGTAGTTTTTGACTTTATATGGAACCTCCTATCTGAAAATTTGAAAATTCTTAAAAAATTTGACCAAAATCTTGATGTCCCCAAACCTATGTTTTGTATGTTTTTTCCACGTGTCTTGACATCCAATGTATCCCTGCAAAGTTTGGTGAAGATCTGAGTATGTCGTTTTTGACCTTATCTGACAAAAACATCCTTTCTGAAAATTTGAAAATTCTTAAAAAATTCGTCCAAAATCTTGATGTCTCCAATCTCTTGTTTTGTACGTTTTTTCCACGTGTCATGACATCCAATGTATCCCTGCAAAGTTTGGTGAAGATCTGAGTATGTAGTTTTTGACCTTATATGGAACCTACTTTCTGAAAATTTGAAAATTCTTAAAAAATTCGTCCAAAATCTTGATGTCTCCAATCTCTTGTTTTGTACGTTTTTTCCACGTGTCTTGACATCCAATGTATCCCTGCAAAGTTTGGTGAAGATCTGAGTATGTAGTTTTTGACCTTATCTGGAACCTCCCATCTGAAAATTTGAAAATTCCTAAAAAATCCGTCCAAAATCTTGATGACCTCAATCTCTTGTTTTGTACGTTTTTTCCACGTGTCTTGACATCCAATGTATCCCTGCAAAGTTTGGTGAAGATCTGAGTATGTAGTTTTTGACCTTATATGGAACCTCCCATCTGAAAATTTGAAAATTCCTAAAAAATCCGTCTAAAATCTTGATGTCCCCAATCCTATGTCTTGTATGTTTTTTCCACGTGTCTTGACATCCAATGTATCCCTGCAAAGTTTGGTGAAGATCTGAGTATGTAGTTTTTGACCTTATATGGAACCTCCTATCTGAAAATTTGAAAATTCTTAAAAAATTCGACCAAAATCTTGATGTCTCCAATCCTATGTTTTGTATGTTTTTTCCACGTGTCTTGACATCCAATGTATCCATGCAAAGTTTGGTGAAGATCTGAGTATGTAGTTTTTGACCTTATATGGAACCTCCTATCTGAAAATTTGAGAATTCTTGAAAAATTCGTCCAAAATCTTGATGTCCCCAATCTCTTGTATTGTACGTTTTTTCCACGTGTCTTGACATCGAATGTATCCCTGCAAAGTTTGGTGAAGATCTGAGTATGTAGTTTTTGACCTTATCTGGAACCTCCCATCTGAAAATTTGAAAATTCCTAAAAAATCCGTCCAAAATCTTGATGACCTCAATCTCTTGTTTTGTATGTTTTTTCCACGTGTCTTGACATCCAATGTATTTCTGCAAAATTTGGTGAAGATCTGAGTATGTAGTTTTTGACCTTATCTGGAACCTCCCATCTGAAAATTTAAAATTCTTAAAAAATTCAACCAAAATCTTGATATCTCCAATCCTATGTTTTGTATGTTTTTTCCACGTGTCTTGACATCCAATGTATCCATGCAAAGTTTGGTGAAGATCTGAGTATGTAGTTTTTGACCTTATCTGGAACCTCCCATCTGAAAATTTGAAAATTTTTAAAAAAATCGTCCAAAATCTTGATGTCTCCAATCTCTTGTTTTATACGTTTTTTCCACGTGTCTTGACCTCCAATGTATCCCTGCAATGTTTGGTGAAGATCTGAGTATGTAGTTTTTGACCTTATATTTAACCTCCTATCTGAAAATTTGAAAATTCTTAAAAAATTTGACCAAAATCTTGATGTCCCCAATCCTATGTTTTGTATGTTTTTTCCACGTGTCTTGACATCCAATGTATCCCTGCAAAGTTTGGTGAAGATCTGAGTATGTCGTTTTTGACCTTATCTGGAACCTCATTTCTGAAAATTTGAAAATTCCTCAAAAATTCGTCCAAAATCTTGATGTCTCCAATCTCTTGTTTTGTACGTTTTTTCCACTTGTCTTGACATCCAATGTATCCCTGCAAAGTTTGGTGAAGATCTGAGTATGTAGTTTTTGACCTTATATGGAACCTCCTTTCTGAAAATTTGAAAATTCTTAAAAAATTCGTCCAAAATCTTGATGTCTCCAATCTCTTGTTTTGTACGTTTTTTCCACGTGTCTTGACATCCAATGTATCCCTGCAAAGTTTGGTGAAGATCTGAGTATGTAGTTTTTGACCTTATATGGAACCTCCCATCTGAAAATTTGAAAATTCCTAAAAAATCCGTCTAAAATCTTGATGTCCCCAATCCTATGTTTTGTATGTTTTTCCACGTGTCTTGACATCCAATGTATTTCTGCAAAGTTTGGTGAAGATCTGAGTATGTCGTTTTTGACCTTATCTGGAACATCCTTTCTGAAAATTTGAAAATTCTTAAAAAAATCTTCCAAAATCTTGATGTCTCCAATCTCTTGTTTTGTACGTTTTTTCCACGTGTCTTGACCTCCAATGTATCCCTGCAATGTTTGGTGAAGATCTGAGTATGTAGTTTTTGACCTTATATGGAACCTCCTATCTGAAAATTTGAAAATTCTTAAAATATTTGACCAAAATCTTGATGTCCCCAATCCTATGTTTTGTATGTTTTTTCCACGTGTCTTGACATCCAATGTATCCCTGCAAAGTTTGGTGAAGATCTGAGTATGTCGTTTTTGACCTTATCTGGAACATCCTTTCTGAAAATTTGAAAATTCTTAAAAAATTCGTCCAAAATCTTGATGTCTCCAATCTCTTGTTTTGTACGTTTTTTCAACGTGTCTTGACATCCAATGTATCCCTGCAAAGTTTGGTGAAGATCTGAGTATGTAGTTTTTGACCTTATATGGAACCTCCCATCTGAAAATTTGAAAATTCCTAAAAAATCCGTCTAAAATCTTGATGTCCCCAATCCTATGTTTTGTATGTTTTTTCCACGTGTCTTGACATCCAATGTATTTCTGCAAAGTTTGGTGAAGATCTGAGTATGTCGTTTTTGACCTTATCTGGAACATCCTTTCTGAAAATTTGAAAATTCTTAAAAAATTCGTCCAAAATCTTGATGTCTCCAATCTCTTGTTTTGTACGTTTTTTCCACGTGTCTTGACCTCCAATGTATCCCTGCAATGTTTGGTGAAGATCTGAGTATGTAGTTTTTGACCTTATATGGAACCTCCCATCTGAAAATTTGAAAATTCTTAAAAAATTTGACCAAAATCTTGATGTCCCCAATCCTATGTTTTGTATGTTTTTTCCACGTGTCTTGACATCCAATGTATCCCTGCAAAGTTTGGTGAAGATCTGAGTATGTCGTTTTTGACCTTATCTGGAACATCCTTTCTGAAAATTTGAAAATTCTTAAAAAATTCGTCCAAAATCTTGATGTCTCCAATCTCTTGTTTTGTACGTTTTTTCCACGTGTCTTGACCTCCAATGTATCCCTGCAATGTTTGGTGAAGATCTGAGTATGTAGTTTTTGACCTTATATGGAACCTCCTATCTGAAAATTTGAAAATTCTTAAAAAATTTGACCAAAATCTTGATGTCCCCAATCCTATGTTTTGTATGTTTTTTCCACGTGTCTTGACATCCAATGTATCCCTGCAAAGTTTGGTGAAGATCTGAGTATGTCGTTTTTGACCTTATCTGGAACCTCATTTCTGAAAATTTGAAAATTCCTCAAAAATTCGTCCAAAATCTTGATGTCTCCAATCTCTTGTTTTGTACGTTTTTTCCACGTGTCTTGACATCCAATGTATCCCTGCAAAGTTTGGTGAAGATCTGAGTATGTAGTTTTTGACCTTATATGGAACCTCCTTTCTGAAAATTTGAAAATTCTTAAAAAAAAATTCGTCCAAAATCTTGATGTCTCCAATCTCTTGTTTTGTACGTTTTTTCCACGTGTCTTGACATCCAATGTATCCCTGCAAAGTTTGGTGAAGATCTGAGTATGTAGTTTTTGACCTTATATGGAACCTCCCATCTGAAAATTTGAAAATTCCTAAAAAATCCGTCTAAAATCTTGATGTCCCCAATCCTATGTTTTGTATGTTTTTTCCACGTGTCTTGACATCCAATGTATTTCTGCAAAGTTTGGTGAAGATCTGAGTATGTCGTTTTTGACCTTATCTGGAACATCCTTTCTGAAAATTTGAAAATTCTTAAAAAAATCTTCCAAAATCTTGATGTCTCCAATCTCTTGTTTTGTACGTTTTTTCCACGTGTCTTGACCTCCAATGTATCCCTGCAATGTTTGGTGAAGATCTGAGTATGTAGTTTTTGACCTTATATGGAACCTCCTATCTGAAAATTTGAAAATTCTTAAAATATTTGACCAAAATCTTGATGTCCCCAATCCTATGTTTTGTATGTTTTTTCCACGTGTCTTGACATCCAATGTATCCCTGCAAAGTTTGGTGAAGATCTGAGTATGTCGTTTTTGACCTTATCTGGAACATCCTTTCTGAAAATTTGAAAATTCTTAAAAAATTCGTCCAAAATCTTGATGTCTCCAATCTCTTGTTTTGTACGTTTTTTCAACGTGTCTTGACATCCAATGTATCCCTGCAAAGTTTGGTGAAGATCTGAGTATGTAGTTTTTGACCTTATATGGAACCTCCCATCTGAAAATTTGAAAATTCCTAAAAAATCCCTCTAAAATCTTGATGTCCCCAATCCTATGTTTTGTATGTTTTTTCCACGTGTCTTGACATCCAATGTATTTCTGCAAAGTTTGGTGAAGATCTGAGTATGTCGTTTTTGACCTTATCTGGAACATCCTTTCTGAAAATTTGAAAATTCTTAAAAAATTCGTCCAAAATCTTGATGTCTCCAATCTCTTGTTTTGTACGTTTTTTCCACGTGTCTTGACCTCCAATGTATCCCTGCAATGTTTGGTGAAGATCTGAGTATGTAGTTTTTGACCTTATATGGAACCTCCCATCTGAAAATTTGAAAATTCTTAAAAAATTTGACCAAAATCTTGATGTCCCCAATCCTATGTTTTGTATGTTTTTTCCACGTGTCTTGACATCCAATGTATCCCTGCAAAGTTTGGTGAAGATCTGAGTATGTCGTTTTTGACCTTATCTGGAACATCCTTTCTGAAAATTTGAAAATTCTTAAAAAATTCGTCCAAAATCTTGATGTCTCCAATCTCTTGTTTTGTACGTTTTTTCCACGTGTCTTGACCTCCAATGTATCCCTGCAATGTTTGGTGAAGGTCTGAGTATGTAGTTTTTGACCTTATATGGAACCTCCTATCTGAAAATTTGAAAATTCTTAAAAAATTTGACCAAACCCTTGATGTCCCCAATCCTATGTTTTGTATGTTTTTTCTACGCGTCTTGACATCCAATGTATCCCTGCAAAGTTTGGTGAAGATCTGAGTATGTCGTTTTTGACCTTATCTGGAACATCCTTTCTGAAAATTTGAAAATTCTTAAAAAATTCGTCCAAAATCTTGATGTCTCCAATCTCTTGTTTTGTACGTTTTTTCCACGTGTAATGACATCCAATGTATCCCTGCAAAGTTTGGTGAAGATCTGAGTATGTAGTTTTTGACCTTATATGGAACCTCCTTTCTGAAAATTTGAAAATTCTTAAAAAATTCGTCCAAAATCTTGATGTCTCCAATCTCTTGTTTTGTACGTTTTTTCCACGTGTCTTGACATCCAATGTATCCCTGCAAAGTTTGGTGAAGATCTGACTATGTAGTTTTTGACCTTATATGGAACCTCCTATCTGAAAATTTGAAAATTCTTAAAAAATTCGACCAAAATCTTGATGTCTCCAATCCTATGTTTTGTATGTTTTTTCCACGTGTCTTGACATCCAATGTATCCATGCAAAGTTTGGTGAAGATCTGAGTATGTAGTTTTTGACCTTATATGGAACCTCCTATCTGAAAATTTGAGAATTCTTGAAAAATTCGTCCAAAATCTTGATGTCCCCAATCTCTTGTATTGTACGTTTTTTCCACGTGTCTTGACATCGAATGTATCCCTGCAAAGTTTGGTGAAGATCTGAGTATGTAGTTTTTGACCTTATCTGGAACCTCCCATCTGAAAATTTGAAAATTCCTAAAAAATCCGTCCAAAATCTTGATGACCTCAATCTCTTGTTTTGTACGTTTTTTCCACGTGTCTTGACATCCAATGTATTTCTGCAAAATTTGGTGAAGATCTGAGTATGTAGTTTTTGACCTTATATGGAACCTCCCATCTGAAAATTTGAAAATTCTTAAAAAATTCAACCAAAATCTTGATATCTCCAATCCTATGTTTTGTATGTTTTTTCCACGTGTCTTGACATCCAATGTATCCATGCAAAGTTTGGTGAAGATCTGAGTATGTAGTTTTTGACCTTATCTGGAACCTCCCATCTGAAAATTTGAAAATTTTTAAAAAAATCGTCCAAAATCTTGATGTCTCCAATCTCTTGTTTTATACGTTTTTTCCACGTGTCTTGACCTCCAATGTATCCCTGCAATGTTTGGTGAAGATCTGAGTATGTAGTTTTTGACCTTATATGGAACCTCCTATCTGAAAATTTGAAAATTCTTAAAAAATTTGACCAAAATCTTGATGTCCCCAATCCTATGTTTTGTATGTTTTTTCCACGTGTCTTGACATCCAATGTATCCCTGCAAAGTTTGGTGAAGATCTGAGTATGTCGTTTTTGACCTTATCTGGAACCTCATTTCTGAAAATTTGAAAATTCCTCAAAAATTCGTCCAAAATCTTGATGTCTCCAATCTCTTGTTTTGTACGTTTTTTCCACGTGTCTTGACATCCAATGTATCCCTGCAAAGTTTGGTGAAGATCTGAGTATGTCGTTTTTGACCTTATCTGGAACCTCATTTCTGAAAATTTGAAAATTCCTCAAAAATTCGTCCAAAATCTTGATGTCTCCAATCTCTTGTTTTGTACGTTTTTTCCACGTGTCTTGACATCCAATGTATCCCTGCAAAGTTTGGTGAAGATCTGAGTATGTAGTTTTTGACCTTATATGGAATCTCCTTTCTGAAAATTTGAAAATTCTTAAAAAATTCGTCCAAAATCTTGATGTCTCCAATCTCTTGTTTTGTACGTTTTTTCCACGTGTCTTGACATCCAATGTATCCCTGCAAAGTTTGGTGAAGATCTGAGTATGTAGTTTTTGACCTTATATGGAACCTCCCATCTGAAAATTTGAAAATTCCTAAAAAATCCGTCTAAAATCTTGATGTCCCCAATCCTATGTTTTGTATGTTTTTTCCACGTGTCTTGACATCCAATGTATTTCTGCAAAGTTTGGTGAAGATCTGAGTATGTCGTTTTTGACCTTATCTGGAACATCCTTTCTGAAAATTTGAAAATTCTTAAAAAAATCTTCCAAAATCTTGATGTCTCCAATCTCTTGTTTTGTACGTTTTTTCCACGTGTCTTGACCTCCAATGTATCCCTGCAATGTTTGGTGAAGATCTGAGTATGTAGTTTTTGACCTTATATGGAACCTCCTATCTGAAAATTTGAAAATTCTTAAAATATTTGACCAAAATCTTGATGTCCCCAATCCTATGTTTTGTATGTTTTTTCCACGTGTCTTGACATCCAATGTATCCCTGCAAAGTTTGGTGAAGATCTGAGTATGTCGTTTTTGACCTTATCTGGAACATCCTTTCTGAAAATTTGAAAATTCTTAAAAAATTCGTCCAAAATCTTGATGTCTCCAATCTCTTGTTTTGTACGTTTTTTCAACGTGTCTTGACATCCAATGTATCCCTGCAAAGTTTGGTGAAGATCTGAGTATGTAGTTTTTGACCTTATATGGAACCTCCCATCTGAAAATTTGAAAATTCCTAAAAAATCCCTCTAAAATCTTGATGTCCCCAATCCTATGTTTTGTATGTTTTTTCCACGTGTCTTGACATCCAATGTATTTCTGCAAAGTTTGGTGAAGATCTGAGTATGTCGTTTTTGACCTTATCTGGAACATCCTTTCTGAAAATTTGAAAATTCTTAAAAAATTCGTCCAAAATCTTGATGTCTCCAATCTCTTGTTTTGTACGTTTTTTCCACGTGTCTTGACCTCCAATGTATCCCTGCAATGTTTGGTGAAGATCTGAGTATGTAGTTTTTGACCTTATATGGAACCTCCCATCTGAAAATTTGAAAATTCTTAAAAAATTTGACCAAAATCTTGATGTCCCCAATCCTATGTTTTGTATGTTTTTTCCACGTGTCTTGACATCCAATGTATCCCTGCAAAGTTTGGTGAAGATCTGAGTATGTCGTTTTTGACCTTATCTGGAACATCCTTTCTGAAAATTTGAAAATTCTTAAAAAATTCGTCCAAAATCTTGATGTCTCCAATCTCTTGTTTTGTACGTTTTTTCCACGTGTCTTGACCTCCAATGTATCCCTGCAATGTTTGGTGAAGATCTGAGTATGTAGTTTTTGACCTTATATGGAACCTCCTATCTGAAAATTTGAAAATTCTTAAAAAATTTGACCAAACCCTTGATGTCCCCAATCCTATGTTTTGTATGTTTTTTCTACGCGTCTTGACATCCAATGTATCCCTGCAAAGTTTGGTGAAGATCTGAGTATGTCGTTTTTGACCTTATCTGGAACATCCTTTCTGAAAATTTGAAAATTCTTAAAAAATTCGTCCAAAATCTTGATGTCTCCAATCTCTTGTTTTGTACGTTTTTTCCACGTGTAATGACATCCAATGTATCCCTGCAAAGTTTGGTGAAGATCTGAGTATGTAGTTTTTGACCTTATATGGAACCTCCTTTCTGAAAATTTGAAAATTCTTAAAAAATTCGTCCAAAATCTTGATGTCTCCAATCTCTTGTTTTGTACGTTTTTTCCACGTGTCTTGACATCCAATGTATCCCTGCAAAGTTTGGTGAAGATCTGAGTATGTAGTTTTTGACCTTATATGGAACCTCCTATCTGAAAATTTGAAAATTCTTAAAAAATTCGACCAAAATCTTGATGTCTCCAATCCTATGTTTTGTATGTTTTTTCCACGTGTCTTGACATCCAATGTATCCATGCAAAGTTTGGTGAAGATCTGAGTATGTAGTTTTTGACCTTATATGGAACCTCCTATCTGAAAATTTGAGAATTCTTGAAAAATTCGTCCAAAATCTTGATGTCCCCAATCTCTTGTATTGTACGTTTTTTCCACGTGTCTTGACATCGAATGTATCCCTGCAAAGTTTGGTGAAGATCTGAGTATGTAGTTTTTGACCTTATCTGGAACCTCCCATCTGAAAATTTGAAAATTCCTAAAAAATCCGTCCAAAATCTTGATGACCTCAATCTCTTGTTTTGTACGTTTTTTCCACGTGTCTTGACATCCAATGTATTTCTGCAAAATTTGGTGAAGATCTGAGTATGTAGTTTTTGACCTTATATGGAACCTCCCATCTGAAAATTTGAAAATTCTTAAAAAATTCAACCAAAATCTTGATATCTCCAATCCTATGTTTTGTATGTTTTTTCCACGTGTCTTGACATCCAATGTATCCATGCAAAGTTTGGTGAAGATCTGAGTATGTAGTTTTTGACCTTATCTGGAACCTCCCATCTGAAAATTTGAAAATTTTTAAAAAAATCGTCCAAAATCTTGATGTCTCCAATCTCTTGTTTTATACGTTTTTTCCACGTGTCTTGACCTCCAATGTATCCCTGCAATGTTTGGTGAAGATCTGAGTATGTAGTTTTTGACCTTATATGGAACCTCCTATCTGAAAATTTGAAAATTCTTAAAAAATTTGACCAAAATCTTGATGTCCCCAATCCTATGTTTTGTATGTTTTTTCCACGTGTCTTGACATCCAATGTATCCCTGCAAAGTTTGGTGAAGATCTGAGTATGTCGTTTTTGACCTTATCTGGAACCTCATTTCTGAAAATTTGAAAATTCCTCAAAAATTCGTCCAAAATCTTGATGTCTCCAATCTCTTGTTTTGTACGTTTTTTCCACGTGTCTTGACATCCAATGTATCCCTGCAAAGTTTGGTGAAGATCTGAGTATGTCGTTTTTGACCTTATCTGGAACCTCATTTCTGAAAATTTGAAAATTCCTCACAAATTCGTCCAAAATCTTGATGTCTCCAATCTCTTGTTTTGTACGTTTTTTCCACGTGTCTTGACATCCAATGTATCCCTGCAAAGTTTGGTGAAGATCTGAGTATGTAGTTTTTGACCTTATATGGAACCTCCTTTCTGAAAATTTGAAAATTCTTAAAAAATTCGTCCAAAATCTTGATGTCTCCAATCTCTTGTTTTGTACGTTTTTTCCACGTGTCTTGACCTCCAATGTATCCCTGCAAAGTTTGGTGAAGATCTGAGTATGTAGTTTTTGACCTTATATGGAACCTCCCATCTGAAAATTTGAAAATTCCTAAAAAATCCGTCTAAAATCTTGATGTCCCCAATCCTATGTTTTGTATGTTTTTCCACGTGTCTTGACATCCAATGTATTTCTGCAAAGTTTGGTGAAGATCTGAGTATGTCGTTTTTTACCTTATCTGGAACATCCTTTCTGAAAATTTGAAAATTCTTAAAAAAATCTTCCAAAATCTTGATGTCTCCAATCTCTTGTTTTGTACGTTTTTTCCACGTGTCTTGACCTCCAATGTATCCCTGCAATGTTTGGTGAAGATCTGAGTATGTAGTTTTTGACCTTATATGGAACCTCCTATCTGAAAATTTGAAAATTCTTAAAATATTTGACCAAAATCTTGATGTCCCCAATCCTATGTTTTGTATGTTTTTTCCACGTGTCTTGACATCCAATGTATCCCTGCAAAGTTTGGTGAAGATCTGAGTATGTCGTTTTTGACCTTATCTGGAACATCCTTTCTGAAAATTTGAAAATTCTTAAAAAATTCGTCCAAAATCTTGATGTCTCCAATCTCTTGTTTTGTACGTTTTTTCAACGTGTCTTGACATCCAATGTATCCCTGCAAAGTTTGGTGAAAATCTGAGTATGTAGTTTTTGACCTTATATGGAACCTCCCATCTGAAAATTTGAAAATTCCTAAAAAATCCGTCTAAAATCTTGATGTCCCCAATCCTATGTTTTGTATGTTTTTTCCACGTGTCTTGACATCCAATGTATTTCTGCAAAGTTTGGTGAAGATCTGAGTATGTCGTTTTTGACCTTATCTGGAACATCCTTTCTGAAAATTTGAAAATTCTTAAAAAATTCGTCCAAAATCTTGATGTCTCCAATCTCTTGTTTTGTACGTTTTTTCCACGTGTCTTGACCTCCAATGTATCCCTGCAATGTTTGGTGAAGATCTGAGTATGTAGTTTTTGACCTTATATGGAACCTCCCATCTGAAAATTTGAAAATTCTTAAAAAATTTGACCAAAATCTTGATGTCCCCAATCCTATGTTTTGTATGTTTTTTCCACGTGTCTTGACATCCAATGTATCCCTGCAAAGTTTGGTGAAGATCTGAGTATGTCGTTTTTGACCTTATCTGGAACATCCTTTCTGAAAATTTGAAAATTCTTAAAAAATTCGTCCAAAATCTTGATGTCTCCAATCTCTTGTTTTGTACGTTTTTTCCACGTGTAATGACATCCAATGTATCCCTGCAAAGTTTGGTGAAGATCTGAGTATGTAGTTTTTGACCTTATATGGAACCTCCTTTCTGAAAATTTGAAAATTCTTAAAAAATTCGTCCAAAATCTTGATGTCTCCAATCTCTTGTTTTGTACGTTTTTTCCACGTGTCTTGACATCCAATGTATCCCTGCAAAGTTTGGTGAAGATCTGAGTATGTAGTTTTTGACCTTATATGGAACCTCCTATCTGAAAATTTGAAAATTCTTAAAAAATTCGACCAAAATCTTGATGTCTCCAATCCTATGTTTTGTATGTTTTTTCCACGTGTCTTGACATCCAATGTATCCATGCAAAGTTTGGTGAAGATCTGAGTATGTAGTTTTTGACCTTATATGGAACCTCCTATCTGAAAATTTGAGAATTCTTGAAAAATTCGTCCAAAATCTTGATGTCCCCAATCTCTTGTATTGTACGTTTTTTCCACGTGTCTTGACATCGAATGTATCCCTGCAAAGTTTGGTGAAGATCTGAGTATGTAGTTTTTGACCTTATCTGGAACCTCCCATCTGAAAATTTGAAAATTCCTAAAAAATCCGTCCAAAATCTTGATGACCTCAATCTCTTGTTTTGTACGTTTTTTCCACGTGTCTTGACATCCAATGTATTTCTGCAAAATTTGGTGAAGATCTGAGTATGTAGTTTTTGACCTTATATGGAACCTCCCATCTGAAAATTTGAAAATTCTTAAAAAATTCAACCAAAATCTTGATATCTCCAATCCTATGTTTTGTATGTTTTTTCCACGTGTCTTGACATCCAATGTATCCATGCAAAGTTTGGTGAAGATCTGAGTATGTAGTTTTTGACCTTATCTGGAACCTCCCATCTGAAAATTTGAAAATTTTTAAAAAAATCGTCCAAAATCTTGATGTCTCCAATCTCTTGTTTTATACGTTTTTTCCACGTGTCTTGACCTCCAATGTATCCCTGCAATGTTTGGTGAAGATCTGAGTATGTAGTTTTTGACCTTATATGGAACCTCCTATCTGAAAATTTGAAAATTCTTAAAAAATTTGACCAAAATTCTTGATGTCCCCAATCCTATGTTTTGTATGTTTTTTCCACGTGTCTTGACATCCAATGTATCCCTGCAAAGTTTGGTGAAGATCTGAGTATGTCGTTTTTGACCTTATCTGGAACCTCATTTCTGAAAATTTGAAAATTCCTCAAAAATTCGTCCAAAATCTTGATGTCTCCAATCTCTTGTTTTGTACGTTTTTTCCACGTGTCTTGACATCCAATGTATCCCTGCAAAGTTTGGTGAAGATCTGAGTATGTCGTTTTTGACCTTATCTGGAACCTCATTTCTGAAAATTTGAAAATTCCTCAAAAATTCGTCCAAAATCTTGATGTCTCCAATCTCTTGTTTTGTACGTTTTTTCCACGTGTCTTGACATCCAATGTATCCCTGCAAAGTTTGGTGAAGATCTGAGTATGTAGTTTTTGACCTTATATGGAACCTCCTTTCTGAAAATTTGAAAATTCTTAAAAAATTCGTCCAAAATCTTGATGTCTCCAATCTCTTGTTTTGTACGTTTTTTCCACGTGTCTTGACATCCAATGTATCCCTGCAAAGTTTGGTGAAGATCTGAGTATGTAGTTTTTGACCTTATATGGAACCTCCCATCTGAAAATTTGAAAATTCCTAAAAAATCCGTCTAAAATCTTGATGTCCCCAATCCTATGTTTTGTATGTTTTTCCACGTGTCTTGACATCCAATGTATTTCTGCAAAGTTTGGTGAAGATCTGAGTATGTCGTTTTTGACCTTATCTGGAACATCCTTTCTGAAAATTTGAAAATTCTTAAAAAAATCTTCCAAAATCTTGATGTCTCCAATCTCTTGTTTTGTACGTTTTTTCCACGTGTCTTGACCTCCAATGTATCCCTGCAATGTTTGGTGAAGATCTGAGTATGTAGTTTTTGACCTTATATGGAACCTCCTATCTGAAAATTTGAAAATTCTTAAAATATTTGACCAAAATCTTGATGTCCCCAATCCTATGTTTTGTATGTTTTTTCCACGTGTCTTGACATCCAATGTATCCCTGCAAAGTTTGGTGAAGATCTGAGTATGTCGTTTTTGACCTTATCTGGAACATCCTTTCTGAAAATTTGAAAATTCTTAAAAAATTCGTCCAAAATCTTGATGTCTCCAATCTCTTGTTTTGTACGTTTTTTCAACGTGTCTTGACATCCAATGTATCCCTGCAAAGTTTGGTGAAGATCTGAGTATGTAGTTTTTGACCTTATATGGAACCTCCCATCTGAAAATTTGAAAATTCCTAAAAAATCCGTCTAAAATCTTGATGTCCCCAATCCTATGTTTTGTATGTTTTTTCCACGTGTCTTGACATCCAATGTATTTCTGCAAAGTTTGGTGAAGATCTGAGTATGTCGTTTTTGACCTTATCTGGAACATCCTTTCTGAAAATTTGAAAATTCTTAAAAAATTCGTCCAAAATCTTGATGTCTCCAATCTCTTGTTTTGTACGTTTTTTCCACGTGTCTTGACCTCCAATGTATCCCTGCAATGTTTGGTGAAGATCTGAGTATGTAGTTTTTGACCTTATATGGAACCTCCCATCTGAAAATTTGAAAATTCTTAAAAAATTTGACCAAAATCTTGATGTCCCCAATCCTATGTTTTGTATGTTTTTTCCACGTGTCTTGACATCCAATGTATCCCTGCAAAGTTTGGTGAAGATCTGAGTATGTCGTTTTTGACCTTATCTGGAACATCCTTTCTGAAAATTTGAAAATTCTTAAAAAATTCGTCCAAAATCTTGATGTCTCCAATCTCTTGTTTTGTACGTTTTTTCCACGTGTCTTGACCTCCAATGTATCCCTGCAATGTTTGGTGAAGATCTGAGTATGTAGTTTTTGACCTTATATGGAACCTCCTATCTGAAAATTTGAAAATTCTTAAAAAATTTGACCAAAATCTTGATGTCCCCAATCCTATGTTTTGTATGTTTTTTCCACGTGTCTTGACATCCAATGTATCCCTGCAAAGTTTGGTGAAGATCTGAGTATGTCGTTTTTGACCTTATCTGGAACCTCATTTCTGAAAATTTGAAAATTCCTCAAAAATTCGTCCAAAATCTTGATGTCTCCAATCTCTTGTTTTGTACGTTTTTTCCACGTGTCTTGACATCCAATGTATCCCTGCAAAGTTTGGTGAAGATCTGAGTATGTAGTTTTTGACCTTATATGGAACCTCCTTTCTGAAAATTTGAAAATTCTTAAAAAATTCGTCCAAAACCTTGATGTCTCCAATCTCTTGTTTTGTACGTTTTTTCCACGTGTCTTGACATCCAATGTATCCCTGCAAAGTTTGGTGAAGATCTGAGTATGTAGTTTTTGACCTTATATGGAACCTCCCATCTGAAAATTTGAAAATTCCTAAAAAATCCGTCTAAAATCTTGATGTCCCCAATCCTATGTTTTGTATGTTTTTTCCACGTGTCTTGACATCCAATGTATTTCTGCAAAGTTTGGTGAAGATCTGAGTATGTCGTTTTTGACCTTATCTGGAACATCCTTTCTGAAAATTTGAAAATTCTTAAAAAAATCTTCCAAAATCTTGATGTCTCCAATCTCTTGTTTTGTACGTTTTTTCCACGTGTCTTGACCTCCAATGTATCCCTGCAATGTTTGGTGAAGATCTGAGTATGTAGTTTTTGACCTTATATGGAACCTCCTATCTGAAAATTTGAAAATTCTTAAAATATTTGACCAAAATCTTGATGTCCCCAATCCTATGTTTTGTATGTTTTTTCCACGTGTCTTGACATCCAATGTATCCCTGCAAAGTTTGGTGAAGATCTGAGTATGTCGTTTTTGACCTTATCTGGAACATCCTTTCTGAAAATTTGAAAATTCTTAAAAAATTCGTCCAAAATCTTGATGTCTCCAATCTCTTGTTTTGTACGTTTTTTCAACGTGTCTTGACATCCAATGTATCCCTGCAAAGTTTGGTGAAGATCTGAGTATGTAGTTTTTGACCTTATATGGAACCTCCCATCTGAAAATTTGAAAATTCCTAAAAAATCCCTCTAAAATCTTGATGTCCCCAATCCTATGTTTTGTATGTTTTTTCCACGTGTCTTGACATCCAATGTATTTCTGCAAAGTTTGGTGAAGATCTGAGTATGTCGTTTTTGACCTTATCTGGAACATCCTTTCTGAAAATTTGAAAATTCTTAAAAAATTCGTCCAAAATCTTGATGTCTCCAATCTCTTGTTTTGTACGTTTTTTCCACGTGTCTTGACCTCCAATGTATCCCTGCAATGTTTGGTGAAGATCTGAGTATGTAGTTTTTGACCTTATATGGAACCTCCCATCTGAAAATTTGAAAATTCTTAAAAAATTTGACCAAAATCTTGATGTCCCCAATCCTATGTTTTGTATGTTTTTTCCACGTGTCTTGACATCCAATGTATCCCTGCAAAGTTTGGTGAAGATCTGAGTATGTCGTTTTTGACCTTATCTGGAACATCCTTTCTGAAAATTTGAAAATTCTTAAAAAATTCGTCCAAAATCTTGATGTCTCCAATCTCTTGTTTTGTACGTTTTTTCCACGTGTCTTGACCTCCAATGTATCCCTGCAATGTTTGGTGAAGATCTGAGTATGTAGTTTTTGACCTTATATGGAACCTCCTATCTGAAAATTTGAAAATTCTTAAAAAATTTGACCAAACCCTTGATGTCCCCAATCCTATGTTTTGTATGTTTTTTCTACGCGTCTTGACATCCAATGTATCCCTGCAAAGTTTGGTGAAGATCTGAGTATGTCGTTTTTGACCTTATCTGGAACATCCTTTCTGAAAATTTGAAAATTCTTAAAAAATACGTCCAAAATCTTGATGTCTCCAATCTCTTGTTTTGTACGTTTTTTCCACGTGTAATGACATCCAATGTATCCCTGCAAAGTTTGGTGAAGATCTGAGTATGTAGTTTTTGACCTTATATGGAACCTCCTTTCTGAAAATTTGAAAATTCTTAAAAAATTCGTCCAAAATCTTGATGTCTCCAATCTCTTGTTTTGTACGTTTTTTCCACGTGTCTTGACATCCAATGTATCCCTGCAAAGTTTGGTGAAGATCTGAGTATGTAGTTTTTGACCTTATCTGGAACCTCCCATCTGAAAATTTGAAATTTTTTAAAAAATTCGTCCAAAATCTTGATGTCTCCAATCTCTTGTTTTGTACGTTTTTTCCACGTGTCTTGACATCCAATGTATCCCTGCAATGTTTGGTGAAGATCTGAGTATGTAGTTTTTGACCTTTTATGGAACCTCCTATCTGAAAATTTGAAAATTCTTAAAAAATTTGACCAAAATCTTGATGTCCCCAATCCTATGTTTTGTATGTTTTTTCCACGTGTCTTGACATCCAATGTATCCCTGCAAAGTTTGGTGAAGATCTGAGTATGTCGTTTTTGACCTTATCTGGAACCTCCTATCTGAAAATTTGAAAATTCTTCAAAAATTCGTCCAAAATTTTGATGTCTCCAATCTCTTGTTTTGTACGTTTTTTCCACGTTTCTTGACATCCAATGTATCCCTGCAATGTTTGGTGAAGATCTGAGTATGTAGTTTTTGACCTTATCTGGAACCTCCTATCTGAAAATTTGAAAATTCTTCAAAAATTCGTCCAAAATCTTGATGTCTCCAATCTCTTGTTTTGTACGTTTTTTCCACGTGTCTTGACATCCAATGTATCCCTGCAAAGTTTGGTGAAGATCTGAGTATGTAGTTTTTGACCTTATATGGAACCTCCCATCTGAAAATTTGAAAATTCCTAAAAAATTCGTCCAAAACCTTGATGTCTCCAATCTCTTGTTTTGTACGTTTTTTCCACGTGTCTTGACATCCAATGTATCCCTGCAAAGTTTGGTGAAGATCTGAGTATGTAGTTTTTGACCTTATCTGGAACCTCCTTTCTGAAAATTTGAAAATTCCTAAAAAATCCGTCCAAAATCTTGATGACCTCAATCTCTTGTTTTGTACGTTTTTTCCACGTGTCTTGACATCCAATGTATCCCTGCAATTTTGGTGAAGATCTGAGAATGTAGTTTTTGACCTTATATGGAACCTCTTATCTGAAAATTTGAAAATTCTTAAAAATATTTGACCAAAATCTTGATGTCCCCAATCCTATGTTTTGTATGTTTTTTCCACGTGTCTTGACATCCAATGTATTTCTGAAAAGTTTGGTGAAGATCTGAGTATGTCGTTTTTGACCTTATCTGGAACATCCTTTCTGAAAATTTGAAAATTCTTAAAAAATTCGTCCAAAATCTTGATGTCTCCAATCTCTTGTTTTGTACGTTTTTTCCACGTGTCTTGACATCCAATGTATATCTGCAAAGTTTGGTGAAGATCTGAGTATGTAGTTTTTGACCTTATATGGAACCTCCCATCTGAAAATTTGAAAATTCTTAAAAAATTCGACCAAAATCTTGATGTCTCCAATCCTATGTTTTGTATGTTTTTTCCACGTGTCTTGACATCCAATGTATCCATGCAAAGTTTGGTGAAGATCTGAGTATGTAGTTTTTGACCTTATCTGGAACCTCCCATCTGAAAATTTGAAAATTTTTAAAAAATTCGTCCAAAATCTTGATGTCTCCAATCTCTTGTTTTGTATGTTTTTTCCACGTGTCTTGACCTCCAATGTATCCCTGCAATGTTTGGTGAAGATCTGAGTATGTAGTTTTTGACCTTATATGGAACCTCCTATCTGAAAATTTGAAAATTCTTAAAAAATTTGACCAAAATCTTGATGTCTCCAATCTCTTGTTTTGTACGTTTTTTCCACGTGTCTTGACATCCAATGTATTTCTGCAAAGTTTGGTGAAGATCTGAGTATGTCGTTTTTGACCTTATCTGGAACATCCTTTCTGAAAATTTGAAAATTCTTAAAAAATTCGTCCAAAATCTTGATGTCTCCAATCTCTTGTTTTGTACGTTTTTTCCACGTGTCTTGACATCCAATGTATCCCTGCAAAGTTTGGTGAAGATCTGAGTATGTAGTTTTTGACCTTATATGGAACCTCCCATCTGAAAATTTGAAAATTCCTAAAAAATCCGTCTAAAATCTTGATGTCCCCAATCCTATGTTTTGTATGTTTTTTCCACGTGTCTTGACATCCAATGTATCCCTGCAAAGTTTGGTGAAGATCTGAGTATGTCGTTTTTGACCTTATCTGGAACATCCTTTCTGAAAATTTGAAAATTCTTAAAAAATTCGTCCAAAATCTTGATGTCTCCAATCTCTTGTTTTGTACGTTTTTTCCACGTGTCTTGACATCCAATGTATCCCTGCAAAGTTTGGTGAAGATCTGAGTATGTAGTTTTTGACCTTATATGGAACCTCCTTTCTGAAAATTTGAAAATTCTTAAAAAATTCGTCCAAAATCTTGATGTCTCCAATCTCTTGTTTTGTACGTTTTTTCCACGTGTCTTGACATCCAATGTATCCCTGCAAAGTTTGGTGAAGATCTGAGTATGTAGTTTTTGACCTTATATGGAACCTCATATCTGAAAATTTGGAAATTCTTAAAAAATTCGACCAAAATCTTGATGTCTCCAATCCTATGTTTTGTATGTTTTTTTCACGTGTCTTGACATCCAATGTATCCATGCAAAGTTTGGTGAAGATCTGAGTATGTAGTTTTTGACCTTATATGGAACCTCCTATCTGAAAATTTGAAAATTCTTAAAAAATTCGTCCAAAATCTTGATGTCTCCAATCTCTTGTTTTGTACGTTTTTTCCACGTGTCTTGACATCCAATGTATCCCTGCAAAGTTTGGTGAAGATCTGAGTATGTAGTTTTTGACCTTATCTGGAACCTCCCATCTGAAAATTTGAAAATTCCTAAAAAATCCGTCCAAAATCTTGATGACCTCAATCTCTTGTTTTGTACGTTTTTTCCACGTGTCTTGACATCCAATGTATCCCTGCAAAGTTTGGTGAAGATCTGAGTATGTAGTTTTTGACCTTATATGGAACCTCCCATCTGAAAATTTGAAAATTCCTAAAAAATCCGTCTAGAATCTTGATGTCCCCAATCCTATGTCTTGTATGTTTTTTCCACGTGTCTTGACATCCAATGTATCCCTGCAAAGTTTGGTGAAGATCTGAGTATGTAGTTTTTGACCTTATTTGGAACCTCATATCTGAAAATTTGAAAATTCTTAAAAAATTCGACCAAAATCTTGATGTCTCCAATCCTATGTTTTGTATGTTTTTTCCACGTGTCTTGACATCCAATGTATCCGTGCAAAGTTTGGTGAAGATCTGAGTATGTAGTTTTTGACCTTATATGGAACCTCCTATCTGAAAATTTGAGAATTCTTGAAAAATTCGTCCAAAATCTTGATGTCTCCAATCTCTTGTATTGTACGTTTTTTCCACGTGTCTTGACATCCAATGTATCCCTGCAAAGTTTGGTGAAGATCTGAGTATGTAGTTTTTGACCTTATATGGAACCTCCCATCTGAAAATTTGAAAATTCCTAAAAAATCCGTCCAAAATCTTGATGACCTCAATCTCTTGTTTTGTACGTTTTTTCCACGTGTCTTGACATCCAATGTATCCCTGCAATGTTTGGTGAAGATCTGAGTATGTAGTTTTTGACCTTATATGGAACCTCTTATCTGAAAATTTGAAAATTCTTAAAAATATTTGACCAAAATCTTGATGTCCCCAATCCTATGTTTTGTATGTTTTTTCCACGTGTCTTGACATCCAATGTATTTCTGCAAAGTTTGGTGAAGATCTGAGTATGTCGTTTTTGACCTTATCTGGAACATCCTTTCTGAAAATTTGAAAATTCTTAAAAAATTCGTCCAAAATCTTGATGTCTCCAATCTCTTGTTTTGTACTTTTTTTCCACGTGTCTTGACATCCAATGTATCCCTGCAAAGTTTGGTGAAGATCTGAGTATGTAGTTTTTGACCTTATATGGAACCTCCCATCTGAAAATTTGAAAATTCCTAAAAAATCCGTCTAAAATCTTGATGTCCCCAATCCTATGTTTTGTATGTTTTTTCCACGTGTCTTGACATCCAATGTATCCCTGCAAAGTTTGGTGAAGATCTGAGTATGTCGTTTTTGACCTTATCTGGAACATCCTTTCTGAAAATTTGAAAATTCTTAAAAAATTCGTCCAAAATCTTGATGTCTCCAATCTCTTGTTTTGTACGTTTTTTCCACGTGTCTTGACATCCAATGTATCCCTGCAAAGTTTGGTGAAGATCTGAGTATGTAGTTTTTGACCTTATATGGAACCTCCTTTCTGAAAATTTGAAAATTCTTAAAAAATTCGTCCAAAATCTTGATGTCTCCAATCTCTTGTTTTGTACGTTTTTTCCACGTGTCTTGACATCCAATGTATCCCTGCAAAGTTTGGTGAAGATCTGAGTATGTCGTTTTTGACCTTATATGGAACCTCATATCTGAAAATTTGGAAATTCTTAAAAAATTCGACCAAAATCTTGATGTCTCCAATCCTATGTTTTGTATGTTTTTTCCACGTGTCTTGACATCCAATGTATCCATGCAAAGTTTGGTGAAGATCTGAGTATGTAGTTTTTGACCTTATATGGAACCTCCTATCTGAAAATTTGAAAATTCTTAAAAAATTCGTCCAAAATCTTGATGTCTCCAATCTTTTGTTTTGTACGTTTTTTCCACGTGTCTTGACATCCAATGTATCCCTGCAAAGTTTGGTGAAGATCTGAGTATGTAGTTTTTGACCTTATCTGGAACCTCCCATCTGAAAATTTGAAAATTCCTAAAAAATCCGTCCAAAATCTTGATGACCTCAATCTCTTGTTTTGTACGTTTTTTCCACGTGTCTTGACATCCAATGTATCCCTGCAAAGTTTGGTGAAGATCTGAGTATGTAGTTTTTGACCTTATATGGAACCTCCCATCTGAAAATTTGAAAATTCCTAAAAAATCCGTCTAAAATCTTGATGTCCCCAATCCTATGTCTTGTATGTTTTTACCACGTGTCTTGACATGCAATGTATATCTGCAAAGTTTGGTGAAGATCTGAGTATGTAGTTTTTGACCTTATTTGGAACCTCATATCTGAAAATTTGAAAATTCTTAAAAAATTCGACCAAAATCTTGATGTCTCCAATCCTATGTTTTGTATGTTTTTTCCACGTGTCTTGACATCCAATGTATACGTGCAAAGTTTGGTGAAGATCTGAGTATGTAGTTTTTGACCTTATATGGAACCTCCTATCTGAAAATTTGAGAATTCTTGAAAAATTCGTCCAAAATCTTGATGTCTCCAATCTCTTGTATTGTACGTTTTTTCCACGTGTCTTGACATCCAATGTATCCCTGCAAAGTTTGGTGAAGATCTGAGTATGTAGTTTTTGACCTTATATGGAACCTCCCATCTGAAAATTTGAAAATTCTTAAAAATATTTGACCAAAATCTTGATGTCCCCAATCCTATGTTTTGTATGTTTTTTCCACGTGTCTTGACATCCAATGTATTTCTGCAAAGTTTGGTGAAGATCTGAGTATGTCGTTTTTGACCTTATCTGGAACATCCTTTCTGAAAATTTGAAAATTCTTAAAAAATTCGTCCAAAATCTTGATGTCTCCAATCTCTTGTTTTGTACGTTTTTTCCACGTGTCTTGACATCCAATGTATCCCTGCAAAGTTTGGTGAAGATCTGAGTATGTAGTTTTTGACCTTATATGGAACCTCCCATCTGAAAATTTGAAAATTCTTAAAAAATTCGACCAAAATCTTGATGTCTCCAATCCTATGTTTTGTATGTTTTTTCCACGTGTCTTGACATCCAATGTATCCATGCAAAGTTTGGTGAAGATCTGAGTATGTAGTTTTTGACCTTATCTGGAACCTCCTATCTGAAAATTTGAAAATTTTTAAAAAATTCGTCCAAAATCTTGATGTCTCCAATCTCTTGTTTTATACGTTTTTTCCACGTGTCTTGACCTCCAATGTATCCCTGCAATGTTTGGTGAAGATCTGAGTATGTAGTTTTTGACCTTATATGGAACCTCCTATCTGATAATTTGAAAATTCTTAAAAAATTTGACCAAAATCTTGATGTCTCCAATCCTATGTTTTGTATGTTTTTTCCACGTGTCTTGACATCCAATGTATCCCTGCAAAGTTTGGTGAAGATCTGAGTATGTAGTTTTTGACCTTATCTGGAACCTCCTATCTGAAAATTTGAAAATTTTTAAAAAATTCGTCCAAAATCTTGATGTCTTCAATCTCTTGTTTTGTACGTTTTTCCACGTGTCTTGACATCCAATGTATCCCTGCAAAGTTTGGTGAAGATCTGAGTATGTAGTTTTTGACCTTATATGGAACCTCCTTTCTGAAAATTTGAAAATTCTTAAAAAATTCGTCGAAAATCTTGATGTCTCCAATCTCTTGTTTTGTACGTTTTTTCCACGTGTCTTGACATGCAAAGTATCCCTGCAACGTTTGGTGAAGATCTGAGTATGTAGGTTTTGACCTTATCTGGAACCTCCTATCTGAAAATTTGAAAATTCTTCAAAAATTCTTCCAAAATCTTGATGTCTTCAATCTCTTGTTTTGTACGTTTTTTCCACGTGTCTTGACCTCCAATGTATCCCTGCAAAGTTTGGTGAAGATCTGAGTATGTCGTTTTTGACCTTATCTGGAACATCCTTTCTGAAAATTTGAAAATTCTTAAAAAATTCGTCCAAAATCTTGATGTCTCCAATCTCTTGTTTTGTACGTTTTTTCCACGTGTCTTGACATCCAATGTATCCCTGCAAAGTTTGGTGAAGATCTGAGTATGTAGTTTTTGACCTTATATGGAACCTCCTTTCTGAAAATTTGAAAATTCTTAAAAAATTCGTCCAAAATCTTGATGTCTCCAATCTCTTGTTTTGTACGTTTTTTCCACGTGTCTTGACATCCAATGTATCCCTGCAAAATTTGGTGAAGATCTGAGTATGTAGTTTTTGACCTTATATGGAACCTCCCATCTGAAAATTTGAAAATTCCTAAAAAATCCGTCTAAAATCTTGATGTCTCCACTCTCTTGTTTTGTACTTTTTTTCCACGTGTCTTGACATCCAATGTATCCCTGCAAAGTTTGGTGAAGATCTGAGTATGTAGTTTTTGACCTTATATGGAACCTCCTTTCTGAAAATTTGAAAATTCTTAAAAAATTCGACCAAAATCTTGATGTCTCCAATCCTATGTTTTGTATGTTTTTTCCACGTGTCTTGACATCCAATGTATCCATGCAAAGTTTGGTGAAGATCTGAGTATGTAGTTTTTGACCTTATATGGAACCTCCTATCTGATAATTTGAGAATTCTTGAAAAATTCGTCCAAAATCTTGATGTCTCCAATATCTTGTTTTGTACGTTTTTTCCACGTGTCTTGACATCCAATGTATCCCTGCAAAGTTTGGTGAAGATCTGAGTATGTAGTTTTTGACCTTATCTGGAACCTCCCATCTGAAAATTTGAAAATTCCTAAAAAATCCGTCCAAAATCTTGATGACCTCAATCTCTTGTTTTGTACGTTTTTTCCACGTGTCTTGACATCCAATGTATCCCTGCAATGTTTGGTGAAGATCTGAGTATGTAGTTTTTGACCTTATATGGAACCTCTTATCTGAAAATTTGAAAATTCTTAAAAATATTTGACCAAAATCTTGATGTCCCCAATCCTATGTTTTGTATGTTTTTTCCACGTGTCTTGACATCCAATGTATTTCTGCAAAGTTTGGTGAAGATCTGAGTATGTCGTTTTTGACCTTATCTGGAACATCCTTTCTGAAAATTTGAAAATTCTTAAAAAATTCGTCCAAAATCTTGATGTCTCCAATCTCTTGTTTTGTACGTTTTTTCCACGTGTCTTGACATCCAATGTATCCCTGCAAAGTTTGGTGAAGATCTGAGTATGTAGTTTTTGACCTTATATGGAACCTCCCATCTGAAAATTTGAAAATTCTTAAAAAATTCGACCAAAATCTTGATGTCTCCAATCCTATGTTTTGTATGTTTTTTCCACGTGTCTTGACATCCAATGTATCAATGCAAAGTTTGGTGAAGATCTGAGTATGTCGTTTTTGACCTTATCTGAAACCTCCCATCTGAAAATTTGAAAATTCTTAAAAAATTCGTCCAAAATCTTGATGTCTCCAATCTCTTGTTTTGTACGTTTTTTCCACGTGTCTTGACATGCAAAGTATCCCTGCAACGTTTGGTGAAGATCTGAGTATGTAGTTTTTGACCTTATCTGGAACCTCCTATCTGAAAATTTGAAAATTCTTAAAAAATTCGTCCAAAATCTTGATGTCTCCAATCTCTTGTTTTGTACGTTTTTTCCACGTGTCTTGACATCCAATGTATCCCTGCAATGTTTGATGAAGATCTGAGTATGTAGTTTTTGACCTTATATGGAACCTCCTATCTGAAAATTTGAAAATTCTTAAAAAATTTGACCAAAATCTTGATATCCCCAATCCTATGTTTTGTATGTTTTTTCCACGTGTGTTGACATCCAATGTATCCCTGCATAGTTTGGTGAAGATCTGAGTATGTAGTTTTTGACCTTATCTGGAACCTCCTATCTGAAAATTTGAAAATTTTTAAAAAATTCGTCCAAAATCTTGATGTCTTCAATCTCTTGTTTTGTACGTTTTTTCCACGTGTCTTGACCTCCAATGTATCCCTGCAAAGTTTGGTGAAGATCTGAGTATGTCGTTTTTGACCTTATCTGGAACATCCTTTCTGAAAATTTGAAAATTCTTAAAAAATTCGTCCAAAATCTTGATGTCTCCAATCTCTTGTTTTGTACGTTTTTTCCACGTGTCTTGACATCCATTGTATCCCTGCAAAGTTTGGTGAAGATCTGAGTATGTAGTTTTTGACCTTATATGGAACCTCCTTTCTGAAAATTTGAAAATTCTTAAAAAATTCGTCCAAAATCTTGATGTCCCCAATCTCTTGTTTTGTACGTTTTTTCCACGTGTCTTGACATCCAATGAATCCATGCAAAGTTTGGTGAAGATCTGAGTATGTCGTTTTTGACCTTATCTGGAACCTCCCATCTGAAAATTTGAAAATTCTTAAAAAATTCGTCGAAAATCTTGATGTCTCCAATCTCTTGTTTTGTACGTTTTTTCCACGTGTCTTGACATGCAAAGTATCCCTGCAACGTTTGGTGAAGATCTGAGTATGTAGTTTTTGACCTTATCTGGAACCTCCTATCTGAAAATTTGAAAATTCTTCAAAAATTCGTCCAAAATCTTGATGTCTCCAATCTCTTGTTTTGTACGTTTTTTCCACGTTTCTTGACATCCAATGTATCCCTGCAATGTTTGGTGAAGATCTGAGTATGTAGTTTTTGACCTTATATGGAACCTCCTATCTGAAAATTTGAAAATTCTTAAAAAGTTTGACCAAAATCTTGATATCCCCAATCCTATGTTTTGTATGTTTTTTCCACGTGTCTTGACATCCAATGTATCCCTGCAAAGTTTGGTGAAGTTCTGAGTATGTAGTTTTTGACCTTATCTGGAACCTCCTATCTGAAAATTTGAAAAATTTTAAAAAATTCGTCCAAAATCTTGATGTCTTCAATCTCTTGTTTTGTACGTTTTTTCCACGTGTCTTGACCTCCAATGTATCCCTGCAAAGTTTGGTGAAGATCTGAGTATGTCGTTTTTGACCTTATCTGGAAAATCCTTTCTGAAAATTTGAAAATTCTTAAAAAATTCGTCCAAAATCTTGATGTCTCCAATCTCTTGTTTTGTACGTTTTTTCCACGTGTCTTGACATCCAATGTATCCCTGCAAAGTTTGGTGAAGATCTGAGTATGTAGTTTTTGACCTTATCTGAAACCTCCCATCTGAAAATTTGAAAATTCTTAAAAAATTCGTCGAAAATCTTGATGTCTCCAATCTCTTGTTTTGTACGTTTTTTCCACGTGTCTTGACATGCAAAGTATCCCTGCAACGTTTGGTGAAGATCTGAGTATGTAGTTTTTGACCTTATCTGGAACCTCCTATCTGAAAATTTGAAAATTCTTAAAAAATTCGTCCAAAATCTTGATGTCTCCAATCTCTTGTTTTGTACGTTTTTTCCACGTTTCTTGACATCCAATGTATCCCTGCAATGTTTGGTGAAGATCTGAGTATGTAGTTTTTGACCTTATAGGGAACCTCCTATCTGAAAATTTGAAAATTCTTAAAAAATTTGACCAAAATCTTGATATCCCCAATCCTATGTTTTGTATGTTTTTTCCACGTGTCTTGACATCCAATGTATCCCTGCAAAGTTTGGTGAAGATCTGAGTATGTAGTTTTTGACCTTATCTGGAACCTCCTATCTGAAAATTTGAAAATTTTTAAAAAATTCGTCCAAAATCTTGATGTCTTCAATCTCTTGTTTTGTACGTTTTTTCCACGTGTCTTGACATCCAATGTATCCCTGCAAAGTTTGGTGAAGATCTGAGTATGTAGTTTTTGACCTTATATGGAACCTCCTTTCTGAAAATTTGAAAATTCTTAAAAAATTCGTCGAAAATCTTGATGTCTCCAATCTCTTGTTTTGTACGTTTTTTCCACGTGTCTTGACATGCAAAGTATCCCTGCAACGTTTGGTGAAGATCTGAGTATGTAGGTTTTGACCTTATCTGGAACCTCCTATCTGAAAATTTGAAAATTCTTCAAAAATTCGTCCAAAATCTTGATGTCTTCAATCTCTTGTTTTGTACGTTTTTTCCACGTGTCTTGACCTCCAATGTATCCCTGCAAAGTTTGGTGAAGATCTGAGTATGTCGTTTTTGACCTTATCTGGAACATCCTTTCTGAAAATTTGAAAATTCTTAAAAAATTCGTCCAAAATCTTGATGTCTCCAATCTCTTGTTTTGTACGTTTTTTCCACGTGTCTTGACATCCAATGTATCCCTGCAAAGTTTGGTGAAGATCTGAGTATGTAGTTTTTGACCTTATATGGAACCTCCTTTCTGAAAATTTGAAAATTCTTAAAAAATTCGTCCAAAATCTTGATGTCTCCAATCTCTTGTTTTGTACGTTTTTTCCACGTGTCTTGACATCCAATGTATCCCTGCAAAATTTGGTGAAGATCTGAGTATGTAGTTTTTGACCTTATATGGAACCTCCCATCTGAAAATTTGAAAATTCCTAAAAAATCCGTCTAAAATCTTGATGTCTCCACTCTCTTGTTTTGTACTTTTTTTCCACGTGTCTTGACATCCAATGTATCCCTGCAAAGTTTGGTGAAGATCTGAGTATGTAGTTTTTGACCTTATATGGAACCTCCTTTCTGAAAATTTGAAAATTCTTAAAAAATTCGACCAAAATCTTGATGTCTCCAATCCTATGTTTTGTATGTTTTTTCCACGTGTCTTGACATCCAATGTATCCATGCAAAGTTTGGTGAAGATCTGAGTATGTAGTTTTTGACCTTATATGGAACCTCCTATCTGATAATTTGAGAATTCTTGAAAAATTCGTCCAAAATCTTGATGTTTCCAATATCTTGTTTTGTACGTTTTTTCCACGTGTCTTGACATCCAATGTATCCCTGCAAAGTTTGGTGAAGATCTGAGTATGTAGTTTTTGACCTTATATGGAACCTCCCATCTGAAAATTTGAAAATTCCTAAAAAATCCGTCTAAAATCTTGATGTCTCCACTCTCTTGTTTTGTACTTTTTTTCCACGTGTCTTGACATCCAATGTATCCCTGCAAAGTTTGGTGAAGATCTGAGTATGTAGTTTTTGACCTTATATGGAACCTCCCATCTGAAAATTTGAAAATTCCTAAAAAATCCGTCTAAAATCTTGATGTCTCCACTCTCTTGTTTTGTACTTTTTTTCCACGTGTCTTGACATCCAATGTATCCCTGCAAAGTTTGGTGAAGATCTGAGTATGTAGTTTTTGACCTTATATGGAACCTCCTTTCTGAAAATTTGAAAATTCTTAAAAAATTCGACCAAAATCTTGATGTCTCCAATCCTATGTTTTGTATGTTTTTTCCACGTGTCTTGACATCCAATGTATCCATGCAAAGTTTGGTGAAGATCTGAGTATGTAGTTTTTGACCTTATATGGAACCTCCTTTCTGAAAATTTGAAAATTCTTAAAAAATTCGTCGAAAATCTTGATGTCTCCAATCTCTTGTTTTGTACGTTTTTTCCACGTGTCTTGACATGCAAAGTATCCCTGCAATGTTTGGTGAAGATCTGAGTATGTAGTTTTTGACCTTATATGGAACCTCTTATCTGAAAATTTGAAAATTCTTAAAAATATTTGACCAAAATCTTGATGTCCCCAATCCTATGTTTTGTATGTTTTTTCCACGTGTCTTGACATCCAATGTATTTCTGCAAAGTTTGGTGAAGATCTGAGTATGTCGTTTTTGACCTTATCTGGAACATCCTTTCTGAAAATTTGAAAATTCTTAAAAAATTCGTCCAAAATCTTGATGTCTCCAATCTCTTGTTTTGTACGTTTTTTCCACGTGTCTTGACATCCAATGTATCCCTGCAAAGTTTGGTGAAGATCTGAGTATGTAGTTTTTGACCTTATATGGAACCTCCTTTCTGAAAATTTGAAAATTCTTAAAAAATTCGTCCAAAATCTTGATGTCTCCAATCTCTTGTTTTGTACGTTTTTTCCACGTTTCTTGACATCCAATGTATCCCTGCAATGTTTGGTGAAGATCTGAGTATGTAGTTTTTGACCTTATAGGGAACCTCCTATCTGAAAATTTGAAAATTCTTAAAAAATTTGACCAAAATCTTGATATCCCCAATCCTATGTTTTGTATGTTTTTTCCACGTGTCTTGACATCCAATGTATCCCTGCAAAGTTTGGTGAAGATCTGAGTATGTAGTTTTTGACCTTATCTGGAACCTCCTATCTGAAAATTTGAAAATTTTTAAAAAATTCGTCCAAAATCTTGATGTCTCCAATCTCTTGTTTTGTACGTTTTTTCCACGTGTCTTGACATCCAATGTATCCCTGCAAAGTTTGGTGAAGATCTGAGTATGTAGTTTTTGACCTTATATGGAACCTCCTTTCTGAAAATTTGAAAATTCTTAAAAAATTCGTCGAAAATCTTGATGTCTCCAATCTCTTGTTTTGTACGTTTTTTCCACGTGTCTTGACATGCAAAGTATCCCTGCAACGTTTGGTGAAGATCTGAGTATGTAGGTTTTGACCTTATCTGGAACCTCCTATCTGAAAATTTGAAAATTCTTCAAAAATTCGTCCAAAATCTTGATGTCTTCAATCTCTTGTTTTGTACGTTTTTTCCACGTGTCTTGACCTCCAATGTATCCCTGCAAAGTTTGGTGAAGATCTGAGTATGTCGTTTTTGACCTTATCTGGAACATCCTTTCTGAAAATTTGAAAATTCTTAAAAAATTCGTCCAAAATCTTGATGTCTCCAATCTCTTGTTTTGTACGTTTTTTCCACGTGTCTTGACATCCAATGTATCCCTGCAAAGTTTGGTGAAGATCTGAGTATGTAGTTTTTGACCTTATATGGAACCTCCTTTCTGAAAATTTGAAAATTCTTAAAAAATTCGTCCAAAATCTTGATGTCTCCAATCTCTTGTTTTGTACGTTTTTTCCACGTGTCTTGACATCCAATGTATCCCTGCAAAATTTGGTGAAGATCTGAGTATGTAGTTTTTGACCTTATATGGAACCTCCCATCTGAAAATTTGAAAATTCCTAAAAAATCCGTCTAAAATCTTGATGTCTCCACTCTCTTGTTTTGTACTTTTTTTCCACGTGTCTTGACATCCAATGTATCCCTGCAAAGTTTGGTGAAGATCTGAGTATGTAGTTTTTGACCTTATATGGAACCTCCTTTCTGAAAATTTGAAAATTCTTAAAAAATTCGACCAAAATCTTGATGTCTCCAATCCTATGTTTTGTATGTTTTTTCCACGTGTCTTGACATCCAATGTATCCATGCAAAGTTTGGTGAAGATCTGAGTATGTAGTTTTTGACCTTATATGGAACCTCCTATCTGATAATTTGAGAATTCTTGAAAAATTCGTCCAAAATCTTGATGTTTCCAATATCTTGTTTTGTACGTTTTTTCCACGTGTCTTGACATCCAATGTATCCCTGCAAAGTTTGGTGAAGATCTGAGTATGTAGTTTTTGACCTTATATGGAACCTCCCATCTGAAAATTTGAAAATTCCTAAAAAATCCGTCTAAAATCTTGATGTCTCCACTCTCTTGTTTTGTACTTTTTTTCCACGTGTCTTGACATCCAATGTATCCCTGCAAAGTTTGGTGAAGATCTGAGTATGTAGTTTTTGACCTTATATGGAACCTCCCATCTGAAAATTTGAAAATTCCTAAAAAATCCGTCTAAAATCTTGATGTCTCCACTCTCTTGTTTTGTACTTTTTTTCCACGTGTCTTGACATCCAATGTATCCCTGCAAAGTTTGGTGAAGATCTGAGTATGTAGTTTTTGACCTTATATGGAACCTCCTTTCTGAAAATTTGAAAATTCTTAAAAAATTCGACCAAAATCTTGATGTCTCCAATCCTATGTTTTGTATGTTTTTTCCACGTGTCTTGACATCCAATGTATCCATGCAAAGTTTGGTGAAGATCTGAGTATGTAGTTTTTGACCTTATATGGAACCTCCTTTCTGAAAATTTGAAAATTCTTAAAAAATTCGTCGAAAATCTTGATGTCTCCAATCTCTTGTTTTGTACGTTTTTTCCACGTGTCTTGACATGCAAAGTATCCCTGCAATGTTTGGTGAAGATCTGAGTATGTAGTTTTTGACCTTATATGGAACCTCTTATCTGAAAATTTGAAAATTCTTAAAAATATTTGACCAAAATCTTGATGTCCCCAATCCTATGTTTTGTATGTTTTTTCCACGTGTCTTGACATCCAATGTATTTCTGCAAAGTTTGGTGAAGATCTGAGTATGTCGTTTTTGACCTTATCTGGAACATCCTTTCTGAAAATTTGAAAATTCTTAAAAAATTCGTCCAAAATCTTGATGTCTCCAATCTCTTGTTTTGTACGTTTTTTCCACGTGTCTTGACATCCAATGTATCCCTGCAAAGTTTGGTGAAGATCTGAGTATGTAGTTTTTGACCTTATATGGAACCTCCCATCTGAAAATTTGAAAATTCTTAAAAAATTCGACCAAAATCTTGATGTCTCCAATCCTATGTTTTGTATGTTTTTTCCACGTGTCTTGACATCCAATGTATCAATGCAAAGTTTGGTGAAGATCTGAGTATGTCGTTTTTGACCTTATCTGAAACCTCCCATCTGAAAATTTGAAAATTCTTAAAAAATTCGTCCAAAATCTTGATGTCTCCAATCTCTTGTTTTGTACGTTTTTTCCACGTGTCTTGACATCCAATGTATCCCTGCAAAGTTTGGTGAAGATCTGAGTATGTAGTTTTTGACCTTATATGGAACCTCCTTTCTGAAAATTTGAAAATTCTTAAAAAATTCGTCCAAAATCTTGATGTCTCCAATCTCTTGTTTTGTACGTTTTTTCCACGTTTCTTGACATCCAATGTATCCCTGCAATGTTTGGTGAAGATCTGAGTATGTAGTTTTTGACCTTATAGGGAACCTCCTATCTGAAAATTTGAAAATTCTTAAAAAATTTGACCAAAATCTTGATATCCCCAATCCTATGTTTTGTATGTTTTTTCCACGTGTCTTGACATCCAATGTATCCCTGCAAAGTTTGGTGAAGATCTGAGTATGTAGTTTTTGACCTTATCTGGAACCTCCTATCTGAAAATTTGAAAATTTTTAAAAAATTCGTCCAAAATCTTGATGTCTCCAATCTCTTGTTTTGTACGTTTTTTCCACGTGTCTTGACATCCAATGTATCCCTGCAAAGTTTGGTGAAGATCTGAGTATGTAGTTTTTGACCTTATATGGAACCTCCTTTCTGAAAATTTGAAAATTCTTAAAAAATTCGTCGAAAATCTTGATGTCTCCAATCTCTTGTTTTGTACGTTTTTTCCACGTGTCTTGACATGCAAAGTATCCCTGCAACGTTTGGTGAAGATCTGAGTATGTAGGTTTTGACCTTATCTGGAACCTCCTATCTGAAAATTTGAAAATTCTTCAAAAATTCGTCCAAAATCTTGATGTCTTCAATCTCTTGTTTTGTACGTTTTTTCCACGTGTCTTGACCTCCAATGTATCCCTGCAAAGTTTGGTGAAGATCTGAGTATGTCGTTTTTGACCTTATCTGGAACATCCTTTCTGAAAATTTGAAAATTCTTAAAAAATTCGTCCAAAATCTTGATGTCTCCAATCTCTTGTTTTGTACGTTTTTTCCACGTGTCTTGACATCCAATGTATCCCTGCAAAGTTTGGTGAAGATCTGAGTATGTAGTTTTTGACCTTATATGGAACCTCCTTTCTGAAAATTTGAAAATTCTTAAAAAATTCGTCCAAAATCTTGATGTCTCCAATCTCTTGTTTTGTACGTTTTTTCCACGTGTCTTGACATCCAATGTATCCCTGCAAAATTTGGTGAAGATCTGAGTATGTAGTTTTTGACCTTATATGGAACCTCCCATCTGAAAATTTGAAAATTCCTAAAAAATCCGTCTAAAATCTTGATGTCTCCACTCTCTTGTTTTGTACTTTTTTTCCACGTGTCTTGACATCCAATGTATCCCTGCAAAGTTTGGTGAAGATCTGAGTATGTAGTTTTTGACCTTATATGGAACCTCCTTTCTGAAAATTTGAAAATTCTTAAAAAATTCGACCAAAATCTTGATGTCTCCAATCCTATGTTTTGTATGTTTTTTCCACGTGTCTTGACATCCAATGTATCCATGCAAAGTTTGGTGAAGATCTGAGTATGTAGTTTTTGACCTTATATGGAACCTCCTATCTGATAATTTGAGAATTCTTGAAAAATTCGTCCAAAATCTTGATGTTTCCAATATCTTGTTTTGTACGTTTTTTCCACGTGTCTTGACATCCAATGTATCCCTGCAAAGTTTGGTGAAGATCTGAGTATGTAGTTTTTGACCTTATATGGAACCTCCCATCTGAAAATTTGAAAATTCCTAAAAAATCCGTCTAAAATCTTGATGTCTCCACTCTCTTGTTTTGTACTTTTTTTCCACGTGTCTTGACATCCAATGTATCCCTGCAAAGTTTGGTGAAGATCTGAGTATGTAGTTTTTGACCTTATATGGAACCTCCCATCTGAAAATTTGAAAATTCCTAAAAAATCCGTCTAAAATCTTGATGTCTCCACTCTCTTGTTTTGTACTTTTTTTCCACGTGTCTTGACATCCAATGTATCCCTGCAAAGTTTGGTGAAGATCTGAGTATGTAGTTTTTGACCTTATATGGAACCTCCTTTCTGAAAATTTGAAAATTCTTAAAAAATTCGACCAAAATCTTGATGTCTCCAATCCTATGTTTTGTATGTTTTTTCCACGTGTCTTGACATCCAATGTATCCATGCAAAGTTTGGTGAAGATCTGAGTATGTAGTTTTTGACCTTATATGGAACCTCCTTTCTGAAAATTTGAAAATTCTTAAAAAATTCGTCGAAAATCTTGATGTCTCCAATCTCTTGTTTTGTACGTTTTTTCCACGTGTCTTGACATGCAAAGTATCCCTGCAATGTTTGGTGAAGATCTGAGTATGTAGTTTTTGACCTTATATGGAACCTCTTATCTGAAAATTTGAAAATTCTTAAAAATATTTGACCAAAATCTTGATGTCCCCAATCCTATGTTTTGTATGTTTTTTCCACGTGTCTTGACATCCAATGTATTTCTGCAAAGTTTGGTGAAGATCTGAGTATGTCGTTTTTGACCTTATCTGGAACATCCTTTCTGAAAATTTGAAAATTCTTAAAAAATTCGTCCAAAATCTTGATGTCTCCAATCTCTTGTTTTGTACGTTTTTTCCACGTGTCTTGACATCCAATGTATCCCTGCAAAGTTTGGTGAAGATCTGAGTATGTAGTTTTTGACCTTATATGGAACCTCCCATCTGAAAATTTGAAAATTCTTAAAAAATTCGACCAAAATCTTGATGTCTCCAATCCTATGTTTTGTATGTTTTTTCCACGTGTCTTGACATCCAATGTATCAATGCAAAGTTTGGTGAAGATCTGAGTATGTCGTTTTTGACCTTATCTGAAACCTCCCATCTGAAAATTTGAAAATTCTTAAAAAATTCGTCCAAAATCTTGATGTCTCCAATCTCTTGTTTTGTACGTTTTTTCCACGTGTCTTGACATGCAAAGTATCCCTGCAACGTTTGGTGAAGATCTGAGTATGTAGTTTTTGACCTTATCTGGAACCTCCTATCTGAAAATTTGAAAATTCTTAAAAAATTCGTCCAAAATCTTGATGTCTCCAATCTCTTGTTTTGTACGTTTTTTCCACGTGTCTTGACATCCAATGTATCCCTGCAATGTTTGATGAAGATCTGAGTATGTAGTTTTTGACCTTATATGGAACCTCCTATCTGAAAATTTGAAAATTCTTAAAAAATTTGACCAAAATCTTGATATCCCCAATCCTATGTTTTGTATGTTTTTTCCACGTGTGTTGACATCCAATGTATCCCTGCATAGTTTGGTGAAGATCTGAGTAGGTAGTTTTTGACCTTATCTGGAACCTCCTATCTGAAAATTTGAAAATTTTTAAAAAATTCGTCCAAAATCTTGATGTCTTCAATCTCTTGTTTTGTACGTTTTTTCCACGTGTCTTGACCTCCAATGTATCCCTGCAAAGTTTGGTGAAGATCTGAGTATGTCGTTTTTGACCTTATCTGAAACCTCCCATCTGAAAATTTGAAAATTCCTAAAAAATCCGTCTAAAATCTTGATGTCTCCACTCTCTTGTTTTGTACTTTTTTTCCACGTGTCTTGACATCCAATGTATCCCTGCAAAGTTTGGTGAAGATCTGAGTATGTAGTTTTTGACCTTATATGGAACCTCCTTTCTGAAAATTTGAAAATTCTTAAAAAATTCGACCAAAATCTTGATGTCTCCAATCCTATGTTTTGTATGTTTTTTCCACGTGTCTTGACATCCAATGTATCCATGCAAAGTTTGGTGAAGATCTGAGTATGTAGTTTTTGACCTTATATGGAACCTCCTATCTGATAATTTGAGAATTCTTGAAAAATTCGTCCAAAATCTTGATGTTTCCAATATCTTGTTTTGTACGTTTTTTCCACGTGTCTTGACATCCAATGTATCCCTGCAAAGTTTGGTGAAGATCTGAGTATGTAGTTTTTGACCTTATATGGAACCTCCCATCTGAAAATTTGAAAATTCCTAAAAAATCCGTCTAAAATCTTGATGTCTCCACTCTCTTGTTTTGTACTTTTTTTCCACGTGTCTTGACATCCAATGTATCCCTGCAAAGTTTGGTGAAGATCTGAGTATGTAGTTTTTGACCTTATATGGAACCTCCCATCTGAAAATTTGAAAATTCCTAAAAAATCCGTCTAAAATCTTGATGTCTCCACTCTCTTGTTTTGTACTTTTTTTCCACGTGTCTTGACATCCAATGTATCCCTGCAAAGTTTGGTGAAGATCTGAGTATGTAGTTTTTGACCTTATATGGAACCTCCTTTCTGAAAATTTGAAAATTCTTAAAAAATTCGACCAAAATCTTGATGTCTCCAATCCTATGTTTTGTATGTTTTTTCCACGTGTCTTGACATCCAATGTATCCATGCAAAGTTTGGTGAAGATCTGAGTATGTAGTTTTTGACCTTATATGGAACCTCCTTTCTGAAAATTTGAAAATTCTTAAAAAATTCGTCGAAAATCTTGATGTCTCCAATCTCTTGTTTTGTACGTTTTTTCCACGTGTCTTGACATGCAAAGTATCCCTGCAATGTTTGGTGAAGATCTGAGTATGTAGTTTTTGACCTTATATGGAACCTCTTATCTGAAAATTTGAAAATTCTTAAAAATATTTGACCAAAATCTTGATGTCCCCAATCCTATGTTTTGTATGTTTTTTCCACGTGTCTTGACATCCAATGTATTTCTGCAAAGTTTGGTGAAGATCTGAGTATGTCGTTTTTGACCTTATCTGGAACATCCTTTCTGAAAATTTGAAAATTCTTAAAAAATTCGTCCAAAATCTTGATGTCTCCAATCTCTTGTTTTGTACGTTTTTTCCACGTGTCTTGACATCCAATGTATCCCTGCAAAGTTTGGTGAAGATCTGAGTATGTAGTTTTTGACCTTATATGGAACCTCCCATCTGAAAATTTGAAAATTCTTAAAAAATTCGACCAAAATCTTGATGTCTCCAATCCTATGTTTTGTATGTTTTTTCCACGTGTCTTGACATCCAATGTATCAATGCAAAGTTTGGTGAAGATCTGAGTATGTCGTTTTTGACCTTATCTGAAACCTCCCATCTGAAAATTTGAAAATTCTTAAAAAATTCGTCCAAAATCTTGATGTCTCCAATCTCTTGTTTTGTACGTTTTTTCCACGTGTCTTGACATGCAAAGTATCCCTGCAACGTTTGGTGAAGATCTGAGTATGTAGTTTTTGACCTTATCTGGAACCTCCTATCTGAAAATTTGAAAATTCTTAAAAAATTCGTCCAAAATCTTGATGTCTCCAATCTCTTGTTTTGTACGTTTTTTCCACGTGTCTTGACATCCAATGTATCCCTGCAATGTTTGATGAAGATCTGAGTATGTAGTTTTTGACCTTATATGGAACCTCCTATCTGAAAATTTGAAAATTCTTAAAAAATTTGACCAAAATCTTGATATCCCCAATCCTATGTTTTGTATGTTTTTTCCACGTGTGTTGACATCCAATGTATCCCTGCATAGTTTGGTGAAGATCTGAGTAGGTAGTTTTTGACCTTATCTGGAACCTCCTATCTGAAAATTTGAAAATTTTTAAAAAATTCGTCCAAAATCTTGATGTCTTCAATCTCTTGTTTTGTACGTTTTTTCGACGTGTCTTGACCTCCAATGTATCCCTGCAAAGTTTGGTGAAGATCTGAGTATGTCGTTTTTGACCTTATCTGGAACATCCTTTCTGAAAATTTGAAAATTCTTAAAAAATTCGTCCAAAATCTTGATGTCTCCAATCTCTTGTTTTGTACGTTTTTTCCACGTGTCTTGACATCCATTGTATCCCTGCAAAGTTTGGTGAAGATCTGAGTATGTAGTTTTTGACCTTATATGGAACCTCCTTTCTGAAAATTTGAAAATTCTTAAAAAATTCGTCCAAAATCTTGATGTCCCCAATCTCTTGTTTTGTACGTTTTTTCCACGTGTCTTGACATCCAATGAATCCATGCAAAGTTTGGTGAAGATCTGAGTATGTCGTTTTTGACCTTATCTGGAACCTCCCATCTGAAAATTTGAAAATTCTTAAAAAATTCGTCGAAAATCTTGATGTCTCCAATCTCTTGTTTTGTACGTTTTTTCCACGTGTCTTGACATGCAAAGTATCCCTGCAACGTTTGGTGAAGATCTGAGTATGTAGTTTTTGACCTTATCTGGAACCTCCTATCTGAAAATTTGAAAATTCTTCAAAAATTCGTCCAAAATCTTGATGTCTCCAATCTCTTGTTTTGTACGTTTTTTCCACGTTTCTTGACATCCAATGTATCCCTGCAATGTTTGGTGAAGATCTGAGTATGTAGTTTTTGACCTTATATGGAACCTCCTATCTGAAAATTTGAAAATTCTTAAAAAGTTTGACCAAAATCTTGATATCCCCAATCCTATGTTTTGTATGTTTTTTCCACGTGTCTTGACATCCAATGTATCCCTGCAAAGTTTGGTGAAGTTCTGAGTATGTAGTTTTTGACCTTATCTGGAACCTCCTATCTGAAAATTTGAAAAATTTTAAAAAATTCGTCCAAAATCTTGATGTCTTCAATCTCTTGTTTTGTACGTTTTTTCCACGTGTCTTGACCTCCAATGTATCCCTGCAAAGTTTGGTGAAGATCTGAGTATGTCGTTTTTGACCTTATCTGGAAAATCCTTTCTGAAAATTTGAAAATTCTTAAAAAATTCGTCCAAAATCTTGATGTCTCCAATCTCTTGTTTTGTACGTTTTTTCCACGTGTCTTGACATCCAATGTATCCCTGCAAAGTTTGGTGAAGATCTGAGTATGTAGTTTTTGACCTTATCTGAAACCTCCCATCTGAAAATTTGAAAATTCTTAAAAAATTCGTCGAAAATCTTGATGTCTCCAATCTCTTGTTTTGTACGTTTTTTCCACGTGTCTTGACATGCAAAGTATCCCTGCAACGTTTGGTGAAGATCTGAGTATGTAGTTTTTGACCTTATCTGGAACCTCCTATCTGAAAATTTGAAAATTCTTAAAAAATTCGTCCAAAATCTTGATGTCTCCAATCTCTTGTTTTGTACGTTTTTTCCACGTTTCTTGACATCCAATGTATCCCTGCAATGTTTGGTGAAGATCTGAGTATGTAGTTTTTGACCTTATAGGGAACCTCCTATCTGAAAATTTGAAAATTCTTAAAAAATTTGACCAAAATCTTGATATCCCCAATCCTATGTTTTGTATGTTTTTTCCACGTGTCTTGACATCCAATGTATCCCTGCAAAGTTTGGTGAAGATCTGAGTATGTAGTTTTTGACCTTATCTGGAACCTCCTATCTGAAAATTTGAAAATTTTTAAAAAATTCGTCCAAAATCTTGATGTCTTCAATCTCTTGTTTTGTACGTTTTTTCCACGTGTCTTGACATCCAATGTATCCCTGCAAAGTTTGGTGAAGATCTGAGTATGTAGTTTTTGACCTTATATGGAACCTCCTTTCTGAAAATTTGAAAATTCTTAAAAAATTCGTCGAAAATCTTGATGTCTCCAATCTCTTGTTTTGTACGTTTTTTCCACGTGTCTTGACATGCAAAGTATCCCTGCAACGTTTGGTGAAGATCTGAGTATGTAGGTTTTGACCTTATCTGGAACCTCCTATCTGAAAATTTTAAAATTCTTCAAAAATTCGTCCAAAATCTTGATGTCTTCAATCTCTTGTTTTGTACGTTTTTTCCACGTGTCTTGACCTCCAATGTATCCCTGCAAAGTTTGGTGAAGATCTGAGTATGTCGTTTTTGACCTTATCTGGAACATCCTTTCTGAAAATTTGAAAATTCTTAAAAAATTCGTCCAAAATCTTGATGTCTCCAATCTCTTGTTTTGTACGTTTTTTCCACGTGTCTTGACATCCAATGTATCCCTGCAAAGTTTGGTGAAGATCTGAGTATGTAGTTTTTGACCTTATATGGAACCTCCTTTCTGAAAATTTGAAAATTCTTAAAAAATTCGTCCAAAATCTTGATGTCTCCAATCTCTTGTTTTGTACGTTTTTTCCACGTGTCTTGACATCCAATGTATCCCTGCAAAATTTGGTGAAGATCTGAGTATGTAGTTTTTGACCTTATATGGAACCTCCCATCTGAAAATTTGAAAATTCCTAAAAAATCCGTCTAAAATCTTGATGTCTCCACTCTCTTGTTTTGTACTTTTTTTCCACGTGTCTTGACATCCAATGTATCCCTGCAAAGTTTGGTGAAGATCTGAGTATGTAGTTTTTGACCTTATATGGAACCTCCTTTCTGAAAATGTGAAAATTCTTAAAAAATTCGACCAAAATCTTGATGTCTCCAATCCTATGTTTTGTATGTTTTTTCCACGTGTCTTGACATCCAATGTATCCATGCAAAGTTTGGTGAAGATCTGAGTATGTAGTTTTTGACCTTATATGGAACCTCCTATCTGATAATTTGAGAATTCTTGAAAAATTCGTCCAAAATCTTGATGTCTCCAATATCTTGTTTTGTACGTTTTTTCCACGTGTCTTGACATCCAATGTATCCCTGCAAAGTTTGGTGAAGATCTGAGTATGTAGTTTTTGACCTTATCTGGAACCTCCCATCTGAAAATTTGAAAATTCCTAAAAAATCCGTCCAAAATCTTGATGACCTCAATCTCTTGTTTTGTACGTTTTTTCCACGTGTCTTGACATCCAATGTATCCCTGCAATGTTTGGTGAAGATCTGAGTATGTAGTTTTTGACCTTATATGGAACCTCTTATCTGAAAATTTGAAAATTCTTAAAAATATTTGACCAAAATCTTGATGTCCCCAATCCTATGTTTTGTATGTTTTTTCCACGTGTCTTGACATCCAATGTATTTCTGCAAAGTTTGGTGAAGATCTGAGTATGTCGTTTTTGACCTTATCTGGAACATCCTTTCTGAAAATTTGAAAATTCTTAAAAAATTCGTCCAAAATCTTGATGTCTCCAATCTCTTGTTTTGTACGTTTTTTCCACGTGTCTTGACATCCAATGTATCCCTGCAAAGTTTGGTGAAGATCTGAGTATGTAGTTTTTGACCTTATATGGAACCTCCCATCTGAAAATTTGAAAATTCTTAAAAAATTCGACCAAAATCTTGATGTCTCCAATCCTATGTTTTGTATGTTTTTTCCACGTGTCTTGACATCCAATGTATCAATGCAAAGTTTGGTGAAGATCTGAGTATGTCGTTTTTGACCTTATCTGAAACCTCCCATCTGAAAATTTGAAAATTCTTAAAAAATTCGTCCAAAATCTTGATGTCTCCAATCTCTTGTTTTGTACGTTTTTTCCACGTGTCTTGACATGCAAAGTATCCCTGCAACGTTTGGTGAAGATCTGAGTATGTAGTTTTTGACCTTATCTGGAACCTCCTATCTGAAAATTTGAAAATTCTTAAAAAATTCGTCCAAAATCTTGATGTCTCCAATCTCTTGTTTTGTACGTTTTTTCCACGTGTCTTGACATCCAATGTATCCCTGCAATGTTTGATGAAGATCTGAGTATGTAGTTTTTGACCTTATATGGAACCTCCTATCTGAAAATTTGAAAATTCTTAAAAAATTTGACCAAAATCTTGATATCCCCAATCCTATGTTTTGTATGTTTTTTCCACGTGTGTTGACATCCAATGTATCCCTGCATAGTTTGGTGAAGATCTGAGTATGTAGTTTTTGACCTTATCTGGAACCTCCTATCTGAAAATTTGAAAATTTTTAAAAAATTCGTCCAAAATCTTGATGTCTTCAATCTCTTGTTTTGTACGTTTTTTCCACGTGTCTTGACCTCCAATGTATCCCTGCAAAGTTTGGTGAAGATCTGAGTATGTCGTTTTTGACCTTATCTGGAACATCCTTTCTGAAAATTTGAAAATTCTTAAAAAATTCGTCCAAAATCTTGATGTCTCCAATCTCTTGTTTTGTACGTTTTTTCCACGTGTCTTGACATTTATTGTATCCCTGCAAAGTTTGGTGAAGATCTGAGTATGTAGTTTTTCACCTTATATGGAACCTCCTTTCTGAAAATTTGAAAATTCTTAAAAAATTCGTCCAAAATCTTGATGTCCCCAATCTCTTGTTTTGTACGTTTTTTCCACGTGTCTTGACATCCAATGAATCCATGCAAAGTTTGGTGAAGATCTGAGTATGTCGTTTTTGACCTTATCTGGAACCTCCCATCTGAAAATTTGAAAATTCTTAAAAAATTCGTCGAAAATCTTGATGTCTCCAATCTCTTGTTTTGTACGTTTTTTCCACGTGTCTTGACATGCAAAGTATCCCTGCAACGTTTGGTGAAGATCTGAGTATGTAGTTTTTGACCTTATCTGGAACCTCCTATCTGAAAATTTGAAAATTCTTCAAAAATTCGTCCAAAATCTTGATGTCTCCAATCTCTTGTTTTGTACGTTTTTTCCACGTTTCTTGACATCCAATGTATCCCTGCAATGTTTGGTGAAGATCTGAGTATGTAGTTTTTGACCTTATATGGAACCTCCTATCTGAAAATTTGAAAATTCTTAAAAAGTTTGACCAAAATCTTGATATCCCCAATCCTATGTTTTGTATGTTTTTTCCACGTGTCTTGACATCCAATGTATCCCTGCAAAGTTTGGTGAAGTTCTGAGTATGTAGTTTTTGACCTTATCTGGAACCTCCTATCTGAAAATTTGAAAATTCTTAAAAAATTCGTCCAAAATCTTGATGTCTCCAATCTCTTGTTTTGTACGTTTTTTCCACGTGTCTTGACATCCAATGTATCCCTGCAAAATTTGGTGAAGATCTGAGTATGTAGTTTTTGACCTTATATGGAACCTCCCATCTGAAAATTTGAAAATTCCTAAAAAATCCGTCTAAAATCTTGATGTCTCCACTCTCTTGTTTTGTACTTTTTTTCCACGTGTCTTGACATCCAATGTATCCCTGCAAAGTTTGGTGAAGATCTGAGTATGTAGTTTTTGACCTTATATGGAACCTCCTTTCTGAAAATTTGAAAATTCTTAAAAAATTCGTCGAAAATCTTGATGTCTCCAATCTCTTGTTTTGTACGTTTTTTCCACGTGTCTTGACATGCAAAGTATCCCTGCAACGTTTGGTGAAGATCTGAGTATGTAGGTTTTGACCTTATCTGGAACCTCCTATCTGAAAATTTGAAAATTCTTCAAAAATTCGTCCAAAATCTTGATGTCTTCAATCTCTTGTTTTGTACGTTTTTTCCACGTGTCTTGACCTCCAATGTATCCCTGCAAAGTTTGGTGAAGATCTGAGTATGTCGTTTTTGACCTTATCTGGAACATCCTTTCTGAAAATTTGAAAATTCTTAAAAAATTCGTCCAAAATCTTGATGTCTCCAATCTCTTGTTTTGTACGTTTTTTCCACGTGTCTTGACATCCAATGTATCCCTGCAAAGTTTGGTGAAGATCTGAGTATGTAGTTTTTGACCTTATATGGAACCTCCTTTCTGAAAATTTGAAAATTCTTAAAAAATTCGTCCAAAATCTTGATGTCTCCAATCTCTTGTTTTGTACGTTTTTTCCACGTGTCTTGACATCCAATGTATCCCTGCAAAATTTGGTGAAGATCTGAGTATGTAGTTTTTGACCTTATATGGAACCTCCCATCTGAAAATTTGAAAATTCCTAAAAAATCCGTCTAAAATCTTGATGTCTCCACTCTCTTGTTTTGTACTTTTTTTCCACGTGTCTTGACATCCAATGTATCCCTGCAAAGTTTGGTGAAGATCTGAGTATGTAGTTTTTGACCTTATATGGAACCTCCTTTCTGAAAATTTGAAAATTCTTAAAAAATTCGACCAAAATCTTGATGTCTCCAATCCTATGTTTTGTATGTTTTTTCCACGTGTCTTGACATCCAATGTATCCATGCAAAGTTTGGTGAAGATCTGAGTATGTAGTTTTTGACCTTATATGGAACCTCCTATCTGATAATTTGAGAATTCTTGAAAAATTCGTCCAAAATCTTGATGTCTCCAATATCTTGTTTTGTACGTTTTTTCCACGTGTCTTGACATCCAATGTATCCCTGCAAAGTTTGGTGAAGATCTGAGTATGTAGTTTTTGACCTTATCTGGAACCTCCCATCTGAAAATTTGAAAATTCCTAAAAAATCCGTCCAAAATCTTGATGACCTCAATCTCTTGTTTTGTACGTTTTTTCCACGTGTCTTGACATCCAATGTATCCCTGCAATGTTTGGTGAAGATCTGAGTATGTAGTTTTTGACCTTATATGGAACCTCTTATCTGAAAATTTGAAAATTCTTAAAAATATTTGACCAAAATCTTGATGTCCCCAATCCTATGTTTTGTATGTTTTTTCCACGTGTCTTGACATCCAATGTATTTCTGCAAAGTTTGGTGAAGATCTGAGTATGTCGTTTTTGACCTTATCTGGAACATCCTTTCTGAAAATTTGAAAATTCTTAAAAAATTCGTCCAAAATCTTGATGTCTCCAATCTCTTGTTTTGTACGTTTTTTCCACGTGTCTTGACATCCAATGTATCCCTGCAAAGTTTGGTGAAGATCTGAGTATGTAGTTTTTGACCTTATATGGAACCTCCCATCTGAAAATTTGAAAATTCTTAAAAAATTCGACCAAAATCTTGATGTCTCCAATCCTATGTTTTGTATGTTTTTCCACGTGTCTTGACATCCAATGTATCAATGCAAAGTTTGGTGAAGATCTGAGTATGTCGTTTTTGACCTTATCTGAAACCTCCCATCTGAAAATTTGAAAATTCTTAAAAAATTCGTCCAAAATCTTGATGTCTCCAATCTCTTGTTTTGTACGTTTTTTCCACGTGTCTTGACATGCAAAGTATCCCTGCAACGTTTGGTGAAGATCTGAGTATGTAGTTTTTGACCTTATCTGGAACCTCCTATCTGAAAATTTGAAAATTCTTAAAAAATTCGTCCAAAATCTTGATGTCTCCAATCTCTTGTTTTGTACGTTTTTTCCACGTGTCTTGACATCCAATGTATCCCTGCAATGTTTGATGAAGATCTGAGTATGTAGTTTTTGACCTTATATGGAACCTCCTATCTGAAAATTTGAAAATTCTTAAAAAATTTGACCAAAATCTTGATATCCCCAATCCTATGTTTTGTATGTTTTTTCCACGTGTGTTGACATCCAATGTATCCCTGCATAGTTTGGTGAAGATCTGAGTATGTAGTTTTTGACCTTATCTGGAACCTCCTATCTGAAAATTTGAAAATTTTTAAAAAATTCGTCCAAAATCTTGATGTCTTCAATCTCTTGTTTTGTACGTTTTTTCCACGTGTCTTGACCTCCAATGTATCCCTGCAAAGTTTGGTGAAGATCTGAGTATGTCGTTTTTGACCTTATCTGGAACATCCTTTCTGAAAATTTGAAAATTCTTAAAAAATTCGTCCAAAATCTTGATGTCTCCAATCTCTTGTTTTGTACGTTTTTTCCACGTGTCTTGACATCCATTGTATCCCTGCAAAGTTTGGTGAAGATCTGAGTATGTAGTTTTTGACCTTATATGGAACCTCCTTTCTGAAAATTTGAAAATTCTTAAAAAATTCGTCCAAAATCTTGATGTCCCCAATCTCTTGTTTTGTACGTTTTTTCCACGTGTCTTGACATCCAATGAATCCATGCAAAGTTTGGTGAAGATCTGAGTATGTCGTTTTTGACCTTATCTGGAACCTCCCATCTGAAAATTTGAAAATTCTTAAAAAATTCGTCGAAAATCTTGATGTCTCCAATCTCTTGTTTTGTACGTTTTTTCCACGTGTCTTGACATGCAAAGTATCCCTGCAACGTTTGGTGAAGATCTGAGTATGTAGTTTTTGACCTTATCTGGAACCTCCTATCTGAAAATTTGAAAATTCTTCAAAAATTCGTCCAAAATCTTGATGTCTCCAATCTCTTGTTTTGTACGTTTTTTCCACGTTTCTTGACATCCAATGTATCCCTGCAATGTTTGGTGAAGATCTGAGTATGTAGTTTTTGACCTTATATGGAACCTCCTATCTGAAAATTTGAAAATTCTTAAAAAGTTTGACCAAAATCTTGATATCCCCAATCCTATGTTTTGTATGTTTTTTCCACGTGTCTTGACATCCAATGTATCCCTGCAAAGTTTGGTGAAGTTCTGAGTATGTAGTTTTTGACCTTATCTGGAACCTCCTATCTGAAAATTTGAAAAATTTTAAAAAATTCGTCCAAAATCTTGATGTCTTCAATCTCTTGTTTTGTACGTTTTTTCCACGTGTCTTGACCTCCAATGTATCCCTGCAAAGTTTGGTGAAGATCTGAGTATGTCGTTTTTGACCTTATCTGGAAAATCCTTTCTGAAAATTTGAAAATTCTTAAAAAATTCGTCCAAAATCTTGATGTCTCCAATCTCTTGTTTTGTACGTTTTTTCCACGTGTCTTGACATCCAATGTATCCCTGCAAAGTTTGGTGAAGATCTGAGTATGTAGTTTTTGACCTTATCTGAAACCTCCCATCTGAAAATTTGAAAATTCTTAAAAAATTCGTCGAAAATCTTGATGTCTCCAATCTCTTGTTTTGTACGTTTTTTCCACGTGTCTTGACATGCAAAGTATCCCTGCAACGTTTGGTGAAGATCTGAGTATGTAGTTTTTGACCTTATCTGGAACCTCCTATCTGAAAATTTGAAAATTCTTAAAAAATTCGTCCAAAATCTTGATGTCTCCAATCTCTTGTTTTGTACGTTTTTTCCACGTTTCTTGACATCCAATGTATCCCTGCAATGTTTGGTGAAGATCTGAGTATGTAGTTTTTGACCTTATAGGGAACCTCCTATCTGAAAATTTGAAAATTCTTAAAAAATTTGACCAAAATCTTGATATCCCCAATCCTATGTTTTGTATGTTTTTTCCACGTGTCTTGACATCCAATGTATCCCTGCAAAGTTTGGTGAAGATCTGAGTATGTAGTTTTTGACCTTATCTGGAACCTCCTATCTGAAAATTTGAAAATTTTTAAAAAATTCGTCCAAAATCTTGATGTCTTCAATCTCTTGTTTTGTACGTTTTTTCCACGTGTCTTGACATCCAATGTATCCCTGCAAAGTTTGGTGAAGATCTGAGTATGTAGTTTTTGACCTTATATGGAACCTCCTTTCTGAAAATTTGAAAATTCTTAAAAAATTCGTCGAAAATCTTGATGTCTCCAATCTCTTGTTTTGTACGTTTTTTCCACGTGTCTTGACATGCAAAGTATCCCTGCAACGTTTGGTGAAGATCTGAGTATGTAGGTTTTGACCTTATCTGGAACCTCCTATCTGAAAATTTGAAAATTCTTCAAAAATTCGTCCAAAATCTTGATGTCTTCAATCTCTTGTTTTGTACGTTTTTTCCACGTGTCTTGACCTCCAATGTATCCCTGCAAAGTTTGGTGAAGATCTGAGTATGTCGTTTTTGACCTTATCTGGAACATCCTTTCTGAAAATTTGAAAATTCTTAAAAAATTCGTCCAAAATCTTGATGTCTCCAATCTCTTGTTTTGTACGTTTTTTCCACGTGTCTTGACATCCAATGTATCCCTGCAAAGTTTGGTGAAGATCTGAGTATGTAGTTTTTGACCTTATATGGAACCTCCTTTCTGAAAATTTGAAAATTCTTAAAAAATTCGTCCAAAATCTTGATGTCTCCAATCTCTTGTTTTGTACGTTTTTTCCACGTGTCTTGACATCCAATGTATCCCTGCAAAGTTTGGTGAAGATCTGAGTATGTAGTTTTTGACCTTATATGGAACCTCCCATCTGAAAATTTGAAAATTCCTAAAAAATCCGTCTAAAATCTTGATTTATCCACTCTCTTTTTTGTACTTTTTTTCCACGTGTCTTGACATCCAATGTATCCCTGCAAAGTTTGGTGAAGATCTGAGTATGTAGTTTTTGACTTTATATGGAACCTCCTTTCTGAAAATTTGAAAATTCTTAAAAAATTCGACCAAAATCTTGATGTCTCCAATACTATGTTTTGTATGTTTTTTCCACGTGTCTTGACATAAAATGTATCCATGCAAAGTTTGGTGAAGATCTGAGTATGTAGTTTTTGACCTTATATGGAACCTCCTATCTGAAAATTTGAGAATTCTTGAAAAATTCGTCCAAAATCTTGATGACCTCAATCTCTTGTTTTGTACGTTTTTTCCACGTGTCTTGACATCCAATGTATCCCTGCAATGTTTGGTGAAGATCTGATTATGTAGTTTTTGACCTCATATGGAACCTCTTATCTGAAAATTTGAAAATTCTTAAAAATATTTGACCAAAATCTTGATGTCCCCAATCCTATGTTTTGTATGTTTTTTCCACGTGTCTTGACATCCAATATATCCCTGCAAAGTTTGGTGAAGATCTGAGTATGTAGTTTTAGACCTTATCTGGAACCTCATTTCTGAAAATTTGAAAATTCCTCAAAAATTCGTCCAAAATCTTGATGTCTCCAATCTCTTGTTTTGTACGTTTTTTCCACGTGTCTTGACATCCAATGTATTCCTGCAAGGTTTGGTGAAGATCTGAGTATGTAGTTTTTGACCTTATATGGAGCCTCCTTTCTGAAAATTTGAAAATTCTTAAAAAATTCATCCAAAATCTTGATGTCTCCAATCTCTTGTTTTGTACGTTTTTTCCACGTTTCTTGACATCCAATGTATCCCTGCAAAGTTTGGTGAAGATCTGAGTATGTAGTTTTTGACCTTATATGGAACCTCCTTTCTGAAAATTTGAAAATTCTTAAAAAATTCGTCCAAAATCTTGATGTCCCCAATCCTATGTTTTGTATGTTTTTTCTACGTGTCTTGACACCTAATGTATCCATGCAAAGTTTGGTGAAGATCTGAGTATGTCGTTTGTGACCTTATCTGAAACCTCCCATCTGAAAATTTGAAAATTCTTAAAAAATTCGTCGAAAATCTTGATGTCTCCAATCTCTTGTTTTGTACGTTTTTTCCACGTGTCTTGACATGCAAAGTATCCCTGCAACGTTTGTTGAAGATCTGAGTATGTAGTTTTTGACCTTATCTGGAACCTCCTATCTGAAAATTTGAAAATTCTTAAAAAATTCGTCCAAAATCTTGATGTCTCCAATCTCTTGTTTTGTACGTTTTTTTCCACGTTTCTTGACATCCAATGTATCCCTGCAATATTTGGTGAAGATCTGAGTATGTAGTTTTTGACCTTATATGGAACCTCCTATCTGAAAATTTGAAAATTCTTAAAAAATTTTACCAAAATCTTGATATCCCCAATCCTATGTTTTGTATGTTTTTTCCACGTGTCTTGACATCCAATGTATCCCTGCAAAGTTTGGTGAAGATCTGAGTATGTAGTTTTTGACCTTATCTGGAACCTCCTATCTGAAAATTTGAAAATTTTTAAAAAATTCGTCCAAAATCTTGATGTCTTCAATCTCTTGTTTTGTACGTTTTTTCCACGTGTCTTGACCTCCAATGTATCCCTGCAAAGTTTGGTGAAGATCTGAGTATGTCGTTTTTGACCTTATCTGGAACATCCTTTCTGAAAATTTGAAAATTCTTAAAAAATTCGTCCAAAATCTTGATGTCTCCAATCTCTTGTTTTGTACGTTTTTTCCACGTGTCTTGACATCCAATGTATCCCTGCAAAGTTTGGTGAAGATCTGAGTATGTAGTTTTTGACCTTATATGGAACCTCCTTTCTGAAAATTTGAAAATTCTTAAAAAATTCGTCCAAAATCTTGATGTCCCCAATCTCTTGTTTTGTACGTTTTTTCCACGTGTCTTGACATCCAATGTATCCATGCAAAGTTTGGTGAAGATCTGAGTATGTTGTTTTTGACCTTATCTGGAACCTCCCATCTGAAAATTTGAAAATTCTTAAAAAATTCGTCGAAAATCTTGATGTCTCCAATCTCTTGTTTTGTACGTTTTTTCCACGTGTCTTGACATGCAAAGTATCCCTGCAACGTTTGGTGAAGATCTGAGTATGTAGTTTTTGACCTTATCTGGAACATCCTATCTGAAAAAATGAAAATTCTTCAAAAATTCGTCCAAAATCTTGATGTCTCCAATCTCTTGTTTTGTACGTTTTTTCCACGTTTCTTGACATCCAATGTATCCCTGCAATGTTTGGTGAAGATCTGAGTATGTAGTTTTTGACCTTATATGGAGCCTCCTTTCTGAAAATTTGAAAATTCTTAAAAAATTCATCCAAAATCTTGATGTCTCCAATCTCTTGTTTTGTGCGTTTTTTCCACGTTTCTTGACATCCAATGTATCCCTGCAAAGTTTGGTGAAGATCTGAGTATGTAGTTTTTGACCTTATATGGAACCTCCTTTCTGAAATTTTGAAAATTCTTAAAAAATTCGTCCAAAATCTTGATGTCCCCAATCCTATGTTTTGTATGTTTTTTCCACGTGTCTTGACACCCAATGTATCCATGCAAAGTTTGGTGAAGATCTGAGTATGTCGTTTTTGACCTTATCTGAAACCTCCCATCTGAAAATTTGAAAATTCTTAAAAAATTCGTCGAAAATCTTGATGTCTCCAATCTCTTGTTTTGTACGTTTTTTCCACGTGTCTTGACATGCAAAGTATCCCTGCAACGTTTGGTGAAGATCTGAGTATGTAGTTTTTGACCTTATCTGGAACCTCCTATCTGAAAATTTGAAAATTCTTAAAAAATTCGTCCAAAATCTTGATGTCTCCAATCTCTTGTTTTGTACGTTTTTTCCACGTTTCTTGACATCCAATGTATCCCTGCAATGTTTGGTGAAGATCTGAGTATGTAGTTTTTGACCTTATATGGAACCTCCTATCTGAAAATTTGAAAATTCTTAAAAAATTTGACCAAAATCTTGATTTCCCCAATCCTATGTTTTGTATGTTTTTTCCACGTGTCTTGACACCTAATGTATCCATGCAAAGTTTGGTGAAGATCTGAGTATGTCGTTTGTGACCTTATCTGAAACCTCCCATCTGAAAATTTGAAAATTCTTAAAAAATTCGTCGAAAAACTTGATGTCTCCAATCTCTTGTTTTGTACGTTTTTTCCACGTGTCTTGACATGCAAAGTATCCCTGCAACGTTTGTTGAAGATCTGAGTATGTAGTTTTTGACCTTATCTGGAACCTCCTATCTGAAAATTTGAAAATTCTTAAAAAATTCGTCCAAAATCTTGATGTCTCCAATCTCTTGTTTTGTACGTTTTTTTCCACGTTTCTTGACATCCAATGTATCCCTGCAATATTTGGTGAAGATCTGAGTATGTAGTTTTTGACCTTATATGGAACCTCCTATCTGAAAATTTGAAAATTCTTAAAAAATTTGACCAAAATCTTGATATCCCCAATCCTATGTTTTGTATGTTTTTTCCACGTGTCTTGACATCCAATGTATCCCTGCAAAGTTTGGTGAAGATCTGAGTATGTAGTTTTTGACCTTATCTGGAACCTCCTATCTGAAAATTTGAAAATTTTTAAAAAATTCGTCCAAAATCTTGATGTCTTCAATCTCTTGTTTTGTACGTTTTTTCCACGTGTCTTGACCTCCAATGTATCCCTGCAAAGTTTGGTGAAGATCTGAGTATGTCGTTTTTGACCTTATCTGGAACATCCTTTCTGAAAATTTGAAAATTCTTAAAAAATTCGTCCAAAATCTTGATGTCTCCAATCTCTTGTTTTGTACGTTTTTTCCACGTGTCTTGACATCCAATGTATCCCTGCAAAGTTTGGTGAAGATCTGAGTATGTAGTTTTTGACCTTATATGGAACCTCCTTTCTGAAAATTTGAAAATTCTTAAAAAATTCGTCCAAAATCTTGATGTCCCCAATCTCTTGTTTTGTACGTTTTTTCCACGTGTCTTGACATCCAATGTATCCATGCAAAGTTTGGTGAAGATCTGAGTATGTTGTTTTTGACCTTATCTGGAACCTCCCATCTGAAAATTTGAAAATTCTTAAAAAATTCGTCGAAAATCTTGATGTCTCCAATCTCTTGTTTTGTACCTTTTTTCCACGTGTCTTGACATGCAAAGTATCCCTGCAACGTTTGGTGAAGATCTGAGTATGTAGTTTTTGACCTTATCTGGAACATCCTATCTGAAAAAATGAAAATTCTTCAAAAATTCGTCCAAAATCTTGATGTCTCCAATCTCTTGTTTTGTACGTTTTTTCCACGTTTCTTGACATCCAATGTATCCCTGCAATGTTTGGTGAAGATCTGAGTATGTAGTTTTTGACCTTATATGGAGCCTCCTTTCTGAAAATTTGAAAATTCTTAAAAAATTCATCCAAAATCTTGATGTCTCCAATCTCTTGTTTTGTGCGTTTTTTCCACGTTTCTTGACATCCAATGTATCCCTGCAAAGTTTGGTGAAGATCTGAGTATGTAGTTTTTGACCTTATATGGAACCTCCTTTCTGAAATTTTGAAAATTCTTAAAAAATTCGTCCAAAATCTTGATGTCCCCAATCCTATGTTTTGTATGTTTTTTCCACGTGTCTTGACACCCAATGTATCCATGCAAAGTTTGGTGAAGATCTGAGTATGTCGTTTTTGACCTTATCTGAAACCTCCCATCTGAAAATTTGAAAATTCTTAAAAAATTCGTCGAAAATCTTGATGTCTCCAATCTCTTGTTTTGTACGTTTTTTCCACGTGTCTTGACATGCAAAGTATCCCTGCAACGTTTGGTGAAGATCTGAGTATGTAGTTTTTGACCTTATCTGGAACCTCCTATCTGAAAATTTGAAAATTCTTAAAAAATTCGTCCAAAATCTTGATGTCTCCAATCTCTTGTTTTGTACGTTTTTTCCACGTTTCTTGACATCCAATGTATCCCTGCAATGTTTGGTGAAGATCTGAGTATGTAGTTTTTGACCTTATATGGAACCTCCTATCTGAAAATTTGAAAATTCTTAAAAAATTTGACCAAAATCTTGATTTCCCCAATCCTATGTTTTGTATGTTTTTTCCACGTGTCTTGACATCCAATGTATCCCTGCAAAGTTTGGTGAAGATCTGAGTATGTAGTTTTTGACCTTATCTGGAACCTCCTATCTGAAAATTTGAAAAAATTTAAAAAATTCGTCCAAAATCTTGATGTCTTCAATCTCTTGTTTTGTACGTTTTTTCCACGTGTCTTGACCTCCAATGTATCCCTGCAAAGTTTGGTGAAGATCTGAGTATGTCGTTTTTGACCTTATCTGGAACATCCTTTCTGAAAATTTGAAAATTCTTAAAACATTCGTCCAAAATCTTGATGTCTCCAATCTCTTGTTTTGTACGTTTTTTCCACGTGTCTTGACATCCAATGTATCCCTGCAAAGTTTGGTGAAGATCTGAGTATGTAGTTTTTGACCTTATATGGAACCTCCTTTCTGAAAATTTGAAAATTCTTAAAAAATTCGTCCAAAATCTTGATGTCCCCAATCTCTTGTTTTGTACGTTTTTTCCACGTGTCTTGACATCCAATGTATCCATGCAAAGTTTGGTGAAGATCTGAGTATGTCGTTTTTGACCTTATCTGGAACCTCCCATCTGAAAATTTGAAAATTCTTAAAAAATTCGTCGAAAATCTTGATGTCTCCAATCTCTTGTTTTGTACGTTTTTTCCACGTGTCTTGACATGCAAAGTATCCCTGCAACGTTTGGTGAAGATCTGAGTATGTAGTTTTTGACCTTATCTGGAACCTCCTATCTGAAAAAATGAAAATTCTTCAAAAATTCGTCCAAAATCTTGATGTCTCCAATCTCTTGTTTTGTACGTTTTTTCCACGTTTCTTGACATCCAATGTATCCCTGCAATGTTTGGTGAAGATCTGAGTATGTAGTTTTTGACCTTATATGGAACCTCCTACTGAAAATTTGAAAATTCTTAAAAAATTTGACCAAAACCTTGATATCCCCAATCCTATGTTTTGTATGTTTTTTCCACGTGTCTTGACATCCAATATATCCCTGCAAAGTTTGGTGAAGTTCTGAGTATGTAGTTTTTGAACTTATCTGGAACCTCCTATCTGAAAATGAAAAATTTTAAAAAATTCGTCCAAAATCTTGATGTCTTCAATCTCTTGTTTTGTACGTTTTTTCCACGTGTCTTGACCTCCAATGTATCCCTGCAAAGTTTGGTGAAGATCTGAGTATGTCGTTTTTGACCTTATCTGGAACATCCTTTCTGAAAATTTGAAAATTCCTAAAAAATTCGTCCAAAATCTTGATGTCTCCAATCTCTTGTTTTGTACGTTTTTTCCACGTGTCTTGACATCCAATGTATCCCTGCAAAGTTTGGTGAAGATCTGAGTATGTTTTTTTTGACCTTATATGGAACCTCCTTTCTGAAAATTTGAAAATTCTTAAAAAATTCGTCCAAAAGCTTGATGTCTCCAATCTCTTGTTTTGTACGTTTTTTCCACGTGTCTTGACATCCAATGTATCCCTGCAAAGTTTGGTGAAGATCTGAGTATGTAGTTTTTGACCTTATATGGAACCTCCCATCTGAAAATTTGAAAATTCCTAAAAAATCCGTCTAAAATCTTGATGTCTCCACTCTCTTGTTTTGTACTTTTTTTCCACGTGTCTTGACATCCAATGTATCCCTGCAAAGTTTGGTGAAGATCTGAGTATGTAGTTTTTGACCTTATATGGAACCTCCTTTCTGAAAATTTGAAAATTCTTAAAAAATTCGACCAAAATCTTGATGTCTCCAATCCTATGTTTTGTATGTTTTTTCCACGTGTCTTGACATCCAATGTATCCATGCAAAGTTTGGTGAAGATCTGAGTATGTAGTTTTTGACATTATCTGGAACCTCCCATCTGAAAAATTGAAAATTCCTAAAAAATCCGTCCAAAATCTTGATGAACTCAATCTCTTGCTTTGTACGTTTTTTCCACGTGTCTTGACATCCAATGTATCCCTGCAATGTTTGGTGAAGATCTGAGTATGTAGTTTTTGACCTTATATGGAACCTCTTATCTGAAAATTTGAAAATTCTTGAAAAATTCGTCCAAAAACTTGATGTCTCCAATCTCTTGTTTTGTACGTTTTTTCCACGTGTCTTGACATCCAATGTATCCCTGCAAAGTTTGGTGAAGATCTGAGTATGTAGTTTTTGACCTTATCTGGAACCTCCCATCTGAAAATTTGAAAATTCCTAAAAAATCCGTCCAAAATCTTGATGACCTCAATCTCTTGTTTGGTACGTTTTTTCCACGTGTCTTGACATCCAATGTATCCCTGCAATGTTTGGTGAAGATCTGAGTATGTAGTTTTTGACCTTATATGGAACCTTTTATCTGAAAATTTGAAAATTCTTAAAAATATTTGACCAAAATCTTGATGTCCCCAATCCTATGTTTTGTATGTTTTTTCCACGTGTCTTGACATCCAATGTATTTCTGCAAAGTTTGGTGAAGATCTGAGTATGTCGTTTTTGACCTTATCTGGAACATCCTTTCTGAAAATTTGAAAATTCTTAAAAAATTCGTCCAAAATCTTGATGTCTCCAATCTCTTGTTTTGTACGTTTTTTCCACGTGTCTTGACATCCAATGTATCCCTGCAAAGTTTGGTGAAGATCTGAGTATGTAGTTTTTGACCTTATATGGAACCTCCCATCTGAAAATTTGAAAATTCTTAAAAAATTCGACCAAAATCTTGATGTCTCCAATCCTATGTTTTGTATGTTTTTTCCACGTGTCTTGACATCCAATGTATCCCTGCAAAGTTTGGTGAAGATCTGAGTATGTAGTTTTAGACCTTATCTGGAACCTCATTTCTGAAAATTTGAAAATTCCTCAAAAATTCGTCCAAAATCTTGATGTCTCCAATCTCTTGTTTTGTACGTTTTTTCCACGTGTCTTGACATCCAATGTATCCCTGCAAAGTTTGGTGAAGATCTGAGTATGTAGTTTTTGACCTTATATGGAGCCTCCTTTCTGAAAATTTGAAAATTCTTAAAAAATTCATCCAAAATCTTGATGTCTCCAATCTCTTGTTTTGTACGTTTTTTCCACGTTTCTTGACATCCAATGTATCCCTGCAAAGTTTGGTGAAGATCTGAGTATGTAGTTTTTGACCTTATATGGAACCTCCTTTCTGAAAATTTGAAAATTCTTAAAAAATTCGTCCAAAATCTTGATGTCCCCAATCCTATGTTTTGTATGTTTTTTCCACGTGTCTTGACATCCAATGTATCCATGCAAAGTTTGGTGAAGATCTGAGTATGTCGTTTTTGACCTTATCTGAAACCTCCCATCTGAAAATTTGAAAATTCTTAAAAAATTCGTCGAAAATCTTGATGTCTCCAATCTCTTGTTTTGTACGTTTTTTCCACGTGTCTTGACATGCAAAGTATCCCTGCAACGTTTGGTGAAGATCTGAGTATGTAGTTTTTGACCTTATCTGGAACCTCCTATCTGAAAATTTGAAAATTCTTAAAAAATTCGTCCAAAATCTTGATGTCTCCAATCTCTTGTTTTGTACGTTTTTTCCACGTTTCTTGACATCCAATGTATCCCTGCAATGTTTGGTGAAGATCTGAGTATGTAGTTTTTGACCTTATATGGAACCTCCTATTTGAAAATTTGAAAATTCTTAAAAAATTTGACCAAAATCTTGATATCCCCAATCCTATGTTTTGTATGTTTTTTTAACGTGTCTTGACATCCAATGTATCCCTGCAAAGTTTGGTGAAGATCTGAGTATGTAGTTTTTGACCTTATCTGGAACCTCCTATCTGAAAATTTGAAAATTTTTAAAAAATTCGTCCAAAATCTTGATGTCTTCAATCTCTTGTTTTGTACGTTTTTTCCACGTGCCTTGACCTCCAATGTATCCCTGCAAAGTTTGGTGAAGATCTGAGTATGTCGTTTTTGACCTTATCTGGAACATCCTTTCTGAAAATTTGAAAATTCTTAAAAAATTCGTCCAAAATCTTGATGTCTCCAATCTCTTGTTTTGTACGTTTTTTCCACGTGTCTTGACATCCAATGTATCCCTGCAAAGTTTGGTGAAGATCTGAGTATGTAGTTTTTGACCTTATATGGAACCTCCTTTCTGAAAATTTGAAAATTCTTAAAAAATTCGTCCAAAATCTTGTTGTCCCCAATCTCTTGTTTTGTACGTTTTTTCCACGTGTCTTGACATCCAATGTATCCATGCAAAGTTTGGTGAAGATCTGAGTATGTCGTTTTTGACCTTATCTGGAACCTCCCATCTGAAAATTTGAAAATTCTTAAAAAATTCGTCGAAAATCTTGATGTCTCCAATCTCTTGTTTTGTACGTTTTTTCCACGTGTCTTGACATGCAAAGTATCCCTGCAACGTTTAGTGAAGATCTGAGTATGTAGTTTTTGACCTTATCTGGAACCTCCTATCCGAAAATTTAAAAATTCTTCAAAAATTCGTCCAAAATCTTGATGTCTCCAATCTCTTGTTTTGTACGTTTTTTCCACGTTTCTTGACATCCAATGTATCCCTGCAATGTTTGGTGAAGATCTGAGTATGTAGTTTTTGACCTTATATGGAACCTCCTATCTGAAAATTTGAAAATTCTTAAAAAATTTGACCAAAATCTTGATATCCCCAATCCTATGTTTTGTATGTTTTTTCCACGTGTCTTGACATCCAATGTATCCCTGCAAAGTTTGGTGAAGTTCTGAGTATGTAGTTTTTGACCTTATCTGGAACCTCCTATCTGAAAATTTGAAAAATTTTAAAAAATTCGTCCAAAATCTTGATGTCTTCAATCTCTTGTTTTGTACGTTTTTTCCACGTGTCTTGACCTCCAATGTATCCCTGCAAAGTTTGGTGAAGATCTGAGTATGTCGTTTTTGACCTTATCTGGAACATCCTTTCTGAAAATTTGAAAATTCTTAAAAAATTCGTCCAAAATCTTGATGTCTCCAATCTCTTGTTTTGTACGTTTTTTCCACGTGTCTTGACATCCAATGTATCCCTGCAAAGTTTGGTGAAGATCCGAGTATGTAGTTTTTGACCTTATATGGAACCTCCTTTCTGAAAATTTGAAAATTCTTAAAAAATTCGTCCAAAATCTTGATGTCTCCAATCTCTTGTTTTGTACGTTTTTTCCACGTGTCTTGACATCCAATGTATCCCTGCAAAGTTTGGTGAAGATCTGAGTATGTAGTTTTTGACCTTATATGGAACCTCCCATCAGAAAATTTGAAAATTCCTAAAAAATCCGTCTAAAATCTTGATGTCTCCACTCTCTTGTTTTGTACTTTTTTTCCACGTGTCTTGACATCCAATGTATCCCTGCAAAGTTTGGTGAAGATCTGAGTAAGTAGTTTTTGACCTTATATGGAACCTCCTATCTGAAAATTTGAGAATTCTTGAAAAATTCGTCCAAAATCTTGATGTCTCCAATCTCTTGTTTTGTACGTTTTTTCCACGTGTCTTGACATCCAATGTATCCCTGCAAAGTTTGGTGAAGATCTGAGTATGTAGTTTTTGACCTTATCTGGAACCTCCCATCTGAAAATTTGAAAATTCCTAAAAAATCCGTCCAAAATCTTGATGACCTCAATCTCTTGTTTTGTACGTTTTTTTCCACGTGTCTTGACATCCAATGTATCCCTGCAATGTTTGGTGAAGATCTGAGTATGTAGTTTTTGACCTTATATGGAACCTCTTATCTGAAAATTTGAAAATTCTTAAAAATATTTGACCAAAATCTTGATGTCCCCAATCCTATGTTTTGTATGTTTTTTCCACGTGTCTTGACATCCAATGTATTTCTGCAAAGTTTGGTGAAGATCTGAGTATGTCGTTTTTGACCTTATCTGGAACATCCTTTCTGAAAATTTGAAAATTCTTAAAAAATTCGTCCAAAATCTTGATGTCTCCAATCTCTTGTTTTGTACGTTTTTTCCACGTGTCTTGACATTAAATGTATCCCTGCAAAGTTTGGTGAAGATCTGAGTATGTAGTTTTTGACCTTATATGGAACCTCCCATCTGAAAATTTAAAAATTCTTAAAAAATTCGACCAAAATCTTGATGTCTCCAATCCTATGTTTTGTATGTTTTTTCCACGTGTCTTGACATCCAATGTATCCATGCAAAGTTTGGTGAAGATCTGAGTATGTAGTTTTTGACCTTATATGGAACCTCCTATCTGAAAATTTGAGAATTCTTGAAAAATTCGTCCAAAATCTTGATGTCTCCAATCTCTTGTTTTGTACGTTTTTTCCACGTGTCTTGACATCCAATGTATCCCTGCAAAGTTTGGTGAAGATCTGAGTATGTAGTTTTTGACCTTATATGGAACCTCCCATCTGAAAATTTGAAAATTCCTAAAAAATCCGTCCAAAATCTTGATGACCTCAATCTCTTGTTTTGTACGTTTTTTCCACGTGTCTTGACATCCAATGTATCCCTGCAATGTTTGGTGAAGATCTGAGTATGTAGTTTTTGACCTTATATGGAACCTCTTATCTGAAAATTTGAAAATTCTTAAAAATATTTGACCAAAATCTTGATGTCCCCAATCCTATGTTTTGTATGCTTTTCCACGTGTCTTGACATCCAATGTATTTCTGCAAAGTTTGGTGAAGATCTGAGTATGTCGTTTTTGACCTTATCTGGAACATCCTTTCTGAAAATTTGAAAATTCTTAAAAAATTCGTCCAAAATCTTGATGTCTCCAATCTCTTGTTTTGTACGTTTTTTCCACGTGTCTTGACCTCCAATGTATCCCTGCAATGTTTGGTGAAGATCTGAGTATGTAGTTTTTGACCTTATATGGAACCTCCTATCTGAAAATTTGAAAATTCTTAAAAAATTTGACCAAAATCTTGATGTCCCCAATCCTATGTTTTGTATGTTTTTTCCACGTGTTTTGACATCCAATGTATCCCTGCAAAGTTTGGTGAAGATCTGAGTATGTCGTTCTTGACCTTATCTGGAACATCCTTTCTGAAAATTTGAAAATTCTTAAAAAATTCGTCCAAAATCTTGATGTCTCCAATCTCTTGTTTTGTACGTTTTTTCCACGTGTCATGACATCCAATGTATCCCTGCAAAGTTTGGTGAAGATCTGAGTATGTAGTTTTTGACCTTATATGGAACCTCCTTTCTGAAAATTTGAAAATTCTTAAAAAATTCGTCCAAAATCTTGATGTCTCCAATCTCTTGTTTTGTACGTTTTTTCCACGTGTCTTGACATCCAATGTATCCCTGCAATGTTTGGTGAAGATCTGAGTATGTAGTTTTTGACCTTATCTGGAACCTCCCATCTGAAAATTTGAAAATTTTTAAAAAATTCGTCCAAAATCTTGATGTCTCCAATCTCTTGTTTTGTACGTTTTTTCCACGTGTCTTGACATGCAAAGTATCCCTGCAACGTTTGGTGAAGATCTGAGTATGTAGTTTTTGACCTTATCTGGAACCTCCTATCTGAAAATTTGAAAATTCTTAAAAAATCCGTCTAAAATCTTGATGTCTCCACTCTCTTGTTTTGTACTTTTTTTCCACGTGTCTTGACATCCAATGTATCCCTGCAAAGTTTGGTGAAGATCTGAGTATGTAGTTTTTGACCTTATATGGAACCTCCTTTCTGAAAATTTGAAAATTCTTAAAAAATTCGACCAAAATCTTGATGTCTCCAATCCTATGTTTTGTATGTTTTTTCCACGTGTCTTGACATCCAATGTATCCATGCAAAGTTTGGTGAAGATCTGAGTATGTAGTTTTTGACCTTATCTGGAACCTCCCATCTGAAAAATTGAAAATTCCTAAAAAATCCGTCCAAAATCTTGATGACCTCAATCTCTTGTTTTGTACGTTTTTTCCACGTGTCTTGACATCCAATGTATCCCTGCAATGTTTGGTGAAGATCTGAGTATGTAGTTTTTGACCTTATATGGAACCTCTTATCTGAAAATTTGAAAATTCTTGAAAAATTCGTCCAAAATCTTGATGTCTCCAATCTCTTGTTTTGTACGTTTTTTCCACGTGTCTTGACATCCAATGTATCCCTGCAAAGTTTGGTGAAGATCTGAGTATGTAGTTTTTGACCTTATCTGGAACCTCCCATCTGAAAATTTGAAAATTCCTAAAAAATCCGTCCAAAATCTTGATGACCTCAATCTCTTGTTTGGTACGTTTTTTCCACGTGTCTTGACATCCAATGTATCCCTGCAAAGTTTGGTGAAGATCTGAGTATGTAGTTTTTGACCTCATCTGGAACCTCCTTTCTGAAAATTTGAAAATTCTTCAAAAATTCGTCCAAAATCTTGATGTCTCCACTCTCTTGTTTTGTACGTTTTTTCCACGTGTCTTGACATCCAATGTATCCCTGCAAAGTTTGGTGAAGATCTGAGTATGTCGTTTTTGACCTTATCTGGAACATCCTTTCTGAAAATTTGAAAATTCTTAAAAAAATCGTCTAAAATCTTGATGTCTCCAATCTCTTGTTTTGTACTTTTTTTCCACGTGTATTGACATCCAATGTATCCCTGCAAAGTTTGGTGAAGATCTGAGTATGTAGTTTTTGACCTTATATGGAACCTCCTTTCTGAAAATTTGAAAATTCTTAAAAAATTCGACCAAAATCTTGATGTCTCCAATCCTATGTTTTGTATGTTTTTTCCACGTGTCTTGACATCCAATGTATCCATGCAAAGTTTGGTGAAGATCTGAGTATGTAGTTTTTGACCTTATATGGAACCACCTATCTGAAAATTTGAGAATTCTTGAAAAATTCGTCCAAAATCTTGATGTCTCCAATCTCTTGTTTTGTACGTTTTTTCCACGTGTCTTGATATCCAATGTATCCCTGCAAAGTTTGGTGAAGATCTGAGTATGTCGTTTTTGACCTTATCTGGAACATCCTTTCTGAAAATTTGAAAATTCTTAAAAAATTCGTCCAAAATCTTGATGTCTCCAATCTCTTGTTTTGTACGTTTTTTTCACGTGTCTTCACATCCAATGTATCCCTGCAAAGTTTGGTGAAGATCTGAGTATGTAGTTTTTGACCTTATCTGGAACCTCTCATCTGAAAATTTGAAAATTCCTAAAAAATCCGTTCAAAATCTTGATGACACCAATCTCTTGTTTTGTACGTTTTTTCCACGTGTCTTGACATCCAATGTATCCCTGCAAAGTTTGGTGAAGATCTGAGTATGTAGTTTTTGACCTTATCTGGAACCTCCTTTCTGAAAATTTGAAAATTCTTCAAAAATTCGTCCAAAATCTTGATGTCTTCAATCTCTTGTTTTGTACGTTTTTTCCACGTGTCTTGACCTCCAATGTATCCCTGCAAAGTTTGGTGAAGATCTGAGTATGTCGTTTTTGACCTTATCTGGAACATCCTTTCTGAAAATTTGAAAATTCTTAAAAAATTCGTCCAAAATCTTGATGTCTCCAATCTCTTGTTTTGTACGTTTTTTCCACGTGTCTTGACATCCAATGTATCCCTGCAAAGTTTGGTGAAGATCTGAGTATGTAGTTTTTGACCTTATATGGAATCTCCTTTCTGAAAATTTGAAAATTCTTAAAAAATTCGTCCAAAATCTTGATGTCCCCAATCTCTTGTTTTGTACGTTTTTTCCACGTGTCTTGACCTCCAATGTATCCCTGCAAAGTTTGGTGAAGATCTGAGTATGTCGTTTTTGACCTTATCTGGAACATCCTTTCTGAAAATTTGAAAATCCTTAAAAAATTCGTCCAAAATCTTGATGTCTCCAATCTCTTGTTTTGTACGTTTTTTCCACGTGTCTTGACATCCAATGTATCCCTGCAAAGTTTGGTGAAGATCTGAGTATGTAGTTTTTGACCTTATATGGAACCTCCTTTCTGAAAATTTGAAAATTCTTAAAAAATTCGTCCAAAATCTTGATGTCTCCAATCTCTTGTTTTGTACGTTTTTTCCACGTGTCTTGACATCCAATGTATCCCTGCAAAGTTTGGTGAAGATCTGAGTATGTAGTTTTTGACCTTATATGGAACCTCCCATCTGAAAATTTGAAAATTCCTAAAAAATCCGTCTAAAATCTTGATGTCTCCACTCTCTTGTTTTGTACTTTTTTTCCACGTGTCTTGACATCCAATGTATCCCTGCAAAGTTTGGTGAAGATCTGAGTATGTAGTTTTTGACCTTATATGGAACCTCCTTTCTGAAAATTTGAAAATTCTTAAAAAATTCGACCAAAATCTTGATGTCTCCAATCCTATGTTTTGTATGTTTTTTCCACGTGTCTTGACATCCAATGTATCCATGCAAAGTTTGGTGAAGATCTGAGTATGTAGTTTTTGACCTTATATGGAACCACCTATCTGAAAATTTGAGAATTCTTGAAAAATTCGTCCAAAATCTTGATGTCTCCAATCTCTTGTTTTGTACGTTTTTTCCACGTGTCTTGATATCCAATGTATCCCTGCAAAGTTTGGTGAAGATCTGAGTATGTCGTTTTTGACCTTATCTGGAACATCCTTTCTGAAAAATTGAAAATTCTTAAAAAATTCGTCCAAAATCTTGATGTCTCCAATCTCTTGTTTTGTACGTTTTTTTAACGTGTCTTCACATCCAATGTATCCCTGCAAAGTTTGGTGAAGATCTGAGTATGTAGTTTTTGACCTTATCTGGAACCTCTCATCTGAAAATTTGAAAATTCCTAAAAAATCCGTCCAAAATCTTGATGACACCAATCTCTTGTTTTGTACGTTTTTTCCACGTGTCTTGACATCCAATGTATCCCTGGAAAGTTTGGTGAAGATCTGAGTATGTAGTTTTTGACCTTATCTGGAACCTCCCATCTGAAAATTTGAAAATTCCTAAAAAATCCGTCCAAAATCTTGATGTCTCCAATCTCTTGTTTTGTACGTTTTTTTCACGTGTCTTGACATCCAATGTATCCCTGCAAAGTTTGGTGAAGATCTGAGTATGTAGTTTTTGACCTTATATGGAACCTCCTATCTCAAAATTTGAAAATTCTTAAAAAATTTGACCAAAATCTTGATGTCTCCAATCTCTTGTGTTGTACGTTTTTTCCATGTGTCTTGACATCCAATGTATCCCTGCAAAGTTTGGTGAAGATCTGAGTATGTAGTTTTTGACCTCATCTGGAACCTCCTTTCTGAAAATTTGAAAATTCTTCAAAAATTCGTCCAAAATCTTGATGTCTCCACTCTCTTGTTTTGTACGTTTTTTCCACGTGTCTTGACATCCAATGTATCCCTGCAAAGTTTGGTGAAGATCTGAGTATGTAGTTTTTGACCTTATATGGAGCCTCCTTTCTGAAAATTTGAAAATTCTTAAAAATTCATCCAAAATCTTGATGTCTCCAATCTCTTGTTTTGTACGTTTTTTCCACGTTTCTTGACATCCAATGTATCCCTGCAAAGTTTGGTGAAGATCTGAGTATGTAGTTTTTGACCTTATATGGAACCTCCTTTCTGAAAATTTGAAAATTCTTAAAAAATTCGTATAAATATTGATGTCCCCAATCCTATGTTTTGTATGTTTTTTCCACGTGTCTTGACATCCAATGTATCCATGCAAAGTTTGGTGAAGATCTGAGTATGTCGTTTTTGACCTTATCTGAAACCTCCCATCTGAAAATTTGAAAATTCTTAAAAAATTCGTCGAAAATCTTGATGTCTCCAATCTCTTGTTTTGTACGTTTTTTCCACGTGTCTTGACATGCAAAGTATCCCTGCAACGTTTGGTGAAGATCTGAGTATGTAGTTTTTGACCTTATCTGGAACCTCCTATCTGAAAATTTGAAAATTCTTAAAAAATTCGTCCAAAATCTTGATGTCTCCAATCTCTTGTTTTGTACGTTTTTTCCACGTTTCTTGACATCCAATGTAACCCTGCAATGTTTGGTGAAGATCTGAGTATGTAGTTTTTGACCTTATAGGGAACCTCCTATCTGAAAATTTGAAAATTCTTAAAAAATTTGACCAAAATCTTGATATCCCCAATCCTATGTTTTGTATGTTTTTTCCACGTGTCTTGACATCCAATGTATCCCTGCAAAGTTTGGTGAAGATCTGAGTATGTAGTTTTTGACTTTATGTGGAACCTCCTATCTGAAAATTTGAAAATTTTTAAAAAATTCGTCCAAAATCTTGATGTCTTCAATCTCTTGTTTTGTACGTTTTTTCCACGTGTCTTGACCTCCAATGTATCCCTGCAAAGTTTGGTGAAGATCTGAGTATGTCGTTTTTGACCTTATCTGGAACATCCTTTCTGAAAAATTGAAAATTCTTAAAAAATTCGTCCAAAATCTTGATGTCTCCAATCTCTTGTTTTGTACGTTTTTTCCACGTGTCTTGACATCCAATGTATCCCTGCAAAGTTTGGTGAAGATCTGAGTATGTAGTTTTTGACCTTATATGGAATCTCCTTTCTGAAAATTTGAAAATTCTTAAAAAATTCTTCCAAAATCTTGATGTCCCCAATCTCTTGTTTTGTACGTTTTTTCCACGTGTCTTGACATCCAATGTATCCCTGCAAAGTTTGGTGAAGATCTGAGTATGTAGTTTTTGACCTTATATGGAACCTCCCATCTGAAAGTTTGAAAATTCTTAAAAAATTCGTCGAAAATCTTGATGTCTCCAATCCTATGTTTTGTATGTTTTTTCCACGTGTCTTGACATCCAATGTATCCATGCAAAGTTTGGTGAAGATCTGAGTATGTAGTTTTTGACCTTATATGGAACCTCCTATCTGAAAATTTGAGAATTCTTGAAAAATTCGTCCAAAATCTTGATGTCTCCAATCTCTTGTTTTGTACGTTTTTTCCACGTGTCTTGACATCCAATGTATCCCTGCAAAGTTTGGTGAAGATCTGAGTATGTAGTTTTTGACCTTATATGGAACCTCCCATCTGAAAATTTGAAAATTCCTAAAAAATCCGTCCAAAATCTTGATGACCTCAATCTCTTGTTTTGTACGTTTTTTCCACGTGTCTTGACATCCAATGTATCCCTGCAATGTTTGGTGAAGATCTGAGTATGTAGTTTTTGACCTTATATGGAACCTCTTATCTGAAAATTTGAAAATTCTTAAAAATATTTGACCAAAATCTTGATGTCCCCAATCCTATGTTTTGTATGCTTTTCCACGTGTCTTGACATCCAATGTATTTCTGCAAAGTTTGGTGAAGATCTGAGTATGTCGTTTTTGACCTTATCTGGAACATCCTTTCTGAAAATTTGAAAATTCTTAAAAAATTCGTCCAAAATCTTGATGTCTCCAATCTCTTGTTTTGTACGTTTTTTCCACGTGTCTTGACCTCCAATGTATCCCTGCAATGTTTGGTGAAGATCTGAGTATGTAGTTTTTGACCTTATATGGAACCTCCTATCTGAAAATTTGAAAATTCTTAAAAAATTTGACCAAAATCTTGATGTCCCCAATCCTATGTTTTGTATGTTTTTTCCACGTGTTTTGACATCCAATGTATCCCTGCAAAGTTTGGTGAAGATCTGAGTATGTCGTTCTTGACCTTATCTGGAACATCCTTTCTGAAAATTTGAAAATTCTTAAAAAATTCGTCCAAAATCTTGATGTCTCCAATCTCTTGTTTTGTACGTTTTTTCCACGTGTCATGACATCCAATGTATCCCTGCAAAGTTTGGTGAAGATCTGAGTATGTAGTTTTTGACCTTATATGGAACCTCCTTTCTGAAAATTTGAAAATTCTTAAAAAATTCGTCCAAAATCTTGATGTCTCCAATCTCTTGTTTTGTACGTTTTTTCCACGTGTCTTGACATCCAATGTATCCCTGCAATGTTTGGTGAAGATCTGAGTATGTAGTTTTTGACCTTATCTGGAACCTCCCATCTGAAAATTTGAAAATTTTTAAAAAATTCGTCCAAAATCTTGATGTCTCCAATCTCTTGTTTTGTACGTTTTTTCCACGTGTCTTGACATGCAAAGTATCCCTGCAACGTTTGGTGAAGATCTGAGTATGTAGTTTTTGACCTTATCTGGAACCTCCTATCTGAAAATTTGAAAATTCTTAAAAAATCCGTCTAAAATCTTGATGTCTCCACTCTCTTGTTTTGTACTTTTTTTCCACGTGTCTTGACATCCAATGTATCCCTGCAAAGTTTGGTGAAGATCTGAGTATGTAGTTTTTGACCTTATATGGAACCTCCTTTCTGAAAATTTGAAAATTCTTAAAAAATTCGACCAAAATCTTGATGTCTCCAATCCTATGTTTTGTATGTTTTTTCCACGTGTCTTGACATCCAATGTATCCATGCAAAGTTTGGTGAAGATCTGAGTATGTAGTTTTTGACCTTATCTGGAACCTCCCATCTGAAAAATTGAAAATTCCTAAAAAATCCGTCCAAAATCTTGATGACCTCAATCTCTTGTTTTGTACGTTTTTTCCACGTGTCTTGACATCCAATGTATCCCTGCAATGTTTGGTGAAAATCTGAGTATGTAGTTTTTGACCTTATATGGAACCTCTTATCTGAAAATTTGAAAATTCTTGAAAAATTCGTCCAAAATCTTGATGTCTCCAATCTCTTGTTTTGTACGTTTTTTCCACGTGTCTTGACATCCAATGTATCCCTGCAAAGTTTGGTGAAGATCTGAGTATGTAGTTTTTGACCTTATCTGGAACCTCCCATCTGAAAATTTGAAAATTCCTAAAAAATCCGTCCAAAATCTTGATGACCTCAATCTCTTGTTTGGTACGTTTTTTCCACGTGTCTTGACATCCAATGTATCCCTGCAAAGTTTGGTGAAGATCTGAGTATGTAGTTTTTGACCTCATCTGGAACCTCCTTTCTGAAAATTTGAAAATTCTTCAAAAATTCGTCTAAAATCTTGATGTCTCCAATCTCTTGTTTTGTACTTTTTTTCCACGTGTATTGACATCCAATGTATCCCTGCAAAGTTTGGTGAAGATCTGAGTATGTAGTTTTTGACCTTATATGGAACCTCCTTTCTGAAAATTTGAAAATTCTTAAAAAATTCGACCAAAATCTTGATGTCTCCAATCCTATGTTTTGTATGTTTTTTCCACGTGTCTTGACATCCAATGTATCCATGCAAAGTTTGGTGAAGATCTGAGTATGTAGTTTTTGACCTTATATGGAACCACCTATCTGAAAATTTGAGAATTCTTGAAAAATTCGTCCAAAATCTTGATGTCTCCAATCTCTTGTTTTGTACGTTTTTTCCACGTGTCTTGATATCCAATGTATCCCTGCAAAGTTTGGTGAAGATCTGAGTATGTAGTTTTTGACCTTATCTGGAACCTCCCATCTGAAAATTTGAAAATTTTTAAAAAATTCGTCCAAAATCTTGATGTCTCCAATCTCTTGTTTTGTACGTTTTTTCCACGTGTCTTGACATGCAAAGTATCCCTGCAACGTTTGGTGAAGATCTGAGTATGTCGTTTTTGACCTTATCTGGAACATCCTTTCTGAAAATTTGAAAATTCTTAAAAAAATCGTCTAAAATCTTGATGTCTCCAATCTCTTGTTTTGTACTTTTTTTCCACGTGTATTGACATCCAATGTATCCCTGCAAAGTTTGGTGAAGATCTGAGTATGTAGTTTTTGACCTTATATGGAACCTCCTTTCTGAAAATTTGAAAATTCTTAAAAAATTCGACCAAAATCTTGATGTCTCCAATCCTATGTTTTGTATGTTTTTTCCACGTGTCTTGACATCCAATGTATCCATGCAAAGTTTGGTGAAGATCTGAGTATGTAGTTTTTGACCTTATATGGAACCACCTATCTGAAAATTTGAGAATTCTTGAAAAATTCGTCCAAAATCTTGATGTCTCCAATCTCTTGTTTTGTACGTTTTTTCCACGTGTCTTGATATCCAATGTATCCCTGCAAAGTTTGGTGAAGATCTGAGTATGTCGTTTTTGACCTTATCTGGAACATCCTTTCTGAAAATTTGAAAATTCTTAAAAAATTCGTCCAAAATCTTGATGTCTCCAATCTCTTGTTTTGTACGTTTTTTTCACGTGTCTTCACATCCAATGTATCCCTGCAAAGTTTGGTGAAGATCTGAGTATGTAGTTTTTGACCTTATCTGGAACCTCTCATCTGAAAATTTGAAAATTCCTAAAAAATCCGTTCAAAATCTTGATGACACCAATCTCTTGTTTTGTACGTTTTTTCCACGTGTCTTGACATCCAATGTATCCCTGCAAAGTTTGGTGAAGATCTGAGTATGTAGTTTTTGACCTTATCTGGAACCTCCTTTCTGAAAATTTGAAAATTCTTCAAAAATTCGTCCAAAATCTTGATGTCTTCAATCTCTTGTTTTGTACGTTTTTTCCACGTGTCTTGACCTCCAATGTATCCCTGCAAAGTTTGGTGAAGATCTGAGTATGTCGTTTTTGACCTTATCTGGAACATCCTTTCTGAAAATTTGAAAATTCTTAAAAAATTCGTCCAAAATCTTGATGTCTCCAATCTCTTGTTTTGTACGTTTTTTCCACGTGTCTTGACATCCAATGTATCCCTGCAAAGTTTGGTGAAGATCTGAGTATGTAGTTTTTGACCTTATATGGAATCTCCTTTCTGAAAATTTGAAAATTCTTAAAAAATTCGTCCAAAATCTTGATGTCCCCAATCTCTTGTTTTGTACGTTTTTTCCACGTGTCTTGACCTCCAATGTATCCCTGCAAAGTTTGGTGAAGATCTGAGTATGTCGTTTTTGACCTTATCTGGAACATCCTTTCTGAAAATTTGAAAATCCTTAAAAAATTCGTCCAAAATTTTGATGTCTCCAATCTCTTGTTTTGTACGTTTTTTCCACGTGTCTTGACATCCAATGTATCCCTGCAAAGTTTGGTGAAGATCTGAGTATGTAGTTTTTGACCTTATATGGAACCTCCTTTCTGAAAATTTGAAAATTCTTAAAAAATTCGTCCAAAATCTTGATGTCTCCAATCTCTTGTTTTGTACGTTTTTTCCACGTGTCTTGACATCCAATGTATCCCTGCAAAGTTTGGTGAAGATCTGAGTATGTAGTTTTTGACCTTATATGGAACCTCCCATCTGAAAATTTGAAAATTCCTAAAAAATCCGTCTAAAATCTTGATGTCTCCACTCTCTTGTTTTGTACTTTTTTTCCACGTGTCTTGACATCCAATGTATCCCTGCAAAGTTTGGTGAAGATCTGAGTATGTAGTTTTTGACCTTATATGGAACCTCCTTTCTGAAAATTTGAAAATTCTTAAAAAATTCGACCAAAATCTTGATGTCTCCAATCCTATGTTTTGTATGTTTTTTCCACGTGTCTTGACATCCAATGTATCCATGCAAAGTTTGGTGAAGATCTGAGTATGTAGTTTTTGACCTTATATGGAACCACCTATCTGAAAATTTGAGAATTCTTGAAAAATTCGTCCAAAATCTTGATGTCTCCAATCTCTTGTTTTGTACGTTTTTTCCACGTGTCTTGATATCCAATGTATCCCTGCAAAGTTTGGTGAAGATCTGAGTATGTCGTTTTTGACCTTATCTGGAACATCCTTTCTGAAAAATTGAAAATTCTTAAAAAATTCGTCCAAAATCTTGATGTCTCCAATCTCTTGTTTTGTACGTTTTTTTAACGTGTCTTCACATCCAATGTATCCCTGCAAAGTTTGGTGAAGATCTGAGTATGTAGTTTTTGACCTTATCTGGAACCTCTCATCTGAAAATTTGAAAATTCCTAAAAAATCCGTCCAAAATCTTGATGACACCAATCTCTTGTTTTGTACGTTTTTTCCACGTGTCTTGACATCCAATGTATCCCTGGAAAGTTTGGTGAAGATCTGAGTATGTAGTTTTTGACCTTATCTGGAACCTCCCATCTGAAAATTTGAAAATTCCTAAAAAATCCGTCCAAAATCTTGATGTCTCCAATCTCTTGTTTTGTACGTTTTTTTCACGTGTCTTGACATCCAATGTATCCCTGCAAAGTTTGGTGAAGATCTGAGTATGTAGTTTTTGACCTTATATGGAACCTCCTATCTCAAAATTTGAAAATTCTTAAAAAATTTGACCAAAATCTTGATGTCTCCAATCTCTTGTGTTGTACGTTTTTTCCATGTGTCTTGACATCCAATGTATCCCTGCAAAGTTTGGTGAAGATCTGAGTATGTAGTTTTTGACCTCATCTGGAACCTCCTTTCTGAAAATTTGAAAATTCTTCAAAAATTCGTCCAAAATCTTGATGTCTCCACTCTCTTGTTTTGTACGTTTTTTCCACGTGTCTTGACATCCAATGTATCCCTGCAAAGTTTGGTGAAGATCTGAGTATGTAGTTTTTGACCTTATATGGAGCCTCCTTTCTGAAAATTTGAAAATTCTTAAAAATTCATCCAAAATCTTGATGTCTCCAATCTCTTGTTTTGTACGTTTTTTCCACGTTTCTTGACATCCAATGTATCCCTGCAAAGTTTGGTGAAGATCTGAGTATGTAGTTTTTGACCTTATATGGAACCTCCTTTCTGAAAATTTGAAAATTCTTAAAAAATTCGTATAAATATTGATGTCCCCAATCCTATGTTTTGTATGTTTTTTCCACGTGTCTTGACATCCAATGTATCCATGCAAAGTTTGGTGAAGATCTGAGTATGTCGTTTTTGACCTTATCTGAAACCTCCCATCTGAAAATTTGAAAATTCTTAAAAAATTCGTCGAAAATCTTGATGTCTCCAATCTCTTGTTTTGTACGTTTTTTCCACGTGTCTTGACATGCAAAGTATCCCTGCAACGTTTGGTGAAGATCTGAGTATGTAGTTTTTGACCTTATCTGGAACCTCCTATCTGAAAATTTGAAAATTCTTAAAAAATTCGTCCAAAATCTTGATGTCTCCAATCTCTTGTTTTGTACGTTTTTTCCACGTTTCTTGACATCCAATGTAACCCTGCAATGTTTGGTGAAGATCTGAGTATGTAGTTTTTGACCTTATAGGGAACCTCCTATCTGAAAATTTGAAAATTCTTAAAAAATTTGACCAAAATCTTGATATCCCCAATCCTATGTTTTGTATGTTTTTTCCACGTGTCTTGACATCCAATGTATCCCTGCAAAGTTTGGTGAAGATCTGAGTATGTAGTTTTTGACTTTATGTGGAACCTCCTATCTGAAAATTTGAAAATTTTTAAAAAATTCGTCCAAAATCTTGATGTCTTCAATCTCTTGTTTTGTACGTTTTTTCCACGTGTCTTGACCTCCAATGTATCCCTGCAAAGTTTGGTGAAGATCTGAGTATGTCGTTTTTGACCTTATCTGGAACATCCTTTCTGAAAATTTGAAAATTCTTAAAAAATTCGTCCAAAATCTTGATGTCTCCAATCTCTTGTTTTGTACGTTTTTTCCACGTGTCTTGACATCCAATGTATCCCTGCAAAGTTTGGTGAAGATCTGAGTATGTAGTTTTTGACCTTATATGGAATCTCCTTTCTGAAAATTTGAAAATTCTTAAAAAATTCTTCCAAAATCTTGATGTCCCCAATCTCTTGTTTTGTACGTTTTTTCCACGTGTCTTGACATCCAATGTATCCATGCAAAGTTTGGTGAAGATCTGAGTATGTCGTTTTTGACCTTATCTGGAACCTCCCATCTGAAAATTTGAAAATTCTTAAAAAATTCGTCGAAAATCTTGATGTCTCCAATCTCTTGTTTTGTACGTTTTTTCCACGTGCCTTGACATGCAAAGTATCCCTGCAACGTTTGGTGAAGATCTGAGTATGTAGTTTTTGACCTTATCTGGAACCTCCTATCTGAAAATTTGAAAATTCTTCAAAAATTCGTCCAAAATCTTGATGTCTCCAATCTCTTGTTTTGTACGTTTTTTCCACGTTTCTTGACATCCAATGTATCCCTGCAATGTTTGGTGAAGATCTGAGTATGTAGTTTTTGACCTTATATGGAACCTCCTATCTGAAAATTTGAAAATTCTTAAAAAATTTGACCAAAATCTTGATATCCCCAATCCTATGTTTTGTATGTTTTTTCCACGTGTCTTGACATCCAATGTATCCCTGCAAAGTTTGGTGAAGATCTGAGTATGTAGTTTTTGGCCTTATCTGGAACTTCCTATCTGAAAATTTGAAAATTTTTAAAAAATTCGTCCAAAATCTTGATGTCTTCAATCTCTTGTTTTGTACGTTTTTTCCACGTGTCTTGACCTCCAACGTATCCATGCAAAGTTTGGTGAAGATCTGAGTATGTCGTTTTTGACCTTATCTGGAACATCCTTTCTGAAAATTTGAAAATTCTTAAAAAATTCGTCCAAAATCTTGATGTCTCCAATCTCTTGTTTTGTACGTTTTTTCCACGTGTCTTGACATCCAATGTATCCCTGCAAAGTTTGGTGAAGATCTGAGTATGTAGTTTTTGACCTTATATGGAACCTCCTTTCTGAAAATTTGAAAATTCTTAAAAAATTCGTCCAAAATCTTGATGTCTCCAATCTCTTGTTTTGTACGTTTTTTCCACGTGTCTTGACATCCAATGTATCCCTGCAAAGTTTGGTGAAGATCTGAGTATGTAGTTTTTGACCTTATATGGAACCTCCCATCTGAAAATTTGAAAATTCCTAAAAAATCCGTCTAAAATCTTGATTTCTCCACTCTCTTTTTTGTACTTTTTTTCCACGTGTCATGACATCCAATGTATCCCTGCAAAGTTTGGTGAAGATCTGAGTATGTAGTTTTTGAACTTATATGGAACCTCCTTTCTGAAAATTTGAAAATTCTTAAAAAATTCGACCAAAATCTTGATGTCTCCAATCCTATGTTTTGTATGTTTTTTCCACGTGTCTTGACATCCAATGTATCCATGCAAAGTTTGGTGAAGATCTGAGTATGTAGTTTTTGACCTTATATGGAACATCCTATCTGAAAATTTGAGAATTCTTGAAAAATTCGTCCAAAATCTTGATGTCTCCAATCTCTTGTTTTGTACGTTTTTTCCACGTGTCTTGACATCCAATGTATCCCTGCAAAGTTTGGTGAAGATCTGAGTATGTAGTTTTTGACCTTATCTGGAACCTCCCATCTGAAAATTTGAAAATTCCTAAAAAATCCGTCCAAAATCTTGATGACCTCAATCTCTTGTTTTGTACGTTTTTTCCACGTGTCTTGACATCCAATGTATCTCTGCAATGTTTGGTGAAGATCTGAGTATGTAGTTTTTGACCTTATATGGAACCTCTCATCTGGAAATTTGAAAATTCTTAAAAATATTTGACCAAAATCTTGATGTCCCCAATCCTATGTTTTGTATGTTTTTTCCACGTGTCTTGACATCCAATGTATCCCTGCAAAGTTTGGTGAAGATCTGAGTATGTATTTTTAGACCTTATCTGGAACCTCATTTCTGAAAATTTGAAAATTCCTCAAAAATTCGTCCAAAATCTTGATGTCTCCAATCTCTTGTTTTGTACGTTTTTTCCACGTTTCTTGACATCCAATGTATCCCTGCAAAGTTTGGTGAAGATCTGAGTGTGTAGTTTTTGACCTTATATGGAACCTCCTTTCTGAAAATTTGAAAATTCTTAAAAAATTCGTCCAAAATCTTGATGTCCCCAATCCTATGTTTTGTATGTTTTTTCCACGTGTCTTGACATCCAATGTATCCATGCAAAGTTTGGTGAAGATCTGAGTATGTCGTTTTTGACCTTATCTGAAACCTCCCATCTGAAAATTTGAAAATTCTTAAAAAATTCGTCGAAAATCTTGATGTCTCCAATCTCTTTTTTTGTACGTTTTTTCCACGTGTCTTGACATGCAAAGTATCCCTGCAACGTTTGGTGAAGATCTGAGTATGTCGTTTTTGACCTTATCTGGAACCTCCTATCTGAAAATTTGAAAATTCTTAAAAAATTCGTCCAAAATCTTGATGTCTCCAATCTCTTGTTTTGTACGTTTTTTCCACGTGTCTTGACATCCAATGTATCCCTGCAAAGTTTGGTGAAGATCTGAGTATGTAGTTTTTGACCTTATCTGGAACCTCCTATCTGAAAATTTGAAAATTTTTAAAAAATTCGTCCAAAATCTTGATGTCTTCAATCTCTTGTTTTGTACGTTTTTCCACGTGTCTTGACCTCCAATGTATCCCTGCAAAGTTTGGTGAAGATCTGAGTATGTCGTTTTTGACCTTATCTGGAACATCCTTTCTGAAAATTTGAAAATTATAAAAAAATTCGTCCAAAATCTTGATGTCTCCAATCTCTTGTTTTGTACGTTTTTTCCACGTGTCTTGACATCCAATGTATCCCTGCAAAGTTTGGTGAAGATCTGAGTATGTAGTTTTTGACTTTATATGGAACCTCCTTTCTGAAAATTTGAAAATTCTTAAAAAATTCATTCAAAATCTTGATGTCTCCAATCTCTTGTTTTGTACGTTTTTTCCACGTGTCTTGACATCCAATGTATCCCTGCAAAGTTTGGTGAAGATCTGAGTATGTAGTTTTTGACCTTATATGGAACCTCCCATCTGAAAATTTGAAAATTCCTAAAAAATCCGTCCAAAATCTTGATGTCTCCACTCTCTTGTTTTGTACTTTTTTTCCACGTGTCTTGACATCCAATGTATCCCTGCAAAGTTTGGTGAAGATCTGAGTATGTAGTTTTTGACCTTATATGGAATCTCCTTTCTGAAAATTTGAAAATTCTTAAAAAATTCGTCCAAAATCTTGATGTCTCCAATCTCTTGTTTTGTACGTTTTTTTCACGTGTCTTCACATCCAATGTATCCCTGCAAAGTTTGGTGAAGATCTGAGTATGTAGTTTTTGACCTTATCTGGAACCTCCTTTCTGAAAATTTGAAAATTCTTCAAAAATTCGTCCAAAATCTTGATGTCTCCACTCTCTTGTTTTGTACGTTTTTTCCACGTGTCTTGACATCCAATGTATCCCTGCAAAGTTTGGTGAAGATCTGAGTATGTAGTTTTTGATCTTATATGGAGCCTCCTTTCTGAAAATTTGAAAATTCTTAAAAATTCATCCAAAATCTTGATGTCTCCAATCTCTTGTTTTGTACGTTTTTTCCACGTTTCTTGACATCCAATGTATCCCTGCAAAGTTTGGTGAAGATCTGAGTATGTAGTTTTTGACCTTATATGGAACCTCCTTTCTGAAAATTTGAAAATTCTTAAAAAATTCGTGTAAATATTGATGTCCCCAATCCTATGTTTTGTATGTTTTTTCCACGTGTCTTGACATCCAATGTATCCATGCAAAGTTTGGTGAAGATCTGAGTATGTCGTTTTTGACCTTATCTGAAACCTCCCATCTGAAAATTTGAAAATTCTTAAAAAATTCGTCGAAAATCTTGATGTCTCCAATCTCTTGTTTTGTACGTTTTTTCCACGTGTCTTGACATGCAAAGTATCCCTGCAACGTTTGGTGAAGATCTGAGTATGTAGTTTTTGACCTTATCTGGAACCTCCTATCTGAAAATTTGAAAATTCTTAAAAAATTCGTCCAAAATCTTGATGTCTCCAATCTCTTGTTTTGTACGTTTTTTCCACGTTTCTTGACATCCAATGTATCCCTGCAATGTTTGGTGAAGATCTGAGTATGTAGTTTTTGACCTTATAGGGAACCTCCTATCTGAAAATTTTAAAATTCTTAAAAAATTTGACCAAAATCTTGATATCCCCAATCCTATGTTTTGTATGTTTTTTCCACGTGTCTTGACATCCAATGTATCCCTGCAAAGTTTGGTGAAGATCTGAGTATGTAGTTTTTGACCTTATCTGGAACCTCCTATCTGAAAATTTGAAAATTTTTAAAAAATTCGTCCAAAATCTTGATGTCTTCAATCTCTTGTTTTGTACGTTTTTTCCACGTGTTTTGACCTCCAATGTATCCCTGCAAAGTTTGGTGAAGATCTGAGTATGTCGTTTTTGACCTTATCTGGAACATCCTTTCTGAAAATTTGAAAATTCTTAAAAAATTCGTCCAAAATCTTGATGTCTCCAATCTCTTGTTTTGTACGTTTTTTCCACGTGTCTTGACATCCAATGTATCCCTGCAAAGTTTGGTGAAGATCTGAGTATGTAGTTTTTGACCTTATATGGAATCTCCTTTCTGAAAATTTGAAAATTCTTAAAAAATTCGTCCAAAATCTTGATGTCCCCAATCTCTTGTTTTGTACGTTTTTTCCACGTGTCTTGACATCCAATGTATCCATGTAAAAGTTTGGTGAAGATCTGAGTATGTCGTTTTTGACCTTATCTGGAACCTCCCATCTGAAAATTTGAAAATTCTTAAAAAATTCGTCGAAAATCTTGATGTCTCCAATCTCTTGTTTTGTACGTTTTTTCCACGTGTCTTGACATGCAAAGTATCCCTGCAACGTTTGGTGAAGATGAGTATGTAGTTTTTGACCTTATCTGGAACCTCCTACCTGAAAATTTGAAAATTCTTCAAAAATTCGTCCAAAATCTTGATGTCTCCAATCCCTTGTTTTGTACGTTTTTTCCACGTTTCTTGACATCCAATGTATCCCTGCAATGTTTGGTGAAGATCTGAGTATGTAGTTTTTGACCTTATATGGAACCTCCTATCTGAAAATTTGAAAATTCTTAAAAAATTTGACCAAAATCTTGATATCCCCAATCCTATGTTTTGTATGTTTTTTAACGTGTCTTGACATCCAATGTATCCCTGCAAAGTTTGGTGAAGATCTGAGTATGTAGTTTTTGACCTTATATGGAACCTCCTATCTGAAAATTTGAAAATTTTTAAAAAATTCGTCCAAAATCTTGATGTCTTCAATCTCTTGTTTTGTACGTTTTTTCCACGTGTCTTGACCTCCAATGTATCCCTGCAAAGTTTGGTGAAGATCTGAGTATGTCGTTTTTGACCTTATCTGGAACATCCTTTCTGAAAATTTGAAAATTCTTAAAAAATTCGTCCAAAATCTTGATGTCTCCAATCTCTTGTTTTGTACGTTTTTTCCACGTGTCTTGACATCCAATGTATCCCTGCAAAGTTTGGTGAAGATCTGAGTATGAAGTTTTTGACCTTATATGGAACCTCCTTTCTGAAAATTTGAAAATTCTTAAAAAATTCGTCCAAAATCTTGATGTCTCCAATCTCTTGTTTTGTACGTTTTTTCCACGTGTCTTGACATCCAATGTATCCCTGCAAAGTTTGGTGAAGATCTGAGTATGTAGTTTTTGACCTTATATGGAACCTCCCATCTGAAAATTTGAAAATTCCTAAAAAATCCGTCTAAAATCTTGATTTCTCCACTCTCTTTTTTGTACTTTTTTTCCACGTGTCTTGACATCCAATGTATCCCTGCAAAGTTTGGTGAAGATCTGAGTATGTAGTTTTTGACCTTATATGGAACCTCCTTTCTGAAAATTTGAAAATTCTTAAAAAATTCGACCAAAATCTTGATGTCTCCAATCCTATGTTTTGTATGTTTTTTCCACGTGTCTTGACATCCAATGTATCCATGCAAAGTTTGGTGAAGATCTGAGTATGTAGTTTTTGACCTTATATGGAACATCCTATCTGAAAATTTGAGAATTCTTGAAAAATTCGTCCAAAATCTTGATGTCTCCAATCTCTTGTTTTGTACGTTTTTTCCACGTGTCTTGACATCCAATGTATCCCTGCAAAGTTTGGTGAAGATCTGAGTATGTAGTTTTTGACCTTATCTGGAACCTCCCATCTGAAAATTTGAAAATTCCTAAAAAATCCGTCCAAAATCTTGATGACCTCAATCTCTTGTTTTGTACGTTTTTTCCACGTGTCTTGACATCCAATGTATCCCTGCAATGTTTGGTGAAGATCTGAGTATGCAGTTTTTGACCTTATATGGAACCTCTTATCTGAAAATTTGAAAATTCTTAAAAATATTTGACCAAAATCTTGATGTCCCCAATCCTATGTTTTGTATGTTTTTTCCACGTGTCTTGACATCCAATGTATCCCTGCAAAGTTTGGTGAAGATCTGAGTATGTAGTTTTAGACCTTATCTGGAACCTCATTTCTGAAAATTTGAAAATTCCTCAAAAATTCGTCCAAAATCTTGATGTCTCCAATCTCTTGTTTTGTACGTTTTTTCCACGTGTCTTGACATCCAATGTATCCCTGCAAAGTTTGGTGAAGATCTGAGTATGTAGTTTTTGACCTTATATGGAGCCTCCTTTCTGAAAATTTGAAAATTCTTAAAAAATTCATCCAAAATCTTGATGTCTCCAATCTCTTGTTTTGTACGTTTTTTCCACGTTTCTTGACATCCAATGTATCCCTGCAAAGTTTGGTGAAGATTTGAATATGTAGTTTTTGACCTTATATGGAACCTCCTTTCTGAAAATTTGAAAATTCTTAAAAAATTCGTCCAAAATCTTGATGTCCCCAATCCTATGTTTTGTATGTTTTTTCCACGTGTCTTGACATCCAATGTATCCATGCAAAGTTTGGTGAAGATCTGAGTATGTCGTTTTTGACCTTATCTGAAACCTCCCATCTGAAAATTTGAAAATTCTTAAAAAATTCGTCGAAAATCTTGATGTCTCCAATCTCTTGTTTTGTACGTTTTTTCCACGTGTCTTGACATGCAAAGTATCCCTGCAACGTTTGGTGAAGATCTGAGTATGTAGTTTTTGACCTTATCTGGAACCTCCTATCTGAAAATTTGAAAATTCTTAAAAAATTCGTCCAAAATCTTGATGTCTCCAATCTCTTGTTTTGTACGTTTTTTCCACGTTTCTTGACATCCAATGTATCCCTGCAATGTTTGGTGAAGATCTGAGTATGTAGTTTTTGACCTTATATGGAACCTCCTATCTGAAAATTTGAAAATTCTTAAAAAATTTGACCAAAATCTTGATATCCCCAATCCTATGTTTTGTATGTTTTTTCCACGTGTCTTGACATCCAATGTATCCCTGCAAAGTTTGGTGAAGATCTGAGTATGTAGTTTTTGACCTTATCTGGAACCTCCTAACTGAAAATTTGAAAATTCTTAAAAAATTCGTCCAAAATCTTGATGTCTCCAATCTCTTGTTTTGTACGTTTTTTCCACGTTTCTTGACATCCAATGTATCCCTGCAATGTTTGGTGAAGATCTGAGTATGTAGTTTTTGACCTTATAGGGAACCTCCTATCTGAAAATTTTAAAATTCTTAAAAAATTTGACCAAAATCTTGATATCCCCAATCCTATGTTTTGTATGTTTTTTCCACGTGTCTTGACATCCAATGTATCCCTGCAAAGTTTGGTGAAGATCTGAGTATGTAGTTTTTGACCTTATCTGGAACCTCCTATCTGAAAATTTGAAAATTTTTAAAAAATTCGTCCAAAATCTTGATGTCTTCAATCTCTTGTTTTGTACGTTTTTTCCACGTGTTTTGACCTCCAATGTATCCCTGCAAAGTTTGGTGAAGATCTGAGTATGTCGTTTTTGACCTGATCTGGAACATCCTTTCTGAAAATTTGAAAATTCTTAAAAAATTCGTCCAAAATCTTGATGTCTCCAATCTCTTGTTTTGTACGTTTTTTCCACGTGTCTTGACATCCAATGTATCCCTGCAAAGTTTGGTGAAGATCTGAGTATGTAGTTTTTGACCTTATATGGAATCTCCTTTCTGAAAATTTGAAAATTCTTAAAAAATTCGTCCAAAATCTTGATGTCCCCAATCTCTTGTTTTGTACGTTTTTTCCACGTGTCTTGACATCCAATGTATCCATGTAAAAGTTTGGTGAAGATCTGAGTATGTCGTTTTTGACCTTATCTGGAACCTCCCATCTGAAAATTTGAAAATTCTTAAAAAATTCGTCGAAAATCTTGATGTCTCCAATCTCTTGTTTTGTACGTTTTTCCACGTGTCTTGACATGCAAAGTATCCCTGCAACGTTTGGTGAAGATGAGTATGTAGTTTTTGACCTTATCTGGAACCTCCTACCTGAAAATTTGAAAATTCTTCAAAAATTCGTCCAAAATCTTGATGTCTCCAATCCCTTGTTTTGTACGTTTTTTCCACGTTTCTTGACATCCAATGTATCCCTGCAATGTTTGGTGAAGATCTGAGTATGTAGTTTTTGACCTTATATGGAACCTCCTATCTGAAAATTTGAAAATTCTTAAAAAATTTGACCAAAATCTTGATATCCCCAATCCTATGTTTTGTATGTTTTTTTAACGTGTCTTGACATCCAATGTATCCCTGCAAAGTTTGGTGAAGATCTGAGTATGTAGTTTTTGACCTTATCTGGAACCTCCTATCTGAAAATTTGAAAATTTTTAAAAAATTCGTCCAAAATCTTGATGTCTTCAATCTCTTGTTTTGTACGTTTTTTCCACGTGTCTTGACCTCCAATGTATCCCTGCTAAGTTTGGTGAAGATCTGAGTATGTCGTTTTTGACCTTATCTGGAACATCCTTTCTGAAAATTTGAAAATTCTTAAAAAATTCGTCCAAAATCTTGATGTCTCCAATCTCTTGTTTTGTACGTTTTTTCCACGTGTCTTGACATCCAATGTATCCCTGCAAAGTTTGGTGAAGATCTGAGTATGAAGTTTTTGACCTTATATGGAACCTCCTTTCTGAAAATTTGAAAATTCTTAAAAAATTCGTCCAAAATCTTGATGTCTCCAATCTCTTGTTTTGTACGTTTTTTCCACGTGTCTTGACATCCAATGTATCCCTGCAAAGTTTGGTGAAGATCTGAGTATGTAGTTTTTGACCTTATATGGAACCTCCCATCTGAAAATTTGAAAATTCCTAAAAAATCCGTCTAAAATCTTGATTTCTCCACTCTCTTTTTTGTACTTTTTTTCCACGTGTCTTGACATCCAATGTATCCCTGCAAAGTTTGGTGAAGATCTGAGTATCTAGTTTTTGACCTTATATGGAACCTCCTTTCTGAAAATTAGAAAATTCTTAAAAAATTCGACCAAAATCTTGATGTCTCCAATCCTATGTTTTGTATGTTTTTTCCACGTGTCTTGACATCCAATGTATCCATGCAAAGTTTGGTGAAGATCTGAGTATGTAGTTTTTGACCTTATATGGAACATCCTATCTGAAAATTTGAGAATTCTTGAAAAATTCGTCCAAAATCTTGATGTCTCCAATCTCTTGTTTTGTACGTTTTTTCCACGTGTCTTGACATCCAATGTATCCCTGCAAAGTTTGGTGAAGATCTGAGTATGTAGTTTTTGACCTTATCTGGAACCTCCCATCTGAAAATTTGAAAATTCCTAAAAAATCCGTCCAAAATCTTGATGACCTCAATCTCTTGTTTTGTACGTTTTTTCCACGTGTCTTGACATCCAATGTATCCCTGCAATGTTTGGTGAAGATCTGAGTATGCAGTTTTTGACCTTATATGGAACCTCTTATCTGAAAATTTGAAAATTCTTAAAAATATTTGACCAAAATCTTGATGTCCCCAATCCTATGTTTTGTATGTTTTTTCCACGTGTCTTGACATCCAATGTATCCCTGCAAAGTTTGGTGAAGATCTGAGTATGTAGTTTTAGACCTTATCTGGAACCTCATTTCTGAAAATTTGAAAATTCCTCAAAAATTCGTCCAAAATCTTGATGTCTCCAATCTCTTGTTTTGTACGTTTTTTCCACGTGTCTTGACATCCAATGTATCCCTGCAAAGTTTGGTGAAGATCTGAGTATGTAGTTTTTGACCTTATATGGAGCCTCCTTTCTGAAAATTTGAAAATTCTTAAAAAATTCATCCAAAATCTTGATGTCTCCAATCTCTTGTTTTGTACGTTTTTTCCACGTTTCTTGACATCCAATGTATCCCTGCAAAGTTTGGTGAAGATTTGAATATGTAGTTTTTGACCTTATATGGAACCTCCTTTCTGAAAATTTGAAAATTCTTAAAAAATTCGTCCAAAATCTTGATGTCCCCAATCCTATGTTTTGTATGTTTTTTCCACGTGTCTTGACATCCAATGTATCCATGCAAAGTTTGGTGAAGATCTGAGTATGTCGTTTTTGACCTTATCTGAAACCTCCCATCTGAAAATTTGAAAATTCTTAAAAAATTCGTCGAAAATCTTGATGTCTCCAATCTCTTGTTTTGTACGTTTTTTCCACGTGTCTTGACATGCAAAGTATCCCTGCAACGTTTGGTGAAGATCTGAGTATGTAGTTTTTGACCTTATCTGGAACCTCCTATCTGAAAATTTGAAAATTCTTAAAAAATTCGTCCAAAATCTTGATGTCTCCAATCTCTTGTTTTGTACGTTTTTTCCACGTTTCTTGACATCCAATGTATCCCTGCAATGTTTGGTGAAGATCTGAGTATGTAGTTTTTGACCTTATATGGAACCTCCTATCTGAAAATTTGAAAATTCTTAAAAAATTTGACCAAAATCTTGATATCCCCAATCCTATGTTTTGTATGTTTTTTCCACGTGTCTTGACATCCAATGTATCCCTGCAAAGTTTGGTGAAGATCTGAGTATGTAGTTTTTGACCTTATCTGGAACCTCCTATCTGAAAATTTGAAAATTTTTAAAAAATTCGTCCAAAATCTTGATGTCCTCAATCTCTTGTTTTGTACGTTTTTTCCACGTGTCTTGACCTCCAATGTATCCCTGCAAAGTTTGGTGAAGATCTGAGTATGTCGTTTTTGACCTTATCTGGAACATCCTTTCTGAAAATTTGAAAATTCTTAAAAAATTCGTCCAAAATCTTGATGTCTCCAATCTCTTGTTTTGTACGTTTTTTCCACGTGTCTTGACATCTAATGTATCCCTGCAAAGTTTGGTGAAGATCTGAGTATGTAGTTTTTGACCTTATATGGAACCTCCTTTCTGAAAATTTGAAAATTCTTAAAAAATTCGTCCAAAATCTTGATGTCCCCAATCTCTTGTTTTGTACGTTTTTTCCACGTGTCTTGACATCCAATGTATCCATGCAAAGTTTGGTGAAGATCTGAGTATGTCGTTTTTGACCTTATCTGGAACCTCCCATCTGAAAATTTGAAAATTCTTAAAAAATTCGTCGAAAATCTTGATGTCTCCAATCTCTTGTTTTGTACGTTTTTTCCACGTGTCTTGACATGCAAAGTATCCCTGCAACGTTTGGTGAAGATCTGAGTATGTAGTTTTTGACCTTATCTGGAACCTCCTATCTGAAAATTTGAAAATTCTTCAAAAATTCGTCCAAAATCTTGATGTCTCCAATCTCTTGTTTTGTACGTTTTTTCCACGTTTCTTGACATCCAATGTATCCCTGCAATGTTTGGTGAAGATCTGAGTATGTAGTTTTTGACCTTATATGGAACCTCCTATCTGAAAATTTGAAAATTCTTAAAAAATTTGACCAAAACCTTGATATCCCCAATCCTATGTTTTGTATGTTTTTTCCACGTGTCTTGACATCCAATGTATCCCTGCAAAGTTTGGTGAAGTTCTGAGTATGTAGTTTTTGACCTTATCTGGAACATCCTATCTGAAAATTTGAAAAATTTTAAAAAATTCGTCCAAAATCTTGATGTCTTCAATCTCTTGTTTTGTACGTTTTTTCCACGTGTCTTGACCTCCAATGTATCCCTGCAAAGTTTGGTGAAGATCTGAGTATGTCGTTTTTGACCTTATCTGGAACCTCCTTTCTGAAAATTTGAAAATTCTTAAAAAATTCGTCCAAAATCTTGATGTCTCCAATCTCTTGTTTTGTACGTTTTTTTCCACGTGTCTTGACATCCAATGTATCCCTGCAAAATTTGGTGAAGATCTGAGTATGTAGTTTTTGACCTTATATGGAACCTCCCATCTGAAAATTTGAAAATTCCTAAAAAATCCGTCTAAAATCTTGATGTCTCCACTCTCTTGTTTTGTACTTTTTTTCCACGTGTCTTGACATCCAATGTATCCCTGCAAAGTTTGGTGAAGATCTGAGTATGTAGTTTTTGACCTTATATGGAACCTCCTTTCTGAAAATTTGAAAATTCTTAAAAAATTCGACCAAAATCTTGATGTCTCCAATCCTATGTTTTGTATGTTTTTTCCACGTGTCTTGACATCCAATGTATCCATGCAAAGTTTGGTGAAGATCTGAGTATGTAGTTTTTGACCTTATATGGAACCTCCTATCTGATAATTTGAGAATTCTTGAAAAATTCGTCCAAAATCTTGATGTCTCCAATATCTTGTTTTGTAGGTTTTTTCCACGTGTCTTGACATCCAATGTATCCCTGCAAAGTTTGGTGAAGATCTGAGTATGTAGTTTTTGACCTTATCTGGAACCTCCCATCTGAAAATTTGAAAATTCCTAAAAAATCCGTCCAAAATCTTGATGACCTCAATCTCTTGTTTTGTACGTTTTTTCCACGTGTCTTGACATCCAATGTATCCCTGCAATGTTTGGTGAAGATCTGAGTATGTAGTTTTTGACCTTATATGGAACCTCTTATCTGAAAATTTGAAAATTCTTAAAAATATTTGACCAAAATCTTGATGTCCCCAATCCTATGTTTTGTATGTTTTTTCCACGTGTCTTGACATCCAATGTATTTCTGCAAAGTTTGGTGAAGATCTGAGTATGTCGTTTTTGACCTTATCTGGAACATCCTTTCTGAAAATTTGAAAATTCTTAAAAAATTCGTCCAAAATCTTGATGTCTCCAATCTCTTGTTTTGTACGTTTTTTCCACGTGTCTTGACATCCAATGTATCCCTGCAAAGTTTGGTGAAGATCTGAGTATGTAGTTTTTGACCTTATATGGAACCTCCCATCTGAAAATTTGAAAATTCTTAAAAAATTCGACCAAAATCTTGATGTCTCCAATCCTATGTTTTGTATGTTTTTTCCACGTGTCTTGACATCCAATGTATCAATGCAAAGTTTGGTGAAGATCTGAGTATGTCGTTTTTGACCTTATCTGAAACCTCCCATCTGAAAATTTGAAAATTCTTAAAAAATTCGTCCAAAATCTTGATGTCTCCAATCTCTTGTTTTGTACGTTTTTTCCACGTGTCTTGACATGCAAAGTATCCCTGCAACGTTTGGTGAAGATCTGAGTATGTAGTTTTTGACCTTATCTGGAACCTCCTATCTGAAAATTTGAAAATTCTTAAATAATTCGTCCAAAATCTTGATGTCTCCAATCTCTTGTTTTGTACGTTTTTTCCACGTGTCTTGACATCCAATGTATCCCTGCAATGTTTGATGAAGATCTGAGTATGTAGTTTTTGACCTTATATGGAACCTCCTATCTGAAAATTTGAAAATTCTTAAAAAATTTGACCAAAATCTTGATATCCCCAATCCTATGTTTTGTATGTTTTTTCCACGTGTGTTGACATCCAATGTATCCCTGCATAGTTTGGTGAAGATCTGAGTATGTAGTTTTTGACCTTATCTGGAACCTCCTATCTGAAAATTTGAAAATTTTTAAAAAATTCGTCCAAAATCTTGATGTCTTCAATCTCTTGTTTTGTACGTTTTTTCCACGTGTCTTGACCTCCAATGTATAACTGCAAAGTTTGGTGAAGATCTGAGTATGTCGTTTTTGACCTTATCTGGAACATCCTTTCTGAAAATTTGAAAATTCTTAAAAAATTCGTCCAAAATCTTGATGTCTCCAATCTCTTGTTTTGTACGTTTTTTCCACGTGTCTTGACATCCATTGTATCCCTGCAAAGTTTGGTGAAGATCTGAGTATGTAGTTTTTGACCTTATATGGAACCTCCTTTCTGAAAATTTGAAAATTCTTAAAAAATTCGTCCAAAATCTTGATGTCCCCAATCTCTTGTTTTGTACGTTTTTTCCACGTGTCTTGACATCCAATGAATCCATGCAAAGTTTGGTGAAGATCTGAGTATGTCGTTTTTGACCTTATCTGGAACCTCCCATCTGAAAATTTGAAAATTCTTAAAAAATTCGTCGAAAATCTTGATGTCTCCAATCTCTTGTTTTGTACGTTTTTTCCACGTGTCTTGACATGCAAAGTATCCCTGCAACGTTTGGTGAAAATCTGAGTATGTAGTTTTTGACCTTATCTGGAACCTCCTATCTGAAAATTTGAAAATTCTTCAAAAATTCGTCCAAAATCTTGATGTCTCCAATCTCTTGTTTTGTACGTTTTTTCCACGTTTCTTGACATCCAATGTATCCCTGCAATGTTTGGTGAAGATCTGAGTATGTAGTTTTTGACCTTATATGGAACCTCCTATCTGAAAATTTGAAAATTCTTAAAAAGTTTGACCAAAATCTTGATATCCCCAATCCTATGTTTTGTATGTTTTTTCCACGTGTCTTGACATCCAATGTATCCCTGCAAAGTTTGGTGAAGTTCTGAGTATGTAGTTTTTGACCTTATCTGGAACCTCCTATCTGAAAATTTGAAAAATTTTAAAAAATTCGTCCAAAATCTTGATGTCTTCAATCTCTTGTTTTGTACGTTTTTTCCACGTGTCTTGACCTCCAATGTATCCCTGCAAAGTTTGGTGAAGATCTGAGTATGTCGTTTTTGACCTTATCTGGAACATCCTTTCTGAAAATTTGAAAATTCTTAAAAAATTCGTCCAAAATCTTGATGTCTCCAATCTCTTGTTTTGTACGTTTTTTCCACGTGTCTTGACATCCAATGTATCCCTGCAAAGTTTGGTGAAGATCTGAGTATGTAGTTTTTGACCTTATCTGAAACCTCCCATCTGAAAATTTGAAAATTCTTAAAAAATTCGTCGAAAATCTTGATGTCTCCAATCTCTTGTTTTGTACGTTTTTTCCACGTGTCTTGACATGCAAAGTATCCCTGCAACGTTTGGTGAAGATCTGAGTATGTAGTTTTTGACCTTATCTGGAACCTCCTATCTGAAAATTTGAAAATTCTTAAAAAATTCGTCCAAAATCTTGATGTCTCCAATCTCTTGTTTTGTACGTTTTTTCCACGTTTCTTGACATCCAATGTATCCCTGCAATGTTTGGTGAAGATCTGAGTATGTAGTTTTTGACCTTATAGGGAACCTCCTATCTGAAAATTTGAAAATTCTTAAAAAATTTGACCAAAATCTTGATATCCCCAATCCTATGTTTTGTATGTTTTTTCCACGTGTCTTGACATCCAATGTATCCCTGCAAAGTTTGGTGAAGATCTGAGTATGTAGTTTTTGACCTTATCTGGAACCTCCTATCTGAAAATTTGAAAATTTTTAAAAAATTCGTCCAAAATCTTGATGTCTTCAATCTCTTGTTTTGTACGTTTTTTCCACGTGTCTTGACATCCAATGTATCCCTGCAAAGTTTGGTGAAGATCTGAGTATGTAGTTTTTGACCTTATACGAACCTCCTTTCTGAAAATTTGAAAATTCTTAAAAAATTCGTCGAAAATCTTGATGTCTCCAATCTCTTGTTTTGTACGTTTTTTCCACGTGTCTTGACATGCAAAGTATCCCTGCAACGTTTGGTGAAGATCTGAGTATGTAGGTTTTGACCTTATCTGGAACCTCCTATCTGAAAATTTGAAAATTCTTCAAAAATTCGTCCAAAATCTTGATGTCTTCAATCTCTTGTTTTGTACGTTTTTTCCACGTGTCTTGACCTCCAATGTATCCCTGCAAAGTTTGGTGAAGATCTGAGTATGTCGTTTTTGACCTTATCTGGAACATCCTTTCTGAAAATTTGAAAATTCTTAAAAAATTCGTCCAAAATCTTGATGTCTCCAATCTCTTGTTTTGTACGTTTTTTCCACGTGTCTTGACATCCAATGTATCCCTGCAAAGTTTGGTGAAGATCTGAGTATGTAGTTTTTGACCTTATATGGAACCTCCTTTCTGAAAATTTGAAAATTCTTAAAAAATTCGTCCAAAATCTTGATGTCTCCAATCTCTTGTTTTGTACGTTTTTTCCACGTGTCTTGACATCCAATGTATCCCTGCAAAGTTTGGTGAAGATCTGAGTATGTAGTTTTTGACCTTATATGGAACCTCCCATCTGAAAATTTGAAAATTCCTAAAAAATCCGTCTAAAATCTTGATTTCTCCACTCTCTTTTTTGTACTTTTTTTCCACGTGTCTTGACATCCAATGTATCCCTGCAAAGTTTGGTGAAGATCTGAGTATGTAGTTTTTGACTTTATATGGAACTTCCTTTCTGAAAATTTGAAAATTCTTAAAAAATTCGACCAAAATCTTGATGTCTCCAATCCTATGTTTTGTATGTTTTTTCCACGTGTCTTGACATAAAATGTATCCCTGCAATGTTTGGTGAAGATCTGATTATGTAGTTTTTGACCTTATATGGAACCTCTTATCTGAAAATTTGAAAATTCTTAAAAATATTTGACCAAAATCTTGATGTCCCCAATCCTATGTTTTGTATGTTTTTTCCACGTGTCTTGACATCCAATGTATCCCTGCAAAGTTTGGTGAAGATCTGAGTATGTAGTTTTAGACCTTATCTGGAACCTCATTTCTGAAAATTTGAAAATTCCTCAAAAATTCGTCCAAAATCTTGATGTCTCCAATCTCTTGTTTTGTACGTTTTTTCCACGTGTCTTGACATCCAATGTATTCCTGCAAGGTTTGGTGAAGATCTGAGTATGTAGTTTTAGACCTTATATTGAGCCTCCTTTCTGAAAATTTGAAAATTCTTAAAAAATTCATCCAAAATCTTGATGTCTCCAATCTCTTGTTTTGTACGTTTTTTCCACGTTTCTTGACATCCAATGTATCCCTGCAAAGTTTGGTGAAGATCTGAGTATGTAGTTTTTGACCTTATATGGAACCTCCTTTCTGAAAATTTGAAAATTCTTAAAAAATTCGTCCAAAATCTTGATGTCCCCAATCCTATGTTTTGTATGTTTTTTCCACGTGTCTTGACACCTAATGTATCCATGCAAAGTTTGGTGAAGATCTGAGTATGTCGTTTGTGACCTTATCTGAAACCTCCCATCTGAAAATTTGAAAATTCTTAAAAAATTCGTCGAAAATCTTGATGTCTCCAATCTCTTGTTTTGTACGTTTTTTCCACGTGTCTTGACATGCAAAGTATCCCTGCAACGTTTGGTGAAGATCTGAGTATGTAGTTTTTGACCTTATCTGGAACCTCCTATCTGAAAATTTGAAAATTCTTAAAAAATTCGTCCAAAATCTTGATGTCTCCAATCTCTTGTTTTGTACGTTTTTTTCCACGTTTCTTGACATCCAATGTATCCCTGCAATATTTGGTGAAGATCTGAGTATGTAGTTTTTGACCTTATATGGAACCTCCTATCTGAAAATTTGAAAATTCTTAAAAAATTTTACCAAAATCTTGATATCCCCAATCCTATGTTTTGTATGTTTTTTCCACGTGTCTTGACATCCAATGTATCCCTGCAAAGTTTGGTGAAGATCTGAGTATGTAGTTTTTGACCTTATCTGGAACCTCCTATCTGAAAATTTGAAAATTTTTAAAAAATTCGTCCAAAATCTTGATGTCTTCAATCTCTTGTTTTGTACGTTTTTTCCACGTGTCTTGACCTCCAATGTATCCCTGCAAAGTTTGGTGAAGATCTGAGTATGTCGTTTTTGACCTTATCTGGAACATCCTTTCTGAAAATTTGAAAATTCTTAAAAAATTCGTCCAAAATCTTGATGTCTCCAATCTCTTGTTTTGTACGTTTTTTCCACGTGTCTTGACATCCAATGTATCCCTGCAAAGTTTGGTGAAGATCTGAGTATGTAGTTTTTGACCTTATATGGAACCTCCTTTCTGAAAATTTGAAAATTCTTAAAAAATTCGTCCAAAATCTTGATGTCCCCAATCTCTTGTTTTGTACGTTTTTTCCACGTGTCTTGACATCCAATGAATCCATGCAAAGTTTGGTGAAGATCTGAGTATGTCGTTTTTGACCTTATCTGGAACCTCCCATCTGAAAATTTGAAAATTCTTAAAAAATTCGTCGAAAATCTTGATGTCTCCAATCTCTTGTTTTGTACGTTTTTTCCACGTGTCTTGACATGCAAAGTATCCCTGCAACGTTTGGTGAAAATCTGAGTATGTAGTTTTTGACCTTATCTGGAACCTCCTATCTGAAAATTTGAAAATTCTTCAAAAATTCGTCCAAAATCTTGATGTCTCCAATCTCTTGTTTTGTACGTTTTTTCCACGTTTCTTGACATCCAATGTATCCCTGCAATGTTTGGTGAAGATCTGAGTATGTAGTTTTTGACTTTATATGGAACCTCCTATCTGAAAATTTGAAAATTCTTAAAAAGTTTGACCAAAATCTTGATATCCCCAATCCTATGTTTTGTATGTTTTTTCCACGTGTCTTGACATCCAATGTATCCCTGCAAAGTTTGGTGAAGTTCTGAGTATGTAGTTTTTGACCTTATCTGGAACCTCCTATCTGAAAATTTGAAAAATTTTAAAAAATTCGTCCAAAATCTTGATGTCTTCAATCTCTTGTTTTGTACGTTTTTTCCACGTGTCTTGACCTCCAATGTATCCCTGCAAAGTTTGGTGAAGATCTGAGTATGTCGTTTTTGACCTTATCTGGAACCTCCTATCTGAAAATTTGAAAATTCTTAAAAAATTCGTCCAAAATCTTGATGTCTCCAATCTCTTGTTTTGTACGTTTTTTCCACGTGTCTTGACATGCAAAGTATCCCTGCAACGTTTGGTGAAGATCTGAGTATGTAGTTTTTGACCTTATCTGGAACCTCCTATCTGAAAATTTGAAAATTCTTAAAAAATTCGTCCAAAATCTTGATGTCTCCAATCTCTTGTTTTGTACGTTTTTTCCACGTTTCTTGACATCCAATGTATCCCTGCAATGTTTGGTGAAGATCTGAGTATGTAGTTTTTGACCTTATAGGGAACCTCCTATCTGAAAATTTGAAAATTCTTAAAAAATTTGACCAAAATCTTGATATCCCCAATCCTATGTTTTGTATGTTTTTTCCACGTGTCTTGACATCCAATGTATCCCTGCAAAGTTTGGTGAAGATCTGAGTATGTAGTTTTTGACCTTATCTGGAACCTCCTATCTGAAAATTTGAAAATTTTTAAAAAATTCGTCCAAAATCTGGATGTCTTCAATCTCTTGTTTTGTACGTTTTTTCCACGTGTCTTGACATCCAATGTATCCCTGCAAAGTTTGGTGAAGATCTGAGTATGTAGTTTTTGACCTTATACGAACCTCCTTTCTGAAAATTTGAAAATTCTTAAAAAATTCGTCGAAAATCTTGATGTCTCCAATCTCTTGTTTTGTACGTTTTTTCCACGTGTCTTGACATGCAAAGTATCCCTGCAACGTTTGGTGAAGATCTGAGTATGTAGGTTTTGACCTTATCTGGAACCTCCTATCTGAAAATTTGAAAATTCTTCAAAAATTCGTCCAAAATCTTGATGTCTTCAATCTCTTGTTTTGTACGTTTTTTCCACGTGTCTTGACCTCCAATGTATCCCTGCAAAGTTTGGTGAAGATCTGAGTATGTCGTTTTTGACCTTATCTGGAACATCCTTTCTGAAAATTTGAAAATTCTTAAAAAATTCGTCCAAAATCTTGATGTCTCCAATCTCTTGTTTTGTACGTTTTTTCCACGTGTCTTGACATCCAATGTATCCCTGCAAAGTTTGGTGAAGATCTGAGTATGTAGTTTTTGACCTTATATGGAACCTCCTTTCTGAAAATTTGAAAATTCTTAAAAAATTCGTCCAAAATCTTGATGTCTCCAATCTCTTGTTTTGTACGTTTTTTCCACGTGTCTTGACATCCAATGTATCCCTGCAAAGTTTGGTGAAGATCTGAGTATGTAGTTTTTGACCTTATATGGAACCTCCCATCTGAAAATTTGAAAATTCCTAAAAAATCCGTCTAAAATCTTGATTTCTCCACTCTCTTTTTTGTACTTTTTTTCCACGTGTCTTGACATCCAATGTATCCCTGCAAAGTTTGGTGAAGATCTGAGTATGTAGTTTTTGACTTTATATGGAACTTCCTTTCTGAAAATTTGAAAATTCTTAAAAAATTCGACCAAAATCTTGATGTCTCCAATCCTATGTTTTGTATGTTTTTTCCACGTGTCTTGACATAAAATGTATCCCTGCAATGTTTGGTGAAGATCTGATTATGTAGTTTTTGACCTTATATGGAACCTCTTATCTGAAAATTTGAAAATTCTTAAAAATATTTGACCAAAATCTTGATGTCCCCAATCCTATGTTTTGTATGTTTTTTCCACGTGTCTTGACATCCAATGTATCCCTGCAAAGTTTGGTGAAGATCTGAGTATGTAGTTTTAGACCTTATCTGGAACCTCATTTCTGAAAATTTGAAAATTCCTCAAAAATTCGTCCAAAATCTTGATGTCTCCAATCTCTTGTTTTGTACGTTTTTTCCACGTGTCTTGACATCCAATGTATTCCTGCAAGGTTTGGTGAAGATCTGAGTATGTAGTTTTTGACCTTATATGGAGCCTCCTTTCTGAAAATTTGAAAATTCTTAAAAAATTCATCCAAAATCTTGATGTCTCCAATCTCTTGTTTTGTACGTTTTTTCCACGTTTCTTGACATCCAATGTATCCCTGCAAAGTTTGGTGAAGATCTGAGTATGTAGTTTTTGACCTTATATGGAACCTCCTTTCTGAAAATTTGAAAATTCTTAAAAAATTCGTCCAAAATCTTGATGTCCCCAATCCTATGTTTTGTATGTTTTTTCCACGTGTCTTGACACCTAATGTATCCATGCAAAGTTTGGTGAAGATCTGAGTATGTCGTTTGTGACCTTATCTGAAACCTCCCATCTGAAAATTTGAAAATTCTTAAAAAATTCGTCGAAAATCTTGATGTCTCCAATCTCTTGTTTTGTACGTTTTTTCCACGTGTCTTGACATGCAAAGTATCCCTGCAACGTTTGGTGAAGATCTGAGTATGTAGTTTTTGACCTTATCTGGAACCTCCTATCTGAAAATTTGAAAATTCTTAAAAAATTCGTCCAAAATCTTGATGTCTCCAATCTCTTGTTTTGTACGTTTTTTTCCACGTTTCTTGACATCCAATGTATCCCTGCAATATTTGGTGAAGATCTGAGTATGTAGTTTTTGACCTTATATGGAACCTCCTATCTGAAAATTTGAAAATTCTTAAAAAATTTTACCAAAATCTTGATATCCCCAATCCTATGTTTTGTATGTTTTTTCCACGTGTCTTGACATCCAATGTATCCCTGCAAAGTTTGGTGAAGATCTGAGTATGTAGTTTTTGACCTTATCTGGAACCTCCTATCTGAAAATTTGAAAATTTTTAAAAAATTCGTCCAAAATCTTGATGTCTTCAATCTCTTGTTTTGTACGTTTTTTCCACGTGTCTTGACCTCCAATGTATCCCTGCAAAGTTTGGTGAAGATCTGAGTATGTCGTTTTTGACCTTATCTGGAACATCCTTTCTGAAAATTTGAAAATTCTTAAAAAATTCGTCCAAAATCTTGATGTCTCCAATCTCTTGTTTTGTACGTTTTTTCCACGTGTCTTGACATCCAATGTATCCCTGCAAAGTTTGGTGAAGATCTGAGTATGTCGTTTTTGACCTTATATGGAACCTCCTTTCTGAAAATTTGAAAATTCTTAAAAAATTCGTCCAAAATCTTGATGTCCCCAATCTCTTGTTTTGTACGTTTTTTCCACGTGTCTTGACATCCAATGTATCCATGCAAAGTTTGGTGAAGATCTGAGTATGTTGTTTTTGACCTTATCTGGAACCTCCCATCAGAAAATTTGAAAATTCTTAAAAAATTCGTCGAAAATCTTGATGTCTCCAATCTCTTGTTTTGTACGTTTTTTCCACGTGTCTTGACATGCAAAGTATCCCTGCAACGTTTGGTGAAGATCTGAGTATGTAGTTTTTGACCTTATCTGGAACATCCTATCTGAAAAAATGAAAATTCTTCAAAAATTCGTCCAAAATCTTGATGTCTCCAATCTCTTGTTTTGTACGTTTTTTCCACGTTTCTTGACATCCAATGTATACCTGCAATGTTTGGTGAAGATCTGAGTATGTAGTTTTTGACCTTATATGGAGCCTCCTTTCTGAAAATTTGAAAATTCTTAAAAAATTCATCCAAAATCTTGATGTCTCCAATCTCTTGTTTTGTGCGTTTTTTCCACGTTTCTTGACATGCAATGTATCCCTGCAAAGTTTGGTGAAGATCTGAGTATGTAGTTTTTGACCTTATATGGAACCTCCTTTCTGAAATTTTGAAAATTCTTAAAAAATTCGTCCAAAATCTTGATGTCCCCAATCCTATGTTTTGTATGTTTTTTCCACGTGTCTTGACACCCAATGTATCCATGCAAAGTTTGGTGAAGATCTGAGTATGTCGTTTTTGACCTTATCTGAAACCTCCCATCTGAAAATTTGAAAATTCTAAAAAAATTCGTCGAAAATCTTGATGTCTCCAATCTCTTGTTTTGTACGTTTTTTCCACGTGTCTTGACATGCAAAGTATCCCTGCAACGTTTGGTGAAGATCTGAGTATGTAGTTTTTGACCTTATCTGGAACCTCCTATCTGAAAATTTGAAAATTCTTAAAAAATTCGTCCAAAATCTTGATGTCTCCAATCTCTTGTTTTGTACGTTTTTTCCACGTTTCTTGACATCCAATGTATCCCTGCAATGTTTGGTGAAGATCTGAGTATGTAGTTTTTGACCTTATATGGAACCTCCTATCTGAAAATTTGAAAATTCTTAAAAAATTTGACCAAAATCTTGATTTCCCCAATCCTATGTTTTGTATGTTTTTTCCACGTGTCTTGACATCCAATGTATCCCTGCAAAGTTTGGTGAAGATCTGAGTATGTAGTTTTTGACCTTATCTGGAACCTCTTATCTGAAAATTTGAAAATTTTTAAAAAATTCGTCCAAAATCTTGATGTCTTCAATCTCTTGTTTTGTACGTTTTTTCCACGTGTCTTGACCTCCAATGTATCCCTGCAAAGTTTGGTGAAGATCTGAGTATGTCGTTTTTGACCTTATCTGGAACATCCTTTCTGAAAATTTGAAAATTCTTAAAAAATTCGTCCAAAATCTTGATGTCTCCAATCTCTTGTTTTGTACGTTTTTTCCACGTGTCTTGACATCCAATGTATCCCTGCAAAGTTTGGTGAAGATCTGAGTATGTAGTTTTTGACCTTATATGGAACCTCCTTTCTGAAAATTTGAAAATTCTTAAAAAATTCGTCCAAAATCTTGATGTCCCCAATCTCTTGTTTTGTACGTTTTTTCCACGTGTCTTGACATCCAATGTATCCATGCAAAGTTTGGTGTAGATCTGAGTATGTCGTTTTTGACCTTATCTGGAACCTCCCATCTGAAAATTTGAAAATTCTTAAAAAATTCGTCGAAAATCTTGATGTCTCCAATCTCTTGTTTTGTACGTTTTTTCTACGTGTCTTGACATGCAAAGTATCCCTGCAACGTTTGGTGAAGATCTGAGTATGTAGTTTTTGACCTTATCTGGAACCTCCTATCTGAAAAAATGAAAATTCTTCAAAAATTCGTCCAAAATCTTGATGTCTCCAATCTCTTGTTTTGTACGTTTTTTCCACGTTTCTTGACATCCAATGTATCCCTGCAATGTTTGGTGAAGATCTGAGTATGTAGTTTTTGACCTTATATGGAACCTCCTATCTGAAAATTTGAAAATTCTTAAAAAATTTGACCAAAACCTTGATATCCCCAATCCTATGTTTTGTATGTTTTTTCCACGTGTCTTGACATCCAATGTATCCCTGCAAAGTTTGGTGAAGTTCTGAGTATGTAGTTTTTGAACTTATCTGGAACCTCCTATCTGAAAATGAAAAATTTTAAAAAAATCGTCCAAAATCTTGATGTCTTCAATCTCTTGTTTTGTACGTTTTTTCCACGTGTCTTGACCTCCAATGTATCCCTGCAAAGTTTGGTGAAGATCTGAGTATGTCGTTTTTGACCTTATCTGGAACATCCTTTCTGAAAATTTGAAAATTCCTAAAAAATTCGTCCAAAATCTTGATGTCTCCAATCTCTTGTTTTGTACGTTTTTTCCACGTGTCTTGACATCCAATGTATCCCTGCAAAGTTTGGTGAAGATCTGAGTATGTTTTTTTTGACCTTATATGGAACCTCCTTTCTGAAAATTTGAAAATTCTTAAAAAATTCGTCCAAAATCTTGATGTCTCCAATCTCTTGTTTTGTACGTTTTTTCCACGTGTCTTGACATCCAATGTATCCCTGCAAAGTTTGGTGAAGATCTGAGTATGTAGTTTTTGACCTTATATGGAACCTCCCATCTGAAAATTTGAAAATTCCTAAAAAATCCGTCTAAAATCTTGATGTCTCCACTCTCTTGTTTTGTACTTTTTTTCCACGTGTCTTGACATCCAATGTATCCCTGCAAAGTTTGGTGAAGATCTGAGTATGTAGTTTTTGACCTTATATGGAACCTCCTTTCTGAAAATTTGAAAATTCTTAAAAAATTCGACCAAAATCTTGATGTCTCCAATCCTATGTTTTGTATGTTTTTTCCACGTGTCTTGACATCCAATGTATCCATGCAAAGTTTGGTGAAGATCTGAGTATGTAGTTTTTGACCTTATCTGGAACCTCCCATCTGAAAAATTGAAAATTCCTAAAAAATCCGTCCAAAATCTTGATGACCTCAATCTCTTGTTTTGTACGTTTTTTCCACGTGTCTTGACATCCAATGTATCCCTGCAATGTTTGGTGAAGATCTGAGTATGTAGTTTTTGACCTTATATGGAACCTCTTATCTGAAAATTTGAAAATTCTTGAAAAATTCGTCCAAAATCTTGATGTCTCCAATCTCTTGTTTTGTACGTTTTTTCCACGTGTCTTGACATCCAATGTATCCCTGCAAAGTTTGGTGAAGATCTGAGTATGTAGTTTTTGACCTTATCTGGAACCTCCCATCTGAAAATTTGAAAATTCTTAAAAATATTTGACCAAAATCTTGATGTCCCCAATCCTATGTTTTGTATGTTTTTTCCACGTGTCTTGACATCCAATGTATTTCTGCAAAGTTTGGTGAAGATCTGAGTATGTCGTTTTTGACCTTATCTGGAACATCCTTTCTGAAAATTTGAAAATTCTTAAAAAATTCGTCCAAAATCTTGATGTCTCCAATCTCTTGTTTTGTACGTTTTTTTCACGTGTCTTGACATCCAATGTATCCCTGCAAAGTTTGGTGAAGATCTGAGTATGTAGTTTTTGACCTTATATGGAACCTCCCATCTGAAAATTTGAAAATTCTTAAAAAATTCGACCAAAATCTTGATGTCTCCAATCCTATGTTTTGTATGTTTTTTCCACGTGTCTTGACATCCAATGTATCCCTGCAAAGTTTGGTGAAGATCTGAGTATGTAGTTTTAGACCTTATCTGGAACCTCATTTCTGAAAATTTGAAAATTCCTCAAAAATTCGTCCAAAATCTTGATGTCTCCAATCTCTTGTTTTGTACGTTTTTTCCACGTGTCTTGACATCCAATGTATCCCTGCAAAGTTTGGTGAAGATCTGAGTATGTAGTTTTTGACCTTATATGGAGCCTCCTTTCTGAAAATTTGAAAATTCTTAAAAAATTCATCCAAAATCTTGATGTCTCCAATCTCTTGTTTTGTACGTTTTTTCCACGTTTCTTGACATCCAATGTATCCCTGCAAAGTTTGGTGAAGATCTGAGTATGTAGTTTTTGACCTTATATGGAACCTCCTTTCTGAAAATTTGAAAATTCTTAAAAAATTCGTCCAAAATCTTGATGTCCCCAATCCTATGTTTTGTATGTTTTTTCCACGTGTCTTGACATCCAATGTATCCATGCAAAGTTTGGTGAAGATCTGAGTATGTCGTTTTTGACCTTATCTGAAACCTCCCATCTGAAAATTTGAAAATTCTTAAAAAATTCGTCGAAAATCTTGATGTCTCCAATCTCTTGTTTTGTACGTTTTTCCACGTGTCTTGACATGCAAAGTATCCCTGCAACGTTTGGTGAAGATCTGAGTATGTAGTTTTTGACCTTATCTGGAACCTCCTATCTGAAAATTTGAAAATTCTTAAAAAATTCGTCCAAAATCTTGATGTCTCCAATCTCTTGTTTTGTACGTTTTTTCCACGTTTCTTGACATCCAATGTATCCCTGCAATGTTTGGTGAAGATCTGAGTATGTAGTTTTTGACCTTATATGGAACCTCCTATTTGAAAATTTGAAAATTCTTAAAAAATTTGACCAAAATCTTGATATCCCCAATCCTATGTTTTGTATGTTTTTTTAACGTGTCTTGACATCCAATGTATCCCTGCAAAGTTTGGTGAAGATCTGAGTATGTAGTTTTTGACCTTATCTGGAACCTCCTATCTGAAAATTTGAAAATTTTTAAAAAATTCTTCCAAAATTTTGATGTCTTCAATCTCTTGTTTTGTACGTTTTTTCCACGTGTCTTGACCTCCAATGTATCCCTGCAAAGTTTGGTGAAGATCTGAGTATGTCGTTTTTGACCTTATCTGGAACATCCTTTCTGAAAATTTGAAAATTCTTAAAAAATTCGTCCAAAATCTTGATGTCTCCAATCTCTTGTTTTGTACGTTTTTTCCACGTGTCTTGACATCCAATGTATCCCTGCAAAGTTTGGTGAAGATCTGAGTATGTAGTTTTTGACCTTATCTGGAACCTCCTATCCGAAAATTTGAAAATTCTTCAAAAATTCGTCCAAAATCTTGATGTCTCCAATCTCTTGTTTTGTACGTTTTTTCCACGTTTCTTGACATCCAATGTATCCCTGCAATGTTTGGTGAAGATCTGAGTATGTAGTTTTTGACCTTATATGGAACCTCCTATCTGAAAATTTGAAAATTCTTAAAAAATTTGACCAAAATCTTGATATCCCCAATCCTATGTTTTGTATGTTTTTTCCACGTGTCTTGACATCCAATGTATCCCTGCAAAGTTTGGTGAAGTTCTGAGTATGTAGTTTTTGACCTTATCTGGAACCTCCTATCTGAAAATTTGAAAAATTTTAAAAAATTCGTCCAAAATCTTGATGTCTTCAATCTCTTGTTTTGTACGTTTTTTCCACGTTTCTTGACCTCCAATGTATCCCTGCAAAGTTTGGTGAAGATCTGAGTATGTCGTTTTTGACCTTATCTGGAACATCCTTTCTGAAAATTTGAAAATTCTTAAAAAATTCGTCCAAAATCTTGATGTCTCCAAACTCTTGTTTTGTACGTTTTTTCCACGTGTCTTGACATCCAATGTATCCCTGCAAAGTTTGGTGAAGATCCGAGTATGTAGTTTTTGACCTTATATGGAACCTCCTTTCTGAAAATTTGAAAATTCTTAAAAAATTCGTCCAAAATCTTGATGTCTCCAATCTCTTGTTTTGTACGTTTTTTCCACGTGTCTTGACATCCAATGTATCCCTGCAAAGTTTGGTGAAGATCTGAGTATGTAGTTTTTGACCTTATATGGAACCTCCCATCAGAAAATTTGAAAATTCCTAAAAAATCCGTCTAAAATCTTGATGTCTCCACTCTCTTGTTTTGTACTTTTTTTCCACGTGTCTTGACATCCAATGTATCCCTGCAAAGTTTGGTGAAGATCTGAGTAAGTAGTTTTTGACCTTATATGGAACCTCCTATCTGAAAATTTGAGAATTCTTGAAAAATTCGTCCAAAATCTTGATGTCTCCAATCTCTTGTTTTGTACGTTTTTTCCACGTGTCTTGACATCCAATGTATCCCTGCAAAGTTTGGTGAAGATCTGTGTATGTAGTTTTTGACCTTATCTGGAACCTCCCATCTGAAAATTTGAAAATTCCTAAAAAATCCGTCCAAAATCTTGATGACCTCAATCTCTTGTTTTGTACGTTTTTTTCCACGTGTCTTGACATCCAATGTATCCCTGCAATGTTTGGTGAAGATCTGAGTATGTAGTTTTTGACCTTATATGGAACCTCTTATCTGAAAATTTGAAAATTCTTAAAAATATTTGACCAAAATCTTGATGTCCCCAATCCTATGTTTTGTATGTTTTTTCCACGTGTCTTGACATCCAATGTATTTCTGCAAAGTTTGGTGAAGATCTGAGTATGTCGTTTTTGACCTTATCTGGAACATCCTTTCTGAAAATTTGAAAATTCTTAAAAAATTCGTCCAAAATCTTGATGTCTCCAATCTCTTGTTTTGTACGTTTTTTCCACGTGTCTTGACATCCAATGTATCCCTGCAAAGTTTGGTGAAGATCTGAGTATGTAGTTTTTGACCTTATATGGAACCTCCCTTCTGAAAATTTGAAAATTCCTAAAAAATCCGTCCAAAATCTTGATGACCTCAATCTCTTGTTTTGTACGTTTTTTCCACGTGTCTTGACATCCAATGTATCCCTGCAATGTTTGGTGAAGATCTGAGTATGTAGTTTTTGACCTTATATGGAACCTCTTATCTGAAAATTTGAAAATTCTTAAAAATATTTGACCAAAATCTTGATGTCCCCAATTATATGTTTTCTATGCTTTTCCACGTGTCTTGACATCCAATGTATTTCTGCAAAGTTTGGTGAAGATCTGAGTATGTCGTTTTTGACCTTATCTGGAACATCCTTTCTGAAAATTTGAAAATTCTTAAAAAATTCGTCCAAAATCTTGATGTCTCCAATCTCTTGTTTTGTACGTTTTTTCCACGTGTCTTGATCTCCAATGTATCCCTGCAATGTTTGGTGAAGATCTGAGTATGTAGTTTTTGACCTTATATGGAACCTCCTATCTGAAAATTTGAAAATTCTTAAAAAATTTGACCAAAATCTTGATGTCCCCAATCCTGTTTTGTATGTTTTTTCCACGTGTCTTGACATCCAATGTATCCCTGCAAAGTTTGGTGAAGATCTGAGTATGTCGTTCTTGACCTTATCTGGAACATCCTTTCTGAAAATTTGAAAATTCTTAAAAAATTCGTCCAAAATCTTGATGTCTCCAATCTCTTGTTTTGTACGTTTTTTCCACGTGTCATGACATCCAATGTATCCCTGCAAAGTTTGGTGAAGATCTGAGTATGTAGTTTTTGACATTATATGGAACCTCCTTTCTGAAAATTTGAAAATTCTTAAAAAATTCGTCCAAAATCTTGATGTCTCCAATCTCTTGTTTTGTACGTTTTTTCCACGTGTCTTGACATCCAATGTATCCCTGCAATGTTTGGTGAAGATCTGAGTATGTAGTTTTTGACCTTATCTGGAACCTCCCATCTGAAAATTTGAAAATTTTTAAAAAATTCGTCCAAAATCTTGATGTCTCCAATCTCTTGTTTTGTACGTTTTTTCCACGTGTCTTGACATGCAAAGTATCCCTGCAACGTTTGGTGAAGATCTGAGTATGTAGTTTTTGACCTTATCTGGAACCTCCTATCTGAAAATTTGAAAATTCTTAAAAAATCCGTCTAAAATCTTGATGTCTCCACTCTCTTGTTTTGTACTTTTTTTTCCACGTGTCTTGACATCCAATGTATCCCTGCAAAGTTTGGTGAAGATCTGAGTATGTAGTTTTTGACCTTATATGGAACCTCCTTTCTGAAAATTTGAAAATTCTTAAAAAATTCGACCAAAATCTTGATGTCTCCAATCCTATGTTTTGTATGTTTTTTCCACGTGTCTTGACATCCAATGTATCCATGCAAAGTTTGGTGAAGATCTGAGTATGTAGTTTTTGACCTTATCTGGAACCTCCCATCTGAAAAATTGAAAATTCCTAAAAAATCCGTCCAAAATCTTGATGACCTCAATCTCTTGTTTTGTACGTTTTTTCCACGTGTCTTGACATCCAATGTATCCCTGCAATGTTTGGTGAAGATCTGAGTATGTAGTTTTTGACCTTATATGGAACCTCTTATCTGAAAATTTGAAAATTCTTGAAAAATTCGTCCAAAATCTTGATGTCTCCAATCTCTTGTTTTGTACGTTTTTTCCACGTGTCTTGACATCCAATGTATCCCTGCAAAGTTTGGTGAAGATCTGAGTATGTAGTTTTTGACCTTATCTGGAACCTCCCATCTGAAAATTTGAAAATTCCTAAAAAATCCGTCCAAAATCTTGATGACCTCAATCTCTTGTTTGGTACGTTTTTTCCACGTGTCTTGACATCCAAAGTATCCCTGCAATGTTTGGTGAAGATCTGAGTATGTAGTTTTTGACCTTATATGGAACCTTTTATCTGAAAATTTGAAAATTCTTAAAAATATTTGAACAAAATCTTGATGTCCCCAATCCTATGTTTTGTATGTTTTTTCCACGTGTCTTGACATCCAATGTATTTCTGCAAAGTTTGGTGAAGATCTGAGTATGTCGTTTTTGACCTTATCTGGAATATCCTTTCTGAAAATTTGAAAATTCTTAAAAAATTCGTCCAAAATCTTGATGTCTCGAATCTCTTGTTTTGTACGTTTTTTCCACGTGTCTTGACATCCAATGTATCCCTGCAAAGTTTGGTGAAGATCTGAGTATGTAGTTTTTGACCTTATATGGAACCTCCCATCTGAAAATTTGAAAATTCTTAAAAAATTCGACCAAAATCTTGATGTCTCCAATCCTATGTTTTGTATGTTTTTTCCACGTGTCTTGACATCCAATGTATCCATGCAAAGTTTGGTGAAGATCTGAGTATGTAGTTTTTGACCTTATATGGAACCTCCTATCTGAAAATTTGAGAATTCTTGAAAAATTCGTCCAAAATCTTGATGTCTCCAATCTCTTGTTTTGTACGTTTTTTCCACGTGTCTTGACATCCAATGTATCCCTGCAAAGTTTGGTGAAGATCTGAGTATGTAGTTTTTGACCTTATCTGGAACCTCCCATCTGAAAATTTGAAAATTCCTAAAAAATCCGTCCAAAATCTTGATGACCTCCATCTCTTGTTTTGTACGTTTTTTCCACGTGTCTTGACATCCAATGTATCCCTGCAATGTTTGGTGAAGATCTGAGTATGTAGTTTTTGACCTTATATGGAACCTCTTATCTGAAAATTTGAAAATTCTTAAAAATATTTGACCAAAATCTTGATGTCCCCAATCCTATGTTTTGTATGTTTTTTTCCACGTGTCTTGACATCCAATGTATCCCTGCAAAGTTTGGTGAAGATCTGAGTATGTAGTTTTAGACCTTATCTGGAACCTCATTTCTGAAAATTTGAAAATTCCTCAAAAATTCGTCCAAAATCTTGATGTCTCCAATCTCTTGTTTTGTACGTTTTTTCCACGTGTCTTGACATCCAATGTATCCCTGCAAAGTTTGGTGAAGATCTGAGTATGTAGTTTTTGACCTTATATGGAGCCTCCTTTCTGAAAATTTGAAAATTCTTAAAAAATTCATCCAAAATCTTGATGTCTCCAATCTCTTGTTTTGTACGTTTTTTCCACGTTTCTTGACATCCAATGTATCCCTGCAAAGTTTGGTGAAGATCTGAGTATGTAGTTTTTGACCTTATATGGAACCTCCTTTCTGAAAATTTAAAAATTCTTAAAAAATTCGTCCAAAATCTTGATGTCCCCAATCCTATGTTTTGTATGTTTTTTCCACGTGTCTTGACATCCAATGTATCCATGCAAAGTTTGGTGAAGATCTGAGTATGTCGTTTTTGACCTTATCTGAAACCTCCCATCTGAAAATTTGAAAATTCTTAAAAAATTCGTCGAAAATCTTGATGTCTCCAATCTCTTGTTTTGTACGTTTTTTCCACGTGTCTTGACATGCAAAGTATCCCTGCAACGTTTGGTGAAGATGTGAGTATGTAGTTTTTGACCTTATCTGGAACCTCCTATCTGAAAATTTGAAAATTCTTAAAAAATTCGTCCAAAATCTTGATGTCTCAATCTCTTGTTTTGTACGTTTTTTCCACGTTTCTTGACATCCAATGTATCCCTGCAATGTTTGGTGAAGATCTGAGTATGTAGTTTTTGACCTTATATGGAACCTCCTATTTGAAAATTTGAAAATTCTTAAAAAATTTGACCAAAATCTTGATATCCCCAATCCTATGTTTTGTATGTTTTTTCCACGTGTCTTGACATCCAATGTGTCCCTGCAAAGTTTGGTGAAGATCTGAGTATGTAGTTTTTGACCTTATCTGGAACCTCCTATCTGAAAATTTGAAAATTTTTAAAAAATTCGTCCAAAATCTTGATGTCTTCAATCTCTTGTTTTGTACGTTTTTTCCACGTGTCTTGACCTCCAATGTATCCCTGCAAAGTTTGGTGAAGATCTGAGTATGTCGTTTTTGACCTTATCTGGAACATCCTTTCTGAAAATTTGAAAATTCTTAAAAAATTCGTCCAAAATCTTGATGTCTCCAATCTCTTGTTTTGTACGTTTTTTCCACGTGTCTTGACATCCAATGTATCCCTGCAATGTTTGGTGAAGATCTGAGTATGTAGTTTTTGACCTTATCTGGAACCTCCCATCTGAAAATTTGAAAATTTTTAAAAAATTCGTCCAAAATCTTGATGTCTCCAATCTCTTGTTTTGTACGTTTTTTCCACGTGTCTTGACATGCAAAGTATCCCTGCAACGTTTGGTGAAGATCTGAGTATGTAGTTTTTGACCTTATCTGGAACCTCCTATCTGAAAATTTGAAAATTCTTAAAAAATCCGTCTAAAATCTTGATGTCTCCACTCTCTTGTTTTGTACTTTTTTTTCCACGTGTCTTGACATCCAATGTATCCCTGCAATGTTTGGTGAAGATCTGAGTATGTAGTTTTTGACCTTATATGGAACCTCTTATCTGAAAATTTGAAAATTCTTGAAAAATTCGTCCAAAATCTTGATGTCTCCAATCTCTTGTTTTGTACGTTTTTTCCACGTGTCTTGACATCCAATGTATCCCTGCAAAGTTTGGTGAAGATCTGAGTATGTAGTTTTTGACCTTATCTGGAACCTCCCATCTGAAAATTTGAAAATTCCTAAAAAATCCGTCCAAAATCTTGATGACCTCAATCTCTTGTTTGGTACGTTTTTTCCACGTGTCTTGACATCCAAAGTATCCCTGCAATGTTTGGTGAAGATCTGAGTATGTAGTTTTTGACCTTATATGGAACCTTTTATCTGAAAATTTGAAAATTCTTAAAAATATTTGACCAAAATCTTGATGTCCCCAATCCTATGTTTTGTATGTTTTTTCCACGTGTCTTGACATCCAATGTATTTCTGCAAAGTTTGGTGAAGATCTGAGTATGTCGTTTTTGACCTTATCTGGAATATCCTTTCTGAAAATTTGAAAATTCTTAAAAAATTCGTCCAAAATCTTGATGTCTCGAATCTCTTGTTTTGTACGTTTTTTCCACGTGTCTTGACATCCAATGTATCCCTGCAAAGTTTGGTGAAGATCTGAGTATGTAGTTTTTGACCTTATATGGAACCTCCCATCTGAAAATTTGAAAATTCTTAAAAAATTCGACCAAAATCTTGATGTCTCCAATCCTATGTTTTGTATGTTTTTTCCACGTGTCTTGACATCCAATGTATCCATGCAAAGTTTGGTGAAGATCTGAGTATGTAGTTTTTGACCTTATATGGAACCTCCTATCTGAAAATTTGAGAATTCTCGAAAAATTCGTCCAAAATCTTGATGTCTCCAATCTCTTGTTTTGTACGTTTTTTCCACGTGTCTTGACATCCAATGTATCCCTGCAAAGTTTGGTGAAGATCTGAGTATGTAGTTTTTGACCTTATCTGGAACCTCCCATCTGAAAATTTGAAAATTCCTAAAAAATCCGTCCAAAATCTTGATGACCTCCATCTCTTGTTTTGTACGTTTTTTCCACGTGTCTTGACATCCAATGTATCCCTGCAATGTTTGGTGAAGATCTGAGTATGTAGTTTTTGACCTTATATGGAACCTCTTATCTGAAAATTTGAAAATTCTTAAAAATATTTGACCAAAATCTTGATGTCCCCAATCCTATGTTTTGTATGTTTTTTCCACGTGTCTTGACATCCAATGTATCCCTGCAAAGTTTGGTGAAGATCTGAGTATGTAGTTTTAGACCTTATCTGGAACCTCATTTCTGAAAATTTGAAAATTCCTCAAAAATTCGTCCAAAATCTTGATGTCTCCAATCTCTTGTTTTGTACGTTTTTTCCACGTGTCTTGACATCCAATGTATCCCTGCAAAGTTTGGTGAAGATCTGAGTATGTAGTTTTTGACCTTATATGGGGCCTCCTTTCTGAAAATTTGAAAATTCTTAAAAAATTCATCCAAAATCTTGATGTCTCCAATCTCTTGTTTTGTACGTTTTTTCCACGTTTCTTGACATCCAATGTATCCCTGCAAAGTTTGGTGAAGATCTGAGTATGTAGTTTTTGACCTTATATGGAACCTCCTTTCTGAAAATTTAAAAATTCTTAAAAAATTCGTCCAAAATCTTGATGTCCCCAATCCTATGTTTTGTATGTTTTTTCCACGTGTCTTGACATCCAATGTATCCATGCAAAGTTTGGTGAAGATCTGAGTATGTCGTTTTTGACCTTATCTGAAACCTCCCATCTGAAAATTTGAAAATTCTTAAAAAATTCGTCGAAAATCTTGATGTCTCCAATCTCTTGTTTTGTACGTTTTTTCCACGTGTCTTGACATGCAAAGTATCCCTGCAACGTTTGGTGAAGATCTGAGTATGTAGTTTTTGACCTTATCTGGAACCTCCTATCTGAAAATTTGAAAATTCTTAAAAAATTCGTCCAAAATCTTGATGTCTCAATCTCTTGTTTTGTACGTTTTTTCCACGTTTCTTGACATCCAATGTATCCCTGCAATGTTTGGTGAAGATCTGAGTATGTAGTTTTTGACCTTATATGGAACCTCCTATTTGAAAATTTGAAAATTCTTAAAAAATTTGACCAAAATCTTGATATCCCCAATCCTATGTTTTGTATGTTTTTTCCACGTGTCTTGACATCCAATGTATCCCTGCAAAGTTTGGTGAAGATCTGAGTATGTAGTTTTTGACCTTATCTGGAACCTCCTATCTGAAAATTTGAAAATTTTTAAAAAATTCGTCCAAAATCTTGATGTCTTCAATCTCTTGTTTTGTACGTTTTTTCCACGTGTCTTGACCTCCAATGTATCCCTGCAAAGTTTGGTGAAGATCTGAGTATGTCGTTTTTGACCTTATCTGGAACATCCTTTCTGAAAATTTGAAAATTCTTAAAAAATTCGTCCAAAATCTTGATGTCTCCAATCTCTTGTTTTGTACGTTTTTTCCACGTGTCTTGACATCCAATGTATCCCTGCAAAGTTTGGTGAAGATCTGAGTATGTAGTTTTTGACCTTATATGGAACCTCCTTTCTGAAAATTTGAAAATTCTTAAAAAATTCGTCCAAAATCTTGATGTCCCCAATCTCTTGTTTTGTACGTTTTTTCCACGTGTCTTGACATCCAATGTATCCATGCAAAGTTTGGTGAAGATCTGAGTATGTCGTTTTTGACCTTATCTGGAACCTCCCATCTGAAAATTTGAAAATTCTTAAAAAAATCGTCGAAAATCTTGATGTCTCCAATCTCTTGTTTTGTACGTTTTTTCCACCTGTCTTGACATGCAAAGTATCCCTGCAACGTTTGGTGAAGATCTGAGTATGTAGTTTTTGACCTTATCTGGAACCTCCTATCCGAAAATTTGAAAATTCTTCAAAAATTCGTCCAAAATCTTGATGTCTCCAATCTCTTGTTTTGTACGTTTTTTCCACGTTTCTTGACATCCAATGTATCCCTGCAATGTTTGGTGAAGATCTGAGTATGTAGTTTTTGACCTTATATGGAACCTCCTATTTGAAAATTTGAAAATTCTTAAAAAATTTGACCAAAATCTTGATATCCCCAATCCTATGTTTTGTATGTTTTTTCCACGTGTCTTGACATCCAATGTGTCCCTGCAAAGTTTGGTGAAGATCTGAGTATGTAGTTTTTGACCTTATCTGGAACCTCCTATCTGAAAATTTGAAAATTTTTAAAAAATTCGTCCAAAATCTTGATGTCTTCAATCTCTTGTTTTGTACGTTTTTTCCACGTGTCTTGACCTCCAATGTATCCCTGCAAAGTTTGGTGAAGATCTGAGTATGTCGTTTTTGACCTTATCTGGAACATCCTTTCTGAAAATTTGAAAATTCTTAAAAAATTCGTCCAAAATCTTGATGTCTCCAATCTCTTGTTTTGTACGTTTTTTCCACGTGTCTTGACATCCAATGTATCCCTGCAATGTTTGGTGAAGATCTGAGTATGTAGTTTTTGACCTTATCTGGAACCTCCCATCTGAAAATTTGAAAATTTTTAAAAAATTCGTCCAAAATCTTGATGTCTCCAATCTCTTGTTTTGTACGTTTTTTCCACGTGTCTTGACATGCAAAGTATCCCTGCAACGTTTGGTGAAGATCTGAGTATGTAGTTTTTGACCTTATCTGGAACCTCCTATCTGAAAATTTGAAAATTCTTAAAAAATCCGTCTAAAATCTTGATGTCTCCACTCTCTTGTTTTGTACTTTTTTTTCCACGTGTCTTGACATCCAATGTATCCCTGCAATGTTTGGTGAAGATCTGAGTATGTAGTTTTTGACCTTATATGGAACCTCTTATCTGAAAATTTGAAAATTCTTGAAAAATTCGTCCAAAATCTTGATGTCTCCAATCTCTTGTTTTGTACGTTTTTTCCACGTGTCTTGACATCCAATGTATCCCTGCAAAGTTTGGTGAAGATCTGAGTATGTAGTTTTTGACCTTATCTGGAACCTCCCATCTGAAAATTTGAAAATTCCTAAAAAATCCGTCCAAAATCTTGATGACCTCAATCTCTTGTTTGGTACGTTTTTTCCACGTGTCTTGACATCCAAAGTATCCCTGCAATGTTTGGTGAAGATCTGAGTATGTAGTTTTTGACCTTATATGGAACCTTTTATCTGAAAATTTGAAAATTCTTAAAAATATTTGACCAAAATCTTGATGTCCCCAATCCTATGTTTTGTATGTTTTTTCCACGTGTCTTGACATCCAATGTATTTCTGCAAAGTTTGGTGAAGATCTGAGTATGTCGTTTTTGACCTTATCTGGAATATCCTTTCTGAAAATTTGAAAATTCTTAAAAAATTCGTCCAAAATCTTGATGTCTCGAATCTCTTGTTTTGTACGTTTTTTCCACGTGTCTTGACATCCAATGTATCCCTGCAAAGTTTGGTGAAGATCTGAGTATGTAGTTTTTGACCTTATATGGAACCTCCCATCTGAAAATTTGAAAATTCTTAAAAAATTCGACCAAAATCTTGATGTCTCCAATCCTATGTTTTGTATGTTTTTTCCACGTGTCTTGACATCCAATGTATCCATGCAAAGTTTGGTGAAGATCTGAGTATGTAGTTTTTGACCTTATATGGAACCTCCTATCTGAAAATTTGAGAATTCTCGAAAAATTCGTCCAAAATCTTGATGTCTCCAATCTCTTGTTTTGTACGTTTTTTCCACGTGTCTTGACATCCAATGTATCCCTGCAAAGTTTGGTGAAGATCTGAGTATGTAGTTTTTGACCTTATCTGGAACCTCCCATCTGAAAATTTGAAAATTCCTAAAAAATCCGTCCAAAATCTTGATGACCTCCATCTCTTGTTTTGTACGTTTTTTCCACGTGTCTTGACATCCAATGTATCCCTGCAATGTTTGGTGAAGATCTGAGTATGTAGTTTTTGACCTTATATGGAACCTCTTATCTGAAAATTTGAAAATTCTTAAAAATATTTGACCAAAATCTTGATGTCCCCAATCCTATGTTTTGTATGTTTTTTCCACGTGTCTTGACATCCAATGTATCCCTGCAAAGTTTGGTGAAGTACTGAGTATGTAGTTTTAGACCTTATCTGGAACCTCATTTCTGAAAATTTGAAAATTCCTCAAAAATTCGTCCAAAATCTTGATGTCTCCAATCTCTTGTTTTGTACGTTTTTTCCACGTGTCTTGACATCCAATGTATCCCTGCAAAGTTTGGTGAAGATCTGAGTATGTAGTTTTTGACCTTATATGGGGCCTCCTTTCTGAAAATTTGAAAATTCTTAAAAAATTCATCCAAAATCTTGATGTCTCCAATCTCTTGTTTTGTACGTTTTTTCCACGTTTCTTGACATCCAATGTATCCCTGCAAAGTTTGGTGAAGATCTGAGTATGTAGTTTTTGACCTTATATGGAACCTCCTTTCTGAAAATTTAAAAATTCTTAAAAAATTCGTCCAAAATCTTGATGTCCCCAATCCTATGTTTTGTATGTTTTTTCCACGTGTCTTGACATCCAATGTATCCATGCAAAGTTTGGTGAAGATCTGAGTATGTCGTTTTTGACCTTATCTGAAACCTCCCATCTGAAAATTTGAAAATTCTTAAAAAATTCGTCGAAAATCTTGATGTCTCCAATCTCTTGTTTTGTACGTTTTTTCCACGTGTCTTGACATGCAAAGTATCCCTGCAACGTTTGGTGAAGATCTGAGTATGTAGTTTTTGACCTTATCTGGAACCTCCTATCTGAAAATTTGAAAATTCTTAAAAAATTCGTCCAAAATCTTGATGTCTCAATCTCTTGTTTTGTACGTTTTTTCCACGTTTCTTGACATCCAATGTATCCCTGCAATGTTTGGTGAAGATCTGAGTATGTAGTTTTTGACCTTATATGGAACCTCCTATTTGAAAATTTGAAAATTCTTAAAAAATTTGACCAAAATCTTGATATCCCCAATCCTATGTTTTGTATGTTTTTTCCACGTGTCTTGACATCCAATGTATCCCTGCAAAGTTTGGTGAAGATCTGAGTATGTAGTTTTTGACCTTATCTGGAACCTCCTATCTGAAAATTTGAAAATTTTTAAAAAATTCGTCCAAAATCTTGATGTCTTCAATCTCTTGTTTTGTACGTTTTTTCCACGTGTCTTGACCTCCAATGTATCCCTGCAAAGTTTGGTGAAGATCTGAGTATGTCGTTTTTGACCTTATCTGGAACATCCTTTCTGAAAATTTGAAAATTCTTAAAAAATTCGTCCAAAATCTTGATGTCTCCAATCTCTTGTTTTGTACGTTTTTTCCACGTGTCTTGACATCCAATGTATCCCTGCAAAGTTTGGTGAAGATCTGAGTATGTAGTTTTTGACCTTATATGGAACCTCCTTTCTGAAAATTTGAAAATTCTTAAAAAATTCGTCCAAAATCTTGATGTCCCCAATCTCTTGTTTTGTACGTTTTTTCCACGTGTCTTGACATCCAATGTATCCATGCAAAGTTTGGTGAAGATCTGAGTATGTCGTTTTTGACCTTATCTGGAACCTCCCATCTGAAAATTTGAAAATTCTTAAAAAAATCGTCGAAAATCTTGATGTCTCCAATCTCTTGTTTTGTACGTTTTTTCCACCTGTCTTGACATGCAAAGTATCCCTGCAACGTTTGGTGAAGATCTGAGTATGTAGTTTTTGACCTTATCTGGAACCTCCTATCCGAAAATTTGAAAATTCTTCAAAAATTCGTCCAAAATCTTGATGTCTCCAATCTCTTGTTTTGTACGTTTTTTCCACGTTTCTTGACATCCAATGTATCCCTGCAATGTTTGGTGAAGATCTGAGTATGTAGTTTTTGACCTTATATGGAACCTCCTATCTGAAAATTTGAAAATTCTTAAAAAATTTGACCAAAATCTTGATATCCCCAATCCTATGTTTTGTATGTTTTTTCCACGTGTCTTGACATCCAATGTATCCCTGCAAAGTTTGGTGAAGTTCTGAGTATGTAGTTTTTGACCTTATCTGGAACCTCCTATCTGAAAATTTGAAAAATTTTAAAAAATTCGTCCAAAATCTTGATGTCTTCAATCTCTTGTTTTGTACGTTTTTTCCACGTGTCTTGACCTCCAATGTATCCCTGCAAAGTTTGGTGAAGATCTGAGTATGTCGTTTTTGACCTTATCTGGAACATCCTTTCTGAAAATTTGAAAATTCTTAAAAAATTCGTCCAAAATCTTGATGTCTCCAATCTCTTGTTTTGTACGTTTTTTCCACGTGTCTTGACATCCAATGTATCCCTGCAAAGTTTGGTGAAGATCCGAGTATGTAGTTTTTGACCTTATATGGAACCTCCTTTCTGAAAATTTGAAAATTCTTAAAAAATTCGTCCAAAATCTTGATGTCTCCAATCTCTTGTTTTGTACGTTTTTTCCACGTGTCTTGACATCCAATGTATCCCTGCAAAGTTTGGTGAAGATCTGAGTATGTAGTTTTTGACCTTATATGGAACCTCCCATCAGAAAATTTGAAAATTCCTAAAAAATCCGTCTAAAATCTTGATGTCTCCACTCTCTTGTTTTGTACTTTTTTTCCACGTGTCTTGACATCCAATGTATCCCTGCAAAGTTTGGTGAAGATCTGAGTATGTAGTTTTTGACCTTATCTGGAACCTCCCATCTGAAAATTTGAAAATTCCTAAAAAATCCGTCCAAAATCTTGATGACCTCAATCTCTTGTTTTGTACGTTTTTTTCCACGTGTCTTGACATCCAATGTATCCCTGCAATGTTTGGTGAAGATCTGAGTATGTAGTTTTTGACCTTATATGGAACCTCTTATCTGAAAATTTGAAAATTCTTAAAAATATTTGACCAAAATCTTGATGTCCCCAATCCTATGTTTTGTATGTTTTTTCCACGTGTCTTGACATCCAATGTATTTCTGCAAAGTTTGGTGAAGATCTGAGTATGTCGTTTTTGACCTTATCGGGAACATCCTTTCTGAAAAATTGAAAATTCTTAAAAAATTCGTCCAAAATCTTGATGTCTCCAATCTCTTGTTTTGTACGTTTTTTCCACGTTTCTTGACATCCAATGTATCCCTGCAATGTTTGGTGAAGATCTGAGTATGTAGTTTTTGACCTTATATGGAACCTCCTATCTGAAAATTTGAAAATTCTTAAAAAATTTGACCAAAATCTTGATATCCCCAATCCTATGTTTTGTATGTTTTTTCCACGTGTCTTGACATCCAATGTATCCCTGCAAAGTTTGGTGAAGTTCTGAGTATGTAGTTTTTGACCTTATCTGGAACCTCCTATCTGAAAATTTGAAAAATTTTAAAAAATTCGTCCAAAATCTTGATGTCTTCAATCTCTTGTTTTGTACGTTTTTTCCACGTGTCTTGACCTCCAATGTATCCCTGCAAAGTTTGGTGAAGATCTGAGTATGTCGTTTTTGACCTTATCTGGAACATCCTTTCTGAAAATTTGAAAATTCTTAAAAAATTCGTCCAAAATCTTGATGTCTCCAATCTCTTGTTTTGTACGTTTTTTCCACGTGTCTTGACATCCAATGTATCCCTGCAAAGTTTGGTGAAGATCCGAGTATGTAGTTTTTGACCTTATATGGAACCTCCTTTCTGAAAATTTGAAAATTCTTAAAAAATTCGTCCAAAATCTTGATGTCTCCAATCTCTTGTTTTGTACGTTTTTTCCACGTGTCTTGACATCCAATGTATCCCTGCAAAGTTTGGTGAAGATCTGAGTATGTAGTTTTTGACCTTATATGGAACCTCCCATCAGAAAATTTGAAAATTCCTAAAAAATCCGTCTAAAATCTTGATGTCTCCACTCTCTTGTTTTGTACTTTTTTTCCACGTGTCTTGACATCCAATGTATCCCTGCAAAGTTTGGTGAAGATCTGAGTATGTAGTTTTTGACCTTATCTGGAACCTCCCATCTGAAAATTTGAAAATTCCTAAAAAATCCGTCCAAAATCTTGATGACCTCAATCTCTTGTTTTGTACGTTTTTTTCCACGTGTCTTGACATCCAATGTATCCCTGCAATGTTTGGTGAAGATCTGAGTATGTAGTTTTTGACCTTATATGGAACCTCTTATCTGAAAATTTGAAAATTCTTAAAAATATTTGACCAAAATCTTGATGTCCCCAATCCTATGTTTTGTATGTTTTTTCCACGTGTCTTGACATCCAATGTATTTCTGCAAAGTTTGGTGAAGATCTGAGTATGTCGTTTTTGACCTTATCGGGAACATCCTTTCTGAAAAATTGAAAATTCTTAAAAAATTCGTCCAAAATCTTGATGTCTCCAATCTCTTGTTTTGTACGTTTTTTCCACGTGTCATGACATCCAATGTATCCCTGCAAAGTTTGGTGAAGATCTGAGTATGTAGTTTTTGACCTTATATGGAACCTCCTTTCTGAAAATTTGAAAATTCTTAAAAAATTCGTCCAAAATCTTGATGTCTCCAATCTCTTGTTTTGTATGTTTTTTCCACGTGTCTTGACATCCAATGTATCCCTGCAATGTTTGGTGAAGATCTGAGTATGTAGTTTTTGACCTTATCTGGAACCTCCCATCTGAAAATTTGAAAATTCTTAAAAAATTCGACCAAAATCTTGATGTCTCCAATCCTATGTTTTGTATGTTTTTTCCACGTGTCTTGACATCCAATGTATCCATGCAAAGTTTGGTGAAGATCTGAGTATGTAGTTTTTGACCTTATATGGAACCTCCTATCTGAAAATTTGAGAATTCTTGAAAAATTCGTCCAAAATCTTGATGTCTCCAATCTCTTGTTTTGTACGTTTTTTCCACGTGTCTTGACATCCAATGTATCCCTGCAAAGTTTGGTGAAGATCTGAGTATGTAGTTTTTGACCTTATATGGAACCTCCCATCTGAAAATTTGAAAATTCCTAAAAAATCCGTCCAAAATCTTGATGACCTCAATCTCTTGTTTTGTACGTTTTTTCCACGTGTCTTGACATCCAATGTATCCCTGCAATGTTTGGTGAAGATCTGAGTATGTAGTTTTTGACCTTATATGGAACCTCTTATCTGAAAATTTGAAAATTCTTAAAAATATTTGACCAAAATCTTGATGTCCCCAATCCTATGTTTTGTATGCTTTTCCACGTGTCTTGACATCCAATGTATTTCTGCAAAGTTTGGTGAAGATCTGAGTATGTCGTTTTTGACCTTATCTGGAACATCCTTTCTGAAAATTTGAAAATTCTTAAAAAATTCGTCCAAAATCTTGATGTCTCCAATCTCTTGTTTTGTACGTTTTTTCCACGTGTCTTGACCTCCAATGTATCCCTGCAATGTTTGGTGAAGATCTGAGTATGTAGTTTTTGACCTTATATGGAACCTCCTATCTGAAAATTTGAAAATTCTTAAAAAATTTGACCAAAATCTTGATGTCCCCAATCCTATGTTTTGTATGTTTTTTCCACGTGTCTTGACATCCAATGTATCCCTGCAAAGTTTGGTGAAGATCTGAGTATGTCGTTCTTGACCTTATCTGGAACATCCTTTCTGAAAATTTGAAAATTCTTAAAAAATTCGTCCAAAATCTTGATGTCTCCAATCTCTTGTTTTGTACGTTTTTTCCACGTGTCATGACATCCAATGTATCCCTGCAAAGTTTGGTGAAGATCTGAGTATGTAGTTTTTGACCTTATATGGAACCTCCTTTCTGAAAATTTGAAAATTCTTAAAAAATTCGTCCAAAATCTTGATGTCTCCAATCTCTTGTTTTGTATGTTTTTTCCACGTGTCTTGACATCCAATGTATCCCTGCAATGTTTGGTGAAGATCTGAGTATGTAGTTTTTGACCTTATCTGGAACCTCCCATCTGAAAATTTGAAAATTTTTAAAAAATTCGTCCAAAATCTTGATGTCTCCAATCTCTTGTTTTGTACGTTTTTTCCACGTGTCTTGACATGCAAAGTATCCCTGCAACGTTTGGTGAAGATCTGAGTATGTAGTTTTTGACCTTATCTGGAACCTCCTATCTGAAAATTTGAAAATTCTTAAAAAATCCGTCTAAAATCTTGATGTCTCCACTCTCTTGTTTTGTACTTTTTTTCCACGTGTCTTGACATCCAATGTATCCCTGCAAAGTTTGGTGAAGATCTGAGTATGTAGTTTTTGACCTTATATGGAACCTCCTTTCTGAAAATTTGAAAATTCTTAAAAAATTCGACCAAAATCTTGATGTCTCCAATCCTATGTTTTGTATGTTTTTTCCACGTGTCTTGACATCCAATGTATCCATGCAAAGTTTGGTGAAGATCTGAGTATGTAGTTTTTGACCTTATCTGGAACCTCCCATCTGAAAAATTGAAAATTCCTAAAAAATCCGTCCAAAATCTTGATGACCTCCAATCTCTTGTTTTGTACGTTTTTTCCACGTGTCTTGACATCCAATGTATCCCTGCAATGTTTGGTGAAGATCTGAGTATGTAGTTTTTGACCTTATATGGAACCTCTTATCTGAAAATTTGAAAATTCTTGAAAAATTCGTCCAAAATCTTGATGTCTCCAATCTCTTGTTTTGTACGTTTTTTCCACGTGTCTTGACATCCAATGTATCCCTGCAAAGTTTGGTGAAGATCTGAGTATGTAGTTTTTGACCTTATCTGGAACCTCCCATCTGAAAATTTGAAAATTCCTAAAAAATCCGTCCAAAATCTTGATGACCTCAATCTCTTGTTTGGTACGTTTTTTCCACGTGTCTTGACATCCAATGTATCCCTGCAATGTTTGGTGAAGATCTGAGTATGTAGTTTTTGACCTTATATGGAACCTTTTATCTGAAAATTTGAAAATTCTTAAAAATATTTGACCAAAACCTTGATGTCCCCAATCCTATGTTTTGTATGTTTTTTCCACGTGTCTTGACATCCAATGTATTTCTGCAAAGTTTGGTGAAGATCTGAGTATGTCGTTTTTGACCTTATCTGGAACATCCTTTCTGAAAATTTGAAAATTCTTAAAAAATTCGTCCAAAATCTTGATGTCTCCAATCTCTTGTTTTGTACGTTTTTTCCACGTGTCTTGACATCCAATGTATCCCTGCAAAGTTTGGTGAAGATCTGAGTATGTAGTTTTTGACCTTATATGGAACCTCCCATCTGAAAATTTGAAAATTCTTAAAAAATTCGACCAAAATCTTGATGTCTCCAATCCTATGTTTTGTATGTTTTTTCCACGTGTCTTGACATCCAATGTATCCATGCAAAGTTTGGTGAAGATCTGAGTTTGTAGTTTTTGACCTTATATGGAACCTCCTATCTGAAAATTTGAGAATTCTTGAAAAATTCGTCCAAAATCTTGATGTCTCCAATCTCTTGTTTTGTACGTTTTTTCCACGTGTCTTGACATCCAATGTATCCCTGCAAAGTTTGGTGAAGATCTGAGTATGTAGTTTTTGACCTTATATGGAACCTCCCATCTGAAAATTTGAAAATTCCTAAAAAATCCGTCCAAAATCTTGATGACCTCAATCTCTTGTTTTGTACGTTTTTTCCACGTGTCTTGACATCCAATGTATCCCTGCAATGTTTGGTGAAGATCTGAGTATGTAGTTTTTGACCTTATATGGAACCTCTTATCTGAAAATTTGAAAATTCTTAAAAATATTTGACCAAAATCTTGATGTCCCCAATCCTATGTTTTGTATGCTTTTCCACGTGTCTTGACATCCAATGTATTTCTGCAAAGTTTGGTGAAGATCTGAGTATGTCGTTTTTGACCTTATCTGGAACATCCTTTCTGAAAATTTGAAAATTCTTAAAAAATTCGTCCAAAATCTTGATGTCTCCAATCTCTTGTTTTGTACGTTTTTTCCACGTGTCTTGACCTCCAATGTATCCCTGCAATGTTTGGTGAAGATCTGAGTATGTAGTTTTTGACCTTATATGGAACCTCCTATCTGAAAATTTGAAAATTCTTAAAAAATTTGACCAAAATCTTGATGTCCCCAATCCTATGTTTTGTATGTTTTTTCCACGTGTCTTGACATCCAATGTATCCCTGCAAAGTTTGGTGAAGATCTGAGTATGTCGTTCTTGACCTTATCTGGAACATCCTTTCTGAAAATTTGAAAATTCTTAAAAAATTCGTCCAAAATCTTGATGTCTCCAATCTCTTGTTTTGTACGTTTTTTCCACGTGTCATGACATCCAATGTATCCCTGCAAAGTTTGGTGAAGATCTGAGTATGTAGTTTTTGACCTTATATGGAACCTCCTTTCTGAAAATTTGAAAATTCTTAAAAAATTCGTCCAAAATCTTGATGTCTCCAATCTCTTGTTTTGTATGTTTTTTCCACGTGTCTTGACATCCAATGTATCCCTGCAATGTTTGGTGAAGATCTGAGTATGTAGTTTTTGACCTTATCTGGAACCTCCCATCTGAAAATTTGAAAATTTTTAAAAAATTCGTCCAAAATCTTGATGTCTCCAATCTCTTGTTTTGTACGTTTTTTCCACGTGTCTTGACATGCAAAGTATCCCTGCAACGTTTGGTGAAGATCTGAGTATGTAGTTTTTGACCTTATCTGGAACCTCCTATCTGAAAATTTGAAAATTCTTAAAAAATCCGTCTAAAATCTTGATGTCTCCACTCTCTTGTTTTGTACTTTTTTTCCACGTGTCTTGACATCCAATGTATCCCTGCAAAGTTTGGTGAAGATCTGAGTATGTAGTTTTTGACCTTATATGGAACCTCCTTTCTGAAAATTTGAAAATTCTTAAAAAATTCGACCAAAATCTTGATGTCTCCAATCCTATGTTTTGTATGTTTTTTCCACGTGTCTTGACATCCAATGTATCCATGCAAAGTTTGGTGAAGATCTGAGTATGTAGTTTTTGACCTTATCTGGAACCTCCCATCTGAAAAATTGAAAATTCCTAAAAAATCCGTCCAAAATCTTGATGACCTCCAATCTCTTGTTTTGTACGTTTTTTCCACGTGTCTTGACATCCAATGTATCCCTGCAATGTTTGGTGAAGATCTGAGTATGTAGTTTTTGACCTTATATGGAACCTCTTATCTGAAAATTTGAAAATTCTTGAAAAATTCGTCCAAAATCTTGATGTCTCCAATCTCTTGTTTTGTACGTTTTTTCCACGTGTCTTGACATCCAATGTATCCCTGCAAAGTTTGGTGAAGATCTGAGTATGTAGTTTTTGACCTTATCTGGAACCTCCCATCTGAAAATTTGAAAATTCCTAAAAAATCCGTCCAAAATCTTGATGACCTCAATCTCTTGTTTGGTACGTTTTTTCCACGTGTCTTGACATCCAATGTATCCCTGCAATGTTTGGTGAAGATCTGAGTATGTAGTTTTTGACCTTATATGGAACCTTTTATCTGAAAATTTGAAAATTCTTAAAAATATTTGACCAAAACCTTGATGTCCCCAATCCTATGTTTTGTATGTTTTTTCCACGTGTCTTGACATCCAATGTATTTCTGCAAAGTTTGGTGAAGATCTGAGTATGTCGTTTTTGACCTTATCTGGAACATCCTTTCTGAAAATTTGAAAATTCTTAAAAAATTCGTCCAAAATCTTGATGTCTCCAATCTCTTGTTTTGTACGTTTTTTCCACGTGTCTTGACATCCAATGTATCCCTGCAAAGTTTGGTGAAGATCTGAGTATGTAGTTTTTGACCTTATATGGAACCTCCCATCTGAAAATTTGAAAATTCTTAAAAAATTCGACCAAAATCTTGATGTCTCCAATCCTATGTTTTGTATGTTTTTTCCACGTGTCTTGACATCCAATGTATCCATGCAAAGTTTGGTGAAGATCTGAGTTTGTAGTTTTTGACCTTATATGGAACCTCCTATCTGAAAATTTGAGAATTCTTGAAAAATTCGTCCAAAATCTTGATGTCTCCAATCTCTTGTTTTGTACGTTTTTTCCACGTGTCTTGACATCCAATGTATCCCTGCAAAGTTTGGTGAAGATCTGAGTATGTAGTTTTTGACCTTATCTGGAACCTCCCATCTGAAAATTTGAAAATTCCTAAAAAATCCGTCCAAAATCTTGATGACCTCCATCTCTTGTTTTGTACGTTTTTTCCACGTGTCTTGGCATCCAATGTATCCCTGCAATGTTTGGTGAAGATCTGAGTATGTAGTTTTTGACCTTATATGGAACCTCTTATCTGAAAATTTGAAAATTCTTAAAAATATTTGACCAAAATCTTGATGTCCCCAATCCTATGTTTTGTATGTTTTTTCCACGTGTCTTGACATCCAATGTATCCCTGCAAAGTTTGGTGAAGATCTGAGTATGTAGTTTTAGACCTTATCTGGAACATCATTTCTGAAAATTTGAAAATTCCTCAAAAATTCGTCCAAAATCTTGATGTCTCCAATCTCTTGTTTTGTACGTTTTTTCCACGTGTCTTGACATCCAATGTATCCCTGCAAAGTTTGGTGAAGATCAGAGTATGTAGTTTTTGACCTTATATGGAGCCTCCTTTCTGAAAATTTGAAAATTCTTAAAAAATTCATCCAAAATCTTGATGTCTCCAATCTCTTGTTTTGTACGTTTTTTCCACGTTTCTTGACATCCAATGTATCCCTGCAAAGTTTGGTGAAGATCTGAGTATGTAGTTTTTGACCTTATATGGAACCTCCTTTCTGAAAATTTGAAAATTCTTAAAAAATTCGTCCAAAAACTTGATGTCCCCAATCCTATGTTTTGTATGTTTTTTCCACGTGTCTTGACATCCAATGTATCCATGCAAAGTTTGGTGAAGATCTGAGTATGTCGTTTTTGACCTTGTCTGAAACCTCCCATCTGAAAATTTGAAAATTCTTAAAAAATTCGTCGAAAACCTTGATGTCTCCAATCTCTTGTTTTGTACGTTTTTTCCACGTGTCTTGACATGCAAAGTATCCCTGCAACGTTTGGTGAAGATCTGAGTATGTAGTTTTTGACCTTATCTGGAACCTCCTATCTGAAAATTTGAAAATTCTTAAAAAATTCGTCCAAAATCTTGATGTCTCCAATCTCTTGTTTTGTACGTTTTTTCCACGTTTCTTGACATCCAATGTATCCCTGCAATGTTTGGTGAAGATCTGAGTATGTAGTTTTTGACCTTATATGGAACCTCCTATTTGAAAATTTGAAAATTCTTAAAAAATTTGACCAAAATCTTGATATCCCCAATCCTATGTTTTGTATGTTTTTTCCACGTGTCTTGACATCCAATGTATCCCTGCAAAGTTTGGTGAAGATCTGAGTATGTAGTTTTTGACCTTATCTGGAACCTCCTATCTGAAAATTTGAAAATTTTTAAAAAATTCGTCCAAAATCTTGATGTCTTCAATCTCTTGTTTTGTACGTTTTTTCCACGTGTCTTGACCTCCAATGTATCCCTGCAAAGTTTGGTGAAGATCTGAGTATGTCGTTTTTGACCTTATCTGGAACATCCTTTCTGAAAATTTGAAAATTCTTAAAAAATTCGTCCAAAATCTTGATGTCTCCAATCTCTTGTTTTGTACGTTTTTTCCACGTGTCTTGACATCCAATGTATCCCTGCAAAGTTTGGTGAAGATCTGAGTATGTAGTTTTTGACCTTATATGGAACCTCCTTTCTGAAAATTTGAAAATTCTTAAAAAATTCGTCCAAAATCTTGATGTCCCCAATCTCTTGTTTTGTACGTTTTTTCCACGTGTCTTGACATCCAATGTATCCCTGCAATGTTTGGTGAAGATCTGAGTATGTAGTTTTTGACCTTATATGGAACCTCCTATCTGAAAATTTGAAAATTCTTAAAAAATTTGACCAAAATCTTGATATCCGCAATCCTATGTTTTGTATGTTTTTTCCACGTGTCTTGACATCCAATGTATCCCTGCAAAGTTTGGTGAAGTTCTGAGTATGTAGTTTTTGACCTTATCTGGAACCTCCTATCTGAAAATTTGAAAAATTTTAAAAAAATCGTCCAAAATCTTGATGTCTTCAATCTCTTGTTTTGTACGTTTTTTCCACGTGTCTTGACCTCCAATGTATCCCTGCAAAGTTTGGTGAAGATCTGAGTATGTCGTTTTTGACCTTATCTGGAACATCCTTTCTGAAAATTTGAAAATTCTTAAAAAATTCGTCCAAAATCTTGATGTCTCCAATCTCTTGTTTTGTACGTTTTTTCCACGTGTCTTGACATCCAATGTATCCCTGCAAAGTTTGGTGAAGATCCGAGTATGTAGTTTTTGACCTTATATGGAACCTCCTTTCTGAAAATTTGAAAATTCTTAAAAAATTCGTCCAAAATCTTGATGTCTCCAATCTCTTGTTTTGTACGTTTTTTCCACGTGTCTTGACATCCAATGTATCCCTGCAAAGTTTGGTGAAGATCTGAGTATGTAGTTTTTGACCTTATATGGAACCTCCCATCAGAAAATTTGAAAATTCCTAAAAAATCCGTCTAAAATCTTGATGTCTCCACTCTCTTGTTTTGTACTTTTTTTCCACGTGTCTTGACATCCAATGTATCCCTGCAAAGTTTGGTGAAGATCTGAGTAAGTAGTTTTTGACCTTATATGGAACCTCCTATCTGAAAATTTGAGAATTCTTGAAAAATTCGTCCAAAATCTTGATGTCTCCAATCTCTTGTTTTGTACGTTTTTTCCACGTGTCTTGACATCCAATGTATCCCTGCAAAGTTTGGTGAAGATCTGAGTATGTAGTTTTTGACCTTATCTGGAACCTCCCATCTGAAAATTTGAAAATTCCTAAAAAATCCGTCCAAAATCTTGATGACCTCAATCTCTTGTTTTGTACGTTTTTTTCCACGTGTCTTGACATCCAATGTATCCCTGCAATGTTTGGTGAAGATCTGAGTATGTAGTTTTTGACCTTATATGGAACCTCTTATCTGAAAATTTGAAAATTCTTAAAAATATTTGACCAAAATCTTGATGTCCCCAATCCTATGTTTTGTATGTTTTTTCCACGTGTCTTGACATCCAATGTATTTCTGCAAAGTTTGGTGAAGATCTGAGTATGTAGTTTTTGACCTTATCTGGAACATCCTTTCTGAAAATTTGAAAATTCTTAAAAAATTCGTCCAAAATCTTGATGTCTCCAATCTCTTGTTTTGTACGTTTTTTCCACTTGTCTTGACATCCAATGTATCCCTGCAAAGTTTGGTGAAGATCTGAGTATGTAGTTTTTGACCTTATATGGAACCTCCCATCTGAAAATTTGAAAATTCTTAAAAAATTCGACCAAAATCTTGATGTCTCCAATCCTATGTTTTGTATGTTTTTTCCACGTGTCTTGACATCCAATGTATCCATGCAAAGTTTGGTGAAGATCTGAGTATGTAGTTTTTGACCTTATATGGAACCTCCTATCTGAAAATTTGAGAATTCTTGAAAAATTCGTCCAAAATCTTGATGTCTCCAATCTCTTGTTTTGTACGTTTTTTCCACGTGTCTTGACATCCAATGTATCCCTGCAAAGTTTGGTGAAGATCTGAGTATGTAGTTTTTGACCTTATATGGAACCTCCCATCTGAAAATTTGAAAATTCCTAAAAAATCCGTCCAAAATCTTGATGACCTCAATCTCTTGTTTTGTACGTTTTTTCCACGTGTCTTGACATCCAATGTATCCCTGCAATGTTTGGTGAAGATCTGAGTATGTAGTTTTTGACCTTATATGGAACCTCTTATCTGAAAATTTGAAAATTCTTAAAAATATTTGACCAAAATCTTGATGTCCCCAATCCTATGTTTTGTATGCTTTTCCACGTGTCTTGACATCCAATGTATTTCTGCAAAGTTTGGTGAAGATCTGAGTCTGTCGTTTTTGACCTTATCTGGAACATCCTTTCTGAAAATTTGAAAATTCTTAAAAAATTCGTCCAAAATCTTGATGTCTCCAATCTCTTGTTTTGTACGTTTTTTCCACGTGTCTTGACCTCCAATGTATCCCTGCAATGTTTGGTGAAGATCTGAGTATGTAGTTTTTGACCTTATATGGAACCTCCTATCTGAAAATTTGAAAATTCTTAAAAAATTTGACCAAAATCTTGATGTCCCCAATCCTATGTTTTGTATGTTTTTTCCACGTGTCTTGACATCCAATGTATCCCTGCAAAGTTTGGTGAAGATCTGAGTATGTCGTTCTTGACCTTATCTGGAACATCCTTTCTGAAAATTTGAAAATTCTTAAAAAATTCGTCCAAAATCTTGATGTCTTCAATCTCTTGTTTTGTACGTTTTTTCCACGTGTCATGACATCCAATGTATCCCTGCAAAGTTTGGTGAAGATCTGAGTATGTAGTTTTTGACCTTATATGGAACCTCCTTTCTGAAAATTTGAAAATTCTTAAAAAATTCGTCCAAAATCTTGATGTCTCCAATCTCTTGTTTTGTACGTTTTTTCCACGTGTCTTGACATCCAATGTATCCCTGCAATGTTTGGTGAAGATCTGAGTATGTATTTTTTGACCTTATCTGGAACCTCCCATCTGAAAATTTGAAAATTTTTAAAAAATTCGTCCAAAATCTTGATGTCTCCAATCTCTTGTTTTGTACGTTTTTTCCACGTGTCTTGACATGCAAAGTATCCCTGCAACGTTTGGTGAAGATCTGAGTATGTAGTTTTTGACCTTATCTGGAACCTCCTATCTGAAAATTTGAAAATTCTTAAAAAATTCGTCCAAAATCTTGATGTCTGCAATCTCTTGTTTTGTACGTTTTTTCCACGTTTCTTGACATCCAATGTATCCCTGCAATGTTTGGTGAAGATCTGAGTATGTAGTTTTTGACCTTATATGGAACCTCCTATCTGAAAATTTGAAAATTCTTAAAAAATTTGACCAAAATCTTGATATCCCCAATCCTATGTTTTGAATGTTTTTTCCACGTGTCTTGACATCCAATGTATCCCTGCAAAGTTTGGTGAAGATCTGAGTATGTAGTTTTTGACCTTATCTGGAACCTCCTATCTGAAAATTTGAAAATTTTTAAAAAATTCGTCCAAAATCTTGATGTCTTCAATCTCTTGTTTTGTACGTTTTTTCCACGTGTCTTGACCTCCAACGTATCCCTGCAAAGTTTGGTGAAGATCTGAGTATGTCGTTTTTGACCTTATCTGGAACATCCTTTCTGAAAATTTGAAAATTCTTAAAAAATTCGTCCAAAATCTTGATGTCTCCAATCTCTTGTTTTGTACGTTTTTTCCACGTGTCTTGACATCCAATGTATCCCTGCAAAGTTTGGTGAAGATCTGAGTATGTAGTTTTTGACCTTATCTGGAACCTCCCATCTGAAAATTTGAAAATTCCTTAAAAATCCGTCCAAAATCTTGATGACCTCAATCTCTTGTTTGGTACGTTTTTTCCACGTGTCTTGACATCCAATGTATCCCTGCAATGTTTGAGGAAGATCTGAGTATGTAGTTTTTGACCTTATATGGAACCTTCTATCTGAAAATTTGAAAATTCTTAAAAATATTTGACCAAAATCTTGATGTCCCCAATCCTATGTTTTGTATGTTTTTTCCACGTGTCTTGACATCCAATGTATTTCTGCAAAGTTTGGTGAAGATCTGAGTATGTCGTTTTTGACCTTATCTGGAACATCCTTTCTGAAAATTTGAAAATTCTTAAAAAATTCGTCCAAAATCTTGATGTCTCCAATCTCTTGTTTTGTACGTTTTTTCCACGTGTCTTGACATCCAATGTATCCCTGCAAAGTTTGGTGAAGATCTGAGTATGTAGTTTTTGACTTTATATGGAACCTCCCATCTGAAAATTTGAAAATTCTTAAAAAATTCGACCAAAATCTTGATGTCTCCAATCCTATGTTTTGTATGTTTTTTCCACGTGTCTTGACATCCAATGTATCCATGCAAAGTTTGGTAAAGATCTGAGTATGTAGTTTTTGACCTTATATGGAACCTCCTATCTGAAAATTTGAGAATTCTTGAAAAATTCGTCCAAAATCTTGATGTCTCCAATCTCTTGTTTTGTACGTTTTTTCCACGTGTCTTGACATCCAATGTATCCCTGCAAAGTTTGGTGAAGATCTGAGTATGTAGTTTTTGACCTTATCTGGAACCTCCCATCTGAAAATTTGAAAATTCCTAAAAAATCCGTCCAAAATCTTGATGACCTCCATCTCTTGTTTTGTACGTTTTTTCCACGTGTCTTGACATCCAATGTATCCCTGCAATGTTTGGTGAAGATCTGAGTATGTAGTTTTTGACCTTATATGGAACCTCTTATCTGAAAATTTGAAAATTCTTAAAAATATTTGACCAAAATCTTGATGTCCCCAATCCTATGTTTTGTATGTTTTTTCCACGTGTCTTGACATCCAATGTATCCCTGCAAAGTTTGGTGAAGATCTGAGTATGTAGTTTTAGACCTTATCTGGAACCTCATTTCTGAAAATTTAAAAATTCCTCAAAAATTCGTCCAAAATCTTGATGTCTCCAATCTCTTGTTTTGTACGTTTTTTCCACGTGTCTTGACATCCAATGTATCCCTGCAAAGTTTGGTGAAGATCTGAGTATGTAGTTTTTGACCTTATATGGAGCCTCCTTTCTGAAAATTTGAAAATTCTTAAAAAATTCATCCAAAATCTTGATGTCTCCAATCTCTTGTTTTGTACGTTTTTTCCACGTTTCTTGACATCCAATGTATCCCTGCAAAGTTTGGTGAAGATCTGAGTATGTAGTTTTTGACCTTATATGGAACCTCCTTTCTGAAAATTTGAAAATTCTTAAAAAATTCGTCCAAAATCTTGATGTCCCCAATCCTATGTTTTGTATGTTTTTTCCACGTGTCTTGACATCCAATGTATCCATGCAAAGTTTGGTGAAGATCTGAGTATGTCGTTTTTGACCTTATCTGAAACCTCCCATCTGAAAATTTGAAAATTCTTAAAAAATTCGTCGAAAATCTTGATGTCTCCAATCTCTTGTTTTGTACGTTTTTTCCACGTGTCTTGACATGCAAAGTATCCCTGCAACGTTTGGTGAAGATCTGAGTATGTAGTTTTTGACCTTATCTGGAACCTCCTATCTGAAAATTTGAAAATTCTTAAAAAATTCGTCCAAAATCTTGATGTCTCCAATCTCTTGTTTTGTACGTTTTTTCCACGTTTCTTGACATCCAATGTATCCCTGCAATGTTTGGTGAAGATCTGAGTATGTAGTTTTTGACCTTATATGGAACCTCCTATTTGAAAATTTGAAAATTCTTAAAAAATTTGACCAAAATCTTGATATCCCCAATCCTATGTTTTGTATGTTTTTTCCACGTGTCTTGACATCCAATGTATCCCTGCAAAGTTTGGTGAAGTTCTGAGTATGTAGTTTTTGACCTTATCTGGAACCTCCTATCTGAAAATTTGAAAAATTTTAAAAAATTCGTCCAAAATCTTGATGTCTTCAATCTCTTGTTTTGTACGTTTTTTCCACGTGTCTTGACCTCCAATGTATCCCTGCAAAGTTTGGTGAAGATCTGAGTATGTCGTTTTTGACCTTATCTGGAACATCCTTTCTGAAAATTTGAAAATTCTTAAAAAATTCGTCCAAAATCTTGATGTCTCCAATCTCTTGTTTTGTACGTTTTTTCCACGTGTCTTGACATCCAATGTATCCCTGCAAAGTTTGGTGAAGATCCGAGTATGTAGTTTTTGACCTTATATGGAACCTCCTTTCTGAAAATTTGAAAATTCTTAAAAAATTCGTCCAAAATCTTGATGTCTCCAATCTCTTGTTTTGTACGTTTTTTCCACGTGTCTTGACATCCAATGTATCCCTGCAAAGTTTGGTGAAGATCTGAGTATGTAGTTTTTGACCTTATATGGAACCTCCCATCAGAAAATTTGAAAATTCCTAAAAAATCCGTCTAAAATCTTGATGTCTCCACTCTCTTGTTTTGTACTTTTTTTCCACGTGTCTTGACATCCAATGTATCCCTGCAAAGTTTGGTGAAGATCTGAGTAAGTAGTTTTTGACCTTATATGGAACCTCCTTTCTGAAAATTTGAAAATTCTTAAAAAATTCGACCAAAATCTTGATGTCTCCAATCCTATGTTTTGTATGTTTTTTCCACGTGTCTTGACATCCAATGTATCCATGCAAAGTTTGGTGAAGATCTGAGTATGTAGTTTTTGACCTTATATGGAACCTCCTATCTGAAAATTTGAGAATTCTTGAAAAATTCGTCCAAAATCTTGATGTCTCCAATCTCTTGTTTTGTACGTTTTTTCCACGTGTCTTGACATCCAATGTATCCCTGCAAAGTTTGGTGAGGATCTGAGTATGTAGTTTTTGACCTTATCTGGAACCTCCCATCTGAAAATTTGAAAATTCCTAAAAAATCCGTCCAAAATCTTGATGACCTCAATCTCTTGTTTTGTACGTTTTTTTCCACGTGTCTTGACATCCAATGTATCCCTGCAATGTTTGGTGAAGATCTGAGTATGTAGTTTTTGACCTTATATGGAACCTCTTATCTGAAAATTTGAAAATTCTTAAAAATATTTGACCAAAATCTTGATGTCCCCAATCCTATGTTTTGTATGTTTTTTCCACGTGTCTTGACATCCAATGTATTTCTGCAAAGTTTGGTGAAGATCTGAGTATGTCGTTTTTGACCTTATCTGGAACATCCTTTCTGAAAATTTGAAAATTCTTAAAAAATTCGTCCAAAATCTTGATGTCTCCAATCTCTTGTTTTGTACGTTTTTTCCACTTGTCTTGACATCCAATGTATCCCTGCAAAGTTTGGTGAAGATCTGAGTATGTAGTTTTTGACCTTATATGGAACCTCCCATCTGAAAATTTGAAAATTCTTAAAAAATTCGACCAAAATCTCGATGTCTCCAATCCTATGTTTTGTATGTTTTTTCCACGTGTCTTGACATCCAATGTATCCATGCAAAGTTTGGTGAAGATCTGAGTATGTAGTTTTTGACCTTATATGGAACCTCCTATCTGAAAATTTGAGAATTCTTGAAAAATTCGTCCAAAATCTTGATGTCTCCAATCTCTTGTTTTGTACGTTTTTTCCACGTGTCTTGACATCCAATGTATCCCTGCAAAGTTTGGTGAAGATCTGAGTATGTAGTTTTTGACCTTATATGGAACCTCCCATCTGAAAATTTGAAAATTCCTAAAAAATCCGTCCAAAATCTTGATGACCTCAATCTCTTGTTTTGTACGTTTTTTCCACGTGTCTTGACATCCAATGTATCCCTGCAATGTTTGGTGAAGATCTGAGTATGTAGTTTTTGACCTTATATGGAACCTCTTATCTGAAAATTTGAAAATTCTTAAAAATATTTGACCAAAATCTTGATGTCCCCAATCCTATGTTTTGTATGCTTTTCCACGTGTCTTGACATCCAATGTATTTCTGCAAAGTTTGGTGAAGATCTGAGTATGTCGTTTTTGACCTTATCTGGAACATCCTTTCTGAAAATTTGAAAATTCTTAAAAAATTCGTCCAAAATCTTGATGTCTCCAATCTCTTGTTTTGTACGTTTTTTCCACGTGTCTTGACCTCCAATGTATCCCTGCAATGTTTGGTGAAGATCTGAGTATGTAGTTTTTGACCTTATATGGAACCTCCTATCTGAAAATTTGAAAATTCTTAAAAAATTTGACCAAAATCTTGATGTCCCCAATCCTATGTTTTGTATGTTTTTTCCACGTGTCTTGACATCCAATGTATCCCTGCAAAGTTTGGTGAAGATCTGAGTATGTCGTTCTTGACCTTATCTGGAACATCCTTTCTGAAAATTTGAAAATTCTTAAAAAATTCGTCCAAAATCTTGATGTCTCCAATCTCTTGTTTTGTACGTTTTTTCCACGTGTCATGACATCCAATGTATCCCTGCAAAGTTTGGTGAAGATCTGAGTATGTAGTTTTTGACCTTATATGGAACCTCCTTTCTGAAAATTTGAAAATTCTTAAAAAATTCGTCCAAAATCTTGATGTCTCCAATCTCTTGTTTTGTACGTTTTTTCCACGTGTCTTGACATCCAATGTATCCCTGCAATGTTTGGTGAAGATCTGAGTATGTAGTTTTTGACCTTATCTGGAACCTCCCATCTGAAAATTTGAAAATTTTTAAAAAATTCGTCCAAAATCTTGATGTCTCCAATCTCTTGTTTTGTACGTTTTTTCCACGTGTCTTGACATGCAAAGTATCCCTGCAACGTTTGGTGAAGATCTGAGTATGTAGTTTTTGACCTTATCTGGAACCTCCTATCTGAAAATTTGAAAATTCTTAAAAAATTCGTCCAAAATCTTGATGTGTGCAATCTCTTGTTTTGTACGTTTTTTCCACGTTTCTTGACATCCAATGTATCCCTGCAATGTTTGGTGAAGATCTGAGTATGTAGTTTTTGACCTTATATGGAACCTCCTATCTGAAAATTTGAAAATTCTTAAAAAATTTGACCAAAATCTTGATATCCCCAATCCTATGTTTTGTATGTTTTTTCCACGTGTCTTGACATCCAATGTATCCCTGCAAAGTTTGGTGAAGATCTGAGTATGTAGTTTTTGACCTTATCTGGAACCTCCTATCTGAAAATTTGAAAATTTTTAAAAAATTCGTCCAAAATCTTGATGTCTTCAATCTCTTGTTTTGTACGTTTTTTCCACGTGTCTTGACCTCCAATGTATCCCTGCAAAGTTTGGTGAAGATCTGAGTATGTCGTTTTTGACCTTATCTGGAACATCCTTTCTGAAAATTTGAAAATTCTTAAAAAATTCGTCCAAAATCTTGATGTCTCCAATCTCTTGTTTTGTACGTTTTTTCCACGTGTCTTGACATCCAATGTATCCCTGCAAAGTTTGGTGAAGATCTGAGTATGTAGTTTTTGACCTTATATGGAACCTCCTTTCTGAAAATTTGAAAATTCTTAAAAAATTCGTCCAAAATCTTGATGTCCCCAATCTCTTGTTTTGTACGTTTTTTCCACGTGTCTTGACATCCAATGTATCCATGCAAAGTTTGGTGAAGATCTGAGTATGTCGTTTTTGACCTTATCTGGAACCTCCCATCTGAAAATTTGAAAATTCTTAAAAAATTCGTCGAAAATCTTGATGTCTCCAATCTCTTGTTTTGTACGTTTTTTCCACGTGTCTTGACATGCAAAGTATCCCTGCAACGTTTGGTGAAGATCTGAGTATGAAGTTTTTTACCTTATCTGGAACCTCCTATCTGAAAATTTGAAAATTCTTAAAAAATTCGTCCAAAATCTTGATGTCTCCAATCTCTTGTTTTGTACGTTTTTTCCACGTTTCTTGACATCCAATGTATCCCTGCAATGTTTGGTGAAGATCTGAGTATGTAGTTTTTGACCTTATATGGAACCTCCTTTCTGAAAATTTGAAAATTCTTAAAAAATTCTTCCAAAATCTTGATGTCTCCAATCTCTTGTTTTGTACGTTTTTTCCACGTGTCTTGACATCCAATGAATCCCTGCAAAGTTTGGTGAAGATCTGAGTATGTAGTTTTTGACCTTATATGGAACCTCCCATCTGAAAATTTGAAAATTCCTAAAAAATCCGTCCAAAATCTTGATGTCTCCACTCTCTTGTTTTGTACTTTTTTTCCACGTGTCTTGACATCCAATGTATCCCTGCAAAGTTTGGTGAAGATCTGAGTAAGTAGTTTTTGACCTTATATGGAACCTCCTTTCTGAAAATTTGAAAATTCTTAAAAAATTCGACCAAAATCTTGATGTCTCCAATCCTATGTTTTGTACGGTTTTTCCACGTGTCTTGACATCCAATGTATCCATGCAAAGTTTGGTGAAGATCTGAGTATGTAGTTTTTGACCTTATATGGAACCTCCTATCTGAAAATTTGAGAAATCTTGAAAAATTCGTCCAAAATCTTGATGTCTTCAATCTCTTGTTTTGTACGTTTTTTCCACGTGTCTTGACATCCAATGTATCCCTGCAAAGTTTGGTGAAGATCTGAGTATGTAGTTTTTGACTTTATCTGGAACCTCCCATCTGAAAATTTGAAAATTCCTAAAAAATCCGTCCAAAATCTTGATGACCTCAATCTCTTGTTTTGTACGTTTTTTTCCACGTGTCTTGACATCCAATGTATCCCTGCAATGTTTGGTGAAGATCTGAGTATGTAGTTTTTGACCTTATATGGAACCTCTTATCTGAAAATTTGAAAATTCTTAAAAATATTTGACCAAAATCTTGATGTCCCCAATCCTATGTTTTGTATGTTTTTTCCACGTGTCTTGACATCCAATGTATTTCTGCAAAGTTTGGTGAAGATCTGAGTATGTCGTTTTTGACCTTATCTGGAACATCCTTTCTGAAAATTTGAAAATTCTTAAAAAATTCGTCCAAAATCTTGATGTCTCCAATCTCTTGTTTTGTACGTTTTTTCCACGTGTCTTGACATCCAATGTATCCCTGCAAAGTTTGGTGAAGATCTGAGTATGTAGTTTTTGACCTTATATGGAACCTCCCATCAGAAAATTTGAAAATTCCTAAAAAATCCGTCTAAAATCTTGATGTCTCCACTCTCTTGTTTTGTACTTTTTTTCCACGTGTCTTGACATCCAATGTATCCCTGCAAAGTTTGGTGAAGATCTGAGTATGTAGTTTTTGACCTTATATGGAACCTCCCATCTGAAAATTTGAAAATTCTTAAAAAATTCGACCAAAATCTTGATGTCTCCAATCCTATGTTTTGTATGTTTTTTCCACGTGTCTTGACATCCAATGTATCCATGCAAAGTTTGGTGAAGATCTGAGTATGTAGTTTTTGACCTTATATGGAACCTCCTATCTGAAAATTTGAGAATTCTTGAAAAATTCGTCCAAAATCTTGATGTCTCCAATCTCTTGTTTTGTACGTTTTTTCCACGTGTCTTGACATCCAATGTATCCCTGCAAAGTTTGGTGAAGATCTGAGTATGTAGTTTTTGACCTTATATGGAACCTCCCATCTGAAAATTTGAAAATTCCTAAAAAATCCGTCCAAAATCTTGATGACCTCAATCTCTTGTTTTGTACGTTTTTTCCACGTGTCTTGACAGCCAATGTATCCCTGCAATGTTTGGTGAAGATCTGAGTATGTAGTTTTTGACCTTATATGGAACCTCTTATCTGAAAATTTGAAAATTCTTAAAAATATTTGACCAAAATCTTGATGTCCCCAATCCTATGTTTTGTATGCTTTTCCACGTGTCTTGACATCCAATGTATTTCTGCAAAGTTTGGTGAAGATCTGAGTATGTCGTTTTTGACCTTATCTGGAACATCCTTTCTGAAAATTTGAAAATTCTTAAAAAATTCGTCCAAAATCTTGATGTCTCCAATCTCTTGTTTTGTACGTTTTTTCCACGTGTCTTGACCTCCAATGTATCCCTGCAATGTTTGGTGAAGATCTGAGTATGTAGTTTTTGACCTTATATGGAACCTCCTATCTGAAAATTTGAAAATTCTTAAAAAATTTGACCAAAATCTTGATATCCCCAATCCTATGTTTTGTATGTTTTTTCCACGTGTCTTGACATCCAATGTATCCCTGCAAAGTTTGGTGAAGATCTGAGTATGTCGTTCTTGACCTTATCTGGAACATCCTTTCTGAAAATTTGAAAATTCTTAAAAAAATCGTCCAAAATCTTGATGTCTCCAATCTCTTGTTTTGTACGTTTTTTCCACGTGTCATGACATCCAATGTATCCCTGCAAAGTTTGGTGAAGATCTGAGTATGTAGTTTTTGACCTTATATGGAACCTCCTTTCTGAAAATTTGAAAATTCTTAAAAAATTCGTCCAAAATCTTGATGTCTCCAATCTCTTGTTTTGTACGTTTTTTCCACGTGTCTTGACATCCAATGTATCCCTGCAATGTTTGGTGAAGATCTGAGTATGTAGTTTTTGACCTTATCTGGAACCTCCCATCTGAAAATTTGAAAATTTTTAAAAAATTCGTCCAAAATTTTGATGTCTCCAATCTCTTGTTTTGTACGTTTTTTCCACGTGTCTTGACATGCAAAGTATCCCTGCAACGTTTGGTGAAGATCTGAGTATGTAGTTTTTGACCTTATCTGGAACCTCCTATCTGAAAATTTGAAAATTCTTAAAAAATTCGTCCAAAATCTTGATGTCTGCAATCTCTTGTTTTGTACGTTTTTTCCACGTTTCTTGACATCCAATGTATCCCTGCAAAGTTTGGTGAAGATCTGAGTATGTAGTTTTTGACCTTATATGGAACCTCCTTTCTGAAAATTTGAAAATTCTTAAAAAATTCGTCCAAAATCTTGATGTCCCCAATCTCTTGTTTTGTACGTTTTTTCCACGTGTCTTGACATCCAATGTATCCATGCAAAGTTTGGTGAAGATCTGAGTATGTCGTTTTTGACCTTATCTGGAACCTCCCATCTGAAAATTTGAAAATTCTTAAAAAATTCGTCGAAAATCTTGATGTCTCCAATCTCTTGTTTTGTACGTTTTTTCCACGTGTCTTGACATGCAAAGTATCCCTGCAAAGTTTGGTGAAGATCTGAGTATGTCGTTTTTGACCTTATCTGGAACATCCTTTCTGAAAATTTGAAAATTCTTAAAAAATTCGTCCAAAATCTTGATGTCTCCAATCTCTTGTTTTGTACGTTTTTTCCACGTGTCTCAACATCCAATGTATCCCTGCAAAGTTTGGTGAAGATCTGAGTATGTAGTTTTTGACCTTATATGGAACCTCCTTTCTGAAAATTTGAAAATTCTTAAAAAATTCTTCCAAAATCTTGATGTCTCCAATCTCTTGTTTTGTACGTTTTTTCCACGTGTCTTGACCTCCAATGTATCCCTGCAAAGTTTGGTGAAGATCTGAGTATGTCGTTTTTGACCTTATCTGGAACATCCTTTCTGAAAATTTGAAAATTCTTAAAAAATTCGTCCAAAATCTTGATGTCTCCAATCTCTTGTTTTGTACGTTTTTTCCACGTGTCTTAACATCCAATGTATCCCTGCAAAGTTTGGTGAAGATCTGAGTATGTAGTTTTTGACCTTATATGGAACCTCCTTTCTGAAAATTTGAAAATTCTTAAAAAATTCTTCCAAAATCTTGATGTCTCCAATCTCTTGTTTTGTACGTTTTTTCCACGTGTCTTGACATCCAATGTATCCCTGCAAAGTTTGGTGAAGATCTGAGTATGTAGTTTTTGACCTTATATGGAACCTCCCATCTGAAAATTTGAAAATTCCTAAAAAATCCGTCTAAAATCTTGATGTCTCCACTCTCTTGTTTTGTACTTTTTTTCCACGTGTCTTGACCTCCAATGTATCCCTGCAAAGTTTGGTGAAGATCTGAGTATGTAGTTTTTGACCTTATCTGGAACATCCTTTCTGAAAATTTGAAAATTCTTAAAAAATTCGTCCAAAATCTTGATGTCTCCAATCTCTTGTTTTGTACGTTTTTTCCACGTGTCATGACATCCAATGTATCCCTGCAAAGTTTGGTGAAGATCTGAGTATGTAGTTTTTGACCTTATATGGAACCTCCTTTCTGAAAATTTGAAAATTTTTAAAAAATTCGTCCAAAATCTTGATGTCTCCAATCTCTTGTTTTGTACGTTTTTTCCACGTGTCTTGACCTCCAATGTATCCCTGCAATGTTTGGTGAAGATCTGAGTATGTAGTTTTTGACCTTATATGGAACCTCCCATCTGAAAATTTGAAAATTCTTAAAAAATTTGACCAAAATCTTGATGTCCCCAATCCTATGTTTTGTATGTTTTTTCCACGTGTCTTGACATCCAATGTATCCCTGCAAAGTTTGGTGAAGATCTGAGTATGTCGTTTTTGACCTTATCTGGAACCTCCTATCTGAAAATTTGAAAATTCTTCAAAAATTCGTCCAAAATCTTGATGTCTCCAATCTCTTGTTTTGTACTTTTTTTCCACGTGTCTTGACATCCAATGTATCCCTGCAAAGTTTGGTGAAGATCTGAGTATGTAGTTTTTGACCTTATATGGAACCTCCCATCTGAAAATTTGAAAATTCTTAAAAAATTCGACCAAAATCTTGATGTCTCCAATCCTATGTTTTGTATGTTTTTTCCACGTGTCTTGACATCCAATGTATCCATGCAAAGTTTGGTGAAGATCTGAGTATGTAGTTTTTGACCTTATATGGAACCTCCTATCTGAAAATTTGAGAATTCTTGAAAAATTCGTCCAAAATCTTGATGTCTCCAATCTCTTGTTTTGTACGTTTTTTCCACGTGTCTTGACATCCAATGTATCCCTGCAAAGTTTGGTGAAGATCTGAGTATGTAGTTTTTGACCTTATATGGAACCTCCCATCTGAAAATTTGAAAATTCCTAAAAAATCCGTCCAAAATCTTGATGACCTCAATCTCTTGTTTTGTACGTTTTTTCCACGTGTCTTGACATCCAATGTATCCCTGCAATGTTTGGTGAAGATCTGAGTATGTAGTTTTTGACCTTATATGGAACCTCTTATCTGAAAATTTGAAAATTCTTAAAAATATTTGACCAAAATCTTGATGTCCCCAATCCTATGTTTTGTATGCTTTTCCACGTGTCTTGACATCCAATGTATTTCTGCAAAGTTTGGTGAAGATCTGAGTATGTCGTTTTTGACCTTATCTGGAACATCCTTTCTGAAAATTTGAAAATTCTTAAAAAATTCGTCCAAAATCTTGATGTCTCCAATCTCTTGTTTTGTACGTTTTTTCCACGTGTCTTGACCTCCAATGTATCATTGCAATGTTTGGTGAAGATCTGAGTATGTAGTTTTTGACCTTATATGGAACCTCCTATCTGAAAATTTGAAAATTCTTAAAAAATTTGACCAAAATCTTGATGTCCCCAATCCTATGTTTTGTATGTTTTTTCCACGTGTCTTGACATCCAATGTATCCCTGCAAAGTTTGGTGAAGATCTGAGTATGTCGTTCTTGACCTTATCTGGAACATCCTTTCTGAAAATTTGAAAATTCTTAAAAAAATCGTCCAAAATCTTGATGTCTCCAATCTCTTGTTTTGTACGTTTTTTCCACGTGTCATGACATCCAATGTATCCCTGCAAAGTTTGGTGAAGATCTGAGTATGTAGTTTTTGACCTTATATGGAACCTCCTTTCTGAAAATTTGAAAATTCTTAAAAAATTCGTCCAAAATCTTGATGTCTCCAATCTCTTGTTTTGTACGTTTTTTCCACGTGTCTTGACATCCAATGTATCCCTGCAATGTTTGGTGAAGATCTGAGTATGTAGTTTTTGACCTTATCTGGAACCTCCCATCTGAAAATTTGAAAATTTTTAAAAAATTCGTCCAAAATCTTGATGTCTCCAATCTCTTGTTTTGTACGTTTTTTCCACGTGTCTTGACATGCAAAGTATCCCTGCAACGTTTGGTGAAGATCTGAGTATGTAGTTTTTGACCTTATCTGGAACCTCCTATCTGAAAATTTGAAAATTCTTAAAAAATTCGTCCAAAATCTTGATGTCTGCAATCTCTTGTTTTGTACGTTTTTTCCACGTTTCTTGACATCCAATGTATCCCTGCAATGTTTGGTGAAGATCTGAGTATGTAGTTTTTGACCTTATATGGAACCTCCTATCTGAAAATTTGAAAATTCTTAAAAAATTTGACCAAAATCTTGATATCCCCAATCCTATGTTTTGTATGTTTTTTCCACGTGTCTTGACATCCAATGTATCCCTGCAAAGTTTGGTGAAGATCTGAGTATGTAGTTTTTGACCTTATCTGGAACCTCCTATCTGAAAATTTGAAAATTTTTAAAAAATTCGTCCAAAATCTTGATGTCTTCAATCTCTTGTTTTGTACGTTTTTTCCACGTGTCTTGACCTCCAATGTATCCCTGCAAAGTTTGGTGAAGATCTGAGTATGTCGTTTTTGACCTTATCTGGAACATCCTTTCTGAAAATTTGAAAATTCTTAAAAAATTCGTCCAAAATCTTGATGTCTCCAATCTCTTGTTTTGTACGTTTTTTCCACGTGTCTTGACATCCAATGTATCCCTGCAAAGTTTGGTGAAGATCTGAGTATGTAGTTTTTGACCTTATATGGAACCTCCTTTCTGAAAATTTGAAAATTCTTAAAAAATTCGTCCAAAATCTTGATGTCCCCAATCTCTTGTTTTGTACGTTTTTTCCACGTGTCTTGACATCCAATGTATCCATGCAAAGTTTGGTGAAGATCTGAGTATGTCGTTTTTGACCTTATCTGGAACCTCCCATCTGAAAATTTGAAAATTCTTAAAAAATTCCTCGAAAATCTTGATGTCTCCAATCTCTTGTTTTGTACGTTTTTTCCACGTGTCTTGACATGCAAAGTATCCCTGCAACGTTTGGTGAAGATCTGAGTATGTCGTTTTTGACCTTATCTGGAACCTCCCATCTGAAAATTTGAAAATTCTTAAAAAATTCCTCGAAAATCTTGATGTCTCCAATCTCTTGTTTTGTACGTTTTTTCCACGTGTCTTGACATGCAAAGTATCCCTGCAACGTTTGGTGAAGATCTGAGTATGAAGTTTTTTACCTTATCTGGAACCTCCTATCTGAAAATTTGAAAATTCTTAAAAAATTCGTCCAAAATCTTGATGTCTCCAATCTCTTGTTTTGAACGTTTTTTCCACGTTTCTTGACATCCAATGTATCCCTGCAATGTTTGGTGAAGATCTGAGTATGTAGTTTTTGACCTTATATGGAACCTCCTATCTGAAAATTTGAAAATTCTTAAAAAATTTGACCAAAATCTTGATATCCCCAATTTTATGTTTTGTATGTTTTTTCCACGTGTCTTGACATCCAATATATCCCTGCAAAGTTTGGTGAAGTTCTGAGTATGTAGTTTTTGACCTTATCTGGAACCTCCTATCTGAAAATTTGAAAAATTTTAAAAAATTCGTCCAAAATCTTGATGTCTTCAATCTCTTGTTTTGTACGTTTTTTCCACGTGTCTTGACCTCCAATGTATCCCTGCAAAGTTTGGTGAAGATCTGAGTATGTCGTTTTTGACCTTATCTGGAACATCCTTTCTGAAAATTTGAAAATTCTTAAAAAATTCGTCCAAAATCTTGATGTCTCCAATCTCTTGTTTTGTACGTTTTTTCCACGTGTCTTAACATCCAATGTATCCCTGCAAAGTTTGGTGAAGATCTGAGTATGTAGTTTTTGACCTTATATGGAACCTCCTTTCTGAAAATTTGAAAATTCTTAAAAAATTCTTCCAAAATCTTGATGTCTCCAATCTCTTGTTTTGTACGTTTTTTCCACGTGTCTTGACATCCAATGTATCCCTGCAAAGTTTGGTGAAGATCTGAGTATGTAGTTTTTGACCTTATATGGAACCTCCCATCTGAAAATTTGAAAATTCCTAAAAAATCCGTCTAAAATCTTGATGTCTCCACTCTCTTGTTTTGTACTTTTTTTCCACGTGTCTTGACATCCAATGTATCCCTGCAAAGTTTGGTGAAGATCTGAGTAAGTAGTTTTTGACCTTATATGGAACCTCCTTTCTGAAAATTTGAAAATTCTTAAAAAATTCGACCAAAATCTTGATGTCTCCAATCCTATGTTTTGTATGTTTTTCCACGTGTCTTGACATCCAATGTATCCATGCAAAGTTTGGTGAAGATCTGAGTATGTAGTTTTTGACCTTATATGGAACCTCCTATCTGAAAATTTGAGAAATCTTGAAAAATTCGTCCAAAATCTTGATGTCTTCAATCTCTTGTTTTGTACGTTTTTTCCACGTGTCTTGACATCCAATGTATCCCTGCAAAGTTTGGTGAAGATCTGAGTATGTAGTTTTTGACTTTATCTGGAACCTCCCATCTGAAAATTTGAAAATTCCTAAAAAATCCGTCCAAAATATTGATGACCTCAATCTGTTGTTTTGTACGTTTTTTTCCACGTGTCTTGACATCCAATGTATCCCTGCAATGTTTGGTGAAGATCTGAGTATGTAGTTTTTGACCTTATATGGAACCTCTTATCTGAAAATTTGAAAATTCTTAAAAATATTTGACCAAAATCTTGATGTCCCCAATCCTATGTTTTGTATGTTTTTTCCACGTGTCTTGACATCCAATGTATTTCTGCAAAGTTTGGTGAAGATCTGAGTATGTCGTTTTTGACCTTATCTGGAACATCCTTTCTGAAAATTTGAAAATTCTTAAAAAATTCGTCCAAAAACTTGATGTCTCCAATCTCTTGTTTTGTACGTTTTTTCCACGTGTCTTGACATCCAATGTATCCCTGCAAAGTTTGGTGAAGATCTGAGTATGTAGTTTTTGACCTTATATGGAACCTCCCATCTGAAAATTTGAAAATTCTTAAAAAATTCGACCAAAATCTTGATGTCTCCAATCCTATGTTTTGTATGTTTTTTCCACGTGTCTTGACATCCAATGTATCCATGCAAAGTTTGGTGAAGATCTGAGTATGTAGTTTTTGACCTTATATGGAACCTCTTATCTGAAAATTTGAAAATTCTTAAAAATATTTGACCAAAATCTTGATGTCCCCAATCCTATGTTTTGTATGCTCTTCCACGTGTCTTGACATCCAATGTATTTCTGCAAAGTTTGGTGAAGATCTGAGTATGTCGTTTTTGACCTTATCTGGAACATCCTTTCTGAAAATTTGAAAATTCTTAAAAAATTCGTCCAAAATCTTGATGTCTCCAATCTCTTGTTTTGTACGTTTTTTCCACGTGTCTTGACCTCCAATGTATCCCTGCAATGTTTGGTGAAGATCTGAGTATGTAGTTTTTGACCTTATATGGAACCTCCTATCTGAAAATTTGAAAATTCTTAAAAAATTTGACCAAAATCTTGATGTCCCCAATCCTATGTTTTGTATGTTTTTTCCACGTGTCTTGACATCCAATGTATCCCTGCAAAGTTTGGTGAAGATCTGAGTATGTAGTTTTTGACCTTATCTGGAACATCCTTTCTGAAAATTTGAAAATTCTTAAAAAATTCGTCCAAAATCTTGATGTCTCCAATCTCTTGTTTTGTACGTTTTTTCCACGTTTCTTGACATCCAATGTATCCCTGCAATGTTTGGTGAAGATCTGAGTATGTAGTTTTTGACCTTATATGGAACCTCCTATCTGAAAATTTGAAAATTCTTAAAAAATTTGACCAAAATCTTGATATCCCCAATCCTATGTTTTGTATGCTTTTTCCACGTGTCTTGACATCCAATGTATCCCTGCAAAGTTTGGTGAAGATCTGAGTATGTAGTTTTTGACCTTATCTGGAACGTCCTATCTGAAAATTTGAAAATTTTTAAAAAATTCGTCCAAAATCTTGATGTCTCCAATCTCTTGTTTTGTACGTTTTTTCCACGTGTCTTGACCTCCAATGTATCCCTGCAAATTTTGGTGAAGATCTGAGTATGTCGTTTTTGACCTTATCTGGAAATCCTTTCTGAAAATTTGAAAATTCTTAAAAAATTCGTCCAAAATCTTGATGTCTCCAATCTCTTGTTTTGTACGTTTTTTCCACGTGTCTTGACATCCAATGTATCCCTGCAAAGTTTGGTGAAGATCTGAGTATGTAGTTTTTGACCTTATATGGAACCTCCCATCTGAAAATTTGAAAATTCCTAAAAAATCCGTCTAAAATCTTGATGTCTCCACTCTCTTGTTTTGTACTTTTTTTCCACGTGTCTTGACATCCAATGTATCCCTGCAAAGTTTGGTGAAGATCTGAGTATGTAGTTTTTGACCTTATATGGAACCTCCTTTCTGAAAATTTGAAAATTCTTAAAAAATTCGACCAAAATCTTGATGTCTCCAATCCTATGTTTGTATGTTTTTTCCACGTGTCTTGACATCCAATGTATCCATGCAAAGTTTGGTGAAGATCTGAGTATGTAGTTTTTGACCTTATATGGAACCTCTTATCTGAAAATTTGAAAATTCTTAAAAATATTTGACCAAAATCTTGATGTCCCCAATCCTATGTTTTGTATGTTTTTTCCACGTGTCTTGACATCCAATGTATTTCTGCAAAGTTTGGTGACGATCTGAGTATGTCGTTTTTGACCTTATCTGGAACATCCTTTCTGAAAATTTGAAAATTCTTAAAAAATTCGTCCAAAATCTTGATGTCTCCAATCTCTTGTTTTGTACGTTTTTTCCACGTGTCTTGACATCCAATGTATCCCTGCAAAGTTTGGTGAAGATCTGAGTATGTAGTTTTTGACCTTATATGGAACCTCCCATCTGAAAATTTGAAAATTCTTAAAAAATTCGACCAAAATCTTGATGTCTCCAATCCTTTGTTTTGTATGTTTTTTCCACGTGTCTTGACATCCAATGTATCCATGCAAAGTTTGGTGAAGATCTGAGTATGTAGTTTTTGACCTTATATGGAACCTCTTATCTGAAAATTTGAAAATTCTTAAAAATATTTGACCAAAATCTTGATGTCCCCAATCCTATGTTTTGTATGCTTTTCCACGTGTCTTGACATCCAATGTATTTCTGCAAAGTTTGGTGAAGATCTGAGTATGTCGTTTTTGACCTTATCTGGAACATCCTTTCTGAAAATTTGAAAATTCTTAAAAAATTCGTCCAAAATCTTGATGTCTCCAATCTCTTGTTTTGTACGTTTTTTCCACGTGTCTTGACCTCCAATGTATCCCTGCAATGTTTGGTGAAGATCTGAGTATGTAGTTTTTGACCTTATATGGATCCTCCTATCTGAAAATTTGAAAATTCTTAAAAAATTTGACCAAAATCTTGATGTCCCCAATCCTATGTTTTGTATGTTTTTTCCACGTGTCTTGACATCCAATGTATCCCTGCAAAGTTTGGTGAAGATCTGAGTATGTCGTTTTTGACCTTATCTGGAACCTCCTATCTGAAAATTTGAAAATTCTTCAAAAATTCGTCCAAAATCTTGATGTCTCCAATCTCTTGTTTTGTACGTTTTTTCCACGTTTCTTGACATCCAATGTATCCCTGCAATGTTTGGTGAAGATCTGAGTATGTAGTTTTTGACCTTATATGGAACCTCCTATCTGAAAATTTGAAAATTCTTAAAAAATTTGACCAAAATCTTGATATCCCCAATCCTATGTTTTGTATGCTTTTTCCACGTGTCTTGACATCCAATGTATCCCTGCAAAGTTTGGTGAAGATCTGAGTATGTAGTTTTTGACCTTATCTGGAACGTCCTATCTGAAAATTTGAAAATTTTTAAAAAATTCGTCCAAAATCTTGATGTCTTCAATCTCTTGTTTTGTACTTTTTTTCCACGTGTCTTGACCTCCAATGTATCCCTGCAAATTTTGGTGAAGATCTGAGTATGTCGTTTTTGACCTTATCTGGAACATCCTTTCTGAAAATTTGAAAATTCTTAAAAAATTCGTCCAAAATCTTGATGTCTCCAATCTCTTGTTTTGTACGTTTTTTCCACGTGTCTTGACATCCAATGTATCCCTGCAAACTTTGGTGAAGATCTGAGTATGTAGTTTTTGACCTTATATGGAACCTCCCATCTGAAAATTTGAAAATTCCTAAAAAATCCGTCTAAAATCTTGATGTCTCCACTCTCTTGTTTTGTACTTTTTTTCCACGTGTCTTGACATCCAATGTATCCCTGCAAAGTTTGGTGAAGATCTGAGTATGTAGTTTTTGACCTTATATGGAACTTCCTTTCTGAAAATTTGAAAATTCTTAAAAAATTCGACCAAAATCTTGATGTCTCCAATCCTATGTTTGTATGTTTTTTCCACGTGTCTTGACATCCAATGTATCCATGCAAAGTTTGGTGAAGATCTGAGTATGTAGTTTTTGACCTTATATGGAACCTCCTATCTGAAAATTTGAGAATTCTTGAAAAATTCGTCCAAAATCTTGATGTATCTAATCTCTTGTTTTGTACGTTTTTTCCACGTGTCTTGACATCCAATGTATCCCTGCAAAGTTTGGTGAAGATCTGAGTATGTAGTTTTTGACCTTATCTGGAACCTCCCATCTGAAAATTTGAAAATTCCTAAAAAATCCGTCCAAAACCTTGATGACCTCAATCTCTTGTTTTGTACGTTTTTTCCACGTGTCTTGACATCCAATGTATCCCTGCAATTTTGGTGAAGATCTGAGTATGTAGTTTTTGACCTTATATGGAACCTCTTATCTGAAAATTTGAAAATTCTTAAAAATATTTGACCAAAATCTTGATGTCCCCAATCCTATGTTTTGTATGTTTTTTCCACGTGTCTTGACATCCAATGTATTTCTGCAAAGTTTGGTGAAGATCTGAGTATGTCGTTTTTGACCTTATCTGGAACATCCTTTCTGAAAATTTGAAAATTCTTAAAAAATTCGTCCAAAATCTTGATGTCTCCAATCTCTTGTTTTGTACGTTTTTTCCACGTGTCTTGACATCCAATGTATCCCTGCAAAGTTTGGTGAAGATCTGAGTATGTAGTTTTTGACCTTATATGGAACCTCCCATCTGAAAATTTGAAAATTCTTAAAAAATTCGACCAAAACCTTGATGTCTCCAATCCTATGTTTTGTATGTTTTTTCCACGTGTCTTGACATCCAATGTATGCATGCAAAGTTTGGTGAAGATCTGAGTAAGTAGTTTTTGACCTTATCTGGAACCTCCCATCTGAAAATTTGAAAATTTTTAAAAAATTCGTCCAAAATCTTGATGTCTCCAATCTCTTGTTTTGTATGTTTTTTCCACGTGTCTTGACCTCCAATGTATCCCTGCAATGTTTTGTGAAGATCTGAGTATGTAGTTTTTGACCTTATATGGAACCTCCTATCTGAAAATTTGAAAATTCTTAAAAAATTTGACCAAAATCTTGATGTCCCAATCCTATGTTTTGTATGTTTTTTCCACGTGTCTTGACATCCAATGTATCCCTGCAAAGTTTGGTGAAGATCTGAGTATGTCGTTTTTGACCTTATCTGGAACATCCTTTCTGAAAATTTGAAAATTCTTAAAAAATTCGTCCAAAATCTTGATGTCTCCAATCTCTTGTTTTGTACGTTTTTTCCACGTGTCTTGACATCCAATGTATCCCTGCAAAGTTTGGTGAAGATCTGAGTATGTAGTTTTTGACCTTATATGGAACCTCCTTTCTGAAAATTTGAAAATTCTTAAAAAATTCGTCCAAAATCTTGATGTCTCCAATCTCTTGTTTTGTACGTTTTTTCCACGTGTCTTGACATCCAATGTATCCCTGCAAAGTTTGGTGAAGATCTGAGTATGTAGTTTTTGACCTTATATGGAACCTCATATCTGATAATTTGGAAATTCTTAAAAAATTCGACCAAAATCTTGATGTCTCCAATCCTATGTTTTGTATGTTTTTTCCACGTGCCTTGACATCCAATGTATCCATGCAAAGTTTGGTGAAGATCTGAGTATGTAGTTTTTGACCTTATATGGAACCTCCTATCTGAAAATTTGAAAATTCTTAAAAAATTCGTCCAAAATCTTGATGTCTCCAATCTCTTGTTTTGTACGTTTTTTCCACGTGTCTTGACATCCAATGTATCCCTGCAAAGTTTGGTGAAGATCTGAGTATCTAGTTTTTGACCTTATCTGGAACCTCCCATCTGAAAATTTGAAAATTCCTAAAAAATCCGTCCAAAATCTTGACGACCTCAATCTCTTGTCTTGTATGTTTTTTCCACGCGTCTTGACATCCAATGTATCCCTGCAAAGTTTGGTGAAGATCTGAGTATGTAGTTTTTGACCTTATATGGAACCTCATATCAGAAAATTTGAAAATTCTTAAAAAATTCGACCAAAATCTTGATGTCTCCAATCCTATGTTTTGTATGTTTTTTCCACGTGTCTTGACATCCAATGTATCCATGCAAAGTTTGGTGAAGATCTGAGTATGTAGTTTTTGACCTTATATGGAACCTCCTATCTGAAAATTTGAGAATTCTTGAAAAATTCGTCCAAAATCTTGATGTCTCCAATCTCTTGTATTGTACGTTTTTTCCACGTGTCTTGACATCCAATGTATCCCTGCAAAGTTTGGTGAAGATCTGAGTATGTAGTTTTTGACCTTATCTGGAACCTCCCATCTGAAAATTTGAAAATTCCTAAAAAATCCGTCCAAAATCTTGATGACCTCAATCTCTTGTTTTGTACGTTTTTTCCACGTGTCTTGACATCCAATGTATCCCTGCAATGTTTGGTGAAGATCTGAGTATGTAGTTTTTGACCTTATATGAAACCTCTTATCTGAAAATTTGAAAATTCTTAAAAATATTTGACCAAAATCTTGATGTCCCCAATCCTATGTTTTGTATGTTTTTTCCACGTGTCTTGACATCCAATGTATTTCTGCAAAGTTTGGTGAAGATCTGAGTATGTCGTTTTTGACCTTATCTGGAACATCCTTTCTGAAAATTTGAAAATTCTTAAAAAATTCGTCCAAAATCTTGATGTCTCCAATCTCTTGTTTTGTACGTTTTTTCCACGTGTCTTGACATCCAATGTATCCCTGCAAAGTTTGGTGAAGATCTGAGTATGTAGTTTTTGACCTTATATAGAACCTCCCATCTGAAAATTTGAAAATTCTTAAAAAATTCGACCAAAATTTTGATGTCTCCAATCCTATGTTTTGTATGTTTTTTCCACGTGTCTTGACATCCAATGTATCCATGCAAAGTTTGGTGAAGATCTGAGTATGTAGTTTTTGACCTTATCTGGAACCTCCCATCTGAAAATTTGAAAATTTTTAAAAAATTCGTCCAAAATCTTGATGTCTCCAATCTCTTGTTTTATACGTTTTTTCCACGTGTCTTGACATCCAATGTATCCCTGCAAAGTTTGGTGAAGATCTGAGTATGTAGTTTTTGACCTTATATGGAACCTCCTTTCTGAAAATTTGAAAATTCTTAAAAAATTCGTCCAAAATCTAGATGTCTCCAATCTCTTGTTTTGTACGTTTTTTCCACGTGTCTTGACATCCAATGTATCCCTGCAAAGTTTGGTGAAGATCTGAGTATGTAGTTTTTGACTTTATATGGAACCTCCCATCTGAAAATTTGAAAATTCCTAAAAAATCCGTCTAAAATCTTGATGTCCCCAATCCTATGTTTTGTATGTTTTTTCCACGCGTCTTGACATCCAATGTATCCCTGCAAAGTTTGGTGAAGATCTGAGTATGTAGTTTTTGACCTTAAATGGAACCTCCTATCTGAAAATTTGAAAATTCTTAAAAATTTCGACCAAAATCTTGATGTCTCCAATCCTATGTTTTGTATGTTTTTTCCACGTGTCTTGACATCCAATGTATCCATGCAAAGTTTGGTGAAGATCTGAGTATGTAGTTTTTGACCTTATATGGAACCTCCTATCTGAAAATTTGAGAATTCTTGAAAAATTCTTCCAAAATCTTGATGTCCCCAATCTCTTGTATTGTACGTTTTTTCCACGTGTCTTGACATCGAATGTATCCCTGCAAAGTTTGGTGAAGATCTGAGTATGTAGTTTTTGACCTTATCTGGAACCTCCCATCTGAAAATTTGAAAATTCCTAAAAAATCCGTCCAAAATCTTGATGACCTCAATCTATTGTTTTGTACGTTTTTTCCACGTGTCTTGACATCCAATGTATTTCTGCAAAGTTTGGTGAAGATCTGAGTATGTAGTTTTTGACCTTATATGGAACCTCCCATCTGAAAATTTGAAAATTCTTAAAAAATTCAACCAAAATCTTGATGTCTCCAATCCTATGTTTTGTATGTTTTTTCCACGTGTCTTGACATCCAATGTATCCCTGCAATGTTTGGTGAAGATCTGAGATTGTAGTTTTTGACCTTATATGGAACCTCTTATCTGAAAATTTGAAAATTCTTAAAAATATTTGACCAAAATCTTGATGTCCCCAATCCTATGTTTTGTATGTTTTTTCCACGTGTCTTGACATCCAATGTATTTCTGCAAAGTTTGGTGAAGATCTGAGTATGTCGTTTTTGACCTTATCTGGAACATCCTTTCTGAAAATTTGAAAATTCTTAAAAAATTCGTCCAAAATCTTGATGTCTCCAATCTCTTGTTTTGTACGTTTTTTCCACGTGTCTTGACATCCAATGTATCCCTGCAAAGTTTGGTGAAGATCTGAGTATGTCGTTTTTGACCTTATCTGGAACATCCTTTCTGAAAAATTGAAAATTGTTAAAAAATTCGTCCAAAATCTTGATGTCTCCAATCTCTTTTTTGTACGTTTTTTCCACGTGTCTTGACATCCAATGTATCCCTGCAAAGTTTGGTGAAGATCTGAGTATGTAGTTTTTGACTTTATATGGAACCTCCCATCTGAAAATTTGAAAATTCTTAAAAAATTCGACCAAAATCTTGATGTCTCCAATCTTTTGTTTTGTACGTTTTTTCCACGTGTCTTGACACATAATGTATCCATGCAAAGTTTGGTGAAGATCTGAGTACGTAGTTTTTGACCTTATATGGAACCTCCTATCTGAAAATTTGAAAATTCTTAAAAAATTCGTCCAAAATCTTGATGTCTCCAATCTCTTGTTTTGTACGTTTTTTCCACGTGTCTTGACATCCAATGTATCCCTGCAAAGTTTGGTGAAGATCTGAGTATGTAGTTTTTGACCTTATCTGGAACCTCCCATCTGAAAATTTGAAAATTCCTAAAAAATCCGTGCAAAATCTTGATGACCCCAATCTCTTGTTTTGTACGTTTTTTCCACGTGTCTTGACATCCAATGTATTCCTGCAATGTTTGGTGAAGATCTGAGTATGTAGTTTTTGACCTTATATGGAACCTCCTATCTGAAAATTTGAAAATTCTTAAAAAATTCGACCAAAATCTTGATGTCTCCAATCCTATGTTTTGTATGTTTTTTCCACGTGTCTTGACATCCAATGTATCCATGCAAAGTTTGGTGAAGATCTGAGTATGTAGTTTTTGACCTTATATGGAACCTCCTATCTGAAAATTTGAGAATTCTTGAAAAATTCGTCCAAAATCTTGATGTCCCCAATCTCTTGTATTGTACGTTTTTTCCACGTGTCTTGACATCGAATGTATCCCTGCAAAGTTTGGTGAAGATCTGAGTATGTAGTTTTTGACCTTATCTGGAACCTCCCATCTGAAAATTTGAAAATTCCTAAAAAATCCGTCCAAAATCTTGATGACCTCAATCTCTTGTTTTGTACGTTTTTTCCACGTGTCTTGACATCCAATGTATTTCTGCAAAGTTTGGTGAAGATCTGAGTATGTAGTTTTTGACCTTATATGGAACCTCCCATCTGAAAATTTGAAAAATCTTAAAAAATTCAACCAAAATCTTGATGTCTCCAATCCTATGTTTTGTATGTTTTTTCCACGTGTCTTGACATCCAATGTATCCATGCAAAGTTTGGTGAAGATCTGAGTATGTAGTTTTTGACCTTATCAGGAACCTCCCATCTGAAAATTTGAAAATTTTTAAAAAATTCGTCCAAAATCTTGATGTCTCCAATCTCTTGTTTTATACGTTTTTTCCACGTGTCTTGACCTCCAATGTATCCCTGCAATGTTTGGTGAAGATCTGAGTATGTAGTTTTTGACCTTATATGGAACCTCCTATCTGAAAATTTGAAAATTCTTAAAAAATTTGACCAAAATCTTGATGTCCCCAATCCTATGTTTTGTATGTTTTTTCCACGTGTCTTGACATCCAATGTATCCCTGCAAAGTTTGGTGAAGATCTGAGTATGTCGTTTTTGACCTTATCTGGAACCTCATTTCTGAAAATTTGAAAATTCCTCAAAAATTCGTCCAAAATCTTGATGTCTCCAATCTCTTGTTTTGTACGTTTTTTCCACGTGTCTTGACATCCAATGTATCCCTGCAAAGTTTGGTGAAGATCTGAGTATGTAGTTTTTGACCTTATATGGAACCTCCTTTCTGAAAATTTGAAAATTCTTAAAAAATTCGTCCAAAATCTTGATGTCTCCAATCTCTTGTTTTGTCCGTTTTTTCCACGTGTCTTGACATCCAATGTATCCCTGCAAAGTTTGGTGAAGATCTGAGTATGTAGTTTTTGACCATATATGGAACCTCCCATCTGAAAATTTGAAAATTCCTAAAAAATCCGTCTAAAATCTTGATGTCCCCAATCCTATGTTTTGTATGTTTTTTCCACGTGTCTTGACATCCAATGTATTTCTGCAAAGTTTGGTGAAGATCTGAGTATGTCGTTTTTGACCTTATCTGGAACATCCTTTCTGAAAATTTGAAAATTCTTAAAAAAATCTTCCAAAATCTTGATGTCTCCAATCTCTTGTTTTGTACGTTTTTTCCACGTGTCTTGACCTCCAATGTATCCCTGCAATGTTTGGTGAAGATCTGAGTATGTAGTTTTTGACCTTATATGGAACCTCCTATCTGAAAATTTGAAAATTCTTAAAATATTTGACCAAAATCTTGATGTCCCCAATCCTATGTTTTGTATGTTTTTTCCACGTGTCTTGACATCCAATGTATCCCTGCAAAGTTTGGTGAAGATCTGAGTATGTCGTCTTTGACCTTATCTGGAACATCCTTTCTGAAAATTTGAAAACTCTTAAAAAATTCGTCCAAAATCTTGATGTCTCCAATCTCTTGTTTTGTACGTTTTTTCAACGTGTCTTGACATCCAATGTATCCCTGCAAAGTTTGGTGAAGATCTGAGTATGTAGTTTTTGACCTTATATGGAACCTCCCATCTGAAAATTTGAAAATTCCTAAAAAATCCGTCTAAAATCTTGATGTCCCCAATCCTATGTTTTGTATGTTTTTTCCACGTGTCTTGACATCCAATGTATTTCTGCAAAGTTTGGTGAAGATCTGAGTATGTCGTTTTTGACCTTATCTGGAACATCCTTTCTGAAAATTTGAAAATTCTTAAAAAATTCGTCCAAAATCTTGATGTCTCCAATCTCTTGTTTTGTACGTTTTTTCCACGTGTCTTGACCTCCAATGTATCCCTGCAATGTTTGGTGAAGATCTGAGTCTGTAGTTTTTGACCTTATATGGAACCTCCCATCTGAAAATTTGAAAATTCTTAAAAAATTCGACCAAAATCTTGATGTCTCCAATCCTATGTTTTGTATGTTTTTCCACGTGTCTTGACATCCAATGTATCCATGCAAAGTTTGGTGAAGATCTGAGTAAGTAGTTTTTGACCTTATCTGGAACCTCCCATCTGAAAATTTGAAAATTTTTAAAAAATTCGTCCAAAATCTTGATGTCTCCAATCTCTTGTTTTGTATGTTTTTTCCACGTGTCTTGACCTCCAATGTATCCCTGCAATGTTTGGTGAAGATCTGAGTATGTAGTTTTTGACCTTATATGGAACCTCATATCTGATAATTTGGAAATTCTTAAAAAATTCAACCAAAATCTTGATGTCTCCAATCCTATGTTTTGTATGTTTTTTCCACGTGCCTTGACATCCAATGTATCCATGCAAAGTTTGGTGAAGATCTGAGTATGTAGTTTTTGACCTTATATGGAACCTCCTATCTGAAAATTTGAAAATTCTTAAAAAATTCGTCCAAAATCTTGATGTCTCCAATCTCTTGTTTTGTACGTTTTTTCCACGTGTCTTGACATCCAATGTATCCCTGCAAAGTTTGGTGAAGATCTGAGTATGTAGTTTTTGACCTTATCTGGAACCTCCCATCTGAAAATTTGAAAATTCCTAAAAAATCCGTCCAAAATCTTGATGACCTCAATCTCTTGTCTTGTATGTTTTTTCCACGTGTCTTGACATCCGAAGTATCCATGCAAAGTTTGGTGAAGATCTGAGTATGTAGTTTTTGACCTTATATGGAACCTCATATCAGAAAATTTGAAAATTCTTAAAAAATTCGACCAAAATCTTGATGTCTCCAATCCTATGTTTTGTATGTTTTTTCCACGTGTCTTGACATCCAATGTATCCATGCAAAGTTTGGTGAAGATATGAGTATGTAGTTTTTGACCTTATATGGAACCTCCTATCTGAAAATTTGAGAATTCTTGAAAAATTCGTCCAAAATCTTGATGTCTCCAATCTCTTGTATTGTACGTTTTTTCCACGTGACTTGACATCCAATGTATCCCTGCAAAGTTTGGTGAAGATCTGAGTATGTAGTTTTTGACCTTATCTGGAACCTCCCATCTGAAAATTTGAAAATTCCTAAAAAATCCGTCCAAAATCTTGATGACCCCAATCTCTTGTTTTGTACGTTTTTTCCACGTGTCTTGACATCCAATGTATCCCTGCAATGTTTGGTGAAGATCTGAGTATGTAGTTTTTGACCTTATATGGAACCTCTTATCTGAAATTTTGAAAATTCTTAAAAATATTTGACCAAAATCTTGATGTCCCCAATCCTATGTTTTGTATGTTTTTTCCACGTGTCTTGACATCCAATGTATTTCTGCAAAGTTTGGTGAAGATCTGAGTATGTCGTTTTTGACCTTATCTGGAACATCCTTTCTGAAAATTTGAAAATTCTTAAAAAATTCGTCCAAAATCTTGATGTCTCCAATCTCTTGTTTTGTACGTTTTTTCCACGTGTCTTGACATCCAATGTATCCCTGCAAAGTTTGGTGAAGATCTGAGTATGTAGTTTTTGACCTTATATAGAACCTCCCATCTGAAAATTTGAAAATTCTTAAAAAATTCGACCAAAATCTTGATGTCTCCAATCCTATGTTTTGTTTGTTTTTTTTCACGTGTCTTGACATCCAATGTATCCATGCAAAGTTTGGTGAAGATCTGAGTATGTAGTTTTTGACCTTATCTGGAACCTCCCATCTGAAAATTTGAAAATTTTTAAAAAATTCGTCCAAAATCTTGATGTCTCCAATCTCTTGTTTTATACGTTTTTTCCACGTGTCTTGACATCCAATGTATCCCTGCAAAGTTTGGTGAAGATCTGAGTATGTAGTTTTTGACCTTATATGGAACCTCCTATCTGAAAATTTGAAAATTCTAAAAAAATTCGTCCAAAATCTTGATGTCTCCAATCTCTTGTTTTATACGTTTTTTCCACGTGTCTTGACATCCAATGTATCCCTGCAAAGTTTGGTGAAGATCTGAGTATGTAGTTTTTGACCTTATATGGAACCTCCCATCTGAAAATTTGAAAATTCCTAAAAAATCCGTCTAAAATCTTGATTTCCCCAATCCTATGTTTTGTATGTTTTTTCCACGTGTCTTGACATCCAATGTATTTCTGCAAAGTTTGGTGAAGATCTGAGTATGTCGTTTTTGACCTTATCTGGAACATCCTTTCTGAAAATTTGAAAATTCTTAAAAAATTCGTCCAAAATCTTGATGTCTCCAATCTCTTGTTTTGTACGTTTTTTCCACGTGTCTTTACCTCCAATGTATCCCTGCAATGTTTGGTGAAGATCTGAGTATGTAGTTTTTGACCTTATATGGAACCTCCTATCTGAAAATTTGAAAATTCTAAAAAAATTTGACCAAAATCTTGATGTCCCCAATCCTATGTTTTGTATGTTTTTTCCACGTGTCTTGACATCCAATGTATCCCTGCAAAGTTTGGTGAAGATCTGAGTATGTCGTTTTTGACCTTATCTGGAACATCCTTTCTGAAAATTTGAAAATTCTTAAAAAATTCGTCCAAAATCTTGATGTCTCCAATCTCTTGTTTTGTACGTTTTTTCCACGTGTCTTGACATCCAATGTATCCCTGCAAAGTTTGGTGAAGATCTGAGTATGTAGTTTTTGACCTTATATGGAACCTCCCATCTGAAAATTTGAAAATTCTTAAAAAATCCGTCTAAAATCTTGATGTCCCCAATCCTATGTTTTGTATGTTTTTTCCACGTGTCTTGACATCCAATGTATTTCTGCAAAGTTTGGTGAAGATCTGAGTATGTCGTTTTTGACCTTATCTGGAACATCCTTTCTGAAAATTTGAAAATTCTTAAAAAATTCGTCCAAAATCTTGATGTCTCCAATCTCTTGTTTTGTACGTTTTTTCCACGTGTCTTGACCTCCAATGTATCCCTGCAATTTTTGGTGAAGATCTGAGTATGTCGTTTTTGACCTTATCTGGAACATCCTTTCTGAAAATTTGAAAATTCTTCAAAAATTCGTCCAAAATCTTGATGTCTCCAATCTCTTGTTTTGTACGTTTTTTCCACGTGTCTTGACATCCAATGTATCCCTGCAATGTTTGGTGAAGATCTGAGTATGTAGTTTTTGACTTTATATGGAACCTCCTATCTGAAAATTTGAAAATTCTTAAAAAATTTGACCAAAATCTTGATGTCCCCAAACCTATGTTTTGTATGTTTTTTCCACGTGTCTTGACATCCAATGTATCCCTGCAAAGTTTGGTGAAGATCTGAGTATGTAGTTTTTGACCTTATCTGGAACCTCCTATCTGAAAATTTGAAAATTCTTAAAAAATTCGTCCAAAATCTTGATGTCTCCAATCTCTTGTTTTGTACGTTTTTTCCACGTGTCATGACATCCAATGTATCCCTGCAAAGTTTGGTGAAGATCTGAGTATGTAGTTTTTGACCTTATATGGAACCTACTTTCTGAAAATTTGAAAATTCTTAAAAAATTCGTCCAAAATCTTGATGTCTCCAATCTCTTGTTTTGTACGTTTTTTCCAAGTGTCTTGACATCCAATGTATCCCTGCAAAGTTTGGTGAAGATCTGAGTATGTAGTTTTTGACCTTATCTGGAACCTCCCATCTGAAAATTTGAAAATTCCTAAAAAATCCGTCCAAAATCTTGATGACCTCAATCTCTTGTTTTGTACGTTTTTTCCACGTGTCTTGACATCCAATGTATCCCTGCAAAGTTTGGTGAAGATCTGAGTATGTAGTTTTTGACCTTATATGGAACCTCCCATCTGAAAATTTGAAAATTCCTAAAAAATCCGTCTAAAATCTTGATGTCCCCAATCCTATGTTTTGTATGTTTTTTCCACGTGTCTTGACATCCAATGTATTTCTGCAAAGTTTGGTGAAGATCTGAGTATGTCGTTTTTGACCTTATCTGGAACATCCTTTCTGAAAATTTGAAAATTCTTAAAAAAATCTTCCAAAATCTTGATGTCTCCAATCTCTTGTTTTGTACGTTTTTTCCACGTGTCTTGACCTCCAATGTATCCCTGCAATGTTTGGTGAAGATCTGAGTATGTAGTTTTTGACCTTATATGGAACCTCCTATCTGAAAATTTGAAAATTCTTAAAATATTTGACCAAAATCTTGATGTCCCCAATCCTATGTTTTGTATGTTTTTTCCACGTGTCTTGACATCCAATGTATCCCTGCAAAGTTTGGTGAAGATCTGAGTATGTCGTCTTTGACCTTATCTGGAACATCCTTTCTGAAAATTTGAAAACTCTTAAAAAATTCGTCCAAAATCTTGATGTCTCCAATCTCTTGTTTTGTACGTTTTTTCAACGTGTCTTGACATCCAATGTATCCCTGCAAAGTTTGGTGAAGATCTGAGTATGTAGTTTTTGACCTTATATGGAACCTCCCATCTGAAAATTTGAAAATTCCTAAAAAATCCGTCTAAAATCTTGATGTCCCCAATCCTATGTTTTGTATGTTTTTTCCACGTGTCTTGACATCCAATGTATTTCTGCAAAGTTTGGTGAAGATCTGAGTATGTCGTTTTTGACCTTATCTGGAACATCCTTTCTGAAAATTTGAAAATTCTTAAAAAATTCGTCCAAAATCTTGATGTCTCCAATCTCTTGTTTTGTACGTTTTTTCCACGTGTCTTGACCTCCAATGTATCCCTGCAATGTTTGGTGAAGATCTGAGTCTGTAGTTTTTGACCTTATATGGAACCTCCCATCTGAAAATTTGAAAATTCTTAAAAAATTCGACCAAAATCTTGATGTCTCCAATCCTATGTTTTGTATGTTTTTCCACGTGTCTTGACATCCAATGTATCCATGCAAAGTTTGGTGAAGATCTGAGTAAGTAGTTTTTGACCTTATCTGGAACCTCCCATCTGAAAATTTGAAAATTTTTAAAAAATTCGTCCAAAATCTTGATGTCTCCAATCTCTTGTTTTGTATGTTTTTTCCACGTGTCTTGACCTCCAATGTATCCCTGCAATGTTTGGTGAAGATCTGAGTATGTAGTTTTTGACCTTATATGGAACCTCATATCTGATAATTTGGAAATTCTTAAAAAATTCAACCAAAATCTTGATGTCTCCAATCCTATGTTTTGTATGTTTTTTCCACGTGCCTTGACATCCAATGTATCCATGCAAAGTTTGGTGAAGATCTGAGTATGTAGTTTTTGACCTTATATGGAACCTCCTATCTGAAAATTTGAAAATTCTTAAAAAATTCGTCCAAAATCTTGATGTCTCCAATCTCTTGTTTTGTACGTTTTTTCCACGTGTCTTGACATCCAATGTATCCCTGCAAAGTTTGGTGAAGATCTGAGTATGTAGTTTTTGACCTTATCTGGAACCTCCCATCTGAAAATTTGAAAATTCCTAAAAAATCCGTCCAAAATCTTGATGACCTCAATCTCTTGTCTTGTATGTTTTTTCCACGTGTCTTGACATCCAATGTATCCATGCAAAGTTTGGTGAAGATCTGAGTATGTAGTTTTTGACCTTATATGGAACCTCATATCAGAAAATTTGAAAATTCTTAAAAAATTCGACCAAAATCTTGATGTCTCCAATCCTATGTTTTGTATGTTTTTTCCACGTGTCTTGACATCCAATGTATCCATGCAAAGTTTGGTGAAGATCTGAGTATGTAGTTTTTGACCTTATATGGAACCTCCTATCTGAAAATTTGAGAATTCTTGAAAAATTCGTCCAAAATCTTGATGTCTCCAATCTCTTGTATTGTACGTTTTTTCCACGTGACTTGACATCCAATGTATCCCTGCAAAGTTTGGTGAAGATCTGAGTATGTAGTTTTTGACCTTATCTGGAACCTCCCATCTGAAAATTTGAAAATTCCTAAAAAATCCGTCCAAAATCTTGATGACCCCAATCTCTTGTTTTGTACGTTTTTTCCACGTGTCTTGACATCCAATGTATCCCTGCAATGTTTGGTGAAGATCTGAGTATGTAGTTTTTGACCTTATATGGAACCTCTTATCTGAAATTTTGAAAATTCTTAAAAATATTTGACCAAAATCTTGATGTCCCCAATCCTATGTTTTGTATGTTTTTTCCACGTGTCTTGACATCCAATGTATTTCTGCAAAGTTTGGTGAAGATCTGAGTATGTCGTTTTTGACCTTATCTGGAACATCCTTTCTGAAAATTTGAAAATTCTTAAAAAATTCGTCCAAAATCTTGATGTCTCCAATCTCTTGTTTTGTACGTTTTTTCCACGTGTCTTGACATCCAATGTATCCCTGCAAAGTTTGGTGAAGATCTGAGTATGTAGTTTTTGACCTTATATAGAACCTCCCATCTGAAAATTTGAAAATTCTTAAAAAATTCGACCAAAATCTTGATGTCTCCAATCCTATGTTTTGTATGTTTTTTTTCACGTGTCTTGACATCCAATGTATCCATGCAAAGTTTGGTGAAGATCTGAGTATGTAGTTTTTGACCTTATCTGGAACCTCCCATCTGAAAATTTGAAAATTTTTAAAAAATTCGTCCAAAATCTTGATGTCTCCAATCTCTTGTTTTATACGTTTTTTCCACGTGTCTTGACATCCAATGTATCCCTGCAAAGTTTGGTGAAGATCTGAGTATGTAGTTTTTGACCTTATATGGAACCTCCTATCTGAAAATTTGAAAATTCTAAAAAAATTCGTCCAAAATCTTGATGTCTCCAATCTCTTGTTTTATACGTTTTTTCCACGTGTCTTGACATCCAATGTATCCCTGCAAAGTTTGGTGAAGATCTGAGTATGTAGTTTTTGACCTTATATGGAACCTCCCATCTGAAAATTTGAAAATTCCTAAAAAATCCGTCTAAAATCTTGATGTCCCCAATCCTATGTTTTGTATGTTTTTTCCACGTGTCTTGACATCCAATGTATTTCTGCAAAGTTTGGTGAAGATCTGAGTATGTCGTTTTTGACCTTATCTGGAACATCCTTTCTGAAAATTTGAAAATTCTTAAAAAATTCGTCCAAAATCTTGATGTCTCCAATCTCTTGTTTTGTACGTTTTTTCCACGTGTCTTTACCTCCAATGTATCCCTGCAATGTTTGGTGAAGATCTGAGTATGTAGTTTTTGACCTTATATGGAACCTCCTATCTGAAAATTTGAAAATTCTAAAAAAATTTGACCAAAATCTTGATGTCCCCAATCCTATGTTTTGTATGTTTTTTCCACGTGTCTTGACATCCAATGTATCCCTGCAAAGTTTGGTGAAGATCTGAGTATGTCGTTTTTGACCTTATCTGGAACATCCTTTCTGAAAATTTGAAAATTCTTAAAAAATTCGTCCAAAATCTTGATGTCTCCAATCTCTTGTTTTGTACGTTTTTTCCACGTGTCTTGACATCCAATGTATCCCTGCAAAGTTTGGTGAAGATCTGAGTATGTAGTTTTTGACCTTATATGGAACCTCCCATCTGAAAATTTGAAAATTCTTAAAAAATCCGTCTAAAATCTTGATGTCCCCAATCCTATGTTTTGTATGTTTTTTCCACGTGTCTTGACATCCAATGTATTTCTGCAAAGTTTGGTGAAGATCTGAGTATGTCGTTTTTGACCTTATCTGGAACATCCTTTCTGAAAATTAGAAAATTCTTAAAAAATTCGTCCAAAATCTTGATGTCTCCAATCTCTTGTTTTGTACGTTTTTTCCACGTGTCTTGACCTCCAATGTATCCCTGCAATTTTTGGTGAAGATCTGAGTATGTAGTTTTTGACCTTATATGGAACCTCCTATCTGAAAATTTGAAAATTCTTAAAAAATTTGACCAAAATCTTGATGTCCCCAATCCTATGTTTTGTATGTTTTTTCCACGTGTCTTGACATCCAATGTATCCCTGCAAAGTTTGGTGAAGATCTGAGTATGTCGTTTTTGACCTTATCTGGAACATCCTTTCTGAAAATTTGAAAATTCTTCAAAAATTCGTCCAAAATCTTGATGTCTCCAATCTCTTGTTTTGTACGTTTTTTCCACGTGTCTTGACATCCAATGTATCCCTGCAATGTTTGGTGAAGATCTGAGTATGTAGTTTTTGACTTTATATGGAACCTCCTATCTGAAAATTTGAAAATTCTTAAAAAATTTGACCAAAATCTTGATGTCCCCAAACCTATGTTTTGTATGTTTTTTCCACGTGTCTTGACATCCAATGTATCCCTGCAAAGTTTGGTGAAGATCTGAGTATGTCGTTTTTGACCTTATCTGACAAAAACATCCTTTCTGAAAATTTGAAAATTCTTAAAAAATTCGTCCAAAATCTTGATGTCTCCAATCTCTTGTTTTGTACGTTTTTTCCACGTGTCATGACATCCAATGTATCCCTGCAAAGTTTGGTGAAGATCTGAGTATGTAGTTTTTGACCTTATATGGAACCTACTTTCTGAAAATTTGAAAATTCTTAAAAAATTCGTCCAAAATCTTGATGTCTCCAATCTCTTGTTTTGTACGTTTTTTCCAAGTGTCTTGACATCCAATGTATCCCTGCAAAGTTTGGTGAAGATCTGAGTATGTAGTTTTTGACCTTATCTGGAACCTCCCATCTGAAAATTTGAAAATTCCTAAAAAATCCGTCCAAAATCTTGATGACCTCAATCTCTTGTTTTGTACGTTTTTTCCACGTGTCTTGACATCCAATGTATCCCTGCAAAGTTTGGTGAAGATCTGAGTATGTAGTTTTTGACCTTATATGGAACCTCCCATCTGAAAATTTGAAAATTCCTAAAAAATCCGTCTAAAATCTTGATGTCCCCAATCCTATGTCTTGTATGTTTTTTCCACGTGTCTTGACATCCAATGTATCTATGCAAAGTTTGGTTAAGATCTGAGTATGTAGTTTTTGACCTTATATGGAACCTCCTATCTGAAAATTTGAAAATTCTTAAAAAATTCGACCAAAATCTTGATGTCTCCAATCCTATGTTTTGTATGTTTTTTCCACGTGTCTTGACATCCAATGTATCCATGCAAAGTTTGGTGAAGATCTGAGTATGTAGTTTTTGACCTTATATGGAACCTCCTATCTGAAAATTTGAGAATTCTTGAAAAATTCGTCCAAAATCTTGATGTCCCCAATCTCTTGTATTGTACGTTTTTTCCACGTGTCTTGACATCGAATGTATCCCTGCAAAGTTTGGTGAAGATCTGAGTATGTAGTTTTTGACCTTATCTGGAACCTCCCATCTGAAAATTTGAAAATTCCTAAAAAATCCGTCCAAAATCTTGATGACCTCAATCTCTTGTTTTGTACGTTTTTTCCACGTGTCTTGACATCCAATGTATTTCTGCAAAATTTGGTGAAGATCTGAGTATGTAGTTTTTGACCTTATATGGAACCTCCCATCTGAAAATTTGAAAATTCTTAAAAAATTCAACCAAAATCTTGATATCTCCAATCCTATGTTTTGTATGTTTTTTCCACGTGTCTTGACATCCAATGTATCCATGCAAAGTTTGGTGAAGATCTGAGTATGTAGTTTTTGACCTTATCTGGAACCTCCCATCTGAAAATTTGAAAATTTTTAAAAAAATCGTCCAAAATCTTGATGTCTCCAATCTCTTGTTTTATACGTTTTTTCCACGTGTCTTGACCTCCAATGTATCCCTGCAATGTTTGGTGAAGATCTGAGTATGTAGTTTTTGACCTTATATGGAACCTCCTATCTGAAAATTTGAAAATTCTTAAAAAATTTGACCAAAATCTTGATGTCCCCAATCCTATGTTTTGTATGTTTTTTCCACGTGTCTTGACATCCAATGTATCCCTGCAAAGTTTGGTGAAGATCTGAGTATGTCGTTTTTGACCTTATCTGGAACCTCATTTCTGAAAATTTGAAAATTCCTCAAAAATTCGTCCAAAATCTTGATGTCTCCAATCTCTTGTTTTGTACGTTTTTTCCACGTGTCTTGACATCCAATGTATCCCTGCAAAGTTTGGTGAAGATCTGAGTATGTAGTTTTTGACCTTATATGGAACCTCCTTTCTGAAAATTTGAAAATTCTTAAAAAATTCGTCCAAAATCTTGATGTCTCCAATCTCTTGTTTTGTACGTTTTTTCCACGTGTCTTGACATCCAATGTATCCCTGCAAAGTTTGGTGAAGATCTGAGTATGTAGTTTTTGACCTTATATGGAACCTCCCATCTGAAAATTTGAAAATTCCTAAAAAATCCGTCTAAAATCTTGATGTCCCCAATCCTATGTTTTGTATGTTTTTCCACGTGTCTTGACATCCAATGTATTTCTGCAAAGTTTGGTGAAGATCTGAGTATGTCGTTTTTGACCTTATCTGGAACATCCTTTCTGAAAATTTGAAAATTCTTAAAAAAATCTTCCAAAATCTTGATGTCTCCAATCTCTTGTTTTGTACGTTTTTTCCACGTGTCTTGACCTCCAATGTATCCCTGCAATGTTTGGTGAAGATCTGAGTATGTAGTTTTTGACCTTATATGGAACCTCCTATCTGAAAATTTGAAAATTCTTAAAATATTTGACCAAAATCTTGATGTCCCCAATCCTATGTTTTGTATGTTTTTTCCACGTGTCTTGACATCCAATGTATCCCTGCAAAGTTTGGTGAAGATCTGAGTATGTCGTTTTTGACCTTATCTGGAACATCCTTTCTGAAAATTTGAAAATTCTTAAAAAATTCGTCCAAAATCTTGATGTCTCCAATCTCTTGTTTTGTACGTTTTTTCAACGTGTCTTGACATCCAATGTATCCCTGCAAAGTTTGGTGAAGATCTGAGTATGTAGTTTTTGACCTTATATGGAACCTCCCATCTGAAAATTTGAAAATTCCTAAAAAATCCGTCTAAAATCTTGATGTCCCCAATCCTATGTTTTGTATGTTTTTTCCACGTGTCTTGACATCCAATGTATTTCTGCAAAGTTTGGTGAAGATCTGAGTATGTCGTTTTTGACCTTATCTGGAACATCCTTTCTGAAAATTTGAAAATTCTTAAAAAATTCGTCCAAAATCTTGATGTCTCCAATCTCTTGTTTTGTACGTTTTTTCCACGTGTCTTGACCTCCAATGTATCCCTGCAATGTTTGGTGAAGATCTGAGTATGTAGTTTTTGACCTTATATGGAACCTCCCATCTGAAAATTTGAAAATTCTTAAAAAATTTGACCAAAATCTTGATGTCCCCAATCCTATGTTTTGTATGTTTTTTCCACGTGTCTTGACATCCAATGTATCCCTGCAAAGTTTGGTGAAGATCTGAGTATGTCGTTTTTGACCTTATCTGGAACATCCTTTCTGAAAATTTGAAAATTCTTAAAAAATTCGTCCAAAATCTTGATGTCTCCAATCTCTTGTTTTGTACGTTTTTTCCACGTGTCTTGACCTCCAATGTATCCCTGCAATGTTTGGTGAAGATCTGAGTATGTAGTTTTTGACTTTATATGGAACCTCCTATCTGAAAATTTGAAAATTCTTAAAAAATTTGACCAAAATCTTGATGTCCCCAATCCTATGTTTTGTATGTTTTTTCCACGTGTCTTGACATCCAATGTATCCCTGCAAAGTTTGGTGAAGATCTGAGTATGTAGTTTTTGACCTTATCTGGAACCTCCCATCTGAAAATTTGAAAATTTTTAAAAAATTCGTCCAAAATCTTGATGTCTCCAATCTCTTGTTTTATACGTTTTTTCCACGTGTCTTGACATCCAATGTATCCCTGCAAAGTTTGGTGAAGATCTGAGTATGTAGTTTTTGACCTTATATGGAACCTCCTATCTGAAAATTTGATAATTCTAAAAAAATTCGTCCAAAATCTTGATGTCTCCAATCTCTTGTTTTATACGTTTTTTCCACGTGTCTTGACATCCAATGTATCCCTGCAAAGTTTGGTGAAGATCTGAGTATGTAGTTTTTGACCTTATATGGAACCTCCCATCTGAAAATTTGAAAATTCCTAAAAAATCCGTCTAAAATCTTGATGTCCCCAATCCTATGTTTTGTATGTTTTTTCCACGTGTCTTGACATCCAATGTATTTCTGCAAAGTTTGGTGAAGATCTGAGTATGTCGTTTTTGACCTTATCTGGAACATCCTTTCTGAAAATTTGAAAATTCTTAAAAAATTCGTCCAAAATCTTGATGTCTCCAATCTCTTGTTTTGTACGTTTTTTCCACGTGTCTTTACCTCCAATGTATCCCTGCAATGTTTGGTGAAGATCTGAGTATGTAGTTTTTGACCTTATATGGAACCTCCTATCTGAAAATTTGAAAATTCTAAAAAAATTGACCAAAATCTTGATGTCCCCAATCCTATGTTTTGTATGTTTTTTCCACGTGTCTTGACATCCAATGTATCCCTGCAAAGTTTGGTGAAGATCTGAGTATGTCGTTTTTGACCTTATCTGGAACATCCTTTCTGAAAATTTGAAAATTCTTAAAAAATTCGTCCAAAATCTTGATGTCTCCAATCTCTTGTTTTGTACGTTTTTTCCACGTGTCTTGACATCCAATGTATCCCTGCAAAGTTTGGTGAAGATCTGAGTATGTAGTTTTTGACCTTATATGGAACCTCCCATCTGAAAATTTGAAAATTCTTAAAAAATCCGTCTAAAATCTTGATGTCCCCAATCCTATGTTTTGTATGTTTTTTCCACGTGTCTTGACATCCAATGTATTTCTGCAAAGTTTGGTGAAGATCTGAGTATGTCGTTTTTGACCTTATCTGGAACATCCTTTCTGAAAATTTGAAAATTCTTAAAAAATTCGTCCAAAATCTTGATGTCTCCAATCTCTTGTTTTGTACGTTTTTTCCACGTGTCTTGACCTCCAATGTATCCCTGCAATTTTTGGTGAAGATCTGAGTATGTAGTTTTTGACCTTATATGGAACCTCCTATCTGAAAATTTGAAAATTCTTAAAAAATTTGACCAAAATCTTGATGTCCCCAATCCTATGTTTTGTATGTTTTTTCCACGTGTCTTGACATCCAATGTATCCCTGCAAAGTTTGGTGAAGATCTGAGTATGTCGTTTTTGACCTTATCTGGAACATCCTTTCTGAAAATTTGAAAATTCTTCAAAAATTCGTCCAAAATCTTGATGTCTCCAATCTCTTGTTTTGTACGTTTTTTCCACGTGTCTTGACATCCAATGTATCCCTGCAATGTTTGGTGAAGATCTGAGTATGTAGTTTTTGACTTTATATGGAACCTCCTATCTGAAAATTTGAAAATTCTTAAAAAATTTGACCAAAATCTTGATGTCCCCAAACCTATGTTTTGTATGTTTTTTCCACGTGTCTTGACATCCAATGTATCCCTGCAAAGTTTGGTGAAGATCTGAGTATGTCGTTTTTGACCTTATCTGACAAAAACATCCTTTCTGAAAATTTGAAAATTCTTAAAAAATTCGTCCAAAATCTTGATGTCTCCAATCTCTTGTTTTGTACGTTTTTTCCACGTGTCATGACATCCAATGTATCCCTGCAAAGTTTGGTGAAGATCTGAGTATGTAGTTTTTGACCTTATATGGAACCTACTTTCTGAAAATTTGAAAATTCTTAAAAAATTCGTCCAAAATCTTGATGTCTCCAATCTCTTGTTTTGTACGTTTTTTCCACGTGTCTTGACATCCAATGTATCCCTGCAAAGTTTGGTGAAGATCTGAGTATGTAGTTTTTGACCTTATCTGGAACCTCCCATCTGAAAATTTGAAAATTCCTAAAAAATCCGTCCAAAATCTTGATGACCTCAATCTCTTGTTTTGTACGTTTTTTCCACGTGTCTTGACATCCAATGTATCCCTGCAAAGTTTGGTGAAGATCTGAGTATGTAGTTTTTGACCTTATATGGAACCTCCCATCTGAAAATTTGAAAATTCCTAAAAAATCCGTCTAAAATCTTGATGTCCCCAATCCTATGTCTTGTATGTTTTTTCCACGTGTCTTGACATCCAATGTATCCCTGCAAAGTTTGGTGAAGATCTGAGTATGTAGTTTTTGACCTTATATGGAACCTCCTATCTGAAAATTTGAAAATTCTTAAAAAATTCGACCAAAATCTTGATGTCTCCAATCCTATGTTTTGTATGTTTTTTCCACGTGTCTTGACATCCAATGTATCCATGCAAAGTTTGGTGAAGATCTGAGTATGTAGTTTTTGACCTTATATGGAACCTCCTATCTGAAAATTTGAGAATTCTTGAAAAATTCGTCCAAAATCTTGATGTCCCCAATCTCTTGTATTGTACGTTTTTTCCACGTGTCTTGACATCGAATGTATCCCTGCAAAGTTTGGTGAAGATCTGAGTATGTAGTTTTTGACCTTATCTGGAACCTCCCATCTGAAAATTTGAAAATTCCTAAAAAATCCGTCCAAAATCTTGATGACCTCAATCTCTTGTTTTGTATGTTTTTTCCACGTGTCTTGACATCCAATGTATTTCTGCAAAATTTGGTGAAGATCTGAGTATGTAGTTTTTGATCTTATATGGAACCTCCCATCTGAAAATTTAAAATTCTTAAAAAATTCAACCAAAATCTTGATATCTCCAATCCTATGTTTTGTATGTTTTTTCCACGTGTCTTGACATCCAATGTATCCATGCAAAGTTTGGTGAAGATCTGAGTATGTAGTTTTTGACCTTATCTGGAACCTCCCATCTGAAAATTTGAAAATTTTTAAAAAAATCGTCCAAAATCTTGATGTCTCCAATCTCTTGTTTTATACGTTTTTTCCACGTGTCTTGACCTCCAATGTATCCCTGCAATGTTTGGTGAAGATCTGAGTATGTAGTTTTTGACCTTATATTTAACCTCCTATCTGAAAATTTGAAAATTCTTAAAAAATTTGACCAAAATCTTGATGTCCCCAATCCTATGTTTTGTATGTTTTTTCCACGTGTCTTGACATCCAATGTATCCCTGCAAAGTTTGGTGAAGATCTGAGTATGTCGTTTTTGACCTTATCTGGAACCTCATTTCTGAAAATTTGAAAATTCCTCAAAAATTCGTCCAAAATCTTGATGTCTCCAATCTCTTGTTTTGTACGTTTTTTCCACGTGTCTTGACATCCAATGTATCCCTGCAAAGTTTGGTGAAGATCTGAGTATGTAGTTTTTGACCTTATATGGAACCTCCTTTCTGAAAATTTGAAAATTCTTAAAAAATTCGTCCAAAATCTTGATGTCTCCAATCTCTTGTTTTGTACGTTTTTTCCACGTGTCTTGACATCCAATGTATCCCTGCAAAGTTTGGTGAAGATCTGAGTATGTAGTTTTTGACCTTATATGGAACCTCCCATCTGAAAATTTGAAAATTCCTAAAAAATCCGTCTAAAATCTTGATGTCCCCAATCCTATGTTTTGTATGTTTTTCCACGTGTCTTGACATCCAATGTATTTCTGCAAAGTTTGGTGAAGATCTGAGTATGTCGTTTTTGACCTTATCTGGAACATCCTTTCTGAAAATTTGAAAATTCTTAAAAAAATCTTCCAAAATCTTGATGTCTCCAATCTCTTGTTTTGTACGTTTTTTCCACGTGTCTTGACCTCCAATGTATCCCTGCAATGTTTGGTGAAGATCTGAGTATGTAGTTTTTGACCTTATATGGAACCTCCTATCTGAAAATTTGAAAATTCTTAAAATATTTGACCAAAATCTTGATGTCCCCAATCCTATGTTTTGTATGTTTTTTCCACGTGTCTTGACATCCAATGTATCCCTGCAAAGTTTGGTGAAGATCTGAGTATGTCGTTTTTGACCTTATCTGGAACATCCTTTCTGAAAATTTGAAAATTCTTAAAAAATTCGTCCAAAATCTTGATGTCTCCAATCTCTTGTTTTGTACGTTTTTTCAACGTGTCTTGACATCCAATGTATTCCTGCAAAGTTTGGTGAAGATCTGAGTATGTAGTTTTTGACCTTATATGGAACCTCCCATCTGAAAATTTGAAAATTCCTAAAAAATCCGTCTAAAATCTTGATGTCCCCAATCCTATGTTTTGTATGTTTTTTCCACGTGTCTTGACATCCAATGTATTTCTGCAAAGTTTGGTGAAGATCTGAGTATGTCGTTTTTGACCTTATCTGGAACATCCTTTCTGAAAATTTGAAAATTCTTAAAAAATTCGTCCAAAATCTTGATGTCTCCAATCTCTTGTTTTGTACGTTTTTTCCACGTGTCTTTACCTCCAATGTATCCCTGCAATGTTTGGTGAAGATCTGAGTATGTAGTTTTTGACCTTATATGGAACCTCCTATCTGAAAATTTGAAAATTCTAAAAAAATTTGACCAAAATCTTGATGTCCCCAATCCTATGTTTTGTATGTTTTTTCCACGTGTCTTGACATCCAATGTATCCCTGCAAAGTTTGGTGAAGATCTGAGTATGTAGTTTTTGACCTTATATGGAACCTCCCATCTGAAAATTTGAAAATTCTTAAAAAATCCGTCTAAAATCTTGATGTCCCCAATCCTATGTTTTGTATGTTTTTTCCACGTGTCTTGACATCCAATGTATTTCTGCAAAGTTTGGTGAAGATCTGAGTATGTCGTTTTTGACCTTATCTGGAACATCCTTTCTGAAAATTTGAAAATTCTTAAAAAATTCGTCCAAAATCTTGATGTCTCCAATCTCTTGTTTTGTACGTTTTTTCCACGTGTCTTGACCTCCAATGTATCCCTGCAATTTTTGGTGAAGATCTGAGTATGTAGTTTTTGACCTTATATGGAACCTCCTATCTGAAAATTTGAAAATTCTTAAAAAATTTGACCAAAATCTTGATGTCCCCAATCCTATGTTTTGTATGTTTTTTCCACGTGTCTTGACATCCAATGTATCCCTGCAAAGTTTGGTGAAGATCTGAGTATGTCGTTTTTGACCTTATCTGGAACATCCTTTCTGAAAATTTGAAAATTCTTCAAAAATTCGTCCAAAATCTTGATGTCTCCAATCTCTTGTTTTGTACGTTTTTTCCACGTGTCTTGACATCCAATGTATCCCTGCAATGTTTGGTGAAGATCTGAGTATGTAGTTTTTGACTTTATATGGAACCTCCTATCTGAAAATTTGAAAATTCTTAAAAAATTTGACCAAAATCTTGATGTCCCCAAACCTATGTTTTGTATGTTTTTTCCACGTGTCTTGACATCCAATGTATCCCTGCAAAGTTTGGTGAAGATCTGAGTATGTCGTTTTTGACCTTATCTGACAAAAACATCCTTTCTGAAAATTTGAAAATTCTTAAAAAATTCGTCCAAAATCTTGATGTCTCCAATCTCTTGTTTTGTACGTTTTTTCCACGTGTCATGACATCCAATGTATCCCTGCAAAGTTTGGTGAAGATCTGAGTATGTAGTTTTTGACCTTATATGGAACCTACTTTCTGAAAATTTGAAAATTCTTAAAAAATTCGTCCAAAATCTTGATGTCTCCAATCTCTTGTTTTGTACGTTTTTTCCACGTGTCTTGACATCCAATGTATCCCTGCAAAGTTTGGTGAAGATCTGAGTATGTAGTTTTTGACCTTATCTGGAACCTCCCATCTGAAAATTTGAAAATTCCTAAAAAATCCGTCCAAAATCTTGATGACCTCAATCTCTTGTTTTGTACGTTTTTTCCACGTGTCTTGACATCCAATGTATCCCTGCAAAGTTTGGTGAAGATCTGAGTATGTAGTTTTTGACCTTATATGGAACCTCCCATCTGAAAATTTGAAAATTCCTAAAAAATCCGTCTAAAATCTTGATGTCCCCAATCCTATGTCTTGTATGTTTTTTCCACGTGTCTTGACATCCAATGTATCCCTGCAAAGTTTGGTGAAGATCTGAGTATGTAGTTTTTGACCTTATATGGAACCTCCTATCTGAAAATTTGAAAATTCTTAAAAAATTCGACCAAAATCTTGATGTCTCCAATCCTATGTTTTGTATGTTTTTTCCACGTGTCTTGACATCCAATGTATCCATGCAAAGTTTGGTGAAGATCTGAGTATGTAGTTTTTGACCTTATATGGAACCTCCTATCTGAAAATTTGAGAATTCTTGAAAAATTCGTCCAAAATCTTGATGTCCCCAATCTCTTGTATTGTACGTTTTTTCCACGTGTCTTGACATCGAATGTATCCCTGCAAAGTTTGGTGAAGATCTGAGTATGTAGTTTTTGACCTTATCTGGAACCTCCCATCTGAAAATTTGAAAATTCCTAAAAAATCCGTCCAAAATCTTGATGACCTCAATCTCTTGTTTTGTATGTTTTTTCCACGTGTCTTGACATCCAATGTATTTCTGCAAAATTTGGTGAAGATCTGAGTATGTAGTTTTTGACCTTATATGGAACCTCCCATCTGAAAATTTAAAATTCTTAAAAAATTCAACCAAAATCTTGATATCTCCAATCCTATGTTTTGTATGTTTTTTCCACGTGTCTTGACATCCAATGTATCCATGCAAAGTTTGGTGAAGATCTGAGTATGTAGTTTTTGACCTTATCTGGAACCTCCCATCTGAAAATTTGAAAATTTTTAAAAAAATCGTCCAAAATCTTGATGTCTCCAATCTCTTGTTTTATACGTTTTTTCCACGTGTCTTGACCTCCAATGTATCCCTGCAATGTTTGGTGAAGATCTGAGTATGTAGTTTTTGACCTTATATTTAACCTCCTATCTGAAAATTTGAAAATTCTTAAAAAATTTGACCAAAATCTTGATGTCCCCAATCCTATGTTTTGTATGTTTTTTCCACGTGTCTTGACATCCAATGTATCCCTGCAAAGTTTGGTGAAGATCTGAGTATGTCGTTTTTGACCTTATCTGGAACCTCATTTCTGAAAATTTGAAAATTCCTCAAAAATTCGTCCAAAATCTTGATGTCTCCAATCTCTTGTTTTGTACGTTTTTTCCACGTGTCTTGACATCCAATGTATCCCTGCAAAGTTTGGTGAAGATCTGAGTATGTAGTTTTTGACCTTATATGGAACCTCCTTTCTGAAAATTTGAAAATTCTTAAAAAATTCGTCCAAAATCTTGATGTCTCCAATCTCTTGTTTTGTACGTTTTTTCCACGTGTCTTGACATCCAATGTATCCCTGCAAAGTTTGGTGAAGATCTGAGTATGTAGTTTTTGACCTTATATGGAACCTCCCATCTGAAAATTTGAAAATTCCTAAAAAATCCGTCTAAAATCTTGATGTCCCCAATCCTATGTTTTGTATGTTTTTCCACGTGTCTTGACATCCAATGTATTTCTGCAAAGTTTGGTGAAGATCTGAGTATGTCGTTTTTGACCTTATCTGGAACATCCTTTCTGAAAATTTGAAAATTCTTAAAAAAATCTTCCAAAATCTTGATGTCTCCAATCTCTTGTTTTGTACGTTTTTTCCACGTGTCTTGACCTCCAATGTATCCCTGCAATGTTTGGTGAAGATCTGAGTATGTAGTTTTTGACCTTATATGGAACCTCCTATCTGAAAATTTGAAAATTCTTAAAATATTTGACCAAAATCTTGATGTCCCCAATCCTATGTTTTGTATGTTTTTTCCACGTGTCTTGACATCCAATGTATCCCTGCAAAGTTTGGTGAAGATCTGAGTATGTCGTTTTTGACCTTATCTGGAACATCCTTTCTGAAAATTTGAAAATTCTTAAAAAATTCGTCCAAAATCTTGATGTCTCCAATCTCTTGTTTTGTACGTTTTTTCAACGTGTCTTGACATCCAATGTATCCCTGCAAAGTTTGGTGAAGATCTGAGTATGTAGTTTTTGACCTTATATGGAACCTCCCATCTGAAAATTTGAAAATTCCTAAAAAATCCGTCTAAAATCTTGATGTCCCCAATCCTATGTTTTGTATGTTTTTTCCACGTGTCTTGACATCCAATGTATTTCTGCAAAGTTTGGTGAAGATCTGAGTATGTCGTTTTTGACCTTATCTGGAACATCCTTTCTGAAAATTTGAAAATTCTTAAAAAATTCGTCCAAAATCTTGATGTCTCCAATCTCTTGTTTTGTACGTTTTTTCCACGTGTCTTGACCTCCAATGTATCCCTGCAATGTTTGGTGAAGATCTGAGTATGTAGTTTTTGACCTTATATGGAACCTCCCATCTGAAAATTTGAAAATTCTTAAAAAATTTGACCAAAATCTTGATGTCCCCAATCCTATGTTTTGTATGTTTTTTCCACGTGTCTTGACATCCAATGTATCCCTGCAAAGTTTGGTGAAGATCTGAGTATGTCGTTTTTGACCTTATCTGGAACATCCTTTCTGAAAATTTGAAAATTCTTAAAAAATTCGTCCAAAATCTTGATGTCTCCAATCTCTTGTTTTGTACGTTTTTTCCACGTGTCTTGACCTCCAATGTATCCCTGCAATGTTTGGTGAAGATCTGAGTATGTAGTTTTTGACCTTATATGGAACCTCCTATCTGAAAATTTGAAAATTCTTAAAAAATTTGACCAAAATCTTGATGTCCCCAATCCTATGTTTTGTATGTTTTTTCCACGTGTCTTGACATCCAATGTATCCCTGCAAAGTTTGGTGAAGATCTGAGTATGTCGTTTTTGACCTTATCTGGAACCTCATTTCTGAAAATTTGAAAATTCCTCAAAAATTCGTCCAAAATCTTGATGTCTCCAATCTCTTGTTTTGTACGTTTTTTCCACGTGTCTTGACATCCAATGTATCCCTGCAAAGTTTGGTGAAGATCTGAGTATGTAGTTTTTGACCTTATATGGAACCTCCTTTCTGAAAATTTGAAAATTCTTAAAAAAAAATTCGTCCAAAATCTTGATGTCTCCAATCTCTTGTTTTGTACGTTTTTTCCACGTGTCTTGACATCCAATGTATCCCTGCAAAGTTTGGTGAAGATCTGAGTATGTAGTTTTTGACCTTATATGGAACCTCCCATCTGAAAATTTGAAAATTCCTAAAAAATCCGTCTAAAATCTTGATGTCCCCAATCCTATGTTTTGTATGTTTTTTCCACGTGTCTTGACATCCAATGTATTTCTGCAAAGTTTGGTGAAGATCTGAGTATGTCGTTTTTGACCTTATCTGGAACATCCTTTCTGAAAATTTGAAAATTCTTAAAAAAATCTTCCAAAATCTTGATGTCTCCAATCTCTTGTTTTGTACGTTTTTTCCACGTGTCTTGACCTCCAATGTATCCCTGCAATGTTTGGTGAAGATCTGAGTATGTAGTTTTTGACCTTATATGGAACCTCCTATCTGAAAATTTGAAAATTCTTAAAATATTTGACCAAAATCTTGATGTCCCCAATCCTATGTTTTGTATGTTTTTTCCACGTGTCTTGACATCCAATGTATCCCTGCAAAGTTTGGTGAAGATCTGAGTATGTCGTTTTTGACCTTATCTGGAACATCCTTTCTGAAAATTTGAAAATTCTTAAAAAATTCGTCCAAAATCTTGATGTCTCCAATCTCTTGTTTTGTACGTTTTTTCAACGTGTCTTGACATCCAATGTATCCCTGCAAAGTTTGGTGAAGATCTGAGTATGTAGTTTTTGACCTTATATGGAACCTCCCATCTGAAAATTTGAAAATTCCTAAAAAATCCCTCTAAAATCTTGATGTCCCCAATCCTATGTTTTGTATGTTTTTTCCACGTGTCTTGACATCCAATGTATTTCTGCAAAGTTTGGTGAAGATCTGAGTATGTCGTTTTTGACCTTATCTGGAACATCCTTTCTGAAAATTTGAAAATTCTTAAAAAATTCGTCCAAAATCTTGATGTCTCCAATCTCTTGTTTTGTACGTTTTTTCCACGTGTCTTGACCTCCAATGTATCCCTGCAATGTTTGGTGAAGATCTGAGTATGTAGTTTTTGACCTTATATGGAACCTCCCATCTGAAAATTTGAAAATTCTTAAAAAATTTGACCAAAATCTTGATGTCCCCAATCCTATGTTTTGTACGTTTTTTCCACGTGTCTTGACATCCAATGTATCCCTGCAAAGTTTGGTGAAGATCTGAGTATGTCGTTTTTGACCTTATCTGGAACATCCTTTCTGAAAATTTGAAAATTCTTAAAAAATTCGTCCAAAATCTTGATGTCTCCAATCTCTTGTTTTGTACGTTTTTTCCACGTGTCTTGACCTCCAATGTATCCCTGCAATGTTTGGTGAAGATCTGAGTATGTAGTTTTTGACCTTATATGGAACCTCCTATCTGAAAATTTGAAAATTCTTAAAAAATTTGACCAAACCCTTGATGTCCCCAATCCTATGTTTTGTATGTTTTTTCTACGCGTCTTGACATCCAATGTATCCCTGCAAAGTTTGGTGAAGATCTGAGTATGTCGTTTTTGACCTTATCTGGAACATCCTTTCTGAAAATTTGAAAATTCTTAAAAAATTCGTCCAAAATCTTGATGTCTCCAATCTCTTGTTTTGTACGTTTTTTCCACGTGTAATGACATCCAATGTATCCCTGCAAAGTTTGGTGAAGATCTGAGTATGTAGTTTTTGACCTTATATGGAACCTCCTTTCTGAAAATTTGAAAATTCTTAAAAAATTCGTCCAAAATCTTGATGTCTCCAATCTCTTGTTTTGTACGTTTTTTCCACGTGTCTTGACATCCAATGTATCCCTGCAAAGTTTGGTGAAGATCTGACTATGTAGTTTTTGACCTTATATGGAACCTCCTATCTGAAAATTTGAAAATTCTTAAAAAATTCGACCAAAATCTTGATGTCTCCAATCCTATGTTTTGTATGTTTTTTCCACGTGTCTTAACATCCAATGTATCCATGCAAAGTTTGGTGAAGATCTGAGTATGTAGTTTTTGACCTTATATGGAACCTCCTATCTGAAAATTTGAGAATTCTTGAAAAATTCGTCCAAAATCTTGATGTCCCCAATCTCTTGTATTGTACGTTTTTTCCACGTGTCTTGACATCGAATGTATCCCTGCAAAGTTTGGTGAAGATCTGAGTATGTAGTTTTTGACCTTATCTGGAACCTCCCATCTGAAAATTTGAAAATTCCTAAAAAATCCGTCCAAAATCTTGATGACCTCAATCTCTTGTTTTGTACGTTTTTTCCACGTGTCTTGACATCCAATGTATTTCTGCAAAATTTGGTGAAGATCTGAGTATGTAGTTTTTGACCTTATATGGAACCTCCCATCTGAAAATTTGAAAATTCTTAAAAAATTCAACCAAAATCTTGATATCTCCAATCCTATGTTTTGTATGTTTTTTCCACGTGTCTTGACATCCAATGTATCCATGCAAAGTTTGGTGAAGATCTGAGTATGTAGTTTTTGACCTTATCTGGAACCTCCCATCTGAAAATTTGAAAATTTTTAAAAAAATCGTCCAAAATCTTGATGTCTCCAATCTCTTGTTTTATACGTTTTTTCCACGTGTCTTGACCTCCAATGTATCCCTGCAATGTTTGGTGAAGATCTGAGTATGTAGTTTTTGACCTTATATGGAACCTCCTATCTGAAAATTTGAAAATTCTTAAAAAATTTGACCAAAATCTTGATGTCCCCAATCCTATGTTTTGTATGTTTTTTCCACGTGTCTTGACATCCAATGTATCCCTGCAAAGTTTGGTGAAGATCTGAGTATTTCGTTTTTGACCTTATCTGGAACCTCATTTCTGAAAATTTGAAAATTCCTCAAAAATTCGTCCAAAATCTTGATGTCTCCAATCTCTTGTTTTGTACGTTTTTTCCACGTGTCTTGACATCCAATGTATCCCTGCAAAGTTTGGTGAAGATCTGAGTATGTCGTTTTTGACCTTATCTGGAACCTCATTTCTGAAAATTTGAAAATTCCTCAAAAATTCGTCCAAAATCTTGATGTCTCCAATCTCTTGTTTTGTACGTTTTTTCCACGTGTCTTGACATCCAATGTATCCCTGCAAAGTTTGGTGAAGATCTGAGTATGTAGTTTTTGACCTTATATGGAACCTCCTTTCTGAAAATTTGAAAATTCTTAAAAAATTCGTCCAAAATCTTGATGTCTCCAATCTCTTGTTTTGTACGTTTTTTCCACGTGTCTTGACATCCAATGTATCCCTGCAAAGTTTGGTGAAGATCTGAGTATGTAGTTTTTGACCTTATATGGAACCTCCCATCTGAAAATTTGAAAATTCCTAAAAAATCCGTCTAAAATCTTGATGTCCCCAATCCTATGTTTTGTATGTTTTTTCCACGTGTCTTGACATCCAATGTATTTCTGCAAAGTTTGGTGAAGATCTGAGTATGTCGTTTTTGACCTTATCTGGAACATCCTTTCTGAAAATTTGAAAATTCTTAAAAAAATCTTCCAAAATCTTGATGTCTCCAATCTCTTGTTTTGTACGTTTTTTCCACGTGTCTTGACCTCCAATGTATCCCTGCAATGTTTGGTGAAGATCTGAGTATGTAGTTTTTGACCTTATCTGGAACCTCCTATCTGAAAATTTGAAAATTCTTAAAATATTTGACCAAAATCTTGATGTCCCCAATCCTATGTTTTGTATGTTTTTTCCACGTGTCTTGACATCCAATGTATCCCTGCAAAGTTTGGTGAAGATCTGAGTATGTCGTTTTTGACCTTATCTGGAACATCCTTTCTGAAAATTTGAAAATTCTTAAAAAATTCGTCCAAAATCTTGATGTCTCCAATCTCTTGTTTTGTACGTTTTTTCAACGTGTCTTGACATCCAATGTATCCCTGCAAAGTTTGGTGAAGATCTGAGTATGTAGTTTTTGACCTTATATGGAACCTCCCATCTGAAAATTTGAAAATTCCTAAAAAATCCCTCTAAAATCTTGATGTCCCCAATCCTATGTTTTGTATGTTTTTTCCACGTGTCTTGACATCCAATGTATTTCTGCAAAGTTTGGTGAAGATCTGAGTATGTCGTTTTTGACCTTATCTGGAACATCCTTTCTGAAAATTTGAAAATTCTTAAAAAATTCGTCCAAAATCTTGATGTCTCCAATCTCTTGTTTTGTACGTTTTTTCCACGTGTCTTGACCTCCAATGTATCCCTGCAATGTTTGGTGAAGATCTGAGTATGTAGTTTTTGACCTTATATGGAACCTCCCATCTGAAAATTTGAAAATTCTTAAAAAATTTGACCAAAATCTTGATGTCCCCAATCCTATGTTTTGTATGTTTTTTCCACGTGTCTTGACATCCAATGTATCCCTGCAAAGTTTGGTGAAGATCTGAGTATGTCGTTTTTGACCTTATCTGGAACATCCTTTCTGAAAATTTGAAAATTCTTAAAAAATTCGTCCAAAATCTTGATGTCTCCAATCTCTTGTTTTGTACGTTTTTTCCACGTGTCTTGACCTCCAATGTATCCCTGCAATGTTTGGTGAAGATCTGAGTATGTAGTTTTTGACCTTATATGGAACCTCCTATCTGAAAATTTGAAAATTCTTAAAAAATTTGACCAAACCCTTGATGTCCCCAATCCTATGTTTTGTATGTTTTTTCTACGCGTCTTGACATCCAATGTATCCCTGCAAAGTTTGGTGAAGATCTGAGTATGTCGTTTTTGACCTTATCTGGAACATCCTTTCTGAAAATTTGAAAATTCTTAAAAAATTCGTCCAAAATCTTGATGTCTCCAATCTCTTGTTTTGTACGTTTTTTCCACGTGTAATGACATCCAATGTATCCCTGCAAAGTTTGGTGAAGATCTGAGTATGTAGTTTTTGACCTTATATGGAACCTCCTTTCTGAAAATTTGAAAATTCTTAAAAAATTCGTCCAAAATCTTGATGTCTCCAATCTCTTGTTTTGTACGTTTTTTCCACGTGTCTTGACATCCAATGTATCCCTGCAAAGTTTGGTGAAGATCTGACTATGTAGTTTTTGACCTTATATGGAACCTCCTATCTGAAAATTTGAAAATTCTTAAAAAATTCGACCAAAATCTTGATGTCTCCAATCCTATGTTTTGTATGTTTTTTCCACGTGTCTTGACATCCAATGTATCCATGCAAAGTTTGGTGAAGATCTGAGTATGTAGTTTTTGACCTTATATGGAACCTCCTATCTGAAAAGTTGAGAATTCTTGAAAAATTCGTCCAAAATCTTGATGTCCCCAATCTCTTGTATTGTACGTTTTTTCCACGTGTCTTGACATCGAATGTATCCCTGCAAAGTTTGGTGAAGATCTGAGTATGTAGTTTTTGACCTTATCTGGAACCTCCCATCTGAAAATTTGAAAATTCCTAAAAAATCCGTCCAAAATCTTGATGACCTCAATCTCTTGTTTTGTACGTTTTTTCCACGTGTCTTGACATCCAATGTATTTCTGCAAAATTTGGTGAAGATCTGAGTATGTAGTTTTTGACCTTATATGGAACCTCCCATCTGAAAATTTGAAAATTCTTAAAAAATTCAACCAAAAACTTGATATCTCCAATCCTATGTTTTGTATGTTTTTTCCACGTGTCTTGACATCCAATGTATCCATGCAAAGTTTGGTGAAGATCTGAGTATGTAGTTTTTGACCTTATCTGGAACCTCCCATCTGAAAATTTGAAAATTTTTAAAAAAATCGTCCAAAATCTTGATGTCTCCAATCTCTTGTTTTATACGTTTTTTCCACGTGTCTTCACCTCCAATGTATCCCTGCAATGTTTGGTGAAGATCTGAGTATGTAGTTTTTGACCTTATCTGGAACCTCCTATCTGAAAATTTGAAAATTCTTAAAAAATTTGACCAAAATCTTGATGTCCCCAATCCTATGTTTTGTATGTTTTTTCCACGTGTCTTGACATCCAATGTATCCCTGCAAAGTTTGGTGAAGATCTGAGTATGTCGTTTTTGACCTTATCTGGAACCTCATTTCTGAAAATTTGAAAATTCCTCAAAAATTCGTCCAAAATCTTGATGTCTCCAATCTCTTGTTTTGTACGTTTTTTCCACGTGTCTTGACATCCAATGTATCCCTGCAAAGTTTGGTGAAGATCTGAGTATGTCGTTTTTGACCTTATCTGGAACCTCATTTCTGAAAATTTGAAAATTCCTCAAAAATTCGTCCAAAATCTTGATGTCTCCAATCTCTTGTTTTGTACGTTTTTTCCACGTGTCTTGACATCCAATGTATCCCTGCAAAGTTTGGTGAAGATCTGAGTATGTAGTTTTTGACCTTATATGGAACCTCCTTTCTGAAAATTTGAAAATTCTTAAAAAATTCGTCCAAAATCTTGATGTCTCCAATCTCTTGTTTTGTACGTTTTTTCCACGTGTCTTGACATCCAATGTATCCCTGCAAAGTTTGGTGAAGATCTGAGTATGTAGTTTTTGACCTTATATGGAACCTCCCATCTGAAAATTTGAAAATTCCTAAAAAATCCGTCTAAAATCTTGATGTCCCCAATCCTATGTTTTGTATGTTTTTTCCACGTGTCTTGACATCCAATGTATTTCTGCAAAGTTTGGTGAAGATCTGAGTATGTCGTTTTTGACCTTATCTGGAACATCCTTTCTGAAAATTTGAAAATTCTTAAAAAAATCTTCCAAAATCTTGATGTCTCCAATCTCTTGTTTTGTACGTTTTTTCCACGTGTCTTGACCTCCAATGTATCCCTGCAATGTTTGGTGAAGATCTGAGTATGTAGTTTTTGACCTTATCTGGAACCTCCTATCTGAAAATTTGAAAATTCTTAAAATATTTGACCAAAATCTTGATGTCCCCAATCCTATGTTTTGTATGTTTTTTCCACGTGTCTTGACATCCAATGTATCCCTGCAAAGTTTGGTGAAGATCTGAGTATGTCGTTTTTGACCTTATCTGGAACATCCTTTCTGAAAATTTGAAAATTCTTAAAAAATTCGTCCAAAATCTTGATGTCTCCAATCTCTTGTTTTGTACGTTTTTTCAACGTGTCTTGACATCCAATGTATCCCTGCAAAGTTTGGTGAAGATCTGAGTATGTAGTTTTTGACCTTATATGGAACCTCCCATCTGAAAATTTGAAAATTCCTAAAAAATCCCTCTAAAATCTTGATGTCCCCAATCCTATGTTTTGTATGTTTTTTCCACGTGTCTTGACATCCAATGTATTTCTGCAAAGTTTGGTGAAGATCTGAGTATGTCGTTTTTGACCTTATCTGGAACATCCTTTCTGAAAATTTGAAAATTCTTAAAAAATTCGTCCAAAATCTTGATGTCTCCAATCTCTTGTTTTGTACGTTTTTTCCACGTGTCTTGACCTCCAATGTATCCCTGCAATGTTTGGTGAAGATCTGAGTATGTAGTTTTTGACCTTATATGGAACCTCCCATCTGAAAATTTGAAAATTCTTAAAAAATTTGACCAAAATCTTGATGTCCCCAATCCTATGTTTTGTATGTTTTTTCCACGTGTCTTGACATCCAATGTATCCCTGCAAAGTTTGGTGAAGATCTGAGTATGTCGTTTTTGACCTTATCTGGAACATCCTTTCTGAAAATTTGAAAATTCTTAAAAAATTCGTCCAAAATCTTGATGTCTCCAATCTCTTGTTTTGTACGTTTTTTCCACGTGTCTTGACCTCCAATGTATCCCTGCAATGTTTGGTGAAGATCTGAGTATGTAGTTTTTGACCTTATATGGAACCTCCTATCTGAAAATTTGAAAATTCTTAAAACATTTGACCAAACCCTTGATGTCCCCAATCCTATGTTTTGTATGTTTTTTCTACGCGTCTTGACATCCAATGTATCCCTGCAAAGTTTGGTGAAGATCTGAGTATGTCGTTTTTGACCTTATCTGGAACATCCTTTCTGAAAATTTGAAAATTCTTAAAAAATTCGTCCAAAATCTTGATGTCTCCAATCTCTTGTTTTGTACGTTTTTTCCACGTGTAATGACATCCAATGTATCCCTGCAAAGTTTGGTGAAGATCTGAGTATGTAGTTTTTGACCTTATATGGAACCTCCTTTCTGAAAATTTGAAAATTCTTAAAAAATTCGTCCAAAATCTTGATGTCTCCAATCTCTTGTTTTGTACGTTTTTTCCACGTGTCTTGACATCCAATGTATCCCTGCAAAGTTTGGTGAAGATCTGAGTATGTAGTTTTTGACCTTATATGGAACCTTCTATCTGAAAATTTGAAAATTCTTAAAAAATTCGACCAAAATCTTGATGTCTCCAATCCTATGTTTTGTATGTTTTTTCCACGTGTCTTGACATCCAATGTATCCATGCAAAGTTTGGTGAAGATCTGAGTATGTAGTTTTTGACCTTATATGGAACCTCCTATCTGAAAATTTGAGAATTCTTGAAAAATTCGTCCAAAATCTTGATGTCCCCAATCTCTTGTATTGTACGTTTTTTCCACGTGTCTTGACATCGAATGTATCCCTGCAAAGTTTGGTGAAGATCTGAGTATGTAGTTTTTGACCTTATCTGGAACCTCCCATCTGAAAATTTGAAAATTCCTAAAAAATCCGTCCAAAATCTTGATGACCTCAATCTCTTGTTTTGTACGTTTTTTCCACGTGTCTTGACATCCAATGTATTTCTGCAAAATTTGGTGAAGATCTGAGTATGTAGTTTTTGACCTTATATGGAACCTCCCATCTGAAAATTTGAAAATTCTTAAAAAATTCAACCAAAATCTTGATATCTCCAATCCTATGTTTTGTATGTTTTTTCCACGTGTCTTGACATCCAATGTATCCATGCAAAGTTTGGTGAAGATCTGAGTATGTAGTTTTTGACCTTATCTGGAACCTCCCATCTGAAAATTTGAAAATTTTTAAAAAAATCGTCCAAAATCTTGATGTCTCCAATCTCTTGTTTTATACGTTTTTTCCACGTGTCTTGACCTCCAATGTATCCCTGCAATGTTTGGTGAAGATCTGAGTATGTAGTTTTTGACCTTATATGGAACCTCCTATCTGAAAATTTGAAAATTCTTAAAAAATTTGACCAAAATCTTGATGTCCCCAATCCTATGTTTTGTATGTTTTTTCCACGTGTCTTGACATCCAATGTATCCCTGCAAAGTTTGGTGAAGATCTGAGTATGTCGTTTTTGACCTTATCTGGAACCTCATTTCTGAAAATTTGAAAATTCCTCAAAAATTCGTCCAAAATCTTGATGTCTCCAATCTCTTGTTTTGTACGTTTTTTCCACGTGTCTTGACATCCAATGTATCCCTGCAAAGTTTGGTGAAGATCTGAGTATGTCGTTTTTGACCTTATCTGGAACCTCATTTCTGAAAATTTGAAAATTCCTCAAAAATTCGTCCAAAATCTTGATGTCTCCAATCTCTTGTTTTGTACGTTTTTTCCACGTGTCTTGACATCCAATGTATCCCTGCAAAGTTTGGTGAAGATCTGAGTATGTAGTTTTTGACCTTATATGGAACCTCCTTTCTGAAAATTTGAAAATTCTTAAAAAATTCGTCCAAAATCTTGATGTCTCCAATCTCTTGTTTTGTACGTTTTTTCCACGTGTCTTGACCTCCAATGTATCCCTGCAAAGTTTGGTGAAGATCTGAGTATGTAGTTTTTGACCTTATATGGAACCTCCCATCTGAAAATTTGAAAATTCCTAAAAAATCCGTCTAAAATCTTGATGTCCCCAATCCTATGTTTTGTATGTTTTTCCACGTGTCTTGACATCCAATGTATTTCTGCAAAGTTTGGTGAAGATCTGAGTATGTCGTTTTTGACCTTATCTGGAACATCCTTTCTGAAAATTTGAAAATTCTTAAAAAAATCTTCCAAAATCTTGATGTCTCCAATCTCTTGTTTTGTACGTTTTTTCCACGTGTCTTGACCTCCAATGTATCCCTGCAATGTTTGGTGAAGATCTGAGTATGTAGTTTTTGACCTTATATGGAACCTCCTATCTGAAAATTTGAAAATTCTTAAAATATTTGACCAAAATCTTGATGTCCCCAATCCTATGTTTTGTATGTTTTTTCCACGTGTCTTGACATCCAATGTATCCCTGCAAAGTTTGGTGAAGATCTGAGTATGTCGTCTTTGACCTTATCTGGAACATCCTTTCTGAAAATTTGAAAACTCTTAAAAAATTCGTCCAAAATCTTGATGTCTCCAATCTCTTGTTTTGTACGTTTTTTCAACGTGTCTTGACATCCAATGTATCCCTGCAAAGTTTGGTGAAGATCTGAGTATGTAGTTTTTGACCTTATATGGAACCTCCCATCTGAAAATTTGAAAATTCCTAAAAAATCCGTCTAAAATCTTGATGTCCCCAATCCTATGTTTTGTATGTTTTTTCCACGTGTCTTGACATCCAATGTATTTCTGCAAAGTTTGGTGAAGATCTGAGTATGTCGTTTTTGACCTTATCTGGAACATCCTTTCTGAAAATTTGAAAATTCTTAAAAAATTCGTCCAAAATCTTGATGTCTCCAATCTCTTGTTTTGTACGTTTTTTCCACGTGTCTTGACCTCCAATGTATCCCTGCAATGTTTGGTGAAGATCTGAGTCTGTAGTTTTTGACCTTATATGGAACCTCCCATCTGAAAATTTGAAAATTCTTAAAAAATTCGACCAAAATCTTGATGTCTCCAATCCTATGTTTTGTATGTTTTTCCACGTGTCTTGACATCCAATGTATCCATGCAAAGTTTGGTGAAGATCTGAGTAAGTAGTTTTTGACCTTATCTGGAACCTCCCATCTGAAAATTTGAAAATTTTTAAAAAATTCGTCCAAAATCTTGATGTCTCCAATCTCTTGTTTTGTATGTTTTTTCCACGTGTCTTGACCTCCAATGTATCCCTGCAATGTTTGGTGAAGATCTGAGTATGTAGTTTTTGACCTTATATGGAACCTCATATCTGATAATTTGGAAATTCTTAAAAAATTCAACCAAAATCTTGATGTCTCCAATCCTATGTTTTGTATGTTTTTTCCACGTGCCTTGACATCCAATGTATCCATGCAAAGTTTGGTGAAGATCTGAGTATGTAGTTTTTGACCTTATATGGAACCTCCTATCTGAAAATTTGAAAATTCTTAAAAAATTCGTCCAAAATCTTGATGTCTCCAATCTCTTGTTTTGTACGTTTTTTCCACGTGTCTTGACATCCAATGTATCCCTGCAAAGTTTGGTGAAGATCTGAGTATGTAGTTTTTGACCTTATCTGGAACCTCCCATCTGAAAATTTGAAAATTCCTAAAAAATCCGTCCAAAATCTTGATGACCTCAATCTCTTGTCTTGTATGTTTTTTCCACGTGTCTTGACATCCAATGTATCCATGCAAAGTTTGGTGAAGATCTGAGTATGTAGTTTTTGACCTTATATGGAACCTCATATCAGAAAATTTGAAAATTCTTAAAAAATTCGACCAAAATCTTGATGTCTCCAATCCTATGTTTTGTATGTTTTTTCCACGTGTCTTGACATCCAATGTATCCATGCAAAGTTTGGTGAAGATCTGAGTATGTAGTTTTTGACCTTATATGGAACCTCCTATCTGAAAATTTGAGAATTCTTGAAAAATTCGTCCAAAATCTTGATGTCTCCAATCTCTTGTATTGTACGTTTTTTCCACGTGACTTGACATCCAATGTATCCCTGCAAAGTTTGGTGAAGATCTGAGTATGTAGTTTTTGACCTTATCTGGAACCTCCCATCTGAAAATTTGAAAATTCCTAAAAAATCCGTCCAAAATCTTGATGACCCCAATCTCTTGTTTTGTACGTTTTTTCCACGTGTCTTGACATCCAATGTATCCCTGCAATGTTTGGTGAAGATCTGAGTATGTAGTTTTTGACCTTATATGGAACCTCTTATCTGAAATTTTGAAAATTCTTAAAAATATTTGACCAAAATCTTGATGTCCCCAATCCTATGTTTTGTATGTTTTTTCCACGTGTCTTGACATCCAATGTATTTCTGCAAAGTTTGGTGAAGATCTGAGTATGTCGTTTTTGACCTTATCTGGAACATCCTTTCTGAAAATTTGAAAATTCTTAAAAAATTCGTCCAAAATCTTGATGTCTCCAATCTCTTGTTTTGTACGTTTTTTCCACGTGTCTTGACATCCAATGTATCCCTGCAAAGTTTGGTGAAGATCTGAGTATGTAGTTTTTGACCTTATATAGAACCTCCCATCTGAAAATTTGAAAATTCTTAAAAAATTCGACCAAAATCTTGATGTCTCCAATCCTATGTTTTGTATGTTTTTTTTCACGTGTCTTGACATCCAATGTATCCATGCAAAGTTTGGTGAAGATCTGAGTATGTAGTTTTTGACCTTATCTGGAACCTCCCATCTGAAAATTTGAAAATTTTTAAAAAATTCGTCCAAAATCTTGATGTCTCCAATCTCTTGTTTTATACGTTTTTTCCACGTGTCTTGACATCCAATGTATCCCTGCAAAGTTTGGTGAAGATCTGAGTATGTAGTTTTTGACCTTATATGGAACCTCCTATCTGAAAATTTGAAAATTCTAAAAAAATTCGTCCAAAATCTTGATGTCTCCAATCTCTTGTTTTATACGTTTTTTCCACGTGTCTTGACATCCAATGTATCCCTGCAAAGTTTGGTGAAGATCTGAGTATGTAGTTTTTGACCTTATATGGAACCTCCCATCTGAAAATTTGAAAATTCCTAAAAAATCCGTCTAAAATCTTGATGTCCCCAATCCTATGTTTTGTATGTTTTTTCCACGTGTCTTGACATCCAATGTATTTCTGCAAAGTTTGGTGAAGATCTGAGTATGTCGTTTTTGACCTTATCTGGAACATCCTTTCTGAAAATTTGAAAATTCTTAAAAAATTCGTCCAAAATCTTGATGTCTCCAATCTCTTGTTTTGTACGTTTTTTCCACGTGTCTTTACCTCCAATGTATCCCTGCAATGTTTGGTGAAGATCTGAGTATGTAGTTTTTGACCTTATATGGAACCTCCTATCTGAAAATTTGAAAATTCTAAAAAAATTTGACCAAAATCTTGATGTCCCCAATCCTATGTTTTGTATGTTTTTTCCACGTGTCTTGACATCCAATGTATCCCTGCAAAGTTTGGTGAAGATCTGAGTATGTCGTTTTTGACCTTATCTGGAACATCCTTTCTGAAAATTTGAAAATTCTTAAAAAATTCGTCCAAAATCTTGATGTCTCCAATCTCTTGTTTTGTACGTTTTTTCCACGTGTCTTGACATCCAATGTATCCCTGCAAAGTTTGGTGAAGATCTGAGTATGTAGTTTTTGACCTTATATGGAACCTCCCATCTGAAAATTTGAAAATTCTTAAAAAATCCGTCTAAAATCTTGATGTCCCCAATCCTATGTTTTGTATGTTTTTTCCACGTGTCTTGACATCCAATGTATTTCTGCAAAGTTTGGTGAAGATCTGAGTATGTCGTTTTTGACCTTATCTGGAACATCCTTTCTGAAAATTTGAAAATTCTTAAAAAATTCGTCCAAAATCTTGATGTCTCCAATCTCTTGTTTTGTACGTTTTTTCCACGTGTCTTGACCTCCAATGTATCCCTGCAATTTTTGGTGAAGATCTGAGTATGTAGTTTTTGACCTTATATGGAACCTCCTATCTGAAAATTTGAAAATTCTTAAAAAATTTGACCAAAATCTTGATGTCCCCAATCCTATGTTTTGTATGTTTTTTCCACGTGTCTTGACATCCAATGTATCCCTGCAAAGTTTGGTGAAGATCTGAGTATGTCGTTTTTGACCTTATCTGGAACATCCTTTCTGAAAATTTGAAAATTCTTCAAAAATTCGTCCAAAATCTTGATGTCTCCAATCTCTTGTTTTGTACGTTTTTTCCACGTGTCTTGACATCCAATGTATCCCTGCAATGTTTGGTGAAGATCTGAGTATGTAGTTTTTGACTTTATATGGAACCTCCTATCTGAAAATTTGAAAATTCTTAAAAAATTTGACCAAAATCTTGATGTCCCCAAACCTATGTTTTGTATGTTTTTTCCACGTGTCTTGACATCCAATGTATCCCTGCAAAGTTTGGTGAAGATCTGAGTATGTCGTTTTTGACCTTATCTGACAAAAACATCCTTTCTGAAAATTTGAAAATTCTTAAAAAATTCGTCCAAAATCTTGATGTCTCCAATCTCTTGTTTTGTACGTTTTTTCCACGTGTCATGACATCCAATGTATCCCTGCAAAGTTTGGTGAAGATCTGAGTATGTAGTTTTTGACCGTATATGGAACCTACTTTCTGAAAATTTGAAAATTCTTAAAAAATTCGTCCAAAATCTTGATGTCTCCAATCTCTTGTTTTGTACGTTTTTTCCAAGTGTCTTGACATCCAATGTATCCCTGCAAAGTTTGGTGAAGATCTGAGTATGTAGTTTTTGACCTTATCTGGAACCTCCCATCTGAAAATTTGAAAATTCCTAAAAAATCCGTCCAAAATCTTGATGACCTCAATCTCTTGTTTTGTACGTTTTTTCCACGTGTCTTGACATCCAATGTATCCCTGCAAAGTTTGGTGAAGATCTGAGTATGTAGTTTTTGACCTTATATGGAACCTCCCATCTGAAAATTTGAAAATTCCTAAAAAATCCGTCTAAAATCTTGATGTCCCCAATCCTATGTCTTGTATGTTTTTTCCACGTGTCTTGACATCCAATGTATCCCTGCAAAGTTTGGTGAAGATCTGAGTATGTAGTTTTTGACCTTATATGGAACCTCCTATCTGAAAATTTGAAAATTCTTAAAAAATTCGACCAAAATCTTGATGTCTCCAATCCTATGTTTTGTATGTTTTTTCCACGTGTCTTGACATCCAATGTATCCATGCAAAGTTTGGTGAAGATCTGAGTATGTAGTTTTTGACCTTATATGGAACCTCCTATCTGAAAATTTGAGAATTCTTGAAAAATTCGTCCAAAATCTTGATGTCCCCAATCTCTTGTATTGTACGTTTTTTCCACGTGTCTTGACATCGAATGTATCCCTGCAAAGTTTGGTGAAGATCTGAGTATGTAGTTTTTGACCTTATCTGGAACCTCCCATCTGAAAATTTGAAAATTCCTAAAAAATCCGTCCAAAATCTTGATGACCTCAATCTCTTGTTTTGTACGTTTTTTCCACGTGTCTTGACATCCAATGTATTTCTGCAAAATTTGGTGAAGATCTGAGTATGTAGTTTTTGACCTTATATGGAACCTCCCATCTGAAAATTTGAAAATTCTTAAAAAATTCAACCAAAATCTTGATATCTCCAATCCTATGTTTTGTATGTTTTTTCCACGTGTCTTGACATCCAATGTATCCCTGCAAAGTTTGGTGAAGATCTGAGTATGTCGTTTTTGACCTTATCTGGAACCTCATTTCTGAAAATTTGAAAATTCCTCAAAAATTCGTCCAAAATCTTGATGTCTCCAATCTCTTGTTTTGTACGTTTTTTCCACGTGTCTTGACATCCAATGTATCCCTGCAAAGTTTGGTGAAGATCTGAGTATGTCGTTTTTGACCTTATCTGGAACCTCATTTCTGAAAATTTGAAAATTCCTCAAAAATTCGTCCAAAATCTTGATGTCTCCAATCTCTTGTTTTGTACGTTTTTTCCACGTGTCTTGACATCCAATGTATCCCTGCAAAGTTTGGTGAAGATCTGAGTATGTAGTTTTTGACCTTATATGGAACCTCCTTTCTGAAAATTTGAAAATTCTTAAAAAATTCGTCCAAAATCTTGATGTCTCCAATCTCTTGTTTTGTACGTTTTTTCCACGTGTCTTGACCTCCAATGTATCCCTGCAAAGTTTGGTGAAGATCTGAGTATGTAGTTTTTGACCTTATATGGAACCTCCCATCTGAAAATTTGAAAATTCCTAAAAAATCCGTCTAAAATCTTGATGTCCCCAATCCTATGTTTTGTATGTTTTTCCACGTGTCTTGACATCCAATGTATTTCTGCAAAGTTTGGTGAAGATCTGAGTATGTCGTTTTTTACCTTATCTGGAACATCCTTTCTGAAAATTTGAAAATTCTTAAAAAAATCTTCCAAAATCTTGATGTCTCCAATCTCTTGTTTTGTACGTTTTTTCCACGTGTCTTGACCTCCAATGTATCCCTGCAATGTTTGGTGAAGATCTGAGTATGTAGTTTTTGACCTTATATGGAACCTCCTATCTGAAAATTTGAAAATTCTTAAAATATTTGACCAAAATCTTGATGTCCCCAATCCTATGTTTTGTATGTTTTTTCCACGTGTCTTGACATCCAATGTATCCCTGCAAAGTTTGGTGAAGATCTGAGTATGTCGTCTTTGACCTTATCTGGAACATCCTTTCTGAAAATTTGAAAACTCTTAAAAAATTCGTCCAAAATCTTGATGTCTCCAATCTCTTGTTTTGTACGTTTTTTCAACGTGTCTTGACATCCAATGTATCCCTGCAAAGTTTGGTGAAGATCTGAGTATGTAGTTTTTGACCTTATATGGAACCTCCCATCTGAAAATTTGAAAATTCCTAAAAAATCCGTCTAAAATCTTGATGTCCCCAATCCTATGTTTTGTATGTTTTTTCCACGTGTCTTGACATCCAATGTATTTCTGCAAAGTTTGGTGAAGATCTGAGTATGTCGTTTTTGACCTTATCTGGAACATCCTTTCTGAAAATTTGAAAATTCTTAAAAAATTCGTCCAAAATCTTGATGTCTCCAATCTCTTGTTTTGTACGTTTTTTCCACGTGTCTTGACCTCCAATGTATCCCTGCAATGTTTGGTGAAGATCTGAGTCTGTAGTTTTTGACCTTATATGGAACCTCCCATCTGAAAATTTGAAAATTCTTAAAAAATTCGACCAAAATCTTGATGTCTCCAATCCTATGTTTTGTATGTTTTTCCACGTGTCTTGACATCCAATGTATCCATGCAAAGTTTGGTGAAGATCTGAGTAAGTAGTTTTTGACCTTATCTGGAACCTCCCATCTGAAAATTTGAAAATTTTTAAAAAATTCGTCCAAAATCTTGATGTCTCCAATCTCTTGTTTTGTATGTTTTTTCCACGTGTCTTGACCTCCAATGTATCCCTGCAATGTTTGGTGAAGATTTGAGTATGTAGTTTTTGACCTTATATGGAACCTCATATCTGATAATTTGGAAATTCTTAAAAAATTCAACCAAAATCTTGATGTCTCCAATCCTATGTTTTGTATGTTTTTTCCACGTGCCTTGACATCCAATGTATCCATGCAAAGTTTGGTGAAGATCTGAGTATGTAGTTTTTGACCTTATATGGAACCTCCTATCTGAAAATTTGAAAATTCTTAAAAAATTCGTCCAAAATCTTGATGTCTCCAATCTCTTGTTTTGTACGTTTTTTCCACGTGTCTTGACATCCAATGTATCCCTGCAAAGTTTGGTGAAGATCTGAGTATGTAGTTTTTGACCTTATCTGGAACCTCCCATCTGAAAATTTGAAAATTCCTAAAAAATCCGTCCAAAATCTTGATGACCTCAATCTCTTGTCTTGTATGTTTTTTCCACGTGTCTTGACATCCAATGTATCCATGCAAAGTTTGGTGAAGATCTGAGTATGTAGTTTTTGACCTTATATGGAACCTCATATCAGAAAATTTGAAAATTCTTAAAAAATTCGACCAAAATCTTGATGTCTCCAATCCTATGTTTTGTATGTTTTTTCCACGTGTCTTGACATCCAATGTATCCATGCAAAGTTTGGTGAAGATCTGAGTATGTAGTTTTTGACCTTATATGGAACCTCCTATCTGAAAATTTGAGAATTCTTGAAAAATTCGTCCAAAATCTTGATGTCTCCAATCTCTTGTATTGTACGTTTTTTCCACGTGACTTGACATCCAATGTATCCCTGCAAAGTTTGGTGAAGATCTGAGTATGTAGTTTTTGACCTTATCTGGAACCTCCCATCTGAAAATTTGAAAATTCCTAAAAAATCCGTCCAAAATCTTGATGACCCCAATCTCTTGTTTTGTACGTTTTTTCCACGTGTCTTGACATCCAATGTATCCCTGCAATGTTTGGTGAAGATCTGAGTATGTAGTTTTTGACCTTATATGGAACCTCTTATCTGAAATTTTGAAAATTCTTAAAAATATTTGACCAAAATCTTGATGTCCCCAATCCTATGTTTTGTATGTTTTTTCCACGTGTCTTGACATCCAATGTATTTCTGCAAAGTTTGGTGAAGATCTGAGTATGTCGTTTTTGACCTTATCTGGAACATCCTTTCTGAAAATTTGAAAATTCTTAAAAAATTCGTCCAAAATCTTGATGTCTCCAATCTCTTGTTTTGTACGTTTTTTCCACGTGTCTTGACATCCAATGTATCCCTGCAAAGTTTGGTGAAGATCTGAGTATGTAGTTTTTGACCTTATATAGAACCTCCCATCTGAAAATTTGAAAATTCTTAAAAAATTCGACCAAAATCTTGATGTCTCCAATCCTATGTTTTGTATGTTTTTTTTCACGTGTCTTGACATCCAATGTATCCATGCAAAGTTTGGTGAAGATCTGAGTATGTAGTTTTTGACCTTATCTGGAACCTCCCATCTGAAAATTTGAAAATTTTTAAAAAATTCGTCCAAAATCTTGATGTCTCCAATCTCTTGTTTTATACGTTTTTTCCACGTGTCTTGACATCCAATGTATCCCTGCAAAGTTTGGTGAAGATCTGAGTATGTAGTTTTTGACCTTATATGGAACCTCCTATCTGAAAATTTGAAAATTCTAAAAAAATTCGTCCAAAATCTTGATGTCTCCAATCTCTTGTTTTATACGTTTTTTCCACGTGTCTTGACATCCAATGTATCCCTGCAAAGTTTGGTGAAGATCTGAGTATGTAGTTTTTGACCTTATATGGAACCTCCCATCTGAAAATTTGAAAATTCCTAAAAAATCCGTCTAAAATCTTGATGTCCCCAATCCTATGTTTTGTATGTTTTTTCCACGTGTCTTGACATCCAATGTATTTCTGCAAAGTTTGGTGAAGATCTGAGTATGTCGTTTTTGACCTTATCTGGAACATCCTTTCTGAAAATTTGAAAATTCTTAAAAAATTCGTCCAAAATCTTGATGTCTCCAATCTCTTGTTTTGTACGTTTTTTCCACGTGTCTTTACCTCCAATGTATCCCTGCAATGTTTGGTGAAGATCTGAGTATGTAGTTTTTGACCTTATATGGAACCTCCTATCTGAAAATTTGAAAATTCTAAAAAAATTTGACCAAAATCTTGATGTCCCCAATCCTATGTTTTGTATGTTTTTTCCACGTGTCTTGACATCCAATGTATCCCTGCAAAGTTTGGTGAAGATCTGAGTATGTCGTTTTTGACCTTATCTGGAACATCCTTTCTGAAAATTTGAAAATTCTTAAAAAATTCGTCCAAAATCTTGATGTCTCCAATCTCTTGTTTTGTACGTTTTTTCCACGTGTCTTGACATCCAATGTATCCCTGCAAAGTTTGGTGAAGATCTGAGTATGTAGTTTTTGACCTTATATGGAACCTCCCATCTGAAAATTTGAAAATTCTTAAAAAATCCGTCTAAAATCTTGATGTCCCCAATCCTATGTTTTGTATGTTTTTTCCACGTGTCTTGACATCCAATGTATTTCTGCAAAGTTTGGTGAAGATCTGAGTATGTCGTTTTTGACCTTATCTGGAACATCCTTTCTGAAAATTTGAAAATTCTTAAAAAATTCGTCCAAAATCTTGATGTCTCCAATCTCTTGTTTTGTACGTTTTTTCCACGTGTCTTGACCTCCAATGTATCCCTGCAATTTTTGGTGAAGATCTGAGTATGTAGTTTTTGACCTTATATGGAACCTCCTATCTGAAAATTTGAAAATTCTTAAAAAATTTGACCAAAATCTTGATGTCCCCAATCCTATGTTTTGTATGTTTTTTCCACGTGTCTTGACATCCAATGTATCCCTGCAAAGTTTGGTGAAGATCTGAGTATGTCGTTTTTGACCTTATCTGGAACATCCTTTCTGAAAATTTGAAAATTCTTAAAAAATTCGTCCAAAATCTTGATGTCTCCAATCTCTTGTTTTGTACGTTTTTTCCACGTGTCTTGACATCCAATGTATCCCTGCAATGTTTGGTGAAGATCTGAGTATGTAGTTTTTGACTTTATATGGAACCTCCTATCTGAAAATTTGAAAATTCTTAAAAAATTTGACCAAAATCTTGATGTCCCCAAACCTATGTTTTGTATGTTTTTTCCACGTGTCTTGACATCCAATGTATCCCTGCAAAGTTTGGTGAAGATCTGAGTATGTCGTTTTTGACCTTATCTGACAAAAACATCCTTTCTGAAAATTTGAAAATTCTTAAAAAATTCGTCCAAAATCTTGATGTCTCCAATCTCTTGTTTTGTACGTTTTTTCCACGTGTCATGACATCCAATGTATCCCTGCAAAGTTTGGTGAAGATCTGAGTATGTAGTTTTTGACCTTATATGGAACCTACTTTCTGAAAATTTGAAAATTCTTAAAAAATTCGTCCAAAATCTTGATGTCTCCAATCTCTTGTTTTGTACGTTTTTTCCAAGTGTCTTGACATCCAATGTATCCCTGCAAAGTTTGGTGAAGATCTGAGTATGTAGTTTTTGACCTTATCTGGAACCTCCCATCTGAAAATTTGAAAATTCCTAAAAAATCCGTCCAAAATCTTGATGACCTCAATCTCTTGTTTTGTACGTTTTTTCCACGTGTCTTGACATCCAATGTATCCCTGCAAAGTTTGGTGAAGATCTGAGTATGTAGTTTTTGACCTTATATGGAACCTCCCATCTGAAAATTTGAAAATTCCTAAAAAATCCGTCTAAAATCTTGATGTCCCCAATCCTATGTCTTGTATGTTTTTTCCACGTGTCTTGACATCCAATGTATCCCTGCAAAGTTTGGTGAAGATCTGAGTATGTAGTTTTTGACCTTATATGGAACCTCCTATCTGAAAATTTGAAAATTCTTAAAAAATTCGACCAAAATCTTGATGTCTCCAATCCTATGTTTTGTATGTTTTTTCCACGTGTCTTGACATCCAATGTATCCATGCAAAGTTTGGTGAAGATCTGAGTATGTAGTTTTTGACCTTATATGGAACCTCCTATCTGAAAATTTGAGAATTCTTGAAAAATTCGTCCAAAATCTTGATGTCCCCAATCTCTTGTATTGTACGTTTTTTCCACGTGTCTTGACATCGAATGTATCCCTGCAAAGTTTGGTGAAGATCTGAGTATGTAGTTTTTGACCTTATCTGGAACCTCCCATCTGAAAATTTGAAAATTCCTAAAAAATCCGTCCAAAATCTTGATGACCTCAATCTCTTGTTTTGTACGTTTTTTCCACGTGTCTTGACATCCAATGTATTTCTGCAAAATTTGGTGAAGATCTGAGTATGTAGTTTTTGACCTTATATGGAACCTCCCATCTGAAAATTTGAAAATTCTTAAAAAATTCAACCAAAATCTTGATATCTCCAATCCTATGTTTTGTATGTTTTTTCCACGTGTCTTGACATCCAATGTATCCATGCAAAGTTTGGTGAAGATCTGAGTATGTAGTTTTTGACCTTATCTGGAACCTCCCATCTGAAAATTTGAAAATTTTTAAAAAAATCGTCCAAAATCTTGATGTCTCCAATCTCTTGTTTTATACGTTTTTTCCACGTGTCTTGACCTCCAATGTATCCCTGCAATGTTTGGTGAAGATCTGAGTATGTAGTTTTTGACCTTATATGGAACCTCCTATCTGAAAATTTGAAAATTCTTAAAAAATTTGACCAAAATCTTGATGTCCCCAATCCTATGTTTTGTATGTTTTTTCCACGTGTCTTGACATCCAATGTATCCCTGCAAAGTTTGGTGAAGATCTGAGTATGTCGTTTTTGACCTTATCTGGAACCTCATTTCTGAAAATTTGAAAATTCCTCAAAAATTCGTCCAAAATCTTGATGTCTCCAATCTCTTGTTTTGTACGTTTTTTCCACGTGTCTTGACATCCAATGTATCCCTGCAAAGTTTGGTGAAGATCTGAGTATGTAGTTTTTGACCTTATATGGAACCTCCTTTCTGAAAATTTGAAAATTCTTAAAAAATTCGTCCAAAATCTTGATGTCTCCAATCTCTTGTTTTGTACGTTTTTTCCACGTGTCTTGACATCCAATGTATCCCTGCAAAGTTTGGTGAAGATCTGAGTATGTAGTTTTTGACCTTATATGGAACCTCCCATCTGAAAATTAGAAAATTCCTAAAAAATCCGTCTAAAATCTTGATGTCCCCAATCCTATGTTTTGTATGTTTTTCCACGTGTCTTGACATCCAATGTATTTCTGCAAAGTTTGGTGAAGATCTGAGTATGTCGTTTTTGACCTTATCTGGAACATCCTTTCTGAAAATTTGAAAATTCTTAAAAAAATCTTCCAAAATCTTGATGTCTCCAATCTCTTGTTTTGTACGTTTTTTCCACGTGTCTTGACCTCCAATGTATCCCTGCAATGTTTGGTGAAGATCTGAGTATGTAGTTTTTGACCTTATATGGAACCTCCTATCTGAAAATTTGAAAATTCTTAAAATATTTGACCAAAATCTTGATGTCCCCAATCCTATGTTTTGTATGTTTTTTCCACGTGTCTTGACATCCAATGTATCCCTGCAAAGTTTGGTGAAGATCTGAGTATGTCGTTTTTGACCTTATCTGGAACATCCTTTCTGAAAATTTGAAAATTCTTAAAAAATTCGTCCAAAATCTTGATGTCTCCAATCTCTTGTTTTGTACGTTTTTTCAACGTGTCTTGACATCCAATGTATCCCTGCAAAGTTTGGTGAAGATCTGAGTATGTAGTTTTTGACCTTATATGGAACCTCCCATCTGAAAATTTGAAAATTCCTAAAAAATCCGTCTAAAATCTTGATGTCCCCAATCCTATGTTTTGTATGTTTTTTCCACGTGTCTTGACATCCAATGTATTTCTGCAAAGTTTGGTGAAGATCTGAGTATGTCGTTTTTGACCTTATCTGGAACATCCTTTCTGAAAATTTGAAAATTCTTAAAAAATTCGTCCAAAATCTTGATGTCTCCAATCTCTTGTTTTGTACGTTTTTTCCACCTGTCTTGACCTCCAATGTATCCCTGCAATGTTTGGTGAAGATCTGAGTATGTAGTTTTTGACCTTATATGGAACCTCCCATCTGAAAATTTGAAAATTCTTAAAAAATTTGACCAAAATCTTGATGTCCCCAATCCTATGTTTTGTATGTTTTTTCCACGTGTCTTGACATCCAATGTATCCCTGCAAAGTTTGGTGAAGATCTGAGTATGTCGTTTTTGACCTTATCTGGAACATCCTTTCTGAAAATTTGAAAATTCTTAAAAAATTCGTCCAAAATCTTGATGTCTCCAATCTCTTGTTTTGTACGTTTTTTCCACGTGTCTTGACCTCCAATGTATCCCTGCAATGTTTGGTGAAGATCTGAGTATGTAGTTTTTGACTTTATATGGAACCTCCTATCTGAAAATTTGAAAATTCTTAAAAAATTTGACCAAAATCTTGATGTCCCCAATCCTATGTTTTGTATGTTTTTTCCACGTGTCTTGACATCCAATGTATCCCTGCAAAGTTTGGTGAAGATCTGAGTATGTAGTTTTTGACCTTATCTGGAACCTCCCATCTGAAAATTTGAAAATTTTTAAAAAATTCGTCCAAAATCTTGATGTCTCCAATCTCTTGTTTTATACGTTTTTTCCACGTGTCTTGACATCCAATGTATCCCTGCAAAGTTTGGTGAAGATCTGAGTATGTAGTTTTTGACCTTATATGGAACCTCCTATCTGAAAATTTGATAATTCTAAAAAAATTCGTCCAAAATCTTGATGTCTCCAATCTCTTGTTTTATACGTTTTTTCCACGTGTCTTGACATCCAATGTATCCCTGCAAAGTTTGGTGAAGATCTGAGTATGTAGTTTTTGACCTTATATGGAACCTCCCATCTGAAAATTTGAAAATTCCTAAAAAATCCGTCTAAAATCTTGATGTCCCCAATCCTATGTTTTGTATGTTTTTTCCACGTGTCTTGACATCCAATGTATTTCTGCAAAGTTTGGTGAAGATCTGAGTATGTCGTTTTTGACCTTATCTGGAACATCCTTTCTGAAAATTTGAAAATTCTTAAAAAATTCGTCCAAAATCTTGATGTCTCCAATCTCTTGTTTTGTACGTTTTTTCCACGTGTCTTTACCTCCAATGTATCCCTGCAATGTTTGGTGAAGATCTGAGTATGTAGTTTTTGACCTTATATGGAACCTCCTATCTGAAAATTTGAAAATTCTAAAAAAATTTGACCAAAATCTTGATGTCCCCAATCCTATGTTTTGTATGTTTTTTCCACGTGTCTTGACATCCAATGTATCCCTGCAAAGTTTGGTGAAGATCTGAGTATGTCGTTTTTGACCTTATCTGGAACATCCTTTCTGAAAATTTGAAAATTCTTAAAAAATTCGTCCAAAATCTTGATGTCTCCAATCTCTTGTTTTGTACGTTTTTTCCACGTGTCTTGACATCCAATGTATCCCTGCAAAGTTTGGTGAAGATCTGAGTATGTAGTTTTTGACCTTATATGGAACCTCCCATCTGAAAATTTGAAAATTCTTAAAAAATCCGTCTAAAATCTTGATGTCCCCAATCCTATGTTTTGTATGTTTTTTCCACGTGTCTTGACATCCAATGTATTTCTGCAAAGTTTGGTGAAGATCTGAGTATGTCGTTTTTGACCTTATCTGGAACATCCTTTCTGAAAATTTGAAAATTCTTAAAAAATTCGTCCAAAATCTTGATGTCTCCAATCTCTTGTTTTGTACGTTTTTTCCACGTGTCTTGACCTCCAATGTATCCCTGCAATTTTTGGTGAAGATCTGAGTATGTAGTTTTTGACCTTATATGGAACCTCCTATCTGAAAATTTGAAAATTCTTAAAAAATTTGACCAAAATCTTGAAGTCCCCAATCCTATGTTTTGTATGTTTTTTCCACGTGTCTTGACATCCAATGTATCCCTGCAAAGTTTGGTGAAGATCTGAGTATGTCGTTTTTGACCTTATCTGGAACATCCTTTCTGAAAATTTGAAAATTCTTCAAAAATTCGTCCAAAATCTTGATGTCTCCAATCTCTTGTTTTGTACGTTTTTTCCACGTGTCTTGACATCCAATGTATCCCTGCAATGTTTGGTGAAGATCTGAGTATGTAGTTTTTGACTTTATATGGAACCTCCTATCTGAAAATTTGAAAATTCTTAAAAAATTTGACCAAAATCTTGATGTCCCCAAACCTATGTTTTGTATGTTTTTTCCACGTGTCTTGACATCCAATGTATCCCTGCAAAGTTTGGTGAAGATCTGAGTATGTCGTTTTTGACCTTATCTGACAAAAACATCCTTTCTGAAAATTTGAAAATTCTTAAAAAATTCGTCCAAAATCTTGATGTCTCCAATCTCTTGTTTTGTACGTTTTTTCCACGTGTCATGACATCCAATGTATCCCTGCAAAGTTTGGTGAAGATCTGAGTATGTAGTTTTTGACCTTATATGGAACCTACTTTCTGAAAATTTGAAAATTCTTAAAAAATTCGTCCAAAATCTTGATGTCTCCAATCTCTTGTTTTGTACGTTTTTTCCACGTGTCTTGACATCCAATGTATCCCTGCAAAGTTTGGTGAAGATCTGAGTATGTAGTTTTTGACCTTATCTGGAACCTCCCATCTGAAAATTTGAAAATTCCTAAAAAATCCGTCCAAAATCTTGATGACCTCAATCTCTTGTTTTGTACGTTTTTTCCACGTGTCTTGACATCCAATGTATCCCTGCAAAGTTTGGTGAAGATCTGAGTATGTAGTTTTTGACCTTATATGGAACCTCCCATCTGAAAATTTGAAAATTCCTAAAAAATCCGTCTAAAATCTTGATGTCCCCAATCCTATGTCTTGTATGTTTTTTCCACGTGTCTTGACATCCAATGTATCCCTGCAAAGTTTGGTGAAGATCTGAGTATGTAGTTTTTGACCTTATATGGAACCTCCTATCTGAAAATTTGAAAATTCTTAAAAAATTCGACCAAAATCTTGATGTCTCCAATCCTATGTTTTGTATGTTTTTTCCACGTGTCTTGACATCCAATGTATCCATGCAAAGTTTGGTGAAGATCTGAGTATGTAGTTTTTGACCTTATATGGAACCTCCTATCTGAAAATTTGAGAATTCTTGAAAAATTCGTCCAAAATCTTGATGTCCCCAATCTCTTGTATTGTACGTTTTTTCCACGTGTCTTGACATCGAATGTATCCCTGCAAAGTTTGGTGAAGATCTGAGTATGTAGTTTTTGACCTTATCTGGAACCTCCCATCTGAAAATTTGAAAATTCCTAAAAAATCCGTCCAAAATCTTGATGACCTCAATCTCTTGTTTTGTATGTTTTTTCCACGTGTCTTGACATCCAATGTATTTCTGCAAAATTTGGTGAAGATCTGAGTATGTAGTTTTTGACCTTATATGGAACCTCCCATCTGAAAATTTAAAATTCTTAAAAAATTCAACCAAAATCTTGATATCTCCAATCCTATGTTTTGTATGTTTTTTCCACGTGTCTTGACATCCAATGTATCCATGCAAAGTTTGGTGAAGATCTGAGTATGTAGTTTTTGACCTTATCTGGAACCTCCCATCTGAAAATTTGAAAATTTTTAAAAAAATCGTCCAAAATCTTGATGTCTCCAATCTCTTGTTTTATACGTTTTTTCCACGTGTCTTGACCTCCAATGTATCCCTGCAATGTTTGGTGAAGATCTGAGTATGTAGTTTTTGACCTTATATTTAACCTCCTATCTGAAAATTTTAAAATTCTTAAAAAATTTGACCAAAATCTTGATGTCCCCAATCCTATGTTTTGTATGTTTTTTCCACGTGTCTTGACATCCAATGTATCCCTGCAAAGTTTGGTGAATATCTGAGTATGTCGTTTTTGACCTTATCTGGAACCTCATTTCTGAAAATTTGAAAATTCCTCAAAAATTCGTCCAAAATCTTGATGTCTCCAATCTCTTGTTTTGTACGTTTTTTCCACGTGTCTTGACATCCAATGTATCCCTGCAAAGTTTGGTGAAGATCTGAGTATGTAGTTTTTGACCTTATATGGAACCTCCTTTCTGAAAATTTGAAAATTCTTAAAAAATTCGTCCAAAATCTTGATGTCTCCAATCTCTTGTTTTGTACGTTTTTTCCACGTGTCTTGACATCCAATGTATCCCTGCAAAGTTTGGTGAAGATCTGAGTATGTAGTTTTTGACCTTATATGGAACCTCCCATCTGAAAATTTGAAAATTCCTAAAAAATCCGTCTAAAATCTTGATGTCCCCAATCCTATGTTTTGTATGTTTTTCCACGTGTCTTGACATCCAATGTATTTCTGCAAAGTTTGGTGAAGATCTGAGTATGTCGTTTTTGACCTTATCTGGAACATCCTTTCTGAAAATTTGAAAATTCTTAAAAAAATCTTCCAAAATCTTGATGTCTCCAATCTCTTGTTTTGTACGTTTTTTCCACGTGTCTTGACCTCCAATGTATCCCTGCAATGTTTGGTGAAGATCTGAGTATGTAGTTTTTGACCTTATATGGAACCTCCTATCTGAAAATTTGAAAATTCTTAAAATATTTGACCAAAATCTTGATGTCCCCAATCCTATGTTTTGTATGTTTTTTCCACGTGTCTTGACATCCAATGTATCCCTGCAAAGTTTGGTGAAGATCTGAGTATGTCGTTTTTGACCTTATCTGGAACATCCTTTCTGAAAATTTGAAAATTCTTAAAAAATTCGTCCAAAATCTTGATGTCTCCAATCTCTTGTTTTGTACGTTTTTTCAACGTGTCTTGACATCCAATGTATTCCTGCAAAGTTTGGTGAAGATCTGAGTATGTAGTTTTTGACCTTATATGGAACCTCCCATCTGAAAATTTGAAAATTCCTAAAAAATCCGTCTAAAATCTTGATGTCCCCAATCCTATGTTTTGTATGTTTTTTCCACGTGTCTTGACATCCAATGTATTTCTGCAAAGTTTGGTGAAGATCTGAGTATGTCGTTTTTGACCTTATCTGGAACCTCCCATCTGAAAATTTGAAAATTTTTAAAAAATTCGTCCAAAATCTTGATGTCTCCAATCTCTTGTTTTATACGTTTTTTCCACGTGTCTTGACATCCAATGTATCCCTGCAAAGTTTGGTGAAGATCTGAGTATGTAGTTTTTGACCTTATATGGAACCTCCTATCTGAAAATTTGATAATTCTAAAAAAATTCGTCCAAAATCATGATGTCTCCAATCTCTTGTTTTATACGTTTTTTCCACGTGTCTTGACATCCAATGTATCCCTGCAAAGTTTGGTGAAGATCTGAGTATGTAGTTTTTGACCTTATATGGAACCTCCCATCTGAAAATTTGAAAATTCCTAAAAAATCCGTCTAAAATCTTGATGTCCCCAATCCTATGTTTTGTATGTTTTTTCCACGTGTCTTGACATCCAATGTATTTCTGCAAAGTTTGGTGAAGATCTGAGTATGTCGTTTTTGACCTTATCTGGAACATCCTTTCTGAAAATTTGAAAATTCTTAAAAAATTCGTCCAAAATCTTGATGTCTCCAATCTCTTGTTTTGTACGTTTTTTCCACGTGTCTTTACCTCCAATGTATCCCTGCAATGTTTGGTGAAGATCTGAGTATGTAGTTTTTGACCTTATATGGAACCTCCTATCTGAAAATTTGAAAATTCTAAAAAAATTTGACCAAAATCTTGATGTCCCCAATCCTATGTTTTGTATGTTTTTTCCACGTGTCTTGACATCCAATGTATCCCTGCAAAGTTTGGTGAAGATCTGAGTATGTCGTTTTTGACCTTATCTGGAACATCCTTTCTGAAAATTTGAAAATTCTTAAAAAATTCGTCCAAAATCTTGATGTCTCCAATCTCTTGTTTTGTACGTTTTTTCCACGTGTCTTGACATCCAATGTATCCCTGCAAAGTTTGGTGAAGATCTGAGTATGTAGTTTTTGACCTTATATGGAACCTCCCATCTGAAAATTTGAAAATTCTTAAAAAATCCGTCTAAAATCTTGATGTCCCCAATCCTATGTTTTGTATGTTTTTTCCACGTGTCTTGACATCCAATGTATTTCTGCAAAGTTTGGTGAAGATCTGAGTATGTCGTTTTTGACCTTATCTGGAACATCCTTTCTGAAAATTTGAAAATTCTTAAAAAATTCGTCCAAAATCTTGATGTCTCCAATCTCTTGTTTTGTACGTTTTTTCCACGTGTCTTGACCTCCAATGTATCCCTGCAATTTTTGGTGAAGATCTGAGTATGTAGTTTTTGACCTTATATGGAACCTCCTATCTGAAAATTTGAAAATTCTTAAAAAATTTGACCAAAATCTTGATGTCCCCAATCCTATGTTTTGTATGTTTTTTCCACGTGTCTTGACATCCAATGTATCCCTGCAAAGTTTGGTGAAGAACTGAGTATGTCGTTTTTGACCTTATCTGGAACATCCTTTCTGAAAATTTGAAAATTCTTCAAAAATTCGTCCAAAATCTTGATGTCTCCAATCTCTTGTTTTGTACGTTTTTTCCACGTGTCTTGACATCCAATGTATCCCTGCAATGTTTGGTGAAGATCTGAGTATGTAGTTTTTGACTTTATATGGAACCTCCTATCTGAAAATTTGAAAATTCTTAAAAAATTTGACCAAAATCTTGATGTCCCCAAACCTATGTTTTGTATGTTTTTTCCACGTGTCTTGACATCCAATGTATCCCTGCAAAGTTTGGTGAAGATCTGAGTATGTCGTTTTTGACCTTATCTGACAAAAACATCCTTTCTGAAAATTTGAAAATTCTTAAAAAATTCGTCCAAAATCTTGATGTCTCCAATCTCTTGTTTTGTACGTTTTTTCCACGTGTCATGACATCCAATGTATCCCTGCAAAGTTTGGTGAAGATCTGAGTATGTAGTTTTTGACCTTATATGGAACCTACTTTCTGAAAATTTGAAAATTCTTAAAAAATTCGTCCAAAATCTTGATGTCTCCAATCTCTTGTTTTGTACGTTTTTTCCACGTGTCTTGACATCCAATGTATCCCTGCAAAGTTTGGTGAAGATCTGAGTATGTAGTTTTTGACCTTATCTGGAACCTCCCATCTGAAAATTTGAAAATTCCTAAAAAATCCGTCCAAAATCTTGATGACCTCAATCTCTTGTTTTGTACGTTTTTTCCACGTGTCTTGACATCCAATGTATCCCTGCAAAGTTTGGTGAAGATCTGAGTATGTAGTTTTTGACCTTATATGGAACCTCCCATCTGAAAATTTGAAAATTCCTAAAAAATCCGTCTAAAATCTTGATGTCCCCAATCCTATGTCTTGTATGTTTTTTCCACGTGTCTTGACATCCAATGTATCCCTGCAAAGTTTGGTGAAGATCTGAGTATGTAGTTTTTGACCTTATATGGAACCTCCTATCTGAAAATTTGAAAATTCTTAAAAAATTCGACCAAAATCTTGATGTCTCCAATCCTATGTTTTGTATGTTTTTTCCACGTGTCTTGACATCCAATGTATCCATGCAAAGTTTGGTGAAGATCTGAGTATGTAGTTTTTGACCTTATATGGAACCTCCTATCTGAAAATTTGAGAATTCTTGAAAAATTCGTCCAAAATCTTGATGTCCCCAATCTCTTGTATTGTACGTTTTTTCCACGTGTCTTGACATCGAATGTATCCCTGCAAAGTTTGGTGAAGATCTGAGTATGTAGTTTTTGACCTTATCTGGAACCTCCCATCTGAAAATTTGAAAATTCCTAAAAAATCCGTCCAAAATCTTGATGACCTCAATCTCTTGTTTTGTATGTTTTTTCCACGTGTCTTGACATCCAATGTATTTCTGCAAAATTTGGTGAAGATCTGAGTATGTAGTTTTTGACCTTATCTGGAACCTCCCATCTGAAAATTTAAAATTCTTAAAAAATTCAACCAAAATCTTGATATCTCCAATCCTATGTTTTGTATGTTTTTTCCACGTGTCTTGACATCCAATGTATCCATGCAAAGTTTGGTGAAGATCTGAGTATGTAGTTTTTGACCTTATCTGGAACCTCCCATCTGAAAATTTGAAAATTTTTAAAAAAATCGTCCAAAATCTTGATGTCTCCAATCTCTTGTTTTATACGTTTTTTCCACGTGTCTTGACCTCCAATGTATCCCTGCAATGTTTGGTGAAGATCTGAGTATGTAGTTTTTGACCTTATATTTAACCTCCTATCTGAAAATTTGAAAATTCTTAAAAAATTTGACCAAAATCTTGATGTCCCCAATCCTATGTTTTGTATGTTTTTTCCACGTGTCTTGACATCCAATGTATCCCTGCAAAGTTTGGTGAAGATCTGAGTATGTCGTTTTTGACCTTATCTGGAACCTCATTTCTGAAAATTTGAAAATTCCTCAAAAATTCGTCCAAAATCTTGATGTCTCCAATCTCTTGTTTTGTACGTTTTTTCCACTTGTCTTGACATCCAATGTATCCCTGCAAAGTTTGGTGAAGATCTGAGTATGTAGTTTTTGACCTTATATGGAACCTCCTTTCTGAAAATTTGAAAATTCTTAAAAAATTCGTCCAAAATCTTGATGTCTCCAATCTCTTGTTTTGTACGTTTTTTCCACGTGTCTTGACATCCAATGTATCCCTGCAAAGTTTGGTGAAGATCTGAGTATGTAGTTTTTGACCTTATATGGAACCTCCCATCTGAAAATTTGAAAATTCCTAAAAAATCCGTCTAAAATCTTGATGTCCCCAATCCTATGTTTTGTATGTTTTTCCACGTGTCTTGACATCCAATGTATTTCTGCAAAGTTTGGTGAAGATCTGAGTATGTCGTTTTTGACCTTATCTGGAACATCCTTTCTGAAAATTTGAAAATTCTTAAAAAAATCTTCCAAAATCTTGATGTCTCCAATCTCTTGTTTTGTACGTTTTTTCCACGTGTCTTGACCTCCAATGTATCCCTGCAATGTTTGGTGAAGATCTGAGTATGTAGTTTTTGACCTTATATGGAACCTCCTATCTGAAAATTTGAAAATTCTTAAAATATTTGACCAAAATCTTGATGTCCCCAATCCTATGTTTTGTATGTTTTTTCCACGTGTCTTGACATCCAATGTATCCCTGCAAAGTTTGGTGAAGATCTGAGTATGTCGTTTTTGACCTTATCTGGAACATCCTTTCTGAAAATTTGAAAATTCTTAAAAAATTCGTCCAAAATCTTGATGTCTCCAATCTCTTGTTTTGTACGTTTTTTCAACGTGTCTTGACATCCAATGTATCCCTGCAAAGTTTGGTGAAGATCTGAGTATGTAGTTTTTGACCTTATATGGAACCTCCCATCTGAAAATTTGAAAATTCCTAAAAAATCCGTCTAAAATCTTGATGTCCCCAATCCTATGTTTTGTATGTTTTTTCCACGTGTCTTGACATCCAATGTATTTCTGCAAAGTTTGGTGAAGATCTGAGTATGTCGTTTTTGACCTTATCTGGAACATCCTTTCTGAAAATTTGAAAATTCTTAAAAAATTCGTCCAAAATCTTGATGTCTCCAATCTCTTGTTTTGTACGTTTTTTCCACGTGTCTTGACCTCCAATGTATCCCTGCAATGTTTGGTGAAGATCTGAGTATGTAGTTTTTGACCTTATATGGAACCTCCCATCTGAAAATTTGAAAATTCTTAAAAAATTTGACCAAAATCTTGATGTCCCCAATCCTATGTTTTGTATGTTTTTTCCACGTGTCTTGACATCCAATGTATCCCTGCAAAGTTTGGTGAAGATCTGAGTATGTCGTTTTTGACCTTATCTGGAACATCCTTTCTGAAAATTTGAAAATTCTTAAAAAATTCGTCCAAAATCTTGATGTCTCCAATCTCTTGTTTTGTACGTTTTTTCCACGTGTCTTGACCTCCAATGTATCCCTGCAATGTTTGGTGAAGATCTGAGTATGTAGTTTTTGACCTTATATGGAACCTCCTATCTGAAAATTTGAAAATTCTTAAAAAATTTGACCAAAATCTTGATGTCCCCAATCCTATGTTTTGTATGTTTTTTCCACGTGTCTTGACATCCAATGTATCCCTGCAAAGTTTGGTGAAGATCTGAGTATGTCGTTTTTGACCTTATCTGGAACCTCATTTCTGAAAATTTGAAAATTCCTCAAAAATTCGTCCAAAATCTTGATGTCTCCAATCTCTTGTTTTGTACGTTTTTTCCACGTGTCTTGACATCCAATGTATCCCTGCAAAGTTTGGTGAAGATCTGAGTATGTAGTTTTTGACCTTATATGGAACCTCCTTTCTGAAAATTTGAAAATTCTTAAAAAAAAATTCGTCCAAAATCTTGATGTCTCCAATCTCTTGTTTTGTACGTTTTTTCCACGTGTCTTGACATCCAATGTATCCCTGCAAAGTTTGGTGAAGATCTGAGTATGTAGTTTTTGACCTTATATGGAACCTCCCATCTGAAAATTTGAAAATTCCTAAAAAATCCGTCTAAAATCTTGATGTCCCCAATCCTATGTTTTGTATGTTTTTTCCACGTGTCTTGACATCCAATGTATTTCTGCAAAGTTTGGTGAAGATCTGAGTATGTCGTTTTTGACCTTATCTGGAACATCCTTTCTGAAAATTTGAAAATTCTTAAAAAAATCTTCCAAAATCTTGATGTCTCCAATCTCTTGTTTTGTACGTTTTTTCCACGTGTCTTGACCTCCAATGTATCCCTGCAATGTTTGGTGAAGATCTGAGTATGTAGTTTTTGACCTTATATGGAACCTCCTATCTGAAAATTTGAAAATTCTTAAAATATTTGACCAAAATCTTGATGTCCCCAATCCTATGTTTTGTATGTTTTTTCCACGTGTCTTGACATCCAATGTATCCCTGCAAAGTTTGGTGAAGATCTGAGTATGTCGTTTTTGACCTTATCTGGAACATCCTTTCTGAAAATTTGAAAATTCTTAAAAAATTCGTCCAAAATCTTGATGTCTCCAATCTCTTGTTTTGTACGTTTTTTCAACGTGTCTTGACATCCAATGTATCCCTGCAAAGTTTGGTGAAGATCTGAGTATGTAGTTTTTGACCTTATATGGAACCTCCCATCTGAAAATTTGAAAATTCCTAAAAAATCCCTCTAAAATCTTGATGTCCCCAATCCTATGTTTTGTATGTTTTTTCCACGTGTCTTGACATCCAATGTATTTCTGCAAAGTTTGGTGAAGATCTGAGTATGTCGTTTTTGACCTTATCTGGAACATCCTTTCTGAAAATTTGAAAATTCTTAAAAAATTCGTCCAAAATCTTGATGTCTCCAATCTCTTGTTTTGTACGTTTTTTCCACGTGTCTTGACCTCCAATGTATCCCTGCAATGTTTGGTGAAGATCTGAGTATGTAGTTTTTGACCTTATATGGAACCTCCCATCTGAAAATTTGAAAATTCTTAAAAAATTTGACCAAAATCTTGATGTCCCCAATCCTATGTTTTGTATGTTTTTTCCACGTGTCTTGACATCCAATGTATCCCTGCAAAGTTTGGTGAAGATCTGAGTATGTCGTTTTTGACCTTATCTGGAACATCCTTTCTGAAAATTTGAAAATTCTTAAAAAATTCGTCCAAAATCTTGATGTCTCCAATCTCTTGTTTTGTACGTTTTTTCCACGTGTCTTGACCTCCAATGTATCCCTGCAATGTTTGGTGAAGGTCTGAGTATGTAGTTTTTGACCTTATATGGAACCTCCTATCTGAAAATTTGAAAATTCTTAAAAAATTTGACCAAACCCTTGATGTCCCCAATCCTATGTTTTGTATGTTTTTTCTACGCGTCTTGACATCCAATGTATCCCTGCAAAGTTTGGTGAAGATCTGAGTATGTCGTTTTTGACCTTATCTGGAACATCCTTTCTGAAAATTTGAAAATTCTTAAAAAATTCGTCCAAAATCTTGATGTCTCCAATCTCTTGTTTTGTACGTTTTTTCCACGTGTAATGACATCCAATGTATCCCTGCAAAGTTTGGTGAAGATCTGAGTATGTAGTTTTTGACCTTATATGGAACCTCCTTTCTGAAAATTTGAAAATTCTTAAAAAATTCGTCCAAAATCTTGATGTCTCCAATCTCTTGTTTTGTACGTTTTTTCCACGTGTCTTGACATCCAATGTATCCCTGCAAAGTTTGGTGAAGATCTGACTATGTAGTTTTTGACCTTATATGGAACCTCCTATCTGAAAATTTGAAAATTCTTAAAAAATTCGACCAAAATCTTGATGTCTCCAATCCTATGTTTTGTATGTTTTTTCCACGTGTCTTGACATCCAATGTATCCATGCAAAGTTTGGTGAAGATCTGAGTATGTAGTTTTTGACCTTATATGGAACCTCCTATCTGAAAATTTGAGAATTCTTGAAAAATTCGTCCAAAATCTTGATGTCCCCAATCTCTTGTATTGTACGTTTTTTCCACGTGTCTTGACATCGAATGTATCCCTGCAAAGTTTGGTGAAGATCTGAGTATGTAGTTTTTGACCTTATCTGGAACCTCCCATCTGAAAATTTGAAAATTCCTAAAAAATCCGTCCAAAATCTTGATGACCTCAATCTCTTGTTTTGTACGTTTTTTCCACGTGTCTTGACATCCAATGTATTTCTGCAAAATTTGGTGAAGATCTGAGTATGTAGTTTTTGACCTTATATGGAACCTCCCATCTGAAAATTTGAAAATTCTTAAAAAATTCAACCAAAATCTTGATATCTCCAATCCTATGTTTTGTATGTTTTTTCCACGTGTCTTGACATCCAATGTATCCATGCAAAGTTTGGTGAAGATCTGAGTATGTAGTTTTTGACCTTATCTGGAACCTCCCATCTGAAAATTTGAAAATTTTTAAAAAAATCGTCCAAAATCTTGATGTCTCCAATCTCTTGTTTTATACGTTTTTTCCACGTGTCTTGACCTCCAATGTATCCCTGCAATGTTTGGTGAAGATCTGAGTATGTAGTTTTTGACCTTATATGGAACCTCCTATCTGAAAATTTGAAAATTCTTAAAAAATTTGACCAAAATCTTGATGTCCCCAATCCTATGTTTTGTATGTTTTTTCCACGTGTCTTGACATCCAATGTATCCCTGCAAAGTTTGGTGAAGATCTGAGTATGTCGTTTTTGACCTTATCTGGAACCTCATTTCTGAAAATTTGAAAATTCCTCAAAAATTCGTCCAAAATCTTGATGTCTCCAATCTCTTGTTTTGTACGTTTTTTCCACGTGTCTTGACATCCAATGTATCCCTGCAAAGTTTGGTGAAGATCTGAGTATGTCGTTTTTGACCTTATCTGGAACCTCATTTCTGAAAATTTGAAAATTCCTCAAAAATTCGTCCAAAATCTTGATGTCTCCAATCTCTTGTTTTGTACGTTTTTTCCACGTGTCTTGACATCCAATGTATCCCTGCAAAGTTTGGTGAAGATCTGAGTATGTAGTTTTTGACCTTATATGGAATCTCCTTTCTGAAAATTTGAAAATTCTTAAAAAATTCGTCCAAAATCTTGATGTCTCCAATCTCTTGTTTTGTACGTTTTTTCCACGTGTCTTGACATCCAATGTATCCCTGCAAAGTTTGGTGAAGATCTGAGTATGTAGTTTTTGACCTTATATGGAACCTCCCATCTGAAAATTTGAAAATTCCTAAAAAATCCGTCTAAAATCTTGATGTCCCCAATCCTATGTTTTGTATGTTTTTTCCACGTGTCTTGACATCCAATGTATTTCTGCAAAGTTTGGTGAAGATCTGAGTATGTCGTTTTTGACCTTATCTGGAACATCCTTTCTGAAAATTTGAAAATTCTTAAAAAAATCTTCCAAAATCTTGATGTCTCCAATCTCTTGTTTTGTACGTTTTTTCCACGTGTCTTGACCTCCAATGTATCCCTGCAATGTTTGGTGAAGATCTGAGTATGTAGTTTTTGACCTTATATGGAACCTCCTATCTGAAAATTTGAAAATTCTTAAAATATTTGACCAAAATCTTGATGTCCCCAATCCTATGTTTTGTATGTTTTTTCCACGTGTCTTGACATCCAATGTATCCCTGCAAAGTTTGGTGAAGATCTGAGTATGTCGTTTTTGACCTTATCTGGAACATCCTTTCTGAAAATTTGAAAATTCTTAAAAAATTCGTCCAAAATCTTGATGTCTCCAATCTCTTGTTTTGTACGTTTTTTCAACGTGTCTTGACATCCAATGTATCCCTGCAAAGTTTGGTGAAGATCTGAGTATGTAGTTTTTGACCTTATATGGAACCTCCCATCTGAAAATTTGAAAATTCCTAAAAAATCCCTCTAAAATCTTGATGTCCCCAATCCTATGTTTTGTATGTTTTTTCCACGTGTCTTGACATCCAATGTATTTCTGCAAAGTTTGGTGAAGATCTGAGTATGTCGTTTTTGACCTTATCTGGAACATCCTTTCTGAAAATTTGAAAATTCTTAAAAAATTCGTCCAAAATCTTGATGTCTCCAATCTCTTGTTTTGTACGTTTTTTCCACGTGTCTTGACCTCCAATGTATCCCTGCAATGTTTGGTGAAGATCTGAGTATGTAGTTTTTGACCTTATATGGAACCTCCCATCTGAAAATTTGAAAATTCTTAAAAAATTTGACCAAAATCTTGATGTCCCCAATCCTATGTTTTGTATGTTTTTTCCACGTGTCTTGACATCCAATGTATCCCTGCAAAGTTTGGTGAAGATCTGAGTATGTCGTTTTTGACCTTATCTGGAACATCCTTTCTGAAAATTTGAAAATTCTTAAAAAATTCGTCCAAAATCTTGATGTCTCCAATCTCTTGTTTTGTACGTTTTTTCCACGTGTCTTGACCTCCAATGTATCCCTGCAATGTTTGGTGAAGATCTGAGTATGTAGTTTTTGACCTTATATGGAACCTCCTATCTGAAAATTTGAAAATTCTTAAAAAATTTGACCAAACCCTTGATGTCCCCAATCCTATGTTTTGTATGTTTTTTCTACGCGTCTTGACATCCAATGTATCCCTGCAAAGTTTGGTGAAGATCTGAGTATGTCGTTTTTGACCTTATCTGGAACATCCTTTCTGAAAATTTGAAAATTCTTAAAAAATTCGTCCAAAATCTTGATGTCTCCAATCTCTTGTTTTGTACGTTTTTTCCACGTGTAATGACATCCAATGTATCCCTGCAAAGTTTGGTGAAGATCTGAGTATGTAGTTTTTGACCTTATATGGAACCTCCTTTCTGAAAATTTGAAAATTCTTAAAAAATTCGTCCAAAATCTTGATGTCTCCAATCTCTTGTTTTGTACGTTTTTTCCACGTGTCTTGACATCCAATGTATCCCTGCAAAGTTTGGTGAAGATCTGAGTATGTAGTTTTTGACCTTATATGGAACCTCCTATCTGAAAATTTGAAAATTCTTAAAAAATTCGACCAAAATCTTGATGTCTCCAATCCTATGTTTTGTATGTTTTTTCCACGTGTCTTGACATCCAATGTATCCATGCAAAGTTTGGTGAAGATCTGAGTATGTAGTTTTTGACCTTATATGGAACCTCCTATCTGAAAATTTGAGAATTCTTGAAAAATTCGTCCAAAATCTTGATGTCCCCAATCTCTTGTATTGTACGTTTTTTCCACGTGTCTTGACATCGAATGTATCCCTGCAAAGTTTGGTGAAGATCTGAGTATGTAGTTTTTGACCTTATCTGGAACCTCCCATCTGAAAATTTGAAAATTCCTAAAAAATCCGTCCAAAATCTTGATGACCTCAATCTCTTGTTTTGTACGTTTTTTCCACGTGTCTTGACATCCAATGTATTTCTGCAAAATTTGGTGAAGATCTGAGTATGTAGTTTTTGACCTTATATGGAACCTCCCATCTGAAAATTTGAAAATTCTTAAAAAATTCAACCAAAATCTTGATATCTCCAATCCTATGTTTTGTATGTTTTTTCCACGTGTCTTGACATCCAATGTATCCATGCAAAGTTTGGTGAAGATCTGAGTATGTAGTTTTTGACCTTATCTGGAACCTCCCATCTGAAAATTTGAAAATTTTTAAAAAAATCGTCCAAAATCTTGATGTCTCCAATCTCTTGTTTTATACGTTTTTTCCACGTGTCTTGACCTCCAATGTATCCCTGCAATGTTTGGTGAAGATCTGAGTATGTAGTTTTTGACCTTATATGGAACCTCCTATCTGAAAATTTGAAAATTCTTAAAAAATTTGACCAAAATCTTGATGTCCCCAATCCTATGTTTTGTATGTTTTTTCCACGTGTCTTGACATCCAATGTATCCCTGCAAAGTTTGGTGAAGATCTGAGTATGTCGTTTTTGACCTTATCTGGAACCTCATTTCTGAAAATTTGAAAATTCCTCAAAAATTCGTCCAAAATCTTGATGTCTCCAATCTCTTGTTTTGTACGTTTTTTCCACGTGTCTTGACATCCAATGTATCCCTGCAAAGTTTGGTGAAGATCTGAGTATGTCGTTTTTGACCTTATCTGGAACCTCATTTCTGAAAATTTGAAAATTCCTCACAAATTCGTCCAAAATCTTGATGTCTCCAATCTCTTGTTTTGTACGTTTTTTCCACGTGTCTTGACATCCAATGTATCCCTGCAAAGTTTGGTGAAGATCTGAGTATGTAGTTTTTGACCTTATATGGAACCTCCTTTCTGAAAATTTGAAAATTCTTAAAAAATTCGTCCAAAATCTTGATGTCTCCAATCTCTTGTTTTGTACGTTTTTTCCACGTGTCTTGACCTCCAATGTATCCCTGCAAAGTTTGGTGAAGATCTGAGTATGTAGTTTTTGACCTTATATGGAACCTCCCATCTGAAAATTTGAAAATTCCTAAAAAATCCGTCTAAAATCTTGATGTCCCCAATCCTATGTTTTGTATGTTTTTCCACGTGTCTTGACATCCAATGTATTTCTGCAAAGTTTGGTGAAGATCTGAGTATGTCGTTTTTTACCTTATCTGGAACATCCTTTCTGAAAATTTGAAAATTCTTAAAAAAATCTTCCAAAATCTTGATGTCTCCAATCTCTTGTTTTGTACGTTTTTTCCACGTGTCTTGACCTCCAATGTATCCCTGCAATGTTTGGTGAAGATCTGAGTATGTAGTTTTTGACCTTATATGGAACCTCCTATCTGAAAATTTGAAAATTCTTAAAATATTTGACCAAAATCTTGATGTCCCCAATCCTATGTTTTGTATGTTTTTTCCACGTGTCTTGACATCCAATGTATCCCTGCAAAGTTTGGTGAAGATCTGAGTATGTCGTTTTTGACCTTATCTGGAACATCCTTTCTGAAAATTTGAAAATTCTTAAAAAATTCGTCCAAAATCTTGATGTCTCCAATCTCTTGTTTTGTACGTTTTTTCAACGTGTCTTGACATCCAATGTATCCCTGCAAAGTTTGGTGAAAATCTGAGTATGTAGTTTTTGACCTTATATGGAACCTCCCATCTGAAAATTTGAAAATTCCTAAAAAATCCGTCTAAAATCTTGATGTCCCCAATCCTATGTTTTGTATGTTTTTTCCACGTGTCTTGACATCCAATGTATTTCTGCAAAGTTTGGTGAAGATCTGAGTATGTCGTTTTTGACCTTATCTGGAACATCCTTTCTGAAAATTTGAAAATTCTTAAAAAATTCGTCCAAAATCTTGATGTCTCCAATCTCTTGTTTTGTACGTTTTTTCCACGTGTCTTGACCTCCAATGTATCCCTGCAATGTTTGGTGAAGATCTGAGTATGTAGTTTTTGACCTTATATGGAACCTCCCATCTGAAAATTTGAAAATTCTTAAAAAATTTGACCAAAATCTTGATGTCCCCAATCCTATGTTTTGTATGTTTTTTCCACGTGTCTTGACATCCAATGTATCCCTGCAAAGTTTGGTGAAGATCTGAGTATGTCGTTTTTGACCTTATCTGGAACATCCTTTCTGAAAATTTGAAAATTCTTAAAAAATTCGTCCAAAATCTTGATGTCTCCAATCTCTTGTTTTGTACGTTTTTTCCACGTGTAATGACATCCAATGTATCCCTGCAAAGTTTGGTGAAGATCTGAGTATGTAGTTTTTGACCTTATATGGAACCTCCTTTCTGAAAATTTGAAAATTCTTAAAAAATTCGTCCAAAATCTTGATGTCTCCAATCTCTTGTTTTGTACGTTTTTTCCACGTGTCTTGACATCCAATGTATCCCTGCAAAGTTTGGTGAAGATCTGAGTATGTAGTTTTTGACCTTATATGGAACCTCCTATCTGAAAATTTGAAAATTCTTAAAAAATTCGACCAAAATCTTGATGTCTCCAATCCTATGTTTTGTATGTTTTTTCCACGTGTCTTGACATCCAATGTATCCATGCAAAGTTTGGTGAAGATCTGAGTATGTAGTTTTTGACCTTATATGGAACCTCCTATCTGAAAATTTGAGAATTCTTGAAAAATTCGTCCAAAATCTTGATGTCCCCAATCTCTTGTATTGTACGTTTTTTCCACGTGTCTTGACATCGAATGTATCCCTGCAAAGTTTGGTGAAGATCTGAGTATGTAGTTTTTGACCTTATCTGGAACCTCCCATCTGAAAATTTGAAAATTCCTAAAAAATCCGTCCAAAATCTTGATGACCTCAATCTCTTGTTTTGTACGTTTTTTCCACGTGTCTTGACATCCAATGTATTTCTGCAAAATTTGGTGAAGATCTGAGTATGTAGTTTTTGACCTTATATGGAACCTCCCATCTGAAAATTTGAAAATTCTTAAAAAATTCAACCAAAATCTTGATATCTCCAATCCTATGTTTTGTATGTTTTTTCCACGTGTCTTGACATCCAATGTATCCATGCAAAGTTTGGTGAAGATCTGAGTATGTAGTTTTTGACCTTATCTGGAACCTCCCATCTGAAAATTTGAAAATTTTTAAAAAAATCGTCCAAAATCTTGATGTCTCCAATCTCTTGTTTTATACGTTTTTTCCACGTGTCTTGACCTCCAATGTATCCCTGCAATGTTTGGTGAAGATCTGAGTATGTAGTTTTTGACCTTATATGGAACCTCCTATCTGAAAATTTGAAAATTCTTAAAAAATTTGACCAAAATTCTTGATGTCCCCAATCCTATGTTTTGTATGTTTTTTCCACGTGTCTTGACATCCAATGTATCCCTGCAAAGTTTGGTGAAGATCTGAGTATGTCGTTTTTGACCTTATCTGGAACCTCATTTCTGAAAATTTGAAAATTCCTCAAAAATTCGTCCAAAATCTTGATGTCTCCAATCTCTTGTTTTGTACGTTTTTTCCACGTGTCTTGACATCCAATGTATCCCTGCAAAGTTTGGTGAAGATCTGAGTATGTCGTTTTTGACCTTATCTGGAACCTCATTTCTGAAAATTTGAAAATTCCTCAAAAATTCGTCCAAAATCTTGATGTCTCCAATCTCTTGTTTTGTACGTTTTTTCCACGTGTCTTGACATCCAATGTATCCCTGCAAAGTTTGGTGAAGATCTGAGTATGTAGTTTTTGACCTTATATGGAACCTCCTTTCTGAAAATTTGAAAATTCTTAAAAAATTCGTCCAAAATCTTGATGTCTCCAATCTCTTGTTTTGTACGTTTTTTCCACGTGTCTTGACATCCAATGTATCCCTGCAAAGTTTGGTGAAGATCTGAGTATGTAGTTTTTGACCTTATATGGAACCTCCCATCTGAAAATTTGAAAATTCCTAAAAAATCCGTCTAAAATCTTGATGTCCCCAATCCTATGTTTTGTATGTTTTTCCACGTGTCTTGACATCCAATGTATTTCTGCAAAGTTTGGTGAAGATCTGAGTATGTCGTTTTTGACCTTATCTGGAACATCCTTTCTGAAAATTTGAAAATTCTTAAAAAAATCTTCCAAAATCTTGATGTCTCCAATCTCTTGTTTTGTACGTTTTTTCCACGTGTCTTGACCTCCAATGTATCCCTGCAATGTTTGGTGAAGATCTGAGTATGTAGTTTTTGACCTTATATGGAACCTCCTATCTGAAAATTTGAAAATTCTTAAAATATTTGACCAAAATCTTGATGTCCCCAATCCTATGTTTTGTATGTTTTTTCCACGTGTCTTGACATCCAATGTATCCCTGCAAAGTTTGGTGAAGATCTGAGTATGTCGTTTTTGACCTTATCTGGAACATCCTTTCTGAAAATTTGAAAATTCTTAAAAAATTCGTCCAAAATCTTGATGTCTCCAATCTCTTGTTTTGTACGTTTTTTCAACGTGTCTTGACATCCAATGTATCCCTGCAAAGTTTGGTGAAGATCTGAGTATGTAGTTTTTGACCTTATATGGAACCTCCCATCTGAAAATTTGAAAATTCCTAAAAAATCCGTCTAAAATCTTGATGTCCCCAATCCTATGTTTTGTATGTTTTTTCCACGTGTCTTGACATCCAATGTATTTCTGCAAAGTTTGGTGAAGATCTGAGTATGTCGTTTTTGACCTTATCTGGAACATCCTTTCTGAAAATTTGAAAATTCTTAAAAAATTCGTCCAAAATCTTGATGTCTCCAATCTCTTGTTTTGTACGTTTTTTCCACGTGTCTTGACCTCCAATGTATCCCTGCAATGTTTGGTGAAGATCTGAGTATGTAGTTTTTGACCTTATATGGAACCTCCCATCTGAAAATTTGAAAATTCTTAAAAAATTTGACCAAAATCTTGATGTCCCCAATCCTATGTTTTGTATGTTTTTTCCACGTGTCTTGACATCCAATGTATCCCTGCAAAGTTTGGTGAAGATCTGAGTATGTCGTTTTTGACCTTATCTGGAACATCCTTTCTGAAAATTTGAAAATTCTTAAAAAATTCGTCCAAAATCTTGATGTCTCCAATCTCTTGTTTTGTACGTTTTTTCCACGTGTCTTGACCTCCAATGTATCCCTGCAATGTTTGGTGAAGATCTGAGTATGTAGTTTTTGACCTTATATGGAACCTCCTATCTGAAAATTTGAAAATTCTTAAAAAATTTGACCAAAATCTTGATGTCCCCAATCCTATGTTTTGTATGTTTTTTCCACGTGTCTTGACATCCAATGTATCCCTGCAAAGTTTGGTGAAGATCTGAGTATGTCGTTTTTGACCTTATCTGGAACCTCATTTCTGAAAATTTGAAAATTCCTCAAAAATTCGTCCAAAATCTTGATGTCTCCAATCTCTTGTTTTGTACGTTTTTTCCACGTGTCTTGACATCCAATGTATCCCTGCAAAGTTTGGTGAAGATCTGAGTATGTAGTTTTTGACCTTATATGGAACCTCCTTTCTGAAAATTTGAAAATTCTTAAAAAATTCGTCCAAAACCTTGATGTCTCCAATCTCTTGTTTTGTACGTTTTTTCCACGTGTCTTGACATCCAATGTATCCCTGCAAAGTTTGGTGAAGATCTGAGTATGTAGTTTTTGACCTTATATGGAACCTCCCATCTGAAAATTTGAAAATTCCTAAAAAATCCGTCTAAAATCTTGATGTCCCCAATCCTATGTTTTGTATGTTTTTTCCACGTGTCTTGACATCCAATGTATTTCTGCAAAGTTTGGTGAAGATCTGAGTATGTCGTTTTTGACCTTATCTGGAACATCCTTTCTGAAAATTTGAAAATTCTTAAAAAAATCTTCCAAAATCTTGATGTCTCCAATCTCTTGTTTTGTACGTTTTTTCCACGTGTCTTGACCTCCAATGTATCCCTGCAATGTTTGGTGAAGATCTGAGTATGTAGTTTTTGACCTTATATGGAACCTCCTATCTGAAAATTTGAAAATTCTTAAAATATTTGACCAAAATCTTGATGTCCCCAATCCTATGTTTTGTATGTTTTTTCCACGTGTCTTGACATCCAATGTATCCCTGCAAAGTTTGGTGAAGATCTGAGTATGTCGTTTTTGACCTTATCTGGAACATCCTTTCTGAAAATTTGAAAATTCTTAAAAAATTCGTCCAAAATCTTGATGTCTCCAATCTCTTGTTTTGTACGTTTTTTCAACGTGTCTTGACATCCAATGTATCCCTGCAAAGTTTGGTGAAGATCTGAGTATGTAGTTTTTGACCTTATATGGAACCTCCCATCTGAAAATTTGAAAATTCCTAAAAAATCCCTCTAAAATCTTGATGTCCCCAATCCTATGTTTTGTATGTTTTTTCCACGTGTCTTGACATCCAATGTATTTCTGCAAAGTTTGGTGAAGATCTGAGTATGTCGTTTTTGACCTTATCTGGAACATCCTTTCTGAAAATTTGAAAATTCTTAAAAAATTCGTCCAAAATCTTGATGTCTCCAATCTCTTGTTTTGTACGTTTTTTCCACGTGTCTTGACCTCCAATGTATCCCTGCAATGTTTGGTGAAGATCTGAGTATGTAGTTTTTGACCTTATATGGAACCTCCCATCTGAAAATTTGAAAATTCTTAAAAAATTTGACCAAAATCTTGATGTCCCCAATCCTATGTTTTGTATGTTTTTTCCACGTGTCTTGACATCCAATGTATCCCTGCAAAGTTTGGTGAAGATCTGAGTATGTCGTTTTTGACCTTATCTGGAACATCCTTTCTGAAAATTTGAAAATTCTTAAAAAATTCGTCCAAAATCTTGATGTCTCCAATCTCTTGTTTTGTACGTTTTTTCCACGTGTCTTGACCTCCAATGTATCCCTGCAATGTTTGGTGAAGATCTGAGTATGTAGTTTTTGACCTTATATGGAACCTCCTATCTGAAAATTTGAAAATTCTTAAAAAATTTGACCAAACCCTTGATGTCCCCAATCCTATGTTTTGTATGTTTTTTCTACGCGTCTTGACATCCAATGTATCCCTGCAAAGTTTGGTGAAGATCTGAGTATGTCGTTTTTGACCTTATCTGGAACATCCTTTCTGAAAATTTGAAAATTCTTAAAAAATACGTCCAAAATCTTGATGTCTCCAATCTCTTGTTTTGTACGTTTTTTCCACGTGTAATGACATCCAATGTATCCCTGCAAAGTTTGGTGAAGATCTGAGTATGTAGTTTTTGACCTTATATGGAACCTCCTTTCTGAAAATTTGAAAATTCTTAAAAAATTCGTCCAAAATCTTGATGTCTCCAATCTCTTGTTTTGTACGTTTTTTCCACGTGTCTTGACATCCAATGTATCCCTGCAAAGTTTGGTGAAGATCTGAGTATGTAGTTTTTGACCTTATCTGGAACCTCCCATCTGAAAATTTGAAATTTTTTAAAAAATTCGTCCAAAATCTTGATGTCTCCAATCTCTTGTTTTGTACGTTTTTTCCACGTGTCTTGACATCCAATGTATCCCTGCAATGTTTGGTGAAGATCTGAGTATGTAGTTTTTGACCTTTTATGGAACCTCCTATCTGAAAATTTGAAAATTCTTAAAAAATTTGACCAAAATCTTGATGTCCCCAATCCTATGTTTTGTATGTTTTTTCCACGTGTCTTGACATCCAATGTATCCCTGCAAAGTTTGGTGAAGATCTGAGTATGTCGTTTTTGACCTTATCTGGAACCTCCTATCTGAAAATTTGAAAATTCTTCAAAAATTCGTCCAAAATTTTGATGTCTCCAATCTCTTGTTTTGTACGTTTTTTCCACGTTTCTTGACATCCAATGTATCCCTGCAATGTTTGGTGAAGATCTGAGTATGTAGTTTTTGACCTTATCTGGAACCTCCTATCTGAAAATTTGAAAATTCTTCAAAAATTCGTCCAAAATCTTGATGTCTCCAATCTCTTGTTTTGTACGTTTTTTCCACGTGTCTTGACATCCAATGTATCCCTGCAAAGTTTGGTGAAGATCTGAGTATGTAGTTTTTGACCTTATATGGAACCTCCCATCTGAAAATTTGAAAATTCCTAAAAAATTCGTCCAAAACCTTGATGTCTCCAATCTCTTGTTTTGTACGTTTTTTCCACGTGTCTTGACATCCAATGTATCCCTGCAAAGTTTGGTGAAGATCTGAGTATGTAGTTTTTGACCTTATCTGGAACCTCCTTTCTGAAAATTTGAAAATTCCTAAAAAATCCGTCCAAAATCTTGATGACCTCAATCTCTTGTTTTGTACGTTTTTTCCACGTGTCTTGACATCCAATGTATCCCTGCAATTTTGGTGAAGATCTGAGAATGTAGTTTTTGACCTTATATGGAACCTCTTATCTGAAAATTTGAAAATTCTTAAAAATATTTGACCAAAATCTTGATGTCCCCAATCCTATGTTTTGTATGTTTTTTCCACGTGTCTTGACATCCAATGTATTTCTGAAAAGTTTGGTGAAGATCTGAGTATGTCGTTTTTGACCTTATCTGGAACATCCTTTCTGAAAATTTGAAAATTCTTAAAAAATTCGTCCAAAATCTTGATGTCTCCAATCTCTTGTTTTGTACGTTTTTTCCACGTGTCTTGACATCCAATGTATATCTGCAAAGTTTGGTGAAGATCTGAGTATGTAGTTTTTGACCTTATATGGAACCTCCCATCTGAAAATTTGAAAATTCTTAAAAAATTCGACCAAAATCTTGATGTCTCCAATCCTATGTTTTGTATGTTTTTTCCACGTGTCTTGACATCCAATGTATCCATGCAAAGTTTGGTGAAGATCTGAGTATGTAGTTTTTGACCTTATCTGGAACCTCCCATCTGAAAATTTGAAAATTTTTAAAAAATTCGTCCAAAATCTTGATGTCTCCAATCTCTTGTTTTGTATGTTTTTTCCACGTGTCTTGACCTCCAATGTATCCCTGCAATGTTTGGTGAAGATCTGAGTATGTAGTTTTTGACCTTATATGGAACCTCCTATCTGAAAATTTGAAAATTCTTAAAAAATTTGACCAAAATCTTGATGTCTCCAATCTCTTGTTTTGTACGTTTTTTCCACGTGTCTTGACATCCAATGTATTTCTGCAAAGTTTGGTGAAGATCTGAGTATGTCGTTTTTGACCTTATCTGGAACATCCTTTCTGAAAATTTGAAAATTCTTAAAAAATTCGTCCAAAATCTTGATGTCTCCAATCTCTTGTTTTGTACGTTTTTTCCACGTGTCTTGACATCCAATGTATCCCTGCAAAGTTTGGTGAAGATCTGAGTATGTAGTTTTTGACCTTATATGGAACCTCCCATCTGAAAATTTGAAAATTCCTAAAAAATCCGTCTAAAATCTTGATGTCCCCAATCCTATGTTTTGTATGTTTTTTCCACGTGTCTTGACATCCAATGTATCCCTGCAAAGTTTGGTGAAGATCTGAGTATGTCGTTTTTGACCTTATCTGGAACATCCTTTCTGAAAATTTGAAAATTCTTAAAAAATTCGTCCAAAATCTTGATGTCTCCAATCTCTTGTTTTGTACGTTTTTTCCACGTGTCTTGACATCCAATGTATCCCTGCAAAGTTTGGTGAAGATCTGAGTATGTAGTTTTTGACCTTATATGGAACCTCCTTTCTGAAAATTTGAAAATTCTTAAAAAATTCGTCCAAAATCTTGATGTCTCCAATCTCTTGTTTTGTACGTTTTTTCCACGTGTCTTGACATCCAATGTATCCCTGCAAAGTTTGGTGAAGATCTGAGTATGTAGTTTTTGACCTTATATGGAACCTCATATCTGAAAATTTGGAAATTCTTAAAAAATTCGACCAAAATCTTGATGTCTCCAATCCTATGTTTTGTATGTTTTTTTCACGTGTCTTGACATCCAATGTATCCATGCAAAGTTTGGTGAAGATCTGAGTATGTAGTTTTTGACCTTATATGGAACCTCCTATCTGAAAATTTGAAAATTCTTAAAAAATTCGTCCAAAATCTTGATGTCTCCAATCTCTTGTTTTGTACGTTTTTTCCACGTGTCTTGACATCCAATGTATCCCTGCAAAGTTTGGTGAAGATCTGAGTATGTAGTTTTTGACCTTATCTGGAACCTCCCATCTGAAAATTTGAAAATTCCTAAAAAATCCGTCCAAAATCTTGATGACCTCAATCTCTTGTTTTGTACGTTTTTTCCACGTGTCTTGACATCCAATGTATCCCTGCAAAGTTTGGTGAAGATCTGAGTATGTAGTTTTTGACCTTATATGGAACCTCCCATCTGAAAATTTGAAAATTCCTAAAAAATCCGTCTAGAATCTTGATGTCCCCAATCCTATGTCTTGTATGTTTTTTCCACGTGTCTTGACATCCAATGTATCCCTGCAAAGTTTGGTGAAGATCTGAGTATGTAGTTTTTGACCTTATTTGGAACCTCATATCTGAAAATTTGAAAATTCTTAAAAAATTCGACCAAAATCTTGATGTCTCCAATCCTATGTTTTGTATGTTTTTTCCACGTGTCTTGACATCCAATGTATCCGTGCAAAGTTTGGTGAAGATCTGAGTATGTAGTTTTTGACCTTATATGGAACCTCCTATCTGAAAATTTGAGAATTCTTGAAAAATTCGTCCAAAATCTTGATGTCTCCAATCTCTTGTATTGTACGTTTTTTCCACGTGTCTTGACATCCAATGTATCCCTGCAAAGTTTGGTGAAGATCTGAGTATGTAGTTTTTGACCTTATATGGAACCTCCCATCTGAAAATTTGAAAATTCCTAAAAAATCCGTCCAAAATCTTGATGACCTCAATCTCTTGTTTTGTACGTTTTTTCCACGTGTCTTGACATCCAATGTATCCCTGCAATGTTTGGTGAAGATCTGAGTATGTAGTTTTTGACCTTATATGGAACCTCTTATCTGAAAATTTGAAAATTCTTAAAAATATTTGACCAAAATCTTGATGTCCCCAATCCTATGTTTTGTATGTTTTTTCCACGTGTCTTGACATCCAATGTATTTCTGCAAAGTTTGGTGAAGATCTGAGTATGTCGTTTTTGACCTTATCTGGAACATCCTTTCTGAAAATTTGAAAATTCTTAAAAAATTCGTCCAAAATCTTGATGTCTCCAATCTCTTGTTTTGTACTTTTTTTCCACGTGTCTTGACATCCAATGTATCCCTGCAAAGTTTGGTGAAGATCTGAGTATGTAGTTTTTGACCTTATATGGAACCTCCCATCTGAAAATTTGAAAATTCCTAAAAAATCCGTCTAAAATCTTGATGTCCCCAATCCTATGTTTTGTATGTTTTTTCCACGTGTCTTGACATCCAATGTATCCCTGCAAAGTTTGGTGAAGATCTGAGTATGTCGTTTTTGACCTTATCTGGAACATCCTTTCTGAAAATTTGAAAATTCTTAAAAAATTCGTCCAAAATCTTGATGTCTCCAATCTCTTGTTTTGTACGTTTTTTCCACGTGTCTTGACATCCAATGTATCCCTGCAAAGTTTGGTGAAGATCTGAGTATGTAGTTTTTGACCTTATATGGAACCTCCTTTCTGAAAATTTGAAAATTCTTAAAAAATTCGTCCAAAATCTTGATGTCTCCAATCTCTTGTTTTGTACGTTTTTTCCACGTGTCTTGACATCCAATGTATCCCTGCAAAGTTTGGTGAAGATCTGAGTATGTCGTTTTTGACCTTATATGGAACCTCATATCTGAAAATTTGGAAATTCTTAAAAAATTCGACCAAAATCTTGATGTCTCCAATCCTATGTTTTGTATGTTTTTTCCACGTGTCTTGACATCCAATGTATCCATGCAAAGTTTGGTGAAGATCTGAGTATGTAGTTTTTGACCTTATATGGAACCTCCTATCTGAAAATTTGAAAATTCTTAAAAAATTCGTCCAAAATCTTGATGTCTCCAATCTTTTGTTTTGTACGTTTTTTCCACGTGTCTTGACATCCAATGTATCCCTGCAAAGTTTGGTGAAGATCTGAGTATGTAGTTTTTGACCTTATCTGGAACCTCCCATCTGAAAATTTGAAAATTCCTAAAAAATCCGTCCAAAATCTTGATGACCTCAATCTCTTGTTTTGTACGTTTTTTCCACGTGTCTTGACATCCAATGTATCCCTGCAAAGTTTGGTGAAGATCTGAGTATGTAGTTTTTGACCTTATATGGAACCTCCCATCTGAAAATTTGAAAATTCCTAAAAAATCCGTCTAAAATCTTGATGTCCCCAATCCTATGTCTTGTATGTTTTTACCACGTGTCTTGACATGCAATGTATATCTGCAAAGTTTGGTGAAGATCTGAGTATGTAGTTTTTGACCTTATTTGGAACCTCATATCTGAAAATTTGAAAATTCTTAAAAAATTCGACCAAAATCTTGATGTCTCCAATCCTATGTTTTGTATGTTTTTTCCACGTGTCTTGACATCCAATGTATACGTGCAAAGTTTGGTGAAGATCTGAGTATGTAGTTTTTGACCTTATATGGAACCTCCTATCTGAAAATTTGAGAATTCTTGAAAAATTCGTCCAAAATCTTGATGTCTCCAATCTCTTGTATTGTACGTTTTTTCCACGTGTCTTGACATCCAATGTATCCCTGCAAAGTTTGGTGAAGATCTGAGTATGTAGTTTTTGACCTTATATGGAACCTCCCATCTGAAAATTTGAAAATTCTTAAAAATATTTGACCAAAATCTTGATGTCCCCAATCCTATGTTTTGTATGTTTTTTCCACGTGTCTTGACATCCAATGTATTTCTGCAAAGTTTGGTGAAGATCTGAGTATGTCGTTTTTGACCTTATCTGGAACATCCTTTCTGAAAATTTGAAAATTCTTAAAAAATTCGTCCAAAATCTTGATGTCTCCAATCTCTTGTTTTGTACGTTTTTTCCACGTGTCTTGACATCCAATGTATCCCTGCAAAGTTTGGTGAAGATCTGAGTATGTAGTTTTTGACCTTATATGGAACCTCCCATCTGAAAATTTGAAAATTCTTAAAAAATTCGACCAAAATCTTGATGTCTCCAATCCTATGTTTTGTATGTTTTTTCCACGTGTCTTGACATCCAATGTATCCATGCAAAGTTTGGTGAAGATCTGAGTATGTAGTTTTTGACCTTATCTGGAACCTCCTATCTGAAAATTTGAAAATTTTTAAAAAATTCGTCCAAAATCTTGATGTCTCCAATCTCTTGTTTTATACGTTTTTTCCACGTGTCTTGACCTCCAATGTATCCCTGCAATGTTTGGTGAAGATCTGAGTATGTAGTTTTTGACCTTATATGGAACCTCCTATCTGATAATTTGAAAATTCTTAAAAAATTTGACCAAAATCTTGATGTCTCCAATCCTATGTTTTGTATGTTTTTTCCACGTGTCTTGACATCCAATGTATCCCTGCAAAGTTTGGTGAAGATCTGAGTATGTAGTTTTTGACCTTATCTGGAACCTCCTATCTGAAAATTTGAAAATTTTTAAAAAATTCGTCCAAAATCTTGATGTCTTCAATCTCTTGTTTTGTACGTTTTTCCACGTGTCTTGACATCCAATGTATCCCTGCAAAGTTTGGTGAAGATCTGAGTATGTAGTTTTTGACCTTATATGGAACCTCCTTTCTGAAAATTTGAAAATTCTTAAAAAATTCGTCGAAAATCTTGATGTCTCCAATCTCTTGTTTTGTACGTTTTTTCCACGTGTCTTGACATGCAAAGTATCCCTGCAACGTTTGGTGAAGATCTGAGTATGTAGGTTTTGACCTTATCTGGAACCTCCTATCTGAAAATTTGAAAATTCTTCAAAAATTCTTCCAAAATCTTGATGTCTTCAATCTCTTGTTTTGTACGTTTTTTCCACGTGTCTTGACCTCCAATGTATCCCTGCAAAGTTTGGTGAAGATCTGAGTATGTCGTTTTTGACCTTATCTGGAACATCCTTTCTGAAAATTTGAAAATTCTTAAAAAATTCGTCCAAAATCTTGATGTCTCCAATCTCTTGTTTTGTACGTTTTTTCCACGTGTCTTGACATCCAATGTATCCCTGCAAAGTTTGGTGAAGATCTGAGTATGTAGTTTTTGACCTTATATGGAACCTCCTTTCTGAAAATTTGAAAATTCTTAAAAAATTCGTCCAAAATCTTGATGTCTCCAATCTCTTGTTTTGTACGTTTTTTCCACGTGTCTTGACATCCAATGTATCCCTGCAAAATTTGGTGAAGATCTGAGTATGTAGTTTTTGACCTTATATGGAACCTCCCATCTGAAAATTTGAAAATTCCTAAAAAATCCGTCTAAAATCTTGATGTCTCCACTCTCTTGTTTTGTACTTTTTTTCCACGTGTCTTGACATCCAATGTATCCCTGCAAAGTTTGGTGAAGATCTGAGTATGTAGTTTTTGACCTTATATGGAACCTCCTTTCTGAAAATTTGAAAATTCTTAAAAAATTCGACCAAAATCTTGATGTCTCCAATCCTATGTTTTGTATGTTTTTTCCACGTGTCTTGACATCCAATGTATCCATGCAAAGTTTGGTGAAGATCTGAGTATGTAGTTTTTGACCTTATATGGAACCTCCTATCTGATAATTTGAGAATTCTTGAAAAATTCGTCCAAAATCTTGATGTCTCCAATATCTTGTTTTGTACGTTTTTTCCACGTGTCTTGACATCCAATGTATCCCTGCAAAGTTTGGTGAAGATCTGAGTATGTAGTTTTTGACCTTATCTGGAACCTCCCATCTGAAAATTTGAAAATTCCTAAAAAATCCGTCCAAAATCTTGATGACCTCAATCTCTTGTTTTGTACGTTTTTTCCACGTGTCTTGACATCCAATGTATCCCTGCAATGTTTGGTGAAGATCTGAGTATGTAGTTTTTGACCTTATATGGAACCTCTTATCTGAAAATTTGAAAATTCTTAAAAATATTTGACCAAAATCTTGATGTCCCCAATCCTATGTTTTGTATGTTTTTTCCACGTGTCTTGACATCCAATGTATTTCTGCAAAGTTTGGTGAAGATCTGAGTATGTCGTTTTTGACCTTATCTGGAACATCCTTTCTGAAAATTTGAAAATTCTTAAAAAATTCGTCCAAAATCTTGATGTCTCCAATCTCTTGTTTTGTACGTTTTTTCCACGTGTCTTGACATCCAATGTATCCCTGCAAAGTTTGGTGAAGATCTGAGTATGTAGTTTTTGACCTTATATGGAACCTCCCATCTGAAAATTTGAAAATTCTTAAAAAATTCGACCAAAATCTTGATGTCTCCAATCCTATGTTTTGTATGTTTTTTCCACGTGTCTTGACATCCAATGTATCAATGCAAAGTTTGGTGAAGATCTGAGTATGTCGTTTTTGACCTTATCTGAAACCTCCCATCTGAAAATTTGAAAATTCTTAAAAAATTCGTCCAAAATCTTGATGTCTCCAATCTCTTGTTTTGTACGTTTTTTCCACGTGTCTTGACATGCAAAGTATCCCTGCAACGTTTGGTGAAGATCTGAGTATGTAGTTTTTGACCTTATCTGGAACCTCCTATCTGAAAATTTGAAAATTCTTAAAAAATTCGTCCAAAATCTTGATGTCTCCAATCTCTTGTTTTGTACGTTTTTTCCACGTGTCTTGACATCCAATGTATCCCTGCAATGTTTGATGAAGATCTGAGTATGTAGTTTTTGACCTTATATGGAACCTCCTATCTGAAAATTTGAAAATTCTTAAAAAATTTGACCAAAATCTTGATATCCCCAATCCTATGTTTTGTATGTTTTTTCCACGTGTGTTGACATCCAATGTATCCCTGCATAGTTTGGTGAAGATCTGAGTATGTAGTTTTTGACCTTATCTGGAACCTCCTATCTGAAAATTTGAAAATTTTTAAAAAATTCGTCCAAAATCTTGATGTCTTCAATCTCTTGTTTTGTACGTTTTTTCCACGTGTCTTGACCTCCAATGTATCCCTGCAAAGTTTGGTGAAGATCTGAGTATGTCGTTTTTGACCTTATCTGGAACATCCTTTCTGAAAATTTGAAAATTCTTAAAAAATTCGTCCAAAATCTTGATGTCTCCAATCTCTTGTTTTGTACGTTTTTTCCACGTGTCTTGACATCCATTGTATCCCTGCAAAGTTTGGTGAAGATCTGAGTATGTAGTTTTTGACCTTATATGGAACCTCCTTTCTGAAAATTTGAAAATTCTTAAAAAATTCGTCCAAAATCTTGATGTCCCCAATCTCTTGTTTTGTACGTTTTTTCCACGTGTCTTGACATCCAATGAATCCATGCAAAGTTTGGTGAAGATCTGAGTATGTCGTTTTTGACCTTATCTGGAACCTCCCATCTGAAAATTTGAAAATTCTTAAAAAATTCGTCGAAAATCTTGATGTCTCCAATCTCTTGTTTTGTACGTTTTTTCCACGTGTCTTGACATGCAAAGTATCCCTGCAACGTTTGGTGAAGATCTGAGTATGTAGTTTTTGACCTTATCTGGAACCTCCTATCTGAAAATTTGAAAATTCTTCAAAAATTCGTCCAAAATCTTGATGTCTCCAATCTCTTGTTTTGTACGTTTTTTCCACGTTTCTTGACATCCAATGTATCCCTGCAATGTTTGGTGAAGATCTGAGTATGTAGTTTTTGACCTTATATGGAACCTCCTATCTGAAAATTTGAAAATTCTTAAAAAGTTTGACCAAAATCTTGATATCCCCAATCCTATGTTTTGTATGTTTTTTCCACGTGTCTTGACATCCAATGTATCCCTGCAAAGTTTGGTGAAGTTCTGAGTATGTAGTTTTTGACCTTATCTGGAACCTCCTATCTGAAAATTTGAAAAATTTTAAAAAATTCGTCCAAAATCTTGATGTCTTCAATCTCTTGTTTTGTACGTTTTTTCCACGTGTCTTGACCTCCAATGTATCCCTGCAAAGTTTGGTGAAGATCTGAGTATGTCGTTTTTGACCTTATCTGGAAAATCCTTTCTGAAAATTTGAAAATTCTTAAAAAATTCGTCCAAAATCTTGATGTCTCCAATCTCTTGTTTTGTACGTTTTTTCCACGTGTCTTGACATCCAATGTATCCCTGCAAAGTTTGGTGAAGATCTGAGTATGTAGTTTTTGACCTTATCTGAAACCTCCCATCTGAAAATTTGAAAATTCTTAAAAAATTCGTCGAAAATCTTGATGTCTCCAATCTCTTGTTTTGTACGTTTTTTCCACGTGTCTTGACATGCAAAGTATCCCTGCAACGTTTGGTGAAGATCTGAGTATGTAGTTTTTGACCTTATCTGGAACCTCCTATCTGAAAATTTGAAAATTCTTAAAAAATTCGTCCAAAATCTTGATGTCTCCAATCTCTTGTTTTGTACGTTTTTTCCACGTTTCTTGACATCCAATGTATCCCTGCAATGTTTGGTGAAGATCTGAGTATGTAGTTTTTGACCTTATAGGGAACCTCCTATCTGAAAATTTGAAAATTCTTAAAAAATTTGACCAAAATCTTGATATCCCCAATCCTATGTTTTGTATGTTTTTTCCACGTGTCTTGACATCCAATGTATCCCTGCAAAGTTTGGTGAAGATCTGAGTATGTAGTTTTTGACCTTATCTGGAACCTCCTATCTGAAAATTTGAAAATTTTTAAAAAATTCGTCCAAAATCTTGATGTCTTCAATCTCTTGTTTTGTACGTTTTTTCCACGTGTCTTGACATCCAATGTATCCCTGCAAAGTTTGGTGAAGATCTGAGTATGTAGTTTTTGACCTTATATGGAACCTCCTTTCTGAAAATTTGAAAATTCTTAAAAAATTCGTCGAAAATCTTGATGTCTCCAATCTCTTGTTTTGTACGTTTTTTCCACGTGTCTTGACATGCAAAGTATCCCTGCAACGTTTGGTGAAGATCTGAGTATGTAGGTTTTGACCTTATCTGGAACCTCCTATCTGAAAATTTGAAAATTCTTCAAAAATTCGTCCAAAATCTTGATGTCTTCAATCTCTTGTTTTGTACGTTTTTTCCACGTGTCTTGACCTCCAATGTATCCCTGCAAAGTTTGGTGAAGATCTGAGTATGTCGTTTTTGACCTTATCTGGAACATCCTTTCTGAAAATTTGAAAATTCTTAAAAAATTCGTCCAAAATCTTGATGTCTCCAATCTCTTGTTTTGTACGTTTTTTCCACGTGTCTTGACATCCAATGTATCCCTGCAAAGTTTGGTGAAGATCTGAGTATGTAGTTTTTGACCTTATATGGAACCTCCTTTCTGAAAATTTGAAAATTCTTAAAAAATTCGTCCAAAATCTTGATGTCTCCAATCTCTTGTTTTGTACGTTTTTTCCACGTGTCTTGACATCCAATGTATCCCTGCAAAATTTGGTGAAGATCTGAGTATGTAGTTTTTGACCTTATATGGAACCTCCCATCTGAAAATTTGAAAATTCCTAAAAAATCCGTCTAAAATCTTGATGTCTCCACTCTCTTGTTTTGTACTTTTTTTCCACGTGTCTTGACATCCAATGTATCCCTGCAAAGTTTGGTGAAGATCTGAGTATGTAGTTTTTGACCTTATATGGAACCTCCTTTCTGAAAATTTGAAAATTCTTAAAAAATTCGACCAAAATCTTGATGTCTCCAATCCTATGTTTTGTATGTTTTTTCCACGTGTCTTGACATCCAATGTATCCATGCAAAGTTTGGTGAAGATCTGAGTATGTAGTTTTTGACCTTATATGGAACCTCCTATCTGATAATTTGAGAATTCTTGAAAAATTCGTCCAAAATCTTGATGTTTCCAATATCTTGTTTTGTACGTTTTTTCCACGTGTCTTGACATCCAATGTATCCCTGCAAAGTTTGGTGAAGATCTGAGTATGTAGTTTTTGACCTTATATGGAACCTCCCATCTGAAAATTTGAAAATTCCTAAAAAATCCGTCTAAAATCTTGATGTCTCCACTCTCTTGTTTTGTACTTTTTTTCCACGTGTCTTGACATCCAATGTATCCCTGCAAAGTTTGGTGAAGATCTGAGTATGTAGTTTTTGACCTTATATGGAACCTCCCATCTGAAAATTTGAAAATTCCTAAAAAATCCGTCTAAAATCTTGATGTCTCCACTCTCTTGTTTTGTACTTTTTTTCCACGTGTCTTGACATCCAATGTATCCCTGCAAAGTTTGGTGAAGATCTGAGTATGTAGTTTTTGACCTTATATGGAACCTCCTTTCTGAAAATTTGAAAATTCTTAAAAAATTCGACCAAAATCTTGATGTCTCCAATCCTATGTTTTGTATGTTTTTTCCACGTGTCTTGACATCCAATGTATCCATGCAAAGTTTGGTGAAGATCTGAGTATGTAGTTTTTGACCTTATATGGAACCTCCTTTCTGAAAATTTGAAAATTCTTAAAAAATTCGTCGAAAATCTTGATGTCTCCAATCTCTTGTTTTGTACGTTTTTTCCACGTGTCTTGACATGCAAAGTATCCCTGCAATGTTTGGTGAAGATCTGAGTATGTAGTTTTTGACCTTATATGGAACCTCTTATCTGAAAATTTGAAAATTCTTAAAAATATTTGACCAAAATCTTGATGTCCCCAATCCTATGTTTTGTATGTTTTTTCCACGTGTCTTGACATCCAATGTATTTCTGCAAAGTTTGGTGAAGATCTGAGTATGTCGTTTTTGACCTTATCTGGAACATCCTTTCTGAAAATTTGAAAATTCTTAAAAAATTCGTCCAAAATCTTGATGTCTCCAATCTCTTGTTTTGTACGTTTTTTCCACGTGTCTTGACATCCAATGTATCCCTGCAAAGTTTGGTGAAGATCTGAGTATGTAGTTTTTGACCTTATATGGAACCTCCTTTCTGAAAATTTGAAAATTCTTAAAAAATTCGTCCAAAATCTTGATGTCTCCAATCTCTTGTTTTGTACGTTTTTTCCACGTTTCTTGACATCCAATGTATCCCTGCAATGTTTGGTGAAGATCTGAGTATGTAGTTTTTGACCTTATAGGGAACCTCCTATCTGAAAATTTGAAAATTCTTAAAAAATTTGACCAAAATCTTGATATCCCCAATCCTATGTTTTGTATGTTTTTTCCACGTGTCTTGACATCCAATGTATCCCTGCAAAGTTTGGTGAAGATCTGAGTATGTAGTTTTTGACCTTATCTGGAACCTCCTATCTGAAAATTTGAAAATTTTTAAAAAATTCGTCCAAAATCTTGATGTCTCCAATCTCTTGTTTTGTACGTTTTTTCCACGTGTCTTGACATCCAATGTATCCCTGCAAAGTTTGGTGAAGATCTGAGTATGTAGTTTTTGACCTTATATGGAACCTCCTTTCTGAAAATTTGAAAATTCTTAAAAAATTCGTCGAAAATCTTGATGTCTCCAATCTCTTGTTTTGTACGTTTTTTCCACGTGTCTTGACATGCAAAGTATCCCTGCAACGTTTGGTGAAGATCTGAGTATGTAGGTTTTGACCTTATCTGGAACCTCCTATCTGAAAATTTGAAAATTCTTCAAAAATTCGTCCAAAATCTTGATGTCTTCAATCTCTTGTTTTGTACGTTTTTTCCACGTGTCTTGACCTCCAATGTATCCCTGCAAAGTTTGGTGAAGATCTGAGTATGTCGTTTTTGACCTTATCTGGAACATCCTTTCTGAAAATTTGAAAATTCTTAAAAAATTCGTCCAAAATCTTGATGTCTCCAATCTCTTGTTTTGTACGTTTTTTCCACGTGTCTTGACATCCAATGTATCCCTGCAAAGTTTGGTGAAGATCTGAGTATGTAGTTTTTGACCTTATATGGAACCTCCTTTCTGAAAATTTGAAAATTCTTAAAAAATTCGTCCAAAATCTTGATGTCTCCAATCTCTTGTTTTGTACGTTTTTTCCACGTGTCTTGACATCCAATGTATCCCTGCAAAATTTGGTGAAGATCTGAGTATGTAGTTTTTGACCTTATATGGAACCTCCCATCTGAAAATTTGAAAATTCCTAAAAAATCCGTCTAAAATCTTGATGTCTCCACTCTCTTGTTTTGTACTTTTTTTCCACGTGTCTTGACATCCAATGTATCCCTGCAAAGTTTGGTGAAGATCTGAGTATGTAGTTTTTGACCTTATATGGAACCTCCTTTCTGAAAATTTGAAAATTCTTAAAAAATTCGACCAAAATCTTGATGTCTCCAATCCTATGTTTTGTATGTTTTTTCCACGTGTCTTGACATCCAATGTATCCATGCAAAGTTTGGTGAAGATCTGAGTATGTAGTTTTTGACCTTATATGGAACCTCCTATCTGATAATTTGAGAATTCTTGAAAAATTCGTCCAAAATCTTGATGTTTCCAATATCTTGTTTTGTACGTTTTTTCCACGTGTCTTGACATCCAATGTATCCCTGCAAAGTTTGGTGAAGATCTGAGTATGTAGTTTTTGACCTTATATGGAACCTCCCATCTGAAAATTTGAAAATTCCTAAAAAATCCGTCTAAAATCTTGATGTCTCCACTCTCTTGTTTTGTACTTTTTTTCCACGTGTCTTGACATCCAATGTATCCCTGCAAAGTTTGGTGAAGATCTGAGTATGTAGTTTTTGACCTTATATGGAACCTCCCATCTGAAAATTTGAAAATTCCTAAAAAATCCGTCTAAAATCTTGATGTCTCCACTCTCTTGTTTTGTACTTTTTTTCCACGTGTCTTGACATCCAATGTATCCCTGCAAAGTTTGGTGAAGATCTGAGTATGTAGTTTTTGACCTTATATGGAACCTCCTTTCTGAAAATTTGAAAATTCTTAAAAAATTCGACCAAAATCTTGATGTCTCCAATCCTATGTTTTGTATGTTTTTTCCACGTGTCTTGACATCCAATGTATCCATGCAAAGTTTGGTGAAGATCTGAGTATGTAGTTTTTGACCTTATATGGAACCTCCTTTCTGAAAATTTGAAAATTCTTAAAAAATTCGTCGAAAATCTTGATGTCTCCAATCTCTTGTTTTGTACGTTTTTTCCACGTGTCTTGACATGCAAAGTATCCCTGCAATGTTTGGTGAAGATCTGAGTATGTAGTTTTTGACCTTATATGGAACCTCTTATCTGAAAATTTGAAAATTCTTAAAAATATTTGACCAAAATCTTGATGTCCCCAATCCTATGTTTTGTATGTTTTTTCCACGTGTCTTGACATCCAATGTATTTCTGCAAAGTTTGGTGAAGATCTGAGTATGTCGTTTTTGACCTTATCTGGAACATCCTTTCTGAAAATTTGAAAATTCTTAAAAAATTCGTCCAAAATCTTGATGTCTCCAATCTCTTGTTTTGTACGTTTTTTCCACGTGTCTTGACATCCAATGTATCCCTGCAAAGTTTGGTGAAGATCTGAGTATGTAGTTTTTGACCTTATATGGAACCTCCCATCTGAAAATTTGAAAATTCTTAAAAAATTCGACCAAAATCTTGATGTCTCCAATCCTATGTTTTGTATGTTTTTTCCACGTGTCTTGACATCCAATGTATCAATGCAAAGTTTGGTGAAGATCTGAGTATGTCGTTTTTGACCTTATCTGAAACCTCCCATCTGAAAATTTGAAAATTCTTAAAAAATTCGTCCAAAATCTTGATGTCTCCAATCTCTTGTTTTGTACGTTTTTTCCACGTGTCTTGACATCCAATGTATCCCTGCAAAGTTTGGTGAAGATCTGAGTATGTAGTTTTTGACCTTATATGGAACCTCCTTTCTGAAAATTTGAAAATTCTTAAAAAATTCGTCCAAAATCTTGATGTCTCCAATCTCTTGTTTTGTACGTTTTTTCCACGTTTCTTGACATCCAATGTATCCCTGCAATGTTTGGTGAAGATCTGAGTATGTAGTTTTTGACCTTATAGGGAACCTCCTATCTGAAAATTTGAAAATTCTTAAAAAATTTGACCAAAATCTTGATATCCCCAATCCTATGTTTTGTATGTTTTTTCCACGTGTCTTGACATCCAATGTATCCCTGCAAAGTTTGGTGAAGATCTGAGTATGTAGTTTTTGACCTTATCTGGAACCTCCTATCTGAAAATTTGAAAATTTTTAAAAAATTCGTCCAAAATCTTGATGTCTCCAATCTCTTGTTTTGTACGTTTTTTCCACGTGTCTTGACATCCAATGTATCCCTGCAAAGTTTGGTGAAGATCTGAGTATGTAGTTTTTGACCTTATATGGAACCTCCTTTCTGAAAATTTGAAAATTCTTAAAAAATTCGTCGAAAATCTTGATGTCTCCAATCTCTTGTTTTGTACGTTTTTTCCACGTGTCTTGACATGCAAAGTATCCCTGCAACGTTTGGTGAAGATCTGAGTATGTAGGTTTTGACCTTATCTGGAACCTCCTATCTGAAAATTTGAAAATTCTTCAAAAATTCGTCCAAAATCTTGATGTCTTCAATCTCTTGTTTTGTACGTTTTTTCCACGTGTCTTGACCTCCAATGTATCCCTGCAAAGTTTGGTGAAGATCTGAGTATGTCGTTTTTGACCTTATCTGGAACATCCTTTCTGAAAATTTGAAAATTCTTAAAAAATTCGTCCAAAATCTTGATGTCTCCAATCTCTTGTTTTGTACGTTTTTTCCACGTGTCTTGACATCCAATGTATCCCTGCAAAGTTTGGTGAAGATCTGAGTATGTAGTTTTTGACCTTATATGGAACCTCCTTTCTGAAAATTTGAAAATTCTTAAAAAATTCGTCCAAAATCTTGATGTCTCCAATCTCTTGTTTTGTACGTTTTTTCCACGTGTCTTGACATCCAATGTATCCCTGCAAAATTTGGTGAAGATCTGAGTATGTAGTTTTTGACCTTATATGGAACCTCCCATCTGAAAATTTGAAAATTCCTAAAAAATCCGTCTAAAATCTTGATGTCTCCACTCTCTTGTTTTGTACTTTTTTTCCACGTGTCTTGACATCCAATGTATCCCTGCAAAGTTTGGTGAAGATCTGAGTATGTAGTTTTTGACCTTATATGGAACCTCCTTTCTGAAAATTTGAAAATTCTTAAAAAATTCGACCAAAATCTTGATGTCTCCAATCCTATGTTTTGTATGTTTTTTCCACGTGTCTTGACATCCAATGTATCCATGCAAAGTTTGGTGAAGATCTGAGTATGTAGTTTTTGACCTTATATGGAACCTCCTATCTGATAATTTGAGAATTCTTGAAAAATTCGTCCAAAATCTTGATGTTTCCAATATCTTGTTTTGTACGTTTTTTCCACGTGTCTTGACATCCAATGTATCCCTGCAAAGTTTGGTGAAGATCTGAGTATGTAGTTTTTGACCTTATATGGAACCTCCCATCTGAAAATTTGAAAATTCCTAAAAAATCCGTCTAAAATCTTGATGTCTCCACTCTCTTGTTTTGTACTTTTTTTCCACGTGTCTTGACATCCAATGTATCCCTGCAAAGTTTGGTGAAGATCTGAGTATGTAGTTTTTGACCTTATATGGAACCTCCCATCTGAAAATTTGAAAATTCCTAAAAAATCCGTCTAAAATCTTGATGTCTCCACTCTCTTGTTTTGTACTTTTTTTCCACGTGTCTTGACATCCAATGTATCCCTGCAAAGTTTGGTGAAGATCTGAGTATGTAGTTTTTGACCTTATATGGAACCTCCTTTCTGAAAATTTGAAAATTCTTAAAAAATTCGACCAAAATCTTGATGTCTCCAATCCTATGTTTTGTATGTTTTTTCCACGTGTCTTGACATCCAATGTATCCATGCAAAGTTTGGTGAAGATCTGAGTATGTAGTTTTTGACCTTATATGGAACCTCCTTTCTGAAAATTTGAAAATTCTTAAAAAATTCGTCGAAAATCTTGATGTCTCCAATCTCTTGTTTTGTACGTTTTTTCCACGTGTCTTGACATGCAAAGTATCCCTGCAATGTTTGGTGAAGATCTGAGTATGTAGTTTTTGACCTTATATGGAACCTCTTATCTGAAAATTTGAAAATTCTTAAAAATATTTGACCAAAATCTTGATGTCCCCAATCCTATGTTTTGTATGTTTTTTCCACGTGTCTTGACATCCAATGTATTTCTGCAAAGTTTGGTGAAGATCTGAGTATGTCGTTTTTGACCTTATCTGGAACATCCTTTCTGAAAATTTGAAAATTCTTAAAAAATTCGTCCAAAATCTTGATGTCTCCAATCTCTTGTTTTGTACGTTTTTTCCACGTGTCTTGACATCCAATGTATCCCTGCAAAGTTTGGTGAAGATCTGAGTATGTAGTTTTTGACCTTATATGGAACCTCCCATCTGAAAATTTGAAAATTCTTAAAAAATTCGACCAAAATCTTGATGTCTCCAATCCTATGTTTTGTATGTTTTTTCCACGTGTCTTGACATCCAATGTATCAATGCAAAGTTTGGTGAAGATCTGAGTATGTCGTTTTTGACCTTATCTGAAACCTCCCATCTGAAAATTTGAAAATTCTTAAAAAATTCGTCCAAAATCTTGATGTCTCCAATCTCTTGTTTTGTACGTTTTTTCCACGTGTCTTGACATGCAAAGTATCCCTGCAACGTTTGGTGAAGATCTGAGTATGTAGTTTTTGACCTTATCTGGAACCTCCTATCTGAAAATTTGAAAATTCTTAAAAAATTCGTCCAAAATCTTGATGTCTCCAATCTCTTGTTTTGTACGTTTTTTCCACGTGTCTTGACATCCAATGTATCCCTGCAATGTTTGATGAAGATCTGAGTATGTAGTTTTTGACCTTATATGGAACCTCCTATCTGAAAATTTGAAAATTCTTAAAAAATTTGACCAAAATCTTGATATCCCCAATCCTATGTTTTGTATGTTTTTTCCACGTGTGTTGACATCCAATGTATCCCTGCATAGTTTGGTGAAGATCTGAGTAGGTAGTTTTTGACCTTATCTGGAACCTCCTATCTGAAAATTTGAAAATTTTTAAAAAATTCGTCCAAAATCTTGATGTCTTCAATCTCTTGTTTTGTACGTTTTTTCCACGTGTCTTGACCTCCAATGTATCCCTGCAAAGTTTGGTGAAGATCTGAGTATGTCGTTTTTGACCTTATCTGAAACCTCCCATCTGAAAATTTGAAAATTCCTAAAAAATCCGTCTAAAATCTTGATGTCTCCACTCTCTTGTTTTGTACTTTTTTTCCACGTGTCTTGACATCCAATGTATCCCTGCAAAGTTTGGTGAAGATCTGAGTATGTAGTTTTTGACCTTATATGGAACCTCCTTTCTGAAAATTTGAAAATTCTTAAAAAATTCGACCAAAATCTTGATGTCTCCAATCCTATGTTTTGTATGTTTTTTCCACGTGTCTTGACATCCAATGTATCCATGCAAAGTTTGGTGAAGATCTGAGTATGTAGTTTTTGACCTTATATGGAACCTCCTATCTGATAATTTGAGAATTCTTGAAAAATTCGTCCAAAATCTTGATGTTTCCAATATCTTGTTTTGTACGTTTTTTCCACGTGTCTTGACATCCAATGTATCCCTGCAAAGTTTGGTGAAGATCTGAGTATGTAGTTTTTGACCTTATATGGAACCTCCCATCTGAAAATTTGAAAATTCCTAAAAAATCCGTCTAAAATCTTGATGTCTCCACTCTCTTGTTTTGTACTTTTTTTCCACGTGTCTTGACATCCAATGTATCCCTGCAAAGTTTGGTGAAGATCTGAGTATGTAGTTTTTGACCTTATATGGAACCTCCCATCTGAAAATTTGAAAATTCCTAAAAAATCCGTCTAAAATCTTGATGTCTCCACTCTCTTGTTTTGTACTTTTTTTCCACGTGTCTTGACATCCAATGTATCCCTGCAAAGTTTGGTGAAGATCTGAGTATGTAGTTTTTGACCTTATATGGAACCTCCTTTCTGAAAATTTGAAAATTCTTAAAAAATTCGACCAAAATCTTGATGTCTCCAATCCTATGTTTTGTATGTTTTTTCCACGTGTCTTGACATCCAATGTATCCATGCAAAGTTTGGTGAAGATCTGAGTATGTAGTTTTTGACCTTATATGGAACCTCCTTTCTGAAAATTTGAAAATTCTTAAAAAATTCGTCGAAAATCTTGATGTCTCCAATCTCTTGTTTTGTACGTTTTTTCCACGTGTCTTGACATGCAAAGTATCCCTGCAATGTTTGGTGAAGATCTGAGTATGTAGTTTTTGACCTTATATGGAACCTCTTATCTGAAAATTTGAAAATTCTTAAAAATATTTGACCAAAATCTTGATGTCCCCAATCCTATGTTTTGTATGTTTTTTCCACGTGTCTTGACATCCAATGTATTTCTGCAAAGTTTGGTGAAGATCTGAGTATGTCGTTTTTGACCTTATCTGGAACATCCTTTCTGAAAATTTGAAAATTCTTAAAAAATTCGTCCAAAATCTTGATGTCTCCAATCTCTTGTTTTGTACGTTTTTTCCACGTGTCTTGACATCCAATGTATCCCTGCAAAGTTTGGTGAAGATCTGAGTATGTAGTTTTTGACCTTATATGGAACCTCCCATCTGAAAATTTGAAAATTCTTAAAAAATTCGACCAAAATCTTGATGTCTCCAATCCTATGTTTTGTATGTTTTTTCCACGTGTCTTGACATCCAATGTATCAATGCAAAGTTTGGTGAAGATCTGAGTATGTCGTTTTTGACCTTATCTGAAACCTCCCATCTGAAAATTTGAAAATTCTTAAAAAATTCGTCCAAAATCTTGATGTCTCCAATCTCTTGTTTTGTACGTTTTTTCCACGTGTCTTGACATGCAAAGTATCCCTGCAACGTTTGGTGAAGATCTGAGTATGTAGTTTTTGACCTTATCTGGAACCTCCTATCTGAAAATTTGAAAATTCTTAAAAAATTCGTCCAAAATCTTGATGTCTCCAATCTCTTGTTTTGTACGTTTTTTCCACGTGTCTTGACATCCAATGTATCCCTGCAATGTTTGATGAAGATCTGAGTATGTAGTTTTTGACCTTATATGGAACCTCCTATCTGAAAATTTGAAAATTCTTAAAAAATTTGACCAAAATCTTGATATCCCCAATCCTATGTTTTGTATGTTTTTTCCACGTGTGTTGACATCCAATGTATCCCTGCATAGTTTGGTGAAGATCTGAGTAGGTAGTTTTTGACCTTATCTGGAACCTCCTATCTGAAAATTTGAAAATTTTTAAAAAATTCGTCCAAAATCTTGATGTCTTCAATCTCTTGTTTTGTACGTTTTTTCGACGTGTCTTGACCTCCAATGTATCCCTGCAAAGTTTGGTGAAGATCTGAGTATGTCGTTTTTGACCTTATCTGGAACATCCTTTCTGAAAATTTGAAAATTCTTAAAAAATTCGTCCAAAATCTTGATGTCTCCAATCTCTTGTTTTGTACGTTTTTTCCACGTGTCTTGACATCCATTGTATCCCTGCAAAGTTTGGTGAAGATCTGAGTATGTAGTTTTTGACCTTATATGGAACCTCCTTTCTGAAAATTTGAAAATTCTTAAAAAATTCGTCCAAAATCTTGATGTCCCCAATCTCTTGTTTTGTACGTTTTTTCCACGTGTCTTGACATCCAATGAATCCATGCAAAGTTTGGTGAAGATCTGAGTATGTCGTTTTTGACCTTATCTGGAACCTCCCATCTGAAAATTTGAAAATTCTTAAAAAATTCGTCGAAAATCTTGATGTCTCCAATCTCTTGTTTTGTACGTTTTTTCCACGTGTCTTGACATGCAAAGTATCCCTGCAACGTTTGGTGAAGATCTGAGTATGTAGTTTTTGACCTTATCTGGAACCTCCTATCTGAAAATTTGAAAATTCTTCAAAAATTCGTCCAAAATCTTGATGTCTCCAATCTCTTGTTTTGTACGTTTTTTCCACGTTTCTTGACATCCAATGTATCCCTGCAATGTTTGGTGAAGATCTGAGTATGTAGTTTTTGACCTTATATGGAACCTCCTATCTGAAAATTTGAAAATTCTTAAAAAGTTTGACCAAAATCTTGATATCCCCAATCCTATGTTTTGTATGTTTTTTCCACGTGTCTTGACATCCAATGTATCCCTGCAAAGTTTGGTGAAGTTCTGAGTATGTAGTTTTTGACCTTATCTGGAACCTCCTATCTGAAAATTTGAAAAATTTTAAAAAATTCGTCCAAAATCTTGATGTCTTCAATCTCTTGTTTTGTACGTTTTTTCCACGTGTCTTGACCTCCAATGTATCCCTGCAAAGTTTGGTGAAGATCTGAGTATGTCGTTTTTGACCTTATCTGGAAAATCCTTTCTGAAAATTTGAAAATTCTTAAAAAATTCGTCCAAAATCTTGATGTCTCCAATCTCTTGTTTTGTACGTTTTTTCCACGTGTCTTGACATCCAATGTATCCCTGCAAAGTTTGGTGAAGATCTGAGTATGTAGTTTTTGACCTTATCTGAAACCTCCCATCTGAAAATTTGAAAATTCTTAAAAAATTCGTCGAAAATCTTGATGTCTCCAATCTCTTGTTTTGTACGTTTTTTCCACGTGTCTTGACATGCAAAGTATCCCTGCAACGTTTGGTGAAGATCTGAGTATGTAGTTTTTGACCTTATCTGGAACCTCCTATCTGAAAATTTGAAAATTCTTAAAAAATTCGTCCAAAATCTTGATGTCTCCAATCTCTTGTTTTGTACGTTTTTTCCACGTTTCTTGACATCCAATGTATCCCTGCAATGTTTGGTGAAGATCTGAGTATGTAGTTTTTGACCTTATAGGGAACCTCCTATCTGAAAATTTGAAAATTCTTAAAAAATTTGACCAAAATCTTGATATCCCCAATCCTATGTTTTGTATGTTTTTTCCACGTGTCTTGACATCCAATGTATCCCTGCAAAGTTTGGTGAAGATCTGAGTATGTAGTTTTTGACCTTATCTGGAACCTCCTATCTGAAAATTTGAAAATTTTTAAAAAATTCGTCCAAAATCTTGATGTCTTCAATCTCTTGTTTTGTACGTTTTTTCCACGTGTCTTGACATCCAATGTATCCCTGCAAAGTTTGGTGAAGATCTGAGTATGTAGTTTTTGACCTTATATGGAACCTCCTTTCTGAAAATTTGAAAATTCTTAAAAAATTCGTCGAAAATCTTGATGTCTCCAATCTCTTGTTTTGTACGTTTTTTCCACGTGTCTTGACATGCAAAGTATCCCTGCAACGTTTGGTGAAGATCTGAGTATGTAGGTTTTGACCTTATCTGGAACCTCCTATCTGAAAATTTTAAAATTCTTCAAAAATTCGTCCAAAATCTTGATGTCTTCAATCTCTTGTTTTGTACGTTTTTTCCACGTGTCTTGACCTCCAATGTATCCCTGCAAAGTTTGGTGAAGATCTGAGTATGTCGTTTTTGACCTTATCTGGAACATCCTTTCTGAAAATTTGAAAATTCTTAAAAAATTCGTCCAAAATCTTGATGTCTCCAATCTCTTGTTTTGTACGTTTTTTCCACGTGTCTTGACATCCAATGTATCCCTGCAAAGTTTGGTGAAGATCTGAGTATGTAGTTTTTGACCTTATATGGAACCTCCTTTCTGAAAATTTGAAAATTCTTAAAAAATTCGTCCAAAATCTTGATGTCTCCAATCTCTTGTTTTGTACGTTTTTTCCACGTGTCTTGACATCCAATGTATCCCTGCAAAATTTGGTGAAGATCTGAGTATGTAGTTTTTGACCTTATATGGAACCTCCCATCTGAAAATTTGAAAATTCCTAAAAAATCCGTCTAAAATCTTGATGTCTCCACTCTCTTGTTTTGTACTTTTTTTCCACGTGTCTTGACATCCAATGTATCCCTGCAAAGTTTGGTGAAGATCTGAGTATGTAGTTTTTGACCTTATATGGAACCTCCTTTCTGAAAATGTGAAAATTCTTAAAAAATTCGACCAAAATCTTGATGTCTCCAATCCTATGTTTTGTATGTTTTTTCCACGTGTCTTGACATCCAATGTATCCATGCAAAGTTTGGTGAAGATCTGAGTATGTAGTTTTTGACCTTATATGGAACCTCCTATCTGATAATTTGAGAATTCTTGAAAAATTCGTCCAAAATCTTGATGTCTCCAATATCTTGTTTTGTACGTTTTTTCCACGTGTCTTGACATCCAATGTATCCCTGCAAAGTTTGGTGAAGATCTGAGTATGTAGTTTTTGACCTTATCTGGAACCTCCCATCTGAAAATTTGAAAATTCCTAAAAAATCCGTCCAAAATCTTGATGACCTCAATCTCTTGTTTTGTACGTTTTTTCCACGTGTCTTGACATCCAATGTATCCCTGCAATGTTTGGTGAAGATCTGAGTATGTAGTTTTTGACCTTATATGGAACCTCTTATCTGAAAATTTGAAAATTCTTAAAAATATTTGACCAAAATCTTGATGTCCCCAATCCTATGTTTTGTATGTTTTTTCCACGTGTCTTGACATCCAATGTATTTCTGCAAAGTTTGGTGAAGATCTGAGTATGTCGTTTTTGACCTTATCTGGAACATCCTTTCTGAAAATTTGAAAATTCTTAAAAAATTCGTCCAAAATCTTGATGTCTCCAATCTCTTGTTTTGTACGTTTTTTCCACGTGTCTTGACATCCAATGTATCCCTGCAAAGTTTGGTGAAGATCTGAGTATGTAGTTTTTGACCTTATATGGAACCTCCCATCTGAAAATTTGAAAATTCTTAAAAAATTCGACCAAAATCTTGATGTCTCCAATCCTATGTTTTGTATGTTTTTTCCACGTGTCTTGACATCCAATGTATCAATGCAAAGTTTGGTGAAGATCTGAGTATGTCGTTTTTGACCTTATCTGAAACCTCCCATCTGAAAATTTGAAAATTCTTAAAAAATTCGTCCAAAATCTTGATGTCTCCAATCTCTTGTTTTGTACGTTTTTTCCACGTGTCTTGACATGCAAAGTATCCCTGCAACGTTTGGTGAAGATCTGAGTATGTAGTTTTTGACCTTATCTGGAACCTCCTATCTGAAAATTTGAAAATTCTTAAAAAATTCGTCCAAAATCTTGATGTCTCCAATCTCTTGTTTTGTACGTTTTTTCCACGTGTCTTGACATCCAATGTATCCCTGCAATGTTTGATGAAGATCTGAGTATGTAGTTTTTGACCTTATATGGAACCTCCTATCTGAAAATTTGAAAATTCTTAAAAAATTTGACCAAAATCTTGATATCCCCAATCCTATGTTTTGTATGTTTTTTCCACGTGTGTTGACATCCAATGTATCCCTGCATAGTTTGGTGAAGATCTGAGTATGTAGTTTTTGACCTTATCTGGAACCTCCTATCTGAAAATTTGAAAATTTTTAAAAAATTCGTCCAAAATCTTGATGTCTTCAATCTCTTGTTTTGTACGTTTTTTCCACGTGTCTTGACCTCCAATGTATCCCTGCAAAGTTTGGTGAAGATCTGAGTATGTCGTTTTTGACCTTATCTGGAACATCCTTTCTGAAAATTTGAAAATTCTTAAAAAATTCGTCCAAAATCTTGATGTCTCCAATCTCTTGTTTTGTACGTTTTTTCCACGTGTCTTGACATTTATTGTATCCCTGCAAAGTTTGGTGAAGATCTGAGTATGTAGTTTTTCACCTTATATGGAACCTCCTTTCTGAAAATTTGAAAATTCTTAAAAAATTCGTCCAAAATCTTGATGTCCCCAATCTCTTGTTTTGTACGTTTTTTCCACGTGTCTTGACATCCAATGAATCCATGCAAAGTTTGGTGAAGATCTGAGTATGTCGTTTTTGACCTTATCTGGAACCTCCCATCTGAAAATTTGAAAATTCTTAAAAAATTCGTCGAAAATCTTGATGTCTCCAATCTCTTGTTTTGTACGTTTTTTCCACGTGTCTTGACATGCAAAGTATCCCTGCAACGTTTGGTGAAGATCTGAGTATGTAGTTTTTGACCTTATCTGGAACCTCCTATCTGAAAATTTGAAAATTCTTCAAAAATTCGTCCAAAATCTTGATGTCTCCAATCTCTTGTTTTGTACGTTTTTTCCACGTTTCTTGACATCCAATGTATCCCTGCAATGTTTGGTGAAGATCTGAGTATGTAGTTTTTGACCTTATATGGAACCTCCTATCTGAAAATTTGAAAATTCTTAAAAAGTTTGACCAAAATCTTGATATCCCCAATCCTATGTTTTGTATGTTTTTTCCACGTGTCTTGACATCCAATGTATCCCTGCAAAGTTTGGTGAAGTTCTGAGTATGTAGTTTTTGACCTTATCTGGAACCTCCTATCTGAAAATTTGAAAATTCTTAAAAAATTCGTCCAAAATCTTGATGTCTCCAATCTCTTGTTTTGTACGTTTTTTCCACGTGTCTTGACATCCAATGTATCCCTGCAAAATTTGGTGAAGATCTGAGTATGTAGTTTTTGACCTTATATGGAACCTCCCATCTGAAAATTTGAAAATTCCTAAAAAATCCGTCTAAAATCTTGATGTCTCCACTCTCTTGTTTTGTACTTTTTTTCCACGTGTCTTGACATCCAATGTATCCCTGCAAAGTTTGGTGAAGATCTGAGTATGTAGTTTTTGACCTTATATGGAACCTCCTTTCTGAAAATTTGAAAATTCTTAAAAAATTCGTCGAAAATCTTGATGTCTCCAATCTCTTGTTTTGTACGTTTTTTCCACGTGTCTTGACATGCAAAGTATCCCTGCAACGTTTGGTGAAGATCTGAGTATGTAGGTTTTGACCTTATCTGGAACCTCCTATCTGAAAATTTGAAAATTCTTCAAAAATTCGTCCAAAATCTTGATGTCTTCAATCTCTTGTTTTGTACGTTTTTTCCACGTGTCTTGACCTCCAATGTATCCCTGCAAAGTTTGGTGAAGATCTGAGTATGTCGTTTTTGACCTTATCTGGAACATCCTTTCTGAAAATTTGAAAATTCTTAAAAAATTCGTCCAAAATCTTGATGTCTCCAATCTCTTGTTTTGTACGTTTTTTCCACGTGTCTTGACATCCAATGTATCCCTGCAAAGTTTGGTGAAGATCTGAGTATGTAGTTTTTGACCTTATATGGAACCTCCTTTCTGAAAATTTGAAAATTCTTAAAAAATTCGTCCAAAATCTTGATGTCTCCAATCTCTTGTTTTGTACGTTTTTTCCACGTGTCTTGACATCCAATGTATCCCTGCAAAATTTGGTGAAGATCTGAGTATGTAGTTTTTGACCTTATATGGAACCTCCCATCTGAAAATTTGAAAATTCCTAAAAAATCCGTCTAAAATCTTGATGTCTCCACTCTCTTGTTTTGTACTTTTTTTCCACGTGTCTTGACATCCAATGTATCCCTGCAAAGTTTGGTGAAGATCTGAGTATGTAGTTTTTGACCTTATATGGAACCTCCTTTCTGAAAATTTGAAAATTCTTAAAAAATTCGACCAAAATCTTGATGTCTCCAATCCTATGTTTTGTATGTTTTTTCCACGTGTCTTGACATCCAATGTATCCATGCAAAGTTTGGTGAAGATCTGAGTATGTAGTTTTTGACCTTATATGGAACCTCCTATCTGATAATTTGAGAATTCTTGAAAAATTCGTCCAAAATCTTGATGTCTCCAATATCTTGTTTTGTACGTTTTTTCCACGTGTCTTGACATCCAATGTATCCCTGCAAAGTTTGGTGAAGATCTGAGTATGTAGTTTTTGACCTTATCTGGAACCTCCCATCTGAAAATTTGAAAATTCCTAAAAAATCCGTCCAAAATCTTGATGACCTCAATCTCTTGTTTTGTACGTTTTTTCCACGTGTCTTGACATCCAATGTATCCCTGCAATGTTTGGTGAAGATCTGAGTATGTAGTTTTTGACCTTATATGGAACCTCTTATCTGAAAATTTGAAAATTCTTAAAAATATTTGACCAAAATCTTGATGTCCCCAATCCTATGTTTTGTATGTTTTTTCCACGTGTCTTGACATCCAATGTATTTCTGCAAAGTTTGGTGAAGATCTGAGTATGTCGTTTTTGACCTTATCTGGAACATCCTTTCTGAAAATTTGAAAATTCTTAAAAAATTCGTCCAAAATCTTGATGTCTCCAATCTCTTGTTTTGTACGTTTTTTCCACGTGTCTTGACATCCAATGTATCCCTGCAAAGTTTGGTGAAGATCTGAGTATGTAGTTTTTGACCTTATATGGAACCTCCCATCTGAAAATTTGAAAATTCTTAAAAAATTCGACCAAAATCTTGATGTCTCCAATCCTATGTTTTGTATGTTTTTCCACGTGTCTTGACATCCAATGTATCAATGCAAAGTTTGGTGAAGATCTGAGTATGTCGTTTTTGACCTTATCTGAAACCTCCCATCTGAAAATTTGAAAATTCTTAAAAAATTCGTCCAAAATCTTGATGTCTCCAATCTCTTGTTTTGTACGTTTTTTCCACGTGTCTTGACATGCAAAGTATCCCTGCAACGTTTGGTGAAGATCTGAGTATGTAGTTTTTGACCTTATCTGGAACCTCCTATCTGAAAATTTGAAAATTCTTAAAAAATTCGTCCAAAATCTTGATGTCTCCAATCTCTTGTTTTGTACGTTTTTTCCACGTGTCTTGACATCCAATGTATCCCTGCAATGTTTGATGAAGATCTGAGTATGTAGTTTTTGACCTTATATGGAACCTCCTATCTGAAAATTTGAAAATTCTTAAAAAATTTGACCAAAATCTTGATATCCCCAATCCTATGTTTTGTATGTTTTTTCCACGTGTGTTGACATCCAATGTATCCCTGCATAGTTTGGTGAAGATCTGAGTATGTAGTTTTTGACCTTATCTGGAACCTCCTATCTGAAAATTTGAAAATTTTTAAAAAATTCGTCCAAAATCTTGATGTCTTCAATCTCTTGTTTTGTACGTTTTTTCCACGTGTCTTGACCTCCAATGTATCCCTGCAAAGTTTGGTGAAGATCTGAGTATGTCGTTTTTGACCTTATCTGGAACATCCTTTCTGAAAATTTGAAAATTCTTAAAAAATTCGTCCAAAATCTTGATGTCTCCAATCTCTTGTTTTGTACGTTTTTTCCACGTGTCTTGACATCCATTGTATCCCTGCAAAGTTTGGTGAAGATCTGAGTATGTAGTTTTTGACCTTATATGGAACCTCCTTTCTGAAAATTTGAAAATTCTTAAAAAATTCGTCCAAAATCTTGATGTCCCCAATCTCTTGTTTTGTACGTTTTTTCCACGTGTCTTGACATCCAATGAATCCATGCAAAGTTTGGTGAAGATCTGAGTATGTCGTTTTTGACCTTATCTGGAACCTCCCATCTGAAAATTTGAAAATTCTTAAAAAATTCGTCGAAAATCTTGATGTCTCCAATCTCTTGTTTTGTACGTTTTTTCCACGTGTCTTGACATGCAAAGTATCCCTGCAACGTTTGGTGAAGATCTGAGTATGTAGTTTTTGACCTTATCTGGAACCTCCTATCTGAAAATTTGAAAATTCTTCAAAAATTCGTCCAAAATCTTGATGTCTCCAATCTCTTGTTTTGTACGTTTTTTCCACGTTTCTTGACATCCAATGTATCCCTGCAATGTTTGGTGAAGATCTGAGTATGTAGTTTTTGACCTTATATGGAACCTCCTATCTGAAAATTTGAAAATTCTTAAAAAGTTTGACCAAAATCTTGATATCCCCAATCCTATGTTTTGTATGTTTTTTCCACGTGTCTTGACATCCAATGTATCCCTGCAAAGTTTGGTGAAGTTCTGAGTATGTAGTTTTTGACCTTATCTGGAACCTCCTATCTGAAAATTTGAAAAATTTTAAAAAATTCGTCCAAAATCTTGATGTCTTCAATCTCTTGTTTTGTACGTTTTTTCCACGTGTCTTGACCTCCAATGTATCCCTGCAAAGTTTGGTGAAGATCTGAGTATGTCGTTTTTGACCTTATCTGGAAAATCCTTTCTGAAAATTTGAAAATTCTTAAAAAATTCGTCCAAAATCTTGATGTCTCCAATCTCTTGTTTTGTACGTTTTTTCCACGTGTCTTGACATCCAATGTATCCCTGCAAAGTTTGGTGAAGATCTGAGTATGTAGTTTTTGACCTTATCTGAAACCTCCCATCTGAAAATTTGAAAATTCTTAAAAAATTCGTCGAAAATCTTGATGTCTCCAATCTCTTGTTTTGTACGTTTTTTCCACGTGTCTTGACATGCAAAGTATCCCTGCAACGTTTGGTGAAGATCTGAGTATGTAGTTTTTGACCTTATCTGGAACCTCCTATCTGAAAATTTGAAAATTCTTAAAAAATTCGTCCAAAATCTTGATGTCTCCAATCTCTTGTTTTGTACGTTTTTTCCACGTTTCTTGACATCCAATGTATCCCTGCAATGTTTGGTGAAGATCTGAGTATGTAGTTTTTGACCTTATAGGGAACCTCCTATCTGAAAATTTGAAAATTCTTAAAAAATTTGACCAAAATCTTGATATCCCCAATCCTATGTTTTGTATGTTTTTTCCACGTGTCTTGACATCCAATGTATCCCTGCAAAGTTTGGTGAAGATCTGAGTATGTAGTTTTTGACCTTATCTGGAACCTCCTATCTGAAAATTTGAAAATTTTTAAAAAATTCGTCCAAAATCTTGATGTCTTCAATCTCTTGTTTTGTACGTTTTTTCCACGTGTCTTGACATCCAATGTATCCCTGCAAAGTTTGGTGAAGATCTGAGTATGTAGTTTTTGACCTTATATGGAACCTCCTTTCTGAAAATTTGAAAATTCTTAAAAAATTCGTCGAAAATCTTGATGTCTCCAATCTCTTGTTTTGTACGTTTTTTCCACGTGTCTTGACATGCAAAGTATCCCTGCAACGTTTGGTGAAGATCTGAGTATGTAGGTTTTGACCTTATCTGGAACCTCCTATCTGAAAATTTGAAAATTCTTCAAAAATTCGTCCAAAATCTTGATGTCTTCAATCTCTTGTTTTGTACGTTTTTTCCACGTGTCTTGACCTCCAATGTATCCCTGCAAAGTTTGGTGAAGATCTGAGTATGTCGTTTTTGACCTTATCTGGAACATCCTTTCTGAAAATTTGAAAATTCTTAAAAAATTCGTCCAAAATCTTGATGTCTCCAATCTCTTGTTTTGTACGTTTTTTCCACGTGTCTTGACATCCAATGTATCCCTGCAAAGTTTGGTGAAGATCTGAGTATGTAGTTTTTGACCTTATATGGAACCTCCTTTCTGAAAATTTGAAAATTCTTAAAAAATTCGTCCAAAATCTTGATGTCTCCAATCTCTTGTTTTGTACGTTTTTTCCACGTGTCTTGACATCCAATGTATCCCTGCAAAGTTTGGTGAAGATCTGAGTATGTAGTTTTTGACCTTATATGGAACCTCCCATCTGAAAATTTGAAAATTCCTAAAAAATCCGTCTAAAATCTTGATTTATCCACTCTCTTTTTTGTACTTTTTTTCCACGTGTCTTGACATCCAATGTATCCCTGCAAAGTTTGGTGAAGATCTGAGTATGTAGTTTTTGACTTTATATGGAACCTCCTTTCTGAAAATTTGAAAATTCTTAAAAAATTCGACCAAAATCTTGATGTCTCCAATACTATGTTTTGTATGTTTTTTCCACGTGTCTTGACATAAAATGTATCCATGCAAAGTTTGGTGAAGATCTGAGTATGTAGTTTTTGACCTTATATGGAACCTCCTATCTGAAAATTTGAGAATTCTTGAAAAATTCGTCCAAAATCTTGATGACCTCAATCTCTTGTTTTGTACGTTTTTTCCACGTGTCTTGACATCCAATGTATCCCTGCAATGTTTGGTGAAGATCTGATTATGTAGTTTTTGACCTCATATGGAACCTCTTATCTGAAAATTTGAAAATTCTTAAAAATATTTGACCAAAATCTTGATGTCCCCAATCCTATGTTTTGTATGTTTTTTCCACGTGTCTTGACATCCAATATATCCCTGCAAAGTTTGGTGAAGATCTGAGTATGTAGTTTTAGACCTTATCTGGAACCTCATTTCTGAAAATTTGAAAATTCCTCAAAAATTCGTCCAAAATCTTGATGTCTCCAATCTCTTGTTTTGTACGTTTTTTCCACGTGTCTTGACATCCAATGTATTCCTGCAAGGTTTGGTGAAGATCTGAGTATGTAGTTTTTGACCTTATATGGAGCCTCCTTTCTGAAAATTTGAAAATTCTTAAAAAATTCATCCAAAATCTTGATGTCTCCAATCTCTTGTTTTGTACGTTTTTTCCACGTTTCTTGACATCCAATGTATCCCTGCAAAGTTTGGTGAAGATCTGAGTATGTAGTTTTTGACCTTATATGGAACCTCCTTTCTGAAAATTTGAAAATTCTTAAAAAATTCGTCCAAAATCTTGATGTCCCCAATCCTATGTTTTGTATGTTTTTTCTACGTGTCTTGACACCTAATGTATCCATGCAAAGTTTGGTGAAGATCTGAGTATGTCGTTTGTGACCTTATCTGAAACCTCCCATCTGAAAATTTGAAAATTCTTAAAAAATTCGTCGAAAATCTTGATGTCTCCAATCTCTTGTTTTGTACGTTTTTTCCACGTGTCTTGACATGCAAAGTATCCCTGCAACGTTTGTTGAAGATCTGAGTATGTAGTTTTTGACCTTATCTGGAACCTCCTATCTGAAAATTTGAAAATTCTTAAAAAATTCGTCCAAAATCTTGATGTCTCCAATCTCTTGTTTTGTACGTTTTTTTCCACGTTTCTTGACATCCAATGTATCCCTGCAATATTTGGTGAAGATCTGAGTATGTAGTTTTTGACCTTATATGGAACCTCCTATCTGAAAATTTGAAAATTCTTAAAAAATTTTACCAAAATCTTGATATCCCCAATCCTATGTTTTGTATGTTTTTTCCACGTGTCTTGACATCCAATGTATCCCTGCAAAGTTTGGTGAAGATCTGAGTATGTAGTTTTTGACCTTATCTGGAACCTCCTATCTGAAAATTTGAAAATTTTTAAAAAATTCGTCCAAAATCTTGATGTCTTCAATCTCTTGTTTTGTACGTTTTTTCCACGTGTCTTGACCTCCAATGTATCCCTGCAAAGTTTGGTGAAGATCTGAGTATGTCGTTTTTGACCTTATCTGGAACATCCTTTCTGAAAATTTGAAAATTCTTAAAAAATTCGTCCAAAATCTTGATGTCTCCAATCTCTTGTTTTGTACGTTTTTTCCACGTGTCTTGACATCCAATGTATCCCTGCAAAGTTTGGTGAAGATCTGAGTATGTAGTTTTTGACCTTATATGGAACCTCCTTTCTGAAAATTTGAAAATTCTTAAAAAATTCGTCCAAAATCTTGATGTCCCCAATCTCTTGTTTTGTACGTTTTTTCCACGTGTCTTGACATCCAATGTATCCATGCAAAGTTTGGTGAAGATCTGAGTATGTTGTTTTTGACCTTATCTGGAACCTCCCATCTGAAAATTTGAAAATTCTTAAAAAATTCGTCGAAAATCTTGATGTCTCCAATCTCTTGTTTTGTACGTTTTTTCCACGTGTCTTGACATGCAAAGTATCCCTGCAACGTTTGGTGAAGATCTGAGTATGTAGTTTTTGACCTTATCTGGAACATCCTATCTGAAAAAATGAAAATTCTTCAAAAATTCGTCCAAAATCTTGATGTCTCCAATCTCTTGTTTTGTACGTTTTTTCCACGTTTCTTGACATCCAATGTATCCCTGCAATGTTTGGTGAAGATCTGAGTATGTAGTTTTTGACCTTATATGGAGCCTCCTTTCTGAAAATTTGAAAATTCTTAAAAAATTCATCCAAAATCTTGATGTCTCCAATCTCTTGTTTTGTGCGTTTTTTCCACGTTTCTTGACATCCAATGTATCCCTGCAAAGTTTGGTGAAGATCTGAGTATGTAGTTTTTGACCTTATATGGAACCTCCTTTCTGAAATTTTGAAAATTCTTAAAAAATTCGTCCAAAATCTTGATGTCCCCAATCCTATGTTTTGTATGTTTTTTCCACGTGTCTTGACACCCAATGTATCCATGCAAAGTTTGGTGAAGATCTGAGTATGTCGTTTTTGACCTTATCTGAAACCTCCCATCTGAAAATTTGAAAATTCTTAAAAAATTCGTCGAAAATCTTGATGTCTCCAATCTCTTGTTTTGTACGTTTTTTCCACGTGTCTTGACATGCAAAGTATCCCTGCAACGTTTGGTGAAGATCTGAGTATGTAGTTTTTGACCTTATCTGGAACCTCCTATCTGAAAATTTGAAAATTCTTAAAAAATTCGTCCAAAATCTTGATGTCTCCAATCTCTTGTTTTGTACGTTTTTTCCACGTTTCTTGACATCCAATGTATCCCTGCAATGTTTGGTGAAGATCTGAGTATGTAGTTTTTGACCTTATATGGAACCTCCTATCTGAAAATTTGAAAATTCTTAAAAAATTTGACCAAAATCTTGATTTCCCCAATCCTATGTTTTGTATGTTTTTTCCACGTGTCTTGACACCTAATGTATCCATGCAAAGTTTGGTGAAGATCTGAGTATGTCGTTTGTGACCTTATCTGAAACCTCCCATCTGAAAATTTGAAAATTCTTAAAAAATTCGTCGAAAAACTTGATGTCTCCAATCTCTTGTTTTGTACGTTTTTTCCACGTGTCTTGACATGCAAAGTATCCCTGCAACGTTTGTTGAAGATCTGAGTATGTAGTTTTTGACCTTATCTGGAACCTCCTATCTGAAAATTTGAAAATTCTTAAAAAATTCGTCCAAAATCTTGATGTCTCCAATCTCTTGTTTTGTACGTTTTTTTCCACGTTTCTTGACATCCAATGTATCCCTGCAATATTTGGTGAAGATCTGAGTATGTAGTTTTTGACCTTATATGGAACCTCCTATCTGAAAATTTGAAAATTCTTAAAAAATTTGACCAAAATCTTGATATCCCCAATCCTATGTTTTGTATGTTTTTTCCACGTGTCTTGACATCCAATGTATCCCTGCAAAGTTTGGTGAAGATCTGAGTATGTAGTTTTTGACCTTATCTGGAACCTCCTATCTGAAAATTTGAAAATTTTTAAAAAATTCGTCCAAAATCTTGATGTCTTCAATCTCTTGTTTTGTACGTTTTTTCCACGTGTCTTGACCTCCAATGTATCCCTGCAAAGTTTGGTGAAGATCTGAGTATGTCGTTTTTGACCTTATCTGGAACATCCTTTCTGAAAATTTGAAAATTCTTAAAAAATTCGTCCAAAATCTTGATGTCTCCAATCTCTTGTTTTGTACGTTTTTTCCACGTGTCTTGACATCCAATGTATCCCTGCAAAGTTTGGTGAAGATCTGAGTATGTAGTTTTTGACCTTATATGGAACCTCCTTTCTGAAAATTTGAAAATTCTTAAAAAATTCGTCCAAAATCTTGATGTCCCCAATCTCTTGTTTTGTACGTTTTTTCCACGTGTCTTGACATCCAATGTATCCATGCAAAGTTTGGTGAAGATCTGAGTATGTTGTTTTTGACCTTATCTGGAACCTCCCATCTGAAAATTTGAAAATTCTTAAAAAATTCGTCGAAAATCTTGATGTCTCCAATCTCTTGTTTTGTACCTTTTTTCCACGTGTCTTGACATGCAAAGTATCCCTGCAACGTTTGGTGAAGATCTGAGTATGTAGTTTTTGACCTTATCTGGAACATCCTATCTGAAAAAATGAAAATTCTTCAAAAATTCGTCCAAAATCTTGATGTCTCCAATCTCTTGTTTTGTACGTTTTTTCCACGTTTCTTGACATCCAATGTATCCCTGCAATGTTTGGTGAAGATCTGAGTATGTAGTTTTTGACCTTATATGGAGCCTCCTTTCTGAAAATTTGAAAATTCTTAAAAAATTCATCCAAAATCTTGATGTCTCCAATCTCTTGTTTTGTGCGTTTTTTCCACGTTTCTTGACATCCAATGTATCCCTGCAAAGTTTGGTGAAGATCTGAGTATGTAGTTTTTGACCTTATATGGAACCTCCTTTCTGAAATTTTGAAAATTCTTAAAAAATTCGTCCAAAATCTTGATGTCCCCAATCCTATGTTTTGTATGTTTTTTCCACGTGTCTTGACACCCAATGTATCCATGCAAAGTTTGGTGAAGATCTGAGTATGTCGTTTTTGACCTTATCTGAAACCTCCCATCTGAAAATTTGAAAATTCTTAAAAAATTCGTCGAAAATCTTGATGTCTCCAATCTCTTGTTTTGTACGTTTTTTCCACGTGTCTTGACATGCAAAGTATCCCTGCAACGTTTGGTGAAGATCTGAGTATGTAGTTTTTGACCTTATCTGGAACCTCCTATCTGAAAATTTGAAAATTCTTAAAAAATTCGTCCAAAATCTTGATGTCTCCAATCTCTTGTTTTGTACGTTTTTTCCACGTTTCTTGACATCCAATGTATCCCTGCAATGTTTGGTGAAGATCTGAGTATGTAGTTTTTGACCTTATATGGAACCTCCTATCTGAAAATTTGAAAATTCTTAAAAAATTTGACCAAAATCTTGATTTCCCCAATCCTATGTTTTGTATGTTTTTTCCACGTGTCTTGACATCCAATGTATCCCTGCAAAGTTTGGTGAAGATCTGAGTATGTAGTTTTTGACCTTATCTGGAACCTCCTATCTGAAAATTTGAAAAAATTTAAAAAATTCGTCCAAAATCTTGATGTCTTCAATCTCTTGTTTTGTACGTTTTTTCCACGTGTCTTGACCTCCAATGTATCCCTGCAAAGTTTGGTGAAGATCTGAGTATGTCGTTTTTGACCTTATCTGGAACATCCTTTCTGAAAATTTGAAAATTCTTAAAACATTCGTCCAAAATCTTGATGTCTCCAATCTCTTGTTTTGTACGTTTTTTCCACGTGTCTTGACATCCAATGTATCCCTGCAAAGTTTGGTGAAGATCTGAGTATGTAGTTTTTGACCTTATATGGAACCTCCTTTCTGAAAATTTGAAAATTCTTAAAAAATTCGTCCAAAATCTTGATGTCCCCAATCTCTTGTTTTGTACGTTTTTTCCACGTGTCTTGACATCCAATGTATCCATGCAAAGTTTGGTGAAGATCTGAGTATGTCGTTTTTGACCTTATCTGGAACCTCCCATCTGAAAATTTGAAAATTCTTAAAAAATTCGTCGAAAATCTTGATGTCTCCAATCTCTTGTTTTGTACGTTTTTTCCACGTGTCTTGACATGCAAAGTATCCCTGCAACGTTTGGTGAAGATCTGAGTATGTAGTTTTTGACCTTATCTGGAACCTCCTATCTGAAAAAATGAAAATTCTTCAAAAATTCGTCCAAAATCTTGATGTCTCCAATCTCTTGTTTTGTACGTTTTTTCCACGTTTCTTGACATCCAATGTATCCCTGCAATGTTTGGTGAAGATCTGAGTATGTAGTTTTTGACCTTATATGGAACCTCCTACTGAAAATTTGAAAATTCTTAAAAAATTTGACCAAAACCTTGATATCCCCAATCCTATGTTTTGTATGTTTTTTCCACGTGTCTTGACATCCAATATATCCCTGCAAAGTTTGGTGAAGTTCTGAGTATGTAGTTTTTGAACTTATCTGGAACCTCCTATCTGAAAATGAAAAATTTTAAAAAATTCGTCCAAAATCTTGATGTCTTCAATCTCTTGTTTTGTACGTTTTTTCCACGTGTCTTGACCTCCAATGTATCCCTGCAAAGTTTGGTGAAGATCTGAGTATGTCGTTTTTGACCTTATCTGGAACATCCTTTCTGAAAATTTGAAAATTCCTAAAAAATTCGTCCAAAATCTTGATGTCTCCAATCTCTTGTTTTGTACGTTTTTTCCACGTGTCTTGACATCCAATGTATCCCTGCAAAGTTTGGTGAAGATCTGAGTATGTTTTTTTTGACCTTATATGGAACCTCCTTTCTGAAAATTTGAAAATTCTTAAAAAATTCGTCCAAAAGCTTGATGTCTCCAATCTCTTGTTTTGTACGTTTTTTCCACGTGTCTTGACATCCAATGTATCCCTGCAAAGTTTGGTGAAGATCTGAGTATGTAGTTTTTGACCTTATATGGAACCTCCCATCTGAAAATTTGAAAATTCCTAAAAAATCCGTCTAAAATCTTGATGTCTCCACTCTCTTGTTTTGTACTTTTTTTCCACGTGTCTTGACATCCAATGTATCCCTGCAAAGTTTGGTGAAGATCTGAGTATGTAGTTTTTGACCTTATATGGAACCTCCTTTCTGAAAATTTGAAAATTCTTAAAAAATTCGACCAAAATCTTGATGTCTCCAATCCTATGTTTTGTATGTTTTTTCCACGTGTCTTGACATCCAATGTATCCATGCAAAGTTTGGTGAAGATCTGAGTATGTAGTTTTTGACATTATCTGGAACCTCCCATCTGAAAAATTGAAAATTCCTAAAAAATCCGTCCAAAATCTTGATGAACTCAATCTCTTGCTTTGTACGTTTTTTCCACGTGTCTTGACATCCAATGTATCCCTGCAATGTTTGGTGAAGATCTGAGTATGTAGTTTTTGACCTTATATGGAACCTCTTATCTGAAAATTTGAAAATTCTTGAAAAATTCGTCCAAAAACTTGATGTCTCCAATCTCTTGTTTTGTACGTTTTTTCCACGTGTCTTGACATCCAATGTATCCCTGCAAAGTTTGGTGAAGATCTGAGTATGTAGTTTTTGACCTTATCTGGAACCTCCCATCTGAAAATTTGAAAATTCCTAAAAAATCCGTCCAAAATCTTGATGACCTCAATCTCTTGTTTGGTACGTTTTTTCCACGTGTCTTGACATCCAATGTATCCCTGCAATGTTTGGTGAAGATCTGAGTATGTAGTTTTTGACCTTATATGGAACCTTTTATCTGAAAATTTGAAAATTCTTAAAAATATTTGACCAAAATCTTGATGTCCCCAATCCTATGTTTTGTATGTTTTTTCCACGTGTCTTGACATCCAATGTATTTCTGCAAAGTTTGGTGAAGATCTGAGTATGTCGTTTTTGACCTTATCTGGAACATCCTTTCTGAAAATTTGAAAATTCTTAAAAAATTCGTCCAAAATCTTGATGTCTCCAATCTCTTGTTTTGTACGTTTTTTCCACGTGTCTTGACATCCAATGTATCCCTGCAAAGTTTGGTGAAGATCTGAGTATGTAGTTTTTGACCTTATATGGAACCTCCCATCTGAAAATTTGAAAATTCTTAAAAAATTCGACCAAAATCTTGATGTCTCCAATCCTATGTTTTGTATGTTTTTTCCACGTGTCTTGACATCCAATGTATCCCTGCAAAGTTTGGTGAAGATCTGAGTATGTAGTTTTAGACCTTATCTGGAACCTCATTTCTGAAAATTTGAAAATTCCTCAAAAATTCGTCCAAAATCTTGATGTCTCCAATCTCTTGTTTTGTACGTTTTTTCCACGTGTCTTGACATCCAATGTATCCCTGCAAAGTTTGGTGAAGATCTGAGTATGTAGTTTTTGACCTTATATGGAGCCTCCTTTCTGAAAATTTGAAAATTCTTAAAAAATTCATCCAAAATCTTGATGTCTCCAATCTCTTGTTTTGTACGTTTTTTCCACGTTTCTTGACATCCAATGTATCCCTGCAAAGTTTGGTGAAGATCTGAGTATGTAGTTTTTGACCTTATATGGAACCTCCTTTCTGAAAATTTGAAAATTCTTAAAAAATTCGTCCAAAATCTTGATGTCCCCAATCCTATGTTTTGTATGTTTTTTCCACGTGTCTTGACATCCAATGTATCCATGCAAAGTTTGGTGAAGATCTGAGTATGTCGTTTTTGACCTTATCTGAAACCTCCCATCTGAAAATTTGAAAATTCTTAAAAAATTCGTCGAAAATCTTGATGTCTCCAATCTCTTGTTTTGTACGTTTTTTCCACGTGTCTTGACATGCAAAGTATCCCTGCAACGTTTGGTGAAGATCTGAGTATGTAGTTTTTGACCTTATCTGGAACCTCCTATCTGAAAATTTGAAAATTCTTAAAAAATTCGTCCAAAATCTTGATGTCTCCAATCTCTTGTTTTGTACGTTTTTTCCACGTTTCTTGACATCCAATGTATCCCTGCAATGTTTGGTGAAGATCTGAGTATGTAGTTTTTGACCTTATATGGAACCTCCTATTTGAAAATTTGAAAATTCTTAAAAAATTTGACCAAAATCTTGATATCCCCAATCCTATGTTTTGTATGTTTTTTTAACGTGTCTTGACATCCAATGTATCCCTGCAAAGTTTGGTGAAGATCTGAGTATGTAGTTTTTGACCTTATCTGGAACCTCCTATCTGAAAATTTGAAAATTTTTAAAAAATTCGTCCAAAATCTTGATGTCTTCAATCTCTTGTTTTGTACGTTTTTTCCACGTGCCTTGACCTCCAATGTATCCCTGCAAAGTTTGGTGAAGATCTGAGTATGTCGTTTTTGACCTTATCTGGAACATCCTTTCTGAAAATTTGAAAATTCTTAAAAAATTCGTCCAAAATCTTGATGTCTCCAATCTCTTGTTTTGTACGTTTTTTCCACGTGTCTTGACATCCAATGTATCCCTGCAAAGTTTGGTGAAGATCTGAGTATGTAGTTTTTGACCTTATATGGAACCTCCTTTCTGAAAATTTGAAAATTCTTAAAAAATTCGTCCAAAATCTTGTTGTCCCCAATCTCTTGTTTTGTACGTTTTTTCCACGTGTCTTGACATCCAATGTATCCATGCAAAGTTTGGTGAAGATCTGAGTATGTCGTTTTTGACCTTATCTGGAACCTCCCATCTGAAAATTTGAAAATTCTTAAAAAATTCGTCGAAAATCTTGATGTCTCCAATCTCTTGTTTTGTACGTTTTTTCCACGTGTCTTGACATGCAAAGTATCCCTGCAACGTTTAGTGAAGATCTGAGTATGTAGTTTTTGACCTTATCTGGAACCTCCTATCCGAAAATTTAAAAATTCTTCAAAAATTCGTCCAAAATCTTGATGTCTCCAATCTCTTGTTTTGTACGTTTTTTCCACGTTTCTTGACATCCAATGTATCCCTGCAATGTTTGGTGAAGATCTGAGTATGTAGTTTTTGACCTTATATGGAACCTCCTATCTGAAAATTTGAAAATTCTTAAAAAATTTGACCAAAATCTTGATATCCCCAATCCTATGTTTTGTATGTTTTTTCCACGTGTCTTGACATCCAATGTATCCCTGCAAAGTTTGGTGAAGTTCTGAGTATGTAGTTTTTGACCTTATCTGGAACCTCCTATCTGAAAATTTGAAAAATTTTAAAAAATTCGTCCAAAATCTTGATGTCTTCAATCTCTTGTTTTGTACGTTTTTTCCACGTGTCTTGACCTCCAATGTATCCCTGCAAAGTTTGGTGAAGATCTGAGTATGTCGTTTTTGACCTTATCTGGAACATCCTTTCTGAAAATTTGAAAATTCTTAAAAAATTCGTCCAAAATCTTGATGTCTCCAATCTCTTGTTTTGTACGTTTTTTCCACGTGTCTTGACATCCAATGTATCCCTGCAAAGTTTGGTGAAGATCCGAGTATGTAGTTTTTGACCTTATATGGAACCTCCTTTCTGAAAATTTGAAAATTCTTAAAAAATTCGTCCAAAATCTTGATGTCTCCAATCTCTTGTTTTGTACGTTTTTTCCACGTGTCTTGACATCCAATGTATCCCTGCAAAGTTTGGTGAAGATCTGAGTATGTAGTTTTTGACCTTATATGGAACCTCCCATCAGAAAATTTGAAAATTCCTAAAAAATCCGTCTAAAATCTTGATGTCTCCACTCTCTTGTTTTGTACTTTTTTTCCACGTGTCTTGACATCCAATGTATCCCTGCAAAGTTTGGTGAAGATCTGAGTAAGTAGTTTTTGACCTTATATGGAACCTCCTATCTGAAAATTTGAGAATTCTTGAAAAATTCGTCCAAAATCTTGATGTCTCCAATCTCTTGTTTTGTACGTTTTTTCCACGTGTCTTGACATCCAATGTATCCCTGCAAAGTTTGGTGAAGATCTGAGTATGTAGTTTTTGACCTTATCTGGAACCTCCCATCTGAAAATTTGAAAATTCCTAAAAAATCCGTCCAAAATCTTGATGACCTCAATCTCTTGTTTTGTACGTTTTTTTCCACGTGTCTTGACATCCAATGTATCCCTGCAATGTTTGGTGAAGATCTGAGTATGTAGTTTTTGACCTTATATGGAACCTCTTATCTGAAAATTTGAAAATTCTTAAAAATATTTGACCAAAATCTTGATGTCCCCAATCCTATGTTTTGTATGTTTTTTCCACGTGTCTTGACATCCAATGTATTTCTGCAAAGTTTGGTGAAGATCTGAGTATGTCGTTTTTGACCTTATCTGGAACATCCTTTCTGAAAATTTGAAAATTCTTAAAAAATTCGTCCAAAATCTTGATGTCTCCAATCTCTTGTTTTGTACGTTTTTTCCACGTGTCTTGACATTAAATGTATCCCTGCAAAGTTTGGTGAAGATCTGAGTATGTAGTTTTTGACCTTATATGGAACCTCCCATCTGAAAATTTAAAAATTCTTAAAAAATTCGACCAAAATCTTGATGTCTCCAATCCTATGTTTTGTATGTTTTTTCCACGTGTCTTGACATCCAATGTATCCATGCAAAGTTTGGTGAAGATCTGAGTATGTAGTTTTTGACCTTATATGGAACCTCCTATCTGAAAATTTGAGAATTCTTGAAAAATTCGTCCAAAATCTTGATGTCTCCAATCTCTTGTTTTGTACGTTTTTTCCACGTGTCTTGACATCCAATGTATCCCTGCAAAGTTTGGTGAAGATCTGAGTATGTAGTTTTTGACCTTATATGGAACCTCCCATCTGAAAATTTGAAAATTCCTAAAAAATCCGTCCAAAATCTTGATGACCTCAATCTCTTGTTTTGTACGTTTTTTCCACGTGTCTTGACATCCAATGTATCCCTGCAATGTTTGGTGAAGATCTGAGTATGTAGTTTTTGACCTTATATGGAACCTCTTATCTGAAAATTTGAAAATTCTTAAAAATATTTGACCAAAATCTTGATGTCCCCAATCCTATGTTTTGTATGCTTTTCCACGTGTCTTGACATCCAATGTATTTCTGCAAAGTTTGGTGAAGATCTGAGTATGTCGTTTTTGACCTTATCTGGAACATCCTTTCTGAAAATTTGAAAATTCTTAAAAAATTCGTCCAAAATCTTGATGTCTCCAATCTCTTGTTTTGTACGTTTTTTCCACGTGTCTTGACCTCCAATGTATCCCTGCAATGTTTGGTGAAGATCTGAGTATGTAGTTTTTGACCTTATATGGAACCTCCTATCTGAAAATTTGAAAATTCTTAAAAAATTTGACCAAAATCTTGATGTCCCCAATCCTATGTTTTGTATGTTTTTTCCACGTGTTTTGACATCCAATGTATCCCTGCAAAGTTTGGTGAAGATCTGAGTATGTCGTTCTTGACCTTATCTGGAACATCCTTTCTGAAAATTTGAAAATTCTTAAAAAATTCGTCCAAAATCTTGATGTCTCCAATCTCTTGTTTTGTACGTTTTTTCCACGTGTCATGACATCCAATGTATCCCTGCAAAGTTTGGTGAAGATCTGAGTATGTAGTTTTTGACCTTATATGGAACCTCCTTTCTGAAAATTTGAAAATTCTTAAAAAATTCGTCCAAAATCTTGATGTCTCCAATCTCTTGTTTTGTACGTTTTTTCCACGTGTCTTGACATCCAATGTATCCCTGCAATGTTTGGTGAAGATCTGAGTATGTAGTTTTTGACCTTATCTGGAACCTCCCATCTGAAAATTTGAAAATTTTTAAAAAATTCGTCCAAAATCTTGATGTCTCCAATCTCTTGTTTTGTACGTTTTTTCCACGTGTCTTGACATGCAAAGTATCCCTGCAACGTTTGGTGAAGATCTGAGTATGTAGTTTTTGACCTTATCTGGAACCTCCTATCTGAAAATTTGAAAATTCTTAAAAAATCCGTCTAAAATCTTGATGTCTCCACTCTCTTGTTTTGTACTTTTTTTCCACGTGTCTTGACATCCAATGTATCCCTGCAAAGTTTGGTGAAGATCTGAGTATGTAGTTTTTGACCTTATATGGAACCTCCTTTCTGAAAATTTGAAAATTCTTAAAAAATTCGACCAAAATCTTGATGTCTCCAATCCTATGTTTTGTATGTTTTTTCCACGTGTCTTGACATCCAATGTATCCATGCAAAGTTTGGTGAAGATCTGAGTATGTAGTTTTTGACCTTATCTGGAACCTCCCATCTGAAAAATTGAAAATTCCTAAAAAATCCGTCCAAAATCTTGATGACCTCAATCTCTTGTTTTGTACGTTTTTTCCACGTGTCTTGACATCCAATGTATCCCTGCAATGTTTGGTGAAGATCTGAGTATGTAGTTTTTGACCTTATATGGAACCTCTTATCTGAAAATTTGAAAATTCTTGAAAAATTCGTCCAAAATCTTGATGTCTCCAATCTCTTGTTTTGTACGTTTTTTCCACGTGTCTTGACATCCAATGTATCCCTGCAAAGTTTGGTGAAGATCTGAGTATGTAGTTTTTGACCTTATCTGGAACCTCCCATCTGAAAATTTGAAAATTCCTAAAAAATCCGTCCAAAATCTTGATGACCTCAATCTCTTGTTTGGTACGTTTTTTCCACGTGTCTTGACATCCAATGTATCCCTGCAAAGTTTGGTGAAGATCTGAGTATGTAGTTTTTGACCTCATCTGGAACCTCCTTTCTGAAAATTTGAAAATTCTTCAAAAATTCGTCCAAAATCTTGATGTCTCCACTCTCTTGTTTTGTACGTTTTTTCCACGTGTCTTGACATCCAATGTATCCCTGCAAAGTTTGGTGAAGATCTGAGTATGTCGTTTTTGACCTTATCTGGAACATCCTTTCTGAAAATTTGAAAATTCTTAAAAAAATCGTCTAAAATCTTGATGTCTCCAATCTCTTGTTTTGTACTTTTTTTCCACGTGTATTGACATCCAATGTATCCCTGCAAAGTTTGGTGAAGATCTGAGTATGTAGTTTTTGACCTTATATGGAACCTCCTTTCTGAAAATTTGAAAATTCTTAAAAAATTCGACCAAAATCTTGATGTCTCCAATCCTATGTTTTGTATGTTTTTTCCACGTGTCTTGACATCCAATGTATCCATGCAAAGTTTGGTGAAGATCTGAGTATGTAGTTTTTGACCTTATATGGAACCACCTATCTGAAAATTTGAGAATTCTTGAAAAATTCGTCCAAAATCTTGATGTCTCCAATCTCTTGTTTTGTACGTTTTTTCCACGTGTCTTGATATCCAATGTATCCCTGCAAAGTTTGGTGAAGATCTGAGTATGTCGTTTTTGACCTTATCTGGAACATCCTTTCTGAAAATTTGAAAATTCTTAAAAAATTCGTCCAAAATCTTGATGTCTCCAATCTCTTGTTTTGTACGTTTTTTTCACGTGTCTTCACATCCAATGTATCCCTGCAAAGTTTGGTGAAGATCTGAGTATGTAGTTTTTGACCTTATCTGGAACCTCTCATCTGAAAATTTGAAAATTCCTAAAAAATCCGTTCAAAATCTTGATGACACCAATCTCTTGTTTTGTACGTTTTTTCCACGTGTCTTGACATCCAATGTATCCCTGCAAAGTTTGGTGAAGATCTGAGTATGTAGTTTTTGACCTTATCTGGAACCTCCTTTCTGAAAATTTGAAAATTCTTCAAAAATTCGTCCAAAATCTTGATGTCTTCAATCTCTTGTTTTGTACGTTTTTTCCACGTGTCTTGACCTCCAATGTATCCCTGCAAAGTTTGGTGAAGATCTGAGTATGTCGTTTTTGACCTTATCTGGAACATCCTTTCTGAAAATTTGAAAATTCTTAAAAAATTCGTCCAAAATCTTGATGTCTCCAATCTCTTGTTTTGTACGTTTTTTCCACGTGTCTTGACATCCAATGTATCCCTGCAAAGTTTGGTGAAGATCTGAGTATGTAGTTTTTGACCTTATATGGAATCTCCTTTCTGAAAATTTGAAAATTCTTAAAAAATTCGTCCAAAATCTTGATGTCCCCAATCTCTTGTTTTGTACGTTTTTTCCACGTGTCTTGACCTCCAATGTATCCCTGCAAAGTTTGGTGAAGATCTGAGTATGTCGTTTTTGACCTTATCTGGAACATCCTTTCTGAAAATTTGAAAATCCTTAAAAAATTCGTCCAAAATCTTGATGTCTCCAATCTCTTGTTTTGTACGTTTTTTCCACGTGTCTTGACATCCAATGTATCCCTGCAAAGTTTGGTGAAGATCTGAGTATGTAGTTTTTGACCTTATATGGAACCTCCTTTCTGAAAATTTGAAAATTCTTAAAAAATTCGTCCAAAATCTTGATGTCTCCAATCTCTTGTTTTGTACGTTTTTTCCACGTGTCTTGACATCCAATGTATCCCTGCAAAGTTTGGTGAAGATCTGAGTATGTAGTTTTTGACCTTATATGGAACCTCCCATCTGAAAATTTGAAAATTCCTAAAAAATCCGTCTAAAATCTTGATGTCTCCACTCTCTTGTTTTGTACTTTTTTTCCACGTGTCTTGACATCCAATGTATCCCTGCAAAGTTTGGTGAAGATCTGAGTATGTAGTTTTTGACCTTATATGGAACCTCCTTTCTGAAAATTTGAAAATTCTTAAAAAATTCGACCAAAATCTTGATGTCTCCAATCCTATGTTTTGTATGTTTTTTCCACGTGTCTTGACATCCAATGTATCCATGCAAAGTTTGGTGAAGATCTGAGTATGTAGTTTTTGACCTTATATGGAACCACCTATCTGAAAATTTGAGAATTCTTGAAAAATTCGTCCAAAATCTTGATGTCTCCAATCTCTTGTTTTGTACGTTTTTTCCACGTGTCTTGATATCCAATGTATCCCTGCAAAGTTTGGTGAAGATCTGAGTATGTCGTTTTTGACCTTATCTGGAACATCCTTTCTGAAAAATTGAAAATTCTTAAAAAATTCGTCCAAAATCTTGATGTCTCCAATCTCTTGTTTTGTACGTTTTTTTAACGTGTCTTCACATCCAATGTATCCCTGCAAAGTTTGGTGAAGATCTGAGTATGTAGTTTTTGACCTTATCTGGAACCTCTCATCTGAAAATTTGAAAATTCCTAAAAAATCCGTCCAAAATCTTGATGACACCAATCTCTTGTTTTGTACGTTTTTTCCACGTGTCTTGACATCCAATGTATCCCTGGAAAGTTTGGTGAAGATCTGAGTATGTAGTTTTTGACCTTATCTGGAACCTCCCATCTGAAAATTTGAAAATTCCTAAAAAATCCGTCCAAAATCTTGATGTCTCCAATCTCTTGTTTTGTACGTTTTTTTCACGTGTCTTGACATCCAATGTATCCCTGCAAAGTTTGGTGAAGATCTGAGTATGTAGTTTTTGACCTTATATGGAACCTCCTATCTCAAAATTTGAAAATTCTTAAAAAATTTGACCAAAATCTTGATGTCTCCAATCTCTTGTGTTGTACGTTTTTTCCATGTGTCTTGACATCCAATGTATCCCTGCAAAGTTTGGTGAAGATCTGAGTATGTAGTTTTTGACCTCATCTGGAACCTCCTTTCTGAAAATTTGAAAATTCTTCAAAAATTCGTCCAAAATCTTGATGTCTCCACTCTCTTGTTTTGTACGTTTTTTCCACGTGTCTTGACATCCAATGTATCCCTGCAAAGTTTGGTGAAGATCTGAGTATGTAGTTTTTGACCTTATATGGAGCCTCCTTTCTGAAAATTTGAAAATTCTTAAAAATTCATCCAAAATCTTGATGTCTCCAATCTCTTGTTTTGTACGTTTTTTCCACGTTTCTTGACATCCAATGTATCCCTGCAAAGTTTGGTGAAGATCTGAGTATGTAGTTTTTGACCTTATATGGAACCTCCTTTCTGAAAATTTGAAAATTCTTAAAAAATTCGTATAAATATTGATGTCCCCAATCCTATGTTTTGTATGTTTTTTCCACGTGTCTTGACATCCAATGTATCCATGCAAAGTTTGGTGAAGATCTGAGTATGTCGTTTTTGACCTTATCTGAAACCTCCCATCTGAAAATTTGAAAATTCTTAAAAAATTCGTCGAAAATCTTGATGTCTCCAATCTCTTGTTTTGTACGTTTTTTCCACGTGTCTTGACATGCAAAGTATCCCTGCAACGTTTGGTGAAGATCTGAGTATGTAGTTTTTGACCTTATCTGGAACCTCCTATCTGAAAATTTGAAAATTCTTAAAAAATTCGTCCAAAATCTTGATGTCTCCAATCTCTTGTTTTGTACGTTTTTTCCACGTTTCTTGACATCCAATGTAACCCTGCAATGTTTGGTGAAGATCTGAGTATGTAGTTTTTGACCTTATAGGGAACCTCCTATCTGAAAATTTGAAAATTCTTAAAAAATTTGACCAAAATCTTGATATCCCCAATCCTATGTTTTGTATGTTTTTTCCACGTGTCTTGACATCCAATGTATCCCTGCAAAGTTTGGTGAAGATCTGAGTATGTAGTTTTTGACTTTATGTGGAACCTCCTATCTGAAAATTTGAAAATTTTTAAAAAATTCGTCCAAAATCTTGATGTCTTCAATCTCTTGTTTTGTACGTTTTTTCCACGTGTCTTGACCTCCAATGTATCCCTGCAAAGTTTGGTGAAGATCTGAGTATGTCGTTTTTGACCTTATCTGGAACATCCTTTCTGAAAAATTGAAAATTCTTAAAAAATTCGTCCAAAATCTTGATGTCTCCAATCTCTTGTTTTGTACGTTTTTTCCACGTGTCTTGACATCCAATGTATCCCTGCAAAGTTTGGTGAAGATCTGAGTATGTAGTTTTTGACCTTATATGGAATCTCCTTTCTGAAAATTTGAAAATTCTTAAAAAATTCTTCCAAAATCTTGATGTCCCCAATCTCTTGTTTTGTACGTTTTTTCCACGTGTCTTGACATCCAATGTATCCCTGCAAAGTTTGGTGAAGATCTGAGTATGTAGTTTTTGACCTTATATGGAACCTCCCATCTGAAAGTTTGAAAATTCTTAAAAAATTCGTCGAAAATCTTGATGTCTCCAATCCTATGTTTTGTATGTTTTTTCCACGTGTCTTGACATCCAATGTATCCATGCAAAGTTTGGTGAAGATCTGAGTATGTAGTTTTTGACCTTATATGGAACCTCCTATCTGAAAATTTGAGAATTCTTGAAAAATTCGTCCAAAATCTTGATGTCTCCAATCTCTTGTTTTGTACGTTTTTTCCACGTGTCTTGACATCCAATGTATCCCTGCAAAGTTTGGTGAAGATCTGAGTATGTAGTTTTTGACCTTATATGGAACCTCCCATCTGAAAATTTGAAAATTCCTAAAAAATCCGTCCAAAATCTTGATGACCTCAATCTCTTGTTTTGTACGTTTTTTCCACGTGTCTTGACATCCAATGTATCCCTGCAATGTTTGGTGAAGATCTGAGTATGTAGTTTTTGACCTTATATGGAACCTCTTATCTGAAAATTTGAAAATTCTTAAAAATATTTGACCAAAATCTTGATGTCCCCAATCCTATGTTTTGTATGCTTTTCCACGTGTCTTGACATCCAATGTATTTCTGCAAAGTTTGGTGAAGATCTGAGTATGTCGTTTTTGACCTTATCTGGAACATCCTTTCTGAAAATTTGAAAATTCTTAAAAAATTCGTCCAAAATCTTGATGTCTCCAATCTCTTGTTTTGTACGTTTTTTCCACGTGTCTTGACCTCCAATGTATCCCTGCAATGTTTGGTGAAGATCTGAGTATGTAGTTTTTGACCTTATATGGAACCTCCTATCTGAAAATTTGAAAATTCTTAAAAAATTTGACCAAAATCTTGATGTCCCCAATCCTATGTTTTGTATGTTTTTTCCACGTGTTTTGACATCCAATGTATCCCTGCAAAGTTTGGTGAAGATCTGAGTATGTCGTTCTTGACCTTATCTGGAACATCCTTTCTGAAAATTTGAAAATTCTTAAAAAATTCGTCCAAAATCTTGATGTCTCCAATCTCTTGTTTTGTACGTTTTTTCCACGTGTCATGACATCCAATGTATCCCTGCAAAGTTTGGTGAAGATCTGAGTATGTAGTTTTTGACCTTATATGGAACCTCCTTTCTGAAAATTTGAAAATTCTTAAAAAATTCGTCCAAAATCTTGATGTCTCCAATCTCTTGTTTTGTACGTTTTTTCCACGTGTCTTGACATCCAATGTATCCCTGCAATGTTTGGTGAAGATCTGAGTATGTAGTTTTTGACCTTATCTGGAACCTCCCATCTGAAAATTTGAAAATTTTTAAAAAATTCGTCCAAAATCTTGATGTCTCCAATCTCTTGTTTTGTACGTTTTTTCCACGTGTCTTGACATGCAAAGTATCCCTGCAACGTTTGGTGAAGATCTGAGTATGTAGTTTTTGACCTTATCTGGAACCTCCTATCTGAAAATTTGAAAATTCTTAAAAAATCCGTCTAAAATCTTGATGTCTCCACTCTCTTGTTTTGTACTTTTTTTCCACGTGTCTTGACATCCAATGTATCCCTGCAAAGTTTGGTGAAGATCTGAGTATGTAGTTTTTGACCTTATATGGAACCTCCTTTCTGAAAATTTGAAAATTCTTAAAAAATTCGACCAAAATCTTGATGTCTCCAATCCTATGTTTTGTATGTTTTTTCCACGTGTCTTGACATCCAATGTATCCATGCAAAGTTTGGTGAAGATCTGAGTATGTAGTTTTTGACCTTATCTGGAACCTCCCATCTGAAAAATTGAAAATTCCTAAAAAATCCGTCCAAAATCTTGATGACCTCAATCTCTTGTTTTGTACGTTTTTTCCACGTGTCTTGACATCCAATGTATCCCTGCAATGTTTGGTGAAAATCTGAGTATGTAGTTTTTGACCTTATATGGAACCTCTTATCTGAAAATTTGAAAATTCTTGAAAAATTCGTCCAAAATCTTGATGTCTCCAATCTCTTGTTTTGTACGTTTTTTCCACGTGTCTTGACATCCAATGTATCCCTGCAAAGTTTGGTGAAGATCTGAGTATGTAGTTTTTGACCTTATCTGGAACCTCCCATCTGAAAATTTGAAAATTCCTAAAAAATCCGTCCAAAATCTTGATGACCTCAATCTCTTGTTTGGTACGTTTTTTCCACGTGTCTTGACATCCAATGTATCCCTGCAAAGTTTGGTGAAGATCTGAGTATGTAGTTTTTGACCTCATCTGGAACCTCCTTTCTGAAAATTTGAAAATTCTTCAAAAATTCGTCTAAAATCTTGATGTCTCCAATCTCTTGTTTTGTACTTTTTTTCCACGTGTATTGACATCCAATGTATCCCTGCAAAGTTTGGTGAAGATCTGAGTATGTAGTTTTTGACCTTATATGGAACCTCCTTTCTGAAAATTTGAAAATTCTTAAAAAATTCGACCAAAATCTTGATGTCTCCAATCCTATGTTTTGTATGTTTTTTCCACGTGTCTTGACATCCAATGTATCCATGCAAAGTTTGGTGAAGATCTGAGTATGTAGTTTTTGACCTTATATGGAACCACCTATCTGAAAATTTGAGAATTCTTGAAAAATTCGTCCAAAATCTTGATGTCTCCAATCTCTTGTTTTGTACGTTTTTTCCACGTGTCTTGATATCCAATGTATCCCTGCAAAGTTTGGTGAAGATCTGAGTATGTAGTTTTTGACCTTATCTGGAACCTCCCATCTGAAAATTTGAAAATTTTTAAAAAATTCGTCCAAAATCTTGATGTCTCCAATCTCTTGTTTTGTACGTTTTTTCCACGTGTCTTGACATGCAAAGTATCCCTGCAACGTTTGGTGAAGATCTGAGTATGTCGTTTTTGACCTTATCTGGAACATCCTTTCTGAAAATTTGAAAATTCTTAAAAAAATCGTCTAAAATCTTGATGTCTCCAATCTCTTGTTTTGTACTTTTTTTCCACGTGTATTGACATCCAATGTATCCCTGCAAAGTTTGGTGAAGATCTGAGTATGTAGTTTTTGACCTTATATGGAACCTCCTTTCTGAAAATTTGAAAATTCTTAAAAAATTCGACCAAAATCTTGATGTCTCCAATCCTATGTTTTGTATGTTTTTTCCACGTGTCTTGACATCCAATGTATCCATGCAAAGTTTGGTGAAGATCTGAGTATGTAGTTTTTGACCTTATATGGAACCACCTATCTGAAAATTTGAGAATTCTTGAAAAATTCGTCCAAAATCTTGATGTCTCCAATCTCTTGTTTTGTACGTTTTTTCCACGTGTCTTGATATCCAATGTATCCCTGCAAAGTTTGGTGAAGATCTGAGTATGTCGTTTTTGACCTTATCTGGAACATCCTTTCTGAAAATTTGAAAATTCTTAAAAAATTCGTCCAAAATCTTGATGTCTCCAATCTCTTGTTTTGTACGTTTTTTTCACGTGTCTTCACATCCAATGTATCCCTGCAAAGTTTGGTGAAGATCTGAGTATGTAGTTTTTGACCTTATCTGGAACCTCTCATCTGAAAATTTGAAAATTCCTAAAAAATCCGTTCAAAATCTTGATGACACCAATCTCTTGTTTTGTACGTTTTTTCCACGTGTCTTGACATCCAATGTATCCCTGCAAAGTTTGGTGAAGATCTGAGTATGTAGTTTTTGACCTTATCTGGAACCTCCTTTCTGAAAATTTGAAAATTCTTCAAAAATTCGTCCAAAATCTTGATGTCTTCAATCTCTTGTTTTGTACGTTTTTTCCACGTGTCTTGACCTCCAATGTATCCCTGCAAAGTTTGGTGAAGATCTGAGTATGTCGTTTTTGACCTTATCTGGAACATCCTTTCTGAAAATTTGAAAATTCTTAAAAAATTCGTCCAAAATCTTGATGTCTCCAATCTCTTGTTTTGTACGTTTTTTCCACGTGTCTTGACATCCAATGTATCCCTGCAAAGTTTGGTGAAGATCTGAGTATGTAGTTTTTGACCTTATATGGAATCTCCTTTCTGAAAATTTGAAAATTCTTAAAAAATTCGTCCAAAATCTTGATGTCCCCAATCTCTTGTTTTGTACGTTTTTTCCACGTGTCTTGACCTCCAATGTATCCCTGCAAAGTTTGGTGAAGATCTGAGTATGTCGTTTTTGACCTTATCTGGAACATCCTTTCTGAAAATTTGAAAATCCTTAAAAAATTCGTCCAAAATTTTGATGTCTCCAATCTCTTGTTTTGTACGTTTTTTCCACGTGTCTTGACATCCAATGTATCCCTGCAAAGTTTGGTGAAGATCTGAGTATGTAGTTTTTGACCTTATATGGAACCTCCTTTCTGAAAATTTGAAAATTCTTAAAAAATTCGTCCAAAATCTTGATGTCTCCAATCTCTTGTTTTGTACGTTTTTTCCACGTGTCTTGACATCCAATGTATCCCTGCAAAGTTTGGTGAAGATCTGAGTATGTAGTTTTTGACCTTATATGGAACCTCCCATCTGAAAATTTGAAAATTCCTAAAAAATCCGTCTAAAATCTTGATGTCTCCACTCTCTTGTTTTGTACTTTTTTTCCACGTGTCTTGACATCCAATGTATCCCTGCAAAGTTTGGTGAAGATCTGAGTATGTAGTTTTTGACCTTATATGGAACCTCCTTTCTGAAAATTTGAAAATTCTTAAAAAATTCGACCAAAATCTTGATGTCTCCAATCCTATGTTTTGTATGTTTTTTCCACGTGTCTTGACATCCAATGTATCCATGCAAAGTTTGGTGAAGATCTGAGTATGTAGTTTTTGACCTTATATGGAACCACCTATCTGAAAATTTGAGAATTCTTGAAAAATTCGTCCAAAATCTTGATGTCTCCAATCTCTTGTTTTGTACGTTTTTTCCACGTGTCTTGATATCCAATGTATCCCTGCAAAGTTTGGTGAAGATCTGAGTATGTCGTTTTTGACCTTATCTGGAACATCCTTTCTGAAAAATTGAAAATTCTTAAAAAATTCGTCCAAAATCTTGATGTCTCCAATCTCTTGTTTTGTACGTTTTTTTAACGTGTCTTCACATCCAATGTATCCCTGCAAAGTTTGGTGAAGATCTGAGTATGTAGTTTTTGACCTTATCTGGAACCTCTCATCTGAAAATTTGAAAATTCCTAAAAAATCCGTCCAAAATCTTGATGACACCAATCTCTTGTTTTGTACGTTTTTTCCACGTGTCTTGACATCCAATGTATCCCTGGAAAGTTTGGTGAAGATCTGAGTATGTAGTTTTTGACCTTATCTGGAACCTCCCATCTGAAAATTTGAAAATTCCTAAAAAATCCGTCCAAAATCTTGATGTCTCCAATCTCTTGTTTTGTACGTTTTTTTCACGTGTCTTGACATCCAATGTATCCCTGCAAAGTTTGGTGAAGATCTGAGTATGTAGTTTTTGACCTTATATGGAACCTCCTATCTCAAAATTTGAAAATTCTTAAAAAATTTGACCAAAATCTTGATGTCTCCAATCTCTTGTGTTGTACGTTTTTTCCATGTGTCTTGACATCCAATGTATCCCTGCAAAGTTTGGTGAAGATCTGAGTATGTAGTTTTTGACCTCATCTGGAACCTCCTTTCTGAAAATTTGAAAATTCTTCAAAAATTCGTCCAAAATCTTGATGTCTCCACTCTCTTGTTTTGTACGTTTTTTCCACGTGTCTTGACATCCAATGTATCCCTGCAAAGTTTGGTGAAGATCTGAGTATGTAGTTTTTGACCTTATATGGAGCCTCCTTTCTGAAAATTTGAAAATTCTTAAAAATTCATCCAAAATCTTGATGTCTCCAATCTCTTGTTTTGTACGTTTTTTCCACGTTTCTTGACATCCAATGTATCCCTGCAAAGTTTGGTGAAGATCTGAGTATGTAGTTTTTGACCTTATATGGAACCTCCTTTCTGAAAATTTGAAAATTCTTAAAAAATTCGTATAAATATTGATGTCCCCAATCCTATGTTTTGTATGTTTTTTCCACGTGTCTTGACATCCAATGTATCCATGCAAAGTTTGGTGAAGATCTGAGTATGTCGTTTTTGACCTTATCTGAAACCTCCCATCTGAAAATTTGAAAATTCTTAAAAAATTCGTCGAAAATCTTGATGTCTCCAATCTCTTGTTTTGTACGTTTTTTCCACGTGTCTTGACATGCAAAGTATCCCTGCAACGTTTGGTGAAGATCTGAGTATGTAGTTTTTGACCTTATCTGGAACCTCCTATCTGAAAATTTGAAAATTCTTAAAAAATTCGTCCAAAATCTTGATGTCTCCAATCTCTTGTTTTGTACGTTTTTTCCACGTTTCTTGACATCCAATGTAACCCTGCAATGTTTGGTGAAGATCTGAGTATGTAGTTTTTGACCTTATAGGGAACCTCCTATCTGAAAATTTGAAAATTCTTAAAAAATTTGACCAAAATCTTGATATCCCCAATCCTATGTTTTGTATGTTTTTTCCACGTGTCTTGACATCCAATGTATCCCTGCAAAGTTTGGTGAAGATCTGAGTATGTAGTTTTTGACTTTATGTGGAACCTCCTATCTGAAAATTTGAAAATTTTTAAAAAATTCGTCCAAAATCTTGATGTCTTCAATCTCTTGTTTTGTACGTTTTTTCCACGTGTCTTGACCTCCAATGTATCCCTGCAAAGTTTGGTGAAGATCTGAGTATGTCGTTTTTGACCTTATCTGGAACATCCTTTCTGAAAATTTGAAAATTCTTAAAAAATTCGTCCAAAATCTTGATGTCTCCAATCTCTTGTTTTGTACGTTTTTTCCACGTGTCTTGACATCCAATGTATCCCTGCAAAGTTTGGTGAAGATCTGAGTATGTAGTTTTTGACCTTATATGGAATCTCCTTTCTGAAAATTTGAAAATTCTTAAAAAATTCTTCCAAAATCTTGATGTCCCCAATCTCTTGTTTTGTACGTTTTTTCCACGTGTCTTGACATCCAATGTATCCATGCAAAGTTTGGTGAAGATCTGAGTATGTCGTTTTTGACCTTATCTGGAACCTCCCATCTGAAAATTTGAAAATTCTTAAAAAATTCGTCGAAAATCTTGATGTCTCCAATCTCTTGTTTTGTACGTTTTTTCCACGTGCCTTGACATGCAAAGTATCCCTGCAACGTTTGGTGAAGATCTGAGTATGTAGTTTTTGACCTTATCTGGAACCTCCTATCTGAAAATTTGAAAATTCTTCAAAAATTCGTCCAAAATCTTGATGTCTCCAATCTCTTGTTTTGTACGTTTTTTCCACGTTTCTTGACATCCAATGTATCCCTGCAATGTTTGGTGAAGATCTGAGTATGTAGTTTTTGACCTTATATGGAACCTCCTATCTGAAAATTTGAAAATTCTTAAAAAATTTGACCAAAATCTTGATATCCCCAATCCTATGTTTTGTATGTTTTTTCCACGTGTCTTGACATCCAATGTATCCCTGCAAAGTTTGGTGAAGATCTGAGTATGTAGTTTTTGGCCTTATCTGGAACTTCCTATCTGAAAATTTGAAAATTTTTAAAAAATTCGTCCAAAATCTTGATGTCTTCAATCTCTTGTTTTGTACGTTTTTTCCACGTGTCTTGACCTCCAACGTATCCATGCAAAGTTTGGTGAAGATCTGAGTATGTCGTTTTTGACCTTATCTGGAACATCCTTTCTGAAAATTTGAAAATTCTTAAAAAATTCGTCCAAAATCTTGATGTCTCCAATCTCTTGTTTTGTACGTTTTTTCCACGTGTCTTGACATCCAATGTATCCCTGCAAAGTTTGGTGAAGATCTGAGTATGTAGTTTTTGACCTTATATGGAACCTCCTTTCTGAAAATTTGAAAATTCTTAAAAAATTCGTCCAAAATCTTGATGTCTCCAATCTCTTGTTTTGTACGTTTTTTCCACGTGTCTTGACATCCAATGTATCCCTGCAAAGTTTGGTGAAGATCTGAGTATGTAGTTTTTGACCTTATATGGAACCTCCCATCTGAAAATTTGAAAATTCCTAAAAAATCCGTCTAAAATCTTGATTTCTCCACTCTCTTTTTTGTACTTTTTTTCCACGTGTCATGACATCCAATGTATCCCTGCAAAGTTTGGTGAAGATCTGAGTATGTAGTTTTTGAACTTATATGGAACCTCCTTTCTGAAAATTTGAAAATTCTTAAAAAATTCGACCAAAATCTTGATGTCTCCAATCCTATGTTTTGTATGTTTTTTCCACGTGTCTTGACATCCAATGTATCCATGCAAAGTTTGGTGAAGATCTGAGTATGTAGTTTTTGACCTTATATGGAACATCCTATCTGAAAATTTGAGAATTCTTGAAAAATTCGTCCAAAATCTTGATGTCTCCAATCTCTTGTTTTGTACGTTTTTTCCACGTGTCTTGACATCCAATGTATCCCTGCAAAGTTTGGTGAAGATCTGAGTATGTAGTTTTTGACCTTATCTGGAACCTCCCATCTGAAAATTTGAAAATTCCTAAAAAATCCGTCCAAAATCTTGATGACCTCAATCTCTTGTTTTGTACGTTTTTTCCACGTGTCTTGACATCCAATGTATCTCTGCAATGTTTGGTGAAGATCTGAGTATGTAGTTTTTGACCTTATATGGAACCTCTCATCTGGAAATTTGAAAATTCTTAAAAATATTTGACCAAAATCTTGATGTCCCCAATCCTATGTTTTGTATGTTTTTTCCACGTGTCTTGACATCCAATGTATCCCTGCAAAGTTTGGTGAAGATCTGAGTATGTATTTTTAGACCTTATCTGGAACCTCATTTCTGAAAATTTGAAAATTCCTCAAAAATTCGTCCAAAATCTTGATGTCTCCAATCTCTTGTTTTGTACGTTTTTTCCACGTTTCTTGACATCCAATGTATCCCTGCAAAGTTTGGTGAAGATCTGAGTGTGTAGTTTTTGACCTTATATGGAACCTCCTTTCTGAAAATTTGAAAATTCTTAAAAAATTCGTCCAAAATCTTGATGTCCCCAATCCTATGTTTTGTATGTTTTTTCCACGTGTCTTGACATCCAATGTATCCATGCAAAGTTTGGTGAAGATCTGAGTATGTCGTTTTTGACCTTATCTGAAACCTCCCATCTGAAAATTTGAAAATTCTTAAAAAATTCGTCGAAAATCTTGATGTCTCCAATCTCTTTTTTTGTACGTTTTTTCCACGTGTCTTGACATGCAAAGTATCCCTGCAACGTTTGGTGAAGATCTGAGTATGTCGTTTTTGACCTTATCTGGAACCTCCTATCTGAAAATTTGAAAATTCTTAAAAAATTCGTCCAAAATCTTGATGTCTCCAATCTCTTGTTTTGTACGTTTTTTCCACGTGTCTTGACATCCAATGTATCCCTGCAAAGTTTGGTGAAGATCTGAGTATGTAGTTTTTGACCTTATCTGGAACCTCCTATCTGAAAATTTGAAAATTTTTAAAAAATTCGTCCAAAATCTTGATGTCTTCAATCTCTTGTTTTGTACGTTTTTCCACGTGTCTTGACCTCCAATGTATCCCTGCAAAGTTTGGTGAAGATCTGAGTATGTCGTTTTTGACCTTATCTGGAACATCCTTTCTGAAAATTTGAAAATTATAAAAAAATTCGTCCAAAATCTTGATGTCTCCAATCTCTTGTTTTGTACGTTTTTTCCACGTGTCTTGACATCCAATGTATCCCTGCAAAGTTTGGTGAAGATCTGAGTATGTAGTTTTTGACTTTATATGGAACCTCCTTTCTGAAAATTTGAAAATTCTTAAAAAATTCATTCAAAATCTTGATGTCTCCAATCTCTTGTTTTGTACGTTTTTTCCACGTGTCTTGACATCCAATGTATCCCTGCAAAGTTTGGTGAAGATCTGAGTATGTAGTTTTTGACCTTATATGGAACCTCCCATCTGAAAATTTGAAAATTCCTAAAAAATCCGTCCAAAATCTTGATGTCTCCACTCTCTTGTTTTGTACTTTTTTTCCACGTGTCTTGACATCCAATGTATCCCTGCAAAGTTTGGTGAAGATCTGAGTATGTAGTTTTTGACCTTATATGGAATCTCCTTTCTGAAAATTTGAAAATTCTTAAAAAATTCGTCCAAAATCTTGATGTCTCCAATCTCTTGTTTTGTACGTTTTTTTCACGTGTCTTCACATCCAATGTATCCCTGCAAAGTTTGGTGAAGATCTGAGTATGTAGTTTTTGACCTTATCTGGAACCTCCTTTCTGAAAATTTGAAAATTCTTCAAAAATTCGTCCAAAATCTTGATGTCTCCACTCTCTTGTTTTGTACGTTTTTTCCACGTGTCTTGACATCCAATGTATCCCTGCAAAGTTTGGTGAAGATCTGAGTATGTAGTTTTTGATCTTATATGGAGCCTCCTTTCTGAAAATTTGAAAATTCTTAAAAATTCATCCAAAATCTTGATGTCTCCAATCTCTTGTTTTGTACGTTTTTTCCACGTTTCTTGACATCCAATGTATCCCTGCAAAGTTTGGTGAAGATCTGAGTATGTAGTTTTTGACCTTATATGGAACCTCCTTTCTGAAAATTTGAAAATTCTTAAAAAATTCGTGTAAATATTGATGTCCCCAATCCTATGTTTTGTATGTTTTTTCCACGTGTCTTGACATCCAATGTATCCATGCAAAGTTTGGTGAAGATCTGAGTATGTCGTTTTTGACCTTATCTGAAACCTCCCATCTGAAAATTTGAAAATTCTTAAAAAATTCGTCGAAAATCTTGATGTCTCCAATCTCTTGTTTTGTACGTTTTTTCCACGTGTCTTGACATGCAAAGTATCCCTGCAACGTTTGGTGAAGATCTGAGTATGTAGTTTTTGACCTTATCTGGAACCTCCTATCTGAAAATTTGAAAATTCTTAAAAAATTCGTCCAAAATCTTGATGTCTCCAATCTCTTGTTTTGTACGTTTTTTCCACGTTTCTTGACATCCAATGTATCCCTGCAATGTTTGGTGAAGATCTGAGTATGTAGTTTTTGACCTTATAGGGAACCTCCTATCTGAAAATTTTAAAATTCTTAAAAAATTTGACCAAAATCTTGATATCCCCAATCCTATGTTTTGTATGTTTTTTCCACGTGTCTTGACATCCAATGTATCCCTGCAAAGTTTGGTGAAGATCTGAGTATGTAGTTTTTGACCTTATCTGGAACCTCCTATCTGAAAATTTGAAAATTTTTAAAAAATTCGTCCAAAATCTTGATGTCTTCAATCTCTTGTTTTGTACGTTTTTTCCACGTGTTTTGACCTCCAATGTATCCCTGCAAAGTTTGGTGAAGATCTGAGTATGTCGTTTTTGACCTTATCTGGAACATCCTTTCTGAAAATTTGAAAATTCTTAAAAAATTCGTCCAAAATCTTGATGTCTCCAATCTCTTGTTTTGTACGTTTTTTCCACGTGTCTTGACATCCAATGTATCCCTGCAAAGTTTGGTGAAGATCTGAGTATGTAGTTTTTGACCTTATATGGAATCTCCTTTCTGAAAATTTGAAAATTCTTAAAAAATTCGTCCAAAATCTTGATGTCCCCAATCTCTTGTTTTGTACGTTTTTTCCACGTGTCTTGACATCCAATGTATCCATGTAAAAGTTTGGTGAAGATCTGAGTATGTCGTTTTTGACCTTATCTGGAACCTCCCATCTGAAAATTTGAAAATTCTTAAAAAATTCGTCGAAAATCTTGATGTCTCCAATCTCTTGTTTTGTACGTTTTTTCCACGTGTCTTGACATGCAAAGTATCCCTGCAACGTTTGGTGAAGATGAGTATGTAGTTTTTGACCTTATCTGGAACCTCCTACCTGAAAATTTGAAAATTCTTCAAAAATTCGTCCAAAATCTTGATGTCTCCAATCCCTTGTTTTGTACGTTTTTTCCACGTTTCTTGACATCCAATGTATCCCTGCAATGTTTGGTGAAGATCTGAGTATGTAGTTTTTGACCTTATATGGAACCTCCTATCTGAAAATTTGAAAATTCTTAAAAAATTTGACCAAAATCTTGATATCCCCAATCCTATGTTTTGTATGTTTTTTAACGTGTCTTGACATCCAATGTATCCCTGCAAAGTTTGGTGAAGATCTGAGTATGTAGTTTTTGACCTTATATGGAACCTCCTATCTGAAAATTTGAAAATTTTTAAAAAATTCGTCCAAAATCTTGATGTCTTCAATCTCTTGTTTTGTACGTTTTTTCCACGTGTCTTGACCTCCAATGTATCCCTGCAAAGTTTGGTGAAGATCTGAGTATGTCGTTTTTGACCTTATCTGGAACATCCTTTCTGAAAATTTGAAAATTCTTAAAAAATTCGTCCAAAATCTTGATGTCTCCAATCTCTTGTTTTGTACGTTTTTTCCACGTGTCTTGACATCCAATGTATCCCTGCAAAGTTTGGTGAAGATCTGAGTATGAAGTTTTTGACCTTATATGGAACCTCCTTTCTGAAAATTTGAAAATTCTTAAAAAATTCGTCCAAAATCTTGATGTCTCCAATCTCTTGTTTTGTACGTTTTTTCCACGTGTCTTGACATCCAATGTATCCCTGCAAAGTTTGGTGAAGATCTGAGTATGTAGTTTTTGACCTTATATGGAACCTCCCATCTGAAAATTTGAAAATTCCTAAAAAATCCGTCTAAAATCTTGATTTCTCCACTCTCTTTTTTGTACTTTTTTTCCACGTGTCTTGACATCCAATGTATCCCTGCAAAGTTTGGTGAAGATCTGAGTATGTAGTTTTTGACCTTATATGGAACCTCCTTTCTGAAAATTTGAAAATTCTTAAAAAATTCGACCAAAATCTTGATGTCTCCAATCCTATGTTTTGTATGTTTTTTCCACGTGTCTTGACATCCAATGTATCCATGCAAAGTTTGGTGAAGATCTGAGTATGTAGTTTTTGACCTTATATGGAACATCCTATCTGAAAATTTGAGAATTCTTGAAAAATTCGTCCAAAATCTTGATGTCTCCAATCTCTTGTTTTGTACGTTTTTTCCACGTGTCTTGACATCCAATGTATCCCTGCAAAGTTTGGTGAAGATCTGAGTATGTAGTTTTTGACCTTATCTGGAACCTCCCATCTGAAAATTTGAAAATTCCTAAAAAATCCGTCCAAAATCTTGATGACCTCAATCTCTTGTTTTGTACGTTTTTTCCACGTGTCTTGACATCCAATGTATCCCTGCAATGTTTGGTGAAGATCTGAGTATGCAGTTTTTGACCTTATATGGAACCTCTTATCTGAAAATTTGAAAATTCTTAAAAATATTTGACCAAAATCTTGATGTCCCCAATCCTATGTTTTGTATGTTTTTTCCACGTGTCTTGACATCCAATGTATCCCTGCAAAGTTTGGTGAAGATCTGAGTATGTAGTTTTAGACCTTATCTGGAACCTCATTTCTGAAAATTTGAAAATTCCTCAAAAATTCGTCCAAAATCTTGATGTCTCCAATCTCTTGTTTTGTACGTTTTTTCCACGTGTCTTGACATCCAATGTATCCCTGCAAAGTTTGGTGAAGATCTGAGTATGTAGTTTTTGACCTTATATGGAGCCTCCTTTCTGAAAATTTGAAAATTCTTAAAAAATTCATCCAAAATCTTGATGTCTCCAATCTCTTGTTTTGTACGTTTTTTCCACGTTTCTTGACATCCAATGTATCCCTGCAAAGTTTGGTGAAGATTTGAATATGTAGTTTTTGACCTTATATGGAACCTCCTTTCTGAAAATTTGAAAATTCTTAAAAAATTCGTCCAAAATCTTGATGTCCCCAATCCTATGTTTTGTATGTTTTTTCCACGTGTCTTGACATCCAATGTATCCATGCAAAGTTTGGTGAAGATCTGAGTATGTCGTTTTTGACCTTATCTGAAACCTCCCATCTGAAAATTTGAAAATTCTTAAAAAATTCGTCGAAAATCTTGATGTCTCCAATCTCTTGTTTTGTACGTTTTTTCCACGTGTCTTGACATGCAAAGTATCCCTGCAACGTTTGGTGAAGATCTGAGTATGTAGTTTTTGACCTTATCTGGAACCTCCTATCTGAAAATTTGAAAATTCTTAAAAAATTCGTCCAAAATCTTGATGTCTCCAATCTCTTGTTTTGTACGTTTTTTCCACGTTTCTTGACATCCAATGTATCCCTGCAATGTTTGGTGAAGATCTGAGTATGTAGTTTTTGACCTTATATGGAACCTCCTATCTGAAAATTTGAAAATTCTTAAAAAATTTGACCAAAATCTTGATATCCCCAATCCTATGTTTTGTATGTTTTTTCCACGTGTCTTGACATCCAATGTATCCCTGCAAAGTTTGGTGAAGATCTGAGTATGTAGTTTTTGACCTTATCTGGAACCTCCTAACTGAAAATTTGAAAATTCTTAAAAAATTCGTCCAAAATCTTGATGTCTCCAATCTCTTGTTTTGTACGTTTTTTCCACGTTTCTTGACATCCAATGTATCCCTGCAATGTTTGGTGAAGATCTGAGTATGTAGTTTTTGACCTTATAGGGAACCTCCTATCTGAAAATTTTAAAATTCTTAAAAAATTTGACCAAAATCTTGATATCCCCAATCCTATGTTTTGTATGTTTTTTCCACGTGTCTTGACATCCAATGTATCCCTGCAAAGTTTGGTGAAGATCTGAGTATGTAGTTTTTGACCTTATCTGGAACCTCCTATCTGAAAATTTGAAAATTTTTAAAAAATTCGTCCAAAATCTTGATGTCTTCAATCTCTTGTTTTGTACGTTTTTTCCACGTGTTTTGACCTCCAATGTATCCCTGCAAAGTTTGGTGAAGATCTGAGTATGTCGTTTTTGACCTGATCTGGAACATCCTTTCTGAAAATTTGAAAATTCTTAAAAAATTCGTCCAAAATCTTGATGTCTCCAATCTCTTGTTTTGTACGTTTTTTCCACGTGTCTTGACATCCAATGTATCCCTGCAAAGTTTGGTGAAGATCTGAGTATGTAGTTTTTGACCTTATATGGAATCTCCTTTCTGAAAATTTGAAAATTCTTAAAAAATTCGTCCAAAATCTTGATGTCCCCAATCTCTTGTTTTGTACGTTTTTTCCACGTGTCTTGACATCCAATGTATCCATGTAAAAGTTTGGTGAAGATCTGAGTATGTCGTTTTTGACCTTATCTGGAACCTCCCATCTGAAAATTTGAAAATTCTTAAAAAATTCGTCGAAAATCTTGATGTCTCCAATCTCTTGTTTTGTACGTTTTTCCACGTGTCTTGACATGCAAAGTATCCCTGCAACGTTTGGTGAAGATGAGTATGTAGTTTTTGACCTTATCTGGAACCTCCTACCTGAAAATTTGAAAATTCTTCAAAAATTCGTCCAAAATCTTGATGTCTCCAATCCCTTGTTTTGTACGTTTTTTCCACGTTTCTTGACATCCAATGTATCCCTGCAATGTTTGGTGAAGATCTGAGTATGTAGTTTTTGACCTTATATGGAACCTCCTATCTGAAAATTTGAAAATTCTTAAAAAATTTGACCAAAATCTTGATATCCCCAATCCTATGTTTTGTATGTTTTTTTAACGTGTCTTGACATCCAATGTATCCCTGCAAAGTTTGGTGAAGATCTGAGTATGTAGTTTTTGACCTTATCTGGAACCTCCTATCTGAAAATTTGAAAATTTTTAAAAAATTCGTCCAAAATCTTGATGTCTTCAATCTCTTGTTTTGTACGTTTTTTCCACGTGTCTTGACCTCCAATGTATCCCTGCTAAGTTTGGTGAAGATCTGAGTATGTCGTTTTTGACCTTATCTGGAACATCCTTTCTGAAAATTTGAAAATTCTTAAAAAATTCGTCCAAAATCTTGATGTCTCCAATCTCTTGTTTTGTACGTTTTTTCCACGTGTCTTGACATCCAATGTATCCCTGCAAAGTTTGGTGAAGATCTGAGTATGAAGTTTTTGACCTTATATGGAACCTCCTTTCTGAAAATTTGAAAATTCTTAAAAAATTCGTCCAAAATCTTGATGTCTCCAATCTCTTGTTTTGTACGTTTTTTCCACGTGTCTTGACATCCAATGTATCCCTGCAAAGTTTGGTGAAGATCTGAGTATGTAGTTTTTGACCTTATATGGAACCTCCCATCTGAAAATTTGAAAATTCCTAAAAAATCCGTCTAAAATCTTGATTTCTCCACTCTCTTTTTTGTACTTTTTTTCCACGTGTCTTGACATCCAATGTATCCCTGCAAAGTTTGGTGAAGATCTGAGTATCTAGTTTTTGACCTTATATGGAACCTCCTTTCTGAAAATTAGAAAATTCTTAAAAAATTCGACCAAAATCTTGATGTCTCCAATCCTATGTTTTGTATGTTTTTTCCACGTGTCTTGACATCCAATGTATCCATGCAAAGTTTGGTGAAGATCTGAGTATGTAGTTTTTGACCTTATATGGAACATCCTATCTGAAAATTTGAGAATTCTTGAAAAATTCGTCCAAAATCTTGATGTCTCCAATCTCTTGTTTTGTACGTTTTTTCCACGTGTCTTGACATCCAATGTATCCCTGCAAAGTTTGGTGAAGATCTGAGTATGTAGTTTTTGACCTTATCTGGAACCTCCCATCTGAAAATTTGAAAATTCCTAAAAAATCCGTCCAAAATCTTGATGACCTCAATCTCTTGTTTTGTACGTTTTTTCCACGTGTCTTGACATCCAATGTATCCCTGCAATGTTTGGTGAAGATCTGAGTATGCAGTTTTTGACCTTATATGGAACCTCTTATCTGAAAATTTGAAAATTCTTAAAAATATTTGACCAAAATCTTGATGTCCCCAATCCTATGTTTTGTATGTTTTTTCCACGTGTCTTGACATCCAATGTATCCCTGCAAAGTTTGGTGAAGATCTGAGTATGTAGTTTTAGACCTTATCTGGAACCTCATTTCTGAAAATTTGAAAATTCCTCAAAAATTCGTCCAAAATCTTGATGTCTCCAATCTCTTGTTTTGTACGTTTTTTCCACGTGTCTTGACATCCAATGTATCCCTGCAAAGTTTGGTGAAGATCTGAGTATGTAGTTTTTGACCTTATATGGAGCCTCCTTTCTGAAAATTTGAAAATTCTTAAAAAATTCATCCAAAATCTTGATGTCTCCAATCTCTTGTTTTGTACGTTTTTTCCACGTTTCTTGACATCCAATGTATCCCTGCAAAGTTTGGTGAAGATTTGAATATGTAGTTTTTGACCTTATATGGAACCTCCTTTCTGAAAATTTGAAAATTCTTAAAAAATTCGTCCAAAATCTTGATGTCCCCAATCCTATGTTTTGTATGTTTTTTCCACGTGTCTTGACATCCAATGTATCCATGCAAAGTTTGGTGAAGATCTGAGTATGTCGTTTTTGACCTTATCTGAAACCTCCCATCTGAAAATTTGAAAATTCTTAAAAAATTCGTCGAAAATCTTGATGTCTCCAATCTCTTGTTTTGTACGTTTTTTCCACGTGTCTTGACATGCAAAGTATCCCTGCAACGTTTGGTGAAGATCTGAGTATGTAGTTTTTGACCTTATCTGGAACCTCCTATCTGAAAATTTGAAAATTCTTAAAAAATTCGTCCAAAATCTTGATGTCTCCAATCTCTTGTTTTGTACGTTTTTTCCACGTTTCTTGACATCCAATGTATCCCTGCAATGTTTGGTGAAGATCTGAGTATGTAGTTTTTGACCTTATATGGAACCTCCTATCTGAAAATTTGAAAATTCTTAAAAAATTTGACCAAAATCTTGATATCCCCAATCCTATGTTTTGTATGTTTTTTCCACGTGTCTTGACATCCAATGTATCCCTGCAAAGTTTGGTGAAGATCTGAGTATGTAGTTTTTGACCTTATCTGGAACCTCCTATCTGAAAATTTGAAAATTTTTAAAAAATTCGTCCAAAATCTTGATGTCCTCAATCTCTTGTTTTGTACGTTTTTTCCACGTGTCTTGACCTCCAATGTATCCCTGCAAAGTTTGGTGAAGATCTGAGTATGTCGTTTTTGACCTTATCTGGAACATCCTTTCTGAAAATTTGAAAATTCTTAAAAAATTCGTCCAAAATCTTGATGTCTCCAATCTCTTGTTTTGTACGTTTTTTCCACGTGTCTTGACATCTAATGTATCCCTGCAAAGTTTGGTGAAGATCTGAGTATGTAGTTTTTGACCTTATATGGAACCTCCTTTCTGAAAATTTGAAAATTCTTAAAAAATTCGTCCAAAATCTTGATGTCCCCAATCTCTTGTTTTGTACGTTTTTTCCACGTGTCTTGACATCCAATGTATCCATGCAAAGTTTGGTGAAGATCTGAGTATGTCGTTTTTGACCTTATCTGGAACCTCCCATCTGAAAATTTGAAAATTCTTAAAAAATTCGTCGAAAATCTTGATGTCTCCAATCTCTTGTTTTGTACGTTTTTTCCACGTGTCTTGACATGCAAAGTATCCCTGCAACGTTTGGTGAAGATCTGAGTATGTAGTTTTTGACCTTATCTGGAACCTCCTATCTGAAAATTTGAAAATTCTTCAAAAATTCGTCCAAAATCTTGATGTCTCCAATCTCTTGTTTTGTACGTTTTTTCCACGTTTCTTGACATCCAATGTATCCCTGCAATGTTTGGTGAAGATCTGAGTATGTAGTTTTTGACCTTATATGGAACCTCCTATCTGAAAATTTGAAAATTCTTAAAAAATTTGACCAAAACCTTGATATCCCCAATCCTATGTTTTGTATGTTTTTTCCACGTGTCTTGACATCCAATGTATCCCTGCAAAGTTTGGTGAAGTTCTGAGTATGTAGTTTTTGACCTTATCTGGAACATCCTATCTGAAAATTTGAAAAATTTTAAAAAATTCGTCCAAAATCTTGATGTCTTCAATCTCTTGTTTTGTACGTTTTTTCCACGTGTCTTGACCTCCAATGTATCCCTGCAAAGTTTGGTGAAGATCTGAGTATGTCGTTTTTGACCTTATCTGGAACCTCCTTTCTGAAAATTTGAAAATTCTTAAAAAATTCGTCCAAAATCTTGATGTCTCCAATCTCTTGTTTTGTACGTTTTTTTCCACGTGTCTTGACATCCAATGTATCCCTGCAAAATTTGGTGAAGATCTGAGTATGTAGTTTTTGACCTTATATGGAACCTCCCATCTGAAAATTTGAAAATTCCTAAAAAATCCGTCTAAAATCTTGATGTCTCCACTCTCTTGTTTTGTACTTTTTTTCCACGTGTCTTGACATCCAATGTATCCCTGCAAAGTTTGGTGAAGATCTGAGTATGTAGTTTTTGACCTTATATGGAACCTCCTTTCTGAAAATTTGAAAATTCTTAAAAAATTCGACCAAAATCTTGATGTCTCCAATCCTATGTTTTGTATGTTTTTTCCACGTGTCTTGACATCCAATGTATCCATGCAAAGTTTGGTGAAGATCTGAGTATGTAGTTTTTGACCTTATATGGAACCTCCTATCTGATAATTTGAGAATTCTTGAAAAATTCGTCCAAAATCTTGATGTCTCCAATATCTTGTTTTGTAGGTTTTTTCCACGTGTCTTGACATCCAATGTATCCCTGCAAAGTTTGGTGAAGATCTGAGTATGTAGTTTTTGACCTTATCTGGAACCTCCCATCTGAAAATTTGAAAATTCCTAAAAAATCCGTCCAAAATCTTGATGACCTCAATCTCTTGTTTTGTACGTTTTTTCCACGTGTCTTGACATCCAATGTATCCCTGCAATGTTTGGTGAAGATCTGAGTATGTAGTTTTTGACCTTATATGGAACCTCTTATCTGAAAATTTGAAAATTCTTAAAAATATTTGACCAAAATCTTGATGTCCCCAATCCTATGTTTTGTATGTTTTTTCCACGTGTCTTGACATCCAATGTATTTCTGCAAAGTTTGGTGAAGATCTGAGTATGTCGTTTTTGACCTTATCTGGAACATCCTTTCTGAAAATTTGAAAATTCTTAAAAAATTCGTCCAAAATCTTGATGTCTCCAATCTCTTGTTTTGTACGTTTTTTCCACGTGTCTTGACATCCAATGTATCCCTGCAAAGTTTGGTGAAGATCTGAGTATGTAGTTTTTGACCTTATATGGAACCTCCCATCTGAAAATTTGAAAATTCTTAAAAAATTCGACCAAAATCTTGATGTCTCCAATCCTATGTTTTGTATGTTTTTTCCACGTGTCTTGACATCCAATGTATCAATGCAAAGTTTGGTGAAGATCTGAGTATGTCGTTTTTGACCTTATCTGAAACCTCCCATCTGAAAATTTGAAAATTCTTAAAAAATTCGTCCAAAATCTTGATGTCTCCAATCTCTTGTTTTGTACGTTTTTTCCACGTGTCTTGACATGCAAAGTATCCCTGCAACGTTTGGTGAAGATCTGAGTATGTAGTTTTTGACCTTATCTGGAACCTCCTATCTGAAAATTTGAAAATTCTTAAATAATTCGTCCAAAATCTTGATGTCTCCAATCTCTTGTTTTGTACGTTTTTTCCACGTGTCTTGACATCCAATGTATCCCTGCAATGTTTGATGAAGATCTGAGTATGTAGTTTTTGACCTTATATGGAACCTCCTATCTGAAAATTTGAAAATTCTTAAAAAATTTGACCAAAATCTTGATATCCCCAATCCTATGTTTTGTATGTTTTTTCCACGTGTGTTGACATCCAATGTATCCCTGCATAGTTTGGTGAAGATCTGAGTATGTAGTTTTTGACCTTATCTGGAACCTCCTATCTGAAAATTTGAAAATTTTTAAAAAATTCGTCCAAAATCTTGATGTCTTCAATCTCTTGTTTTGTACGTTTTTTCCACGTGTCTTGACCTCCAATGTATAACTGCAAAGTTTGGTGAAGATCTGAGTATGTCGTTTTTGACCTTATCTGGAACATCCTTTCTGAAAATTTGAAAATTCTTAAAAAATTCGTCCAAAATCTTGATGTCTCCAATCTCTTGTTTTGTACGTTTTTTCCACGTGTCTTGACATCCATTGTATCCCTGCAAAGTTTGGTGAAGATCTGAGTATGTAGTTTTTGACCTTATATGGAACCTCCTTTCTGAAAATTTGAAAATTCTTAAAAAATTCGTCCAAAATCTTGATGTCCCCAATCTCTTGTTTTGTACGTTTTTTCCACGTGTCTTGACATCCAATGAATCCATGCAAAGTTTGGTGAAGATCTGAGTATGTCGTTTTTGACCTTATCTGGAACCTCCCATCTGAAAATTTGAAAATTCTTAAAAAATTCGTCGAAAATCTTGATGTCTCCAATCTCTTGTTTTGTACGTTTTTTCCACGTGTCTTGACATGCAAAGTATCCCTGCAACGTTTGGTGAAAATCTGAGTATGTAGTTTTTGACCTTATCTGGAACCTCCTATCTGAAAATTTGAAAATTCTTCAAAAATTCGTCCAAAATCTTGATGTCTCCAATCTCTTGTTTTGTACGTTTTTTCCACGTTTCTTGACATCCAATGTATCCCTGCAATGTTTGGTGAAGATCTGAGTATGTAGTTTTTGACCTTATATGGAACCTCCTATCTGAAAATTTGAAAATTCTTAAAAAGTTTGACCAAAATCTTGATATCCCCAATCCTATGTTTTGTATGTTTTTTCCACGTGTCTTGACATCCAATGTATCCCTGCAAAGTTTGGTGAAGTTCTGAGTATGTAGTTTTTGACCTTATCTGGAACCTCCTATCTGAAAATTTGAAAAATTTTAAAAAATTCGTCCAAAATCTTGATGTCTTCAATCTCTTGTTTTGTACGTTTTTTCCACGTGTCTTGACCTCCAATGTATCCCTGCAAAGTTTGGTGAAGATCTGAGTATGTCGTTTTTGACCTTATCTGGAACATCCTTTCTGAAAATTTGAAAATTCTTAAAAAATTCGTCCAAAATCTTGATGTCTCCAATCTCTTGTTTTGTACGTTTTTTCCACGTGTCTTGACATCCAATGTATCCCTGCAAAGTTTGGTGAAGATCTGAGTATGTAGTTTTTGACCTTATCTGAAACCTCCCATCTGAAAATTTGAAAATTCTTAAAAAATTCGTCGAAAATCTTGATGTCTCCAATCTCTTGTTTTGTACGTTTTTTCCACGTGTCTTGACATGCAAAGTATCCCTGCAACGTTTGGTGAAGATCTGAGTATGTAGTTTTTGACCTTATCTGGAACCTCCTATCTGAAAATTTGAAAATTCTTAAAAAATTCGTCCAAAATCTTGATGTCTCCAATCTCTTGTTTTGTACGTTTTTTCCACGTTTCTTGACATCCAATGTATCCCTGCAATGTTTGGTGAAGATCTGAGTATGTAGTTTTTGACCTTATAGGGAACCTCCTATCTGAAAATTTGAAAATTCTTAAAAAATTTGACCAAAATCTTGATATCCCCAATCCTATGTTTTGTATGTTTTTTCCACGTGTCTTGACATCCAATGTATCCCTGCAAAGTTTGGTGAAGATCTGAGTATGTAGTTTTTGACCTTATCTGGAACCTCCTATCTGAAAATTTGAAAATTTTTAAAAAATTCGTCCAAAATCTTGATGTCTTCAATCTCTTGTTTTGTACGTTTTTTCCACGTGTCTTGACATCCAATGTATCCCTGCAAAGTTTGGTGAAGATCTGAGTATGTAGTTTTTGACCTTATACGAACCTCCTTTCTGAAAATTTGAAAATTCTTAAAAAATTCGTCGAAAATCTTGATGTCTCCAATCTCTTGTTTTGTACGTTTTTTCCACGTGTCTTGACATGCAAAGTATCCCTGCAACGTTTGGTGAAGATCTGAGTATGTAGGTTTTGACCTTATCTGGAACCTCCTATCTGAAAATTTGAAAATTCTTCAAAAATTCGTCCAAAATCTTGATGTCTTCAATCTCTTGTTTTGTACGTTTTTTCCACGTGTCTTGACCTCCAATGTATCCCTGCAAAGTTTGGTGAAGATCTGAGTATGTCGTTTTTGACCTTATCTGGAACATCCTTTCTGAAAATTTGAAAATTCTTAAAAAATTCGTCCAAAATCTTGATGTCTCCAATCTCTTGTTTTGTACGTTTTTTCCACGTGTCTTGACATCCAATGTATCCCTGCAAAGTTTGGTGAAGATCTGAGTATGTAGTTTTTGACCTTATATGGAACCTCCTTTCTGAAAATTTGAAAATTCTTAAAAAATTCGTCCAAAATCTTGATGTCTCCAATCTCTTGTTTTGTACGTTTTTTCCACGTGTCTTGACATCCAATGTATCCCTGCAAAGTTTGGTGAAGATCTGAGTATGTAGTTTTTGACCTTATATGGAACCTCCCATCTGAAAATTTGAAAATTCCTAAAAAATCCGTCTAAAATCTTGATTTCTCCACTCTCTTTTTTGTACTTTTTTTCCACGTGTCTTGACATCCAATGTATCCCTGCAAAGTTTGGTGAAGATCTGAGTATGTAGTTTTTGACTTTATATGGAACTTCCTTTCTGAAAATTTGAAAATTCTTAAAAAATTCGACCAAAATCTTGATGTCTCCAATCCTATGTTTTGTATGTTTTTTCCACGTGTCTTGACATAAAATGTATCCCTGCAATGTTTGGTGAAGATCTGATTATGTAGTTTTTGACCTTATATGGAACCTCTTATCTGAAAATTTGAAAATTCTTAAAAATATTTGACCAAAATCTTGATGTCCCCAATCCTATGTTTTGTATGTTTTTTCCACGTGTCTTGACATCCAATGTATCCCTGCAAAGTTTGGTGAAGATCTGAGTATGTAGTTTTAGACCTTATCTGGAACCTCATTTCTGAAAATTTGAAAATTCCTCAAAAATTCGTCCAAAATCTTGATGTCTCCAATCTCTTGTTTTGTACGTTTTTTCCACGTGTCTTGACATCCAATGTATTCCTGCAAGGTTTGGTGAAGATCTGAGTATGTAGTTTTAGACCTTATATTGAGCCTCCTTTCTGAAAATTTGAAAATTCTTAAAAAATTCATCCAAAATCTTGATGTCTCCAATCTCTTGTTTTGTACGTTTTTTCCACGTTTCTTGACATCCAATGTATCCCTGCAAAGTTTGGTGAAGATCTGAGTATGTAGTTTTTGACCTTATATGGAACCTCCTTTCTGAAAATTTGAAAATTCTTAAAAAATTCGTCCAAAATCTTGATGTCCCCAATCCTATGTTTTGTATGTTTTTTCCACGTGTCTTGACACCTAATGTATCCATGCAAAGTTTGGTGAAGATCTGAGTATGTCGTTTGTGACCTTATCTGAAACCTCCCATCTGAAAATTTGAAAATTCTTAAAAAATTCGTCGAAAATCTTGATGTCTCCAATCTCTTGTTTTGTACGTTTTTTCCACGTGTCTTGACATGCAAAGTATCCCTGCAACGTTTGGTGAAGATCTGAGTATGTAGTTTTTGACCTTATCTGGAACCTCCTATCTGAAAATTTGAAAATTCTTAAAAAATTCGTCCAAAATCTTGATGTCTCCAATCTCTTGTTTTGTACGTTTTTTTCCACGTTTCTTGACATCCAATGTATCCCTGCAATATTTGGTGAAGATCTGAGTATGTAGTTTTTGACCTTATATGGAACCTCCTATCTGAAAATTTGAAAATTCTTAAAAAATTTTACCAAAATCTTGATATCCCCAATCCTATGTTTTGTATGTTTTTTCCACGTGTCTTGACATCCAATGTATCCCTGCAAAGTTTGGTGAAGATCTGAGTATGTAGTTTTTGACCTTATCTGGAACCTCCTATCTGAAAATTTGAAAATTTTTAAAAAATTCGTCCAAAATCTTGATGTCTTCAATCTCTTGTTTTGTACGTTTTTTCCACGTGTCTTGACCTCCAATGTATCCCTGCAAAGTTTGGTGAAGATCTGAGTATGTCGTTTTTGACCTTATCTGGAACATCCTTTCTGAAAATTTGAAAATTCTTAAAAAATTCGTCCAAAATCTTGATGTCTCCAATCTCTTGTTTTGTACGTTTTTTCCACGTGTCTTGACATCCAATGTATCCCTGCAAAGTTTGGTGAAGATCTGAGTATGTAGTTTTTGACCTTATATGGAACCTCCTTTCTGAAAATTTGAAAATTCTTAAAAAATTCGTCCAAAATCTTGATGTCCCCAATCTCTTGTTTTGTACGTTTTTTCCACGTGTCTTGACATCCAATGAATCCATGCAAAGTTTGGTGAAGATCTGAGTATGTCGTTTTTGACCTTATCTGGAACCTCCCATCTGAAAATTTGAAAATTCTTAAAAAATTCGTCGAAAATCTTGATGTCTCCAATCTCTTGTTTTGTACGTTTTTTCCACGTGTCTTGACATGCAAAGTATCCCTGCAACGTTTGGTGAAAATCTGAGTATGTAGTTTTTGACCTTATCTGGAACCTCCTATCTGAAAATTTGAAAATTCTTCAAAAATTCGTCCAAAATCTTGATGTCTCCAATCTCTTGTTTTGTACGTTTTTTCCACGTTTCTTGACATCCAATGTATCCCTGCAATGTTTGGTGAAGATCTGAGTATGTAGTTTTTGACTTTATATGGAACCTCCTATCTGAAAATTTGAAAATTCTTAAAAAGTTTGACCAAAATCTTGATATCCCCAATCCTATGTTTTGTATGTTTTTTCCACGTGTCTTGACATCCAATGTATCCCTGCAAAGTTTGGTGAAGTTCTGAGTATGTAGTTTTTGACCTTATCTGGAACCTCCTATCTGAAAATTTGAAAAATTTTAAAAAATTCGTCCAAAATCTTGATGTCTTCAATCTCTTGTTTTGTACGTTTTTTCCACGTGTCTTGACCTCCAATGTATCCCTGCAAAGTTTGGTGAAGATCTGAGTATGTCGTTTTTGACCTTATCTGGAACCTCCTATCTGAAAATTTGAAAATTCTTAAAAAATTCGTCCAAAATCTTGATGTCTCCAATCTCTTGTTTTGTACGTTTTTTCCACGTGTCTTGACATGCAAAGTATCCCTGCAACGTTTGGTGAAGATCTGAGTATGTAGTTTTTGACCTTATCTGGAACCTCCTATCTGAAAATTTGAAAATTCTTAAAAAATTCGTCCAAAATCTTGATGTCTCCAATCTCTTGTTTTGTACGTTTTTTCCACGTTTCTTGACATCCAATGTATCCCTGCAATGTTTGGTGAAGATCTGAGTATGTAGTTTTTGACCTTATAGGGAACCTCCTATCTGAAAATTTGAAAATTCTTAAAAAATTTGACCAAAATCTTGATATCCCCAATCCTATGTTTTGTATGTTTTTTCCACGTGTCTTGACATCCAATGTATCCCTGCAAAGTTTGGTGAAGATCTGAGTATGTAGTTTTTGACCTTATCTGGAACCTCCTATCTGAAAATTTGAAAATTTTTAAAAAATTCGTCCAAAATCTGGATGTCTTCAATCTCTTGTTTTGTACGTTTTTTCCACGTGTCTTGACATCCAATGTATCCCTGCAAAGTTTGGTGAAGATCTGAGTATGTAGTTTTTGACCTTATACGAACCTCCTTTCTGAAAATTTGAAAATTCTTAAAAAATTCGTCGAAAATCTTGATGTCTCCAATCTCTTGTTTTGTACGTTTTTTCCACGTGTCTTGACATGCAAAGTATCCCTGCAACGTTTGGTGAAGATCTGAGTATGTAGGTTTTGACCTTATCTGGAACCTCCTATCTGAAAATTTGAAAATTCTTCAAAAATTCGTCCAAAATCTTGATGTCTTCAATCTCTTGTTTTGTACGTTTTTTCCACGTGTCTTGACCTCCAATGTATCCCTGCAAAGTTTGGTGAAGATCTGAGTATGTCGTTTTTGACCTTATCTGGAACATCCTTTCTGAAAATTTGAAAATTCTTAAAAAATTCGTCCAAAATCTTGATGTCTCCAATCTCTTGTTTTGTACGTTTTTTCCACGTGTCTTGACATCCAATGTATCCCTGCAAAGTTTGGTGAAGATCTGAGTATGTAGTTTTTGACCTTATATGGAACCTCCTTTCTGAAAATTTGAAAATTCTTAAAAAATTCGTCCAAAATCTTGATGTCTCCAATCTCTTGTTTTGTACGTTTTTTCCACGTGTCTTGACATCCAATGTATCCCTGCAAAGTTTGGTGAAGATCTGAGTATGTAGTTTTTGACCTTATATGGAACCTCCCATCTGAAAATTTGAAAATTCCTAAAAAATCCGTCTAAAATCTTGATTTCTCCACTCTCTTTTTTGTACTTTTTTTCCACGTGTCTTGACATCCAATGTATCCCTGCAAAGTTTGGTGAAGATCTGAGTATGTAGTTTTTGACTTTATATGGAACTTCCTTTCTGAAAATTTGAAAATTCTTAAAAAATTCGACCAAAATCTTGATGTCTCCAATCCTATGTTTTGTATGTTTTTTCCACGTGTCTTGACATAAAATGTATCCCTGCAATGTTTGGTGAAGATCTGATTATGTAGTTTTTGACCTTATATGGAACCTCTTATCTGAAAATTTGAAAATTCTTAAAAATATTTGACCAAAATCTTGATGTCCCCAATCCTATGTTTTGTATGTTTTTTCCACGTGTCTTGACATCCAATGTATCCCTGCAAAGTTTGGTGAAGATCTGAGTATGTAGTTTTAGACCTTATCTGGAACCTCATTTCTGAAAATTTGAAAATTCCTCAAAAATTCGTCCAAAATCTTGATGTCTCCAATCTCTTGTTTTGTACGTTTTTTCCACGTGTCTTGACATCCAATGTATTCCTGCAAGGTTTGGTGAAGATCTGAGTATGTAGTTTTTGACCTTATATGGAGCCTCCTTTCTGAAAATTTGAAAATTCTTAAAAAATTCATCCAAAATCTTGATGTCTCCAATCTCTTGTTTTGTACGTTTTTTCCACGTTTCTTGACATCCAATGTATCCCTGCAAAGTTTGGTGAAGATCTGAGTATGTAGTTTTTGACCTTATATGGAACCTCCTTTCTGAAAATTTGAAAATTCTTAAAAAATTCGTCCAAAATCTTGATGTCCCCAATCCTATGTTTTGTATGTTTTTTCCACGTGTCTTGACACCTAATGTATCCATGCAAAGTTTGGTGAAGATCTGAGTATGTCGTTTGTGACCTTATCTGAAACCTCCCATCTGAAAATTTGAAAATTCTTAAAAAATTCGTCGAAAATCTTGATGTCTCCAATCTCTTGTTTTGTACGTTTTTTCCACGTGTCTTGACATGCAAAGTATCCCTGCAACGTTTGGTGAAGATCTGAGTATGTAGTTTTTGACCTTATCTGGAACCTCCTATCTGAAAATTTGAAAATTCTTAAAAAATTCGTCCAAAATCTTGATGTCTCCAATCTCTTGTTTTGTACGTTTTTTTCCACGTTTCTTGACATCCAATGTATCCCTGCAATATTTGGTGAAGATCTGAGTATGTAGTTTTTGACCTTATATGGAACCTCCTATCTGAAAATTTGAAAATTCTTAAAAAATTTTACCAAAATCTTGATATCCCCAATCCTATGTTTTGTATGTTTTTTCCACGTGTCTTGACATCCAATGTATCCCTGCAAAGTTTGGTGAAGATCTGAGTATGTAGTTTTTGACCTTATCTGGAACCTCCTATCTGAAAATTTGAAAATTTTTAAAAAATTCGTCCAAAATCTTGATGTCTTCAATCTCTTGTTTTGTACGTTTTTTCCACGTGTCTTGACCTCCAATGTATCCCTGCAAAGTTTGGTGAAGATCTGAGTATGTCGTTTTTGACCTTATCTGGAACATCCTTTCTGAAAATTTGAAAATTCTTAAAAAATTCGTCCAAAATCTTGATGTCTCCAATCTCTTGTTTTGTACGTTTTTTCCACGTGTCTTGACATCCAATGTATCCCTGCAAAGTTTGGTGAAGATCTGAGTATGTCGTTTTTGACCTTATATGGAACCTCCTTTCTGAAAATTTGAAAATTCTTAAAAAATTCGTCCAAAATCTTGATGTCCCCAATCTCTTGTTTTGTACGTTTTTTCCACGTGTCTTGACATCCAATGTATCCATGCAAAGTTTGGTGAAGATCTGAGTATGTTGTTTTTGACCTTATCTGGAACCTCCCATCAGAAAATTTGAAAATTCTTAAAAAATTCGTCGAAAATCTTGATGTCTCCAATCTCTTGTTTTGTACGTTTTTTCCACGTGTCTTGACATGCAAAGTATCCCTGCAACGTTTGGTGAAGATCTGAGTATGTAGTTTTTGACCTTATCTGGAACATCCTATCTGAAAAAATGAAAATTCTTCAAAAATTCGTCCAAAATCTTGATGTCTCCAATCTCTTGTTTTGTACGTTTTTTCCACGTTTCTTGACATCCAATGTATACCTGCAATGTTTGGTGAAGATCTGAGTATGTAGTTTTTGACCTTATATGGAGCCTCCTTTCTGAAAATTTGAAAATTCTTAAAAAATTCATCCAAAATCTTGATGTCTCCAATCTCTTGTTTTGTGCGTTTTTTCCACGTTTCTTGACATGCAATGTATCCCTGCAAAGTTTGGTGAAGATCTGAGTATGTAGTTTTTGACCTTATATGGAACCTCCTTTCTGAAATTTTGAAAATTCTTAAAAAATTCGTCCAAAATCTTGATGTCCCCAATCCTATGTTTTGTATGTTTTTTCCACGTGTCTTGACACCCAATGTATCCATGCAAAGTTTGGTGAAGATCTGAGTATGTCGTTTTTGACCTTATCTGAAACCTCCCATCTGAAAATTTGAAAATTCTAAAAAAATTCGTCGAAAATCTTGATGTCTCCAATCTCTTGTTTTGTACGTTTTTTCCACGTGTCTTGACATGCAAAGTATCCCTGCAACGTTTGGTGAAGATCTGAGTATGTAGTTTTTGACCTTATCTGGAACCTCCTATCTGAAAATTTGAAAATTCTTAAAAAATTCGTCCAAAATCTTGATGTCTCCAATCTCTTGTTTTGTACGTTTTTTCCACGTTTCTTGACATCCAATGTATCCCTGCAATGTTTGGTGAAGATCTGAGTATGTAGTTTTTGACCTTATATGGAACCTCCTATCTGAAAATTTGAAAATTCTTAAAAAATTTGACCAAAATCTTGATTTCCCCAATCCTATGTTTTGTATGTTTTTTCCACGTGTCTTGACATCCAATGTATCCCTGCAAAGTTTGGTGAAGATCTGAGTATGTAGTTTTTGACCTTATCTGGAACCTCTTATCTGAAAATTTGAAAATTTTTAAAAAATTCGTCCAAAATCTTGATGTCTTCAATCTCTTGTTTTGTACGTTTTTTCCACGTGTCTTGACCTCCAATGTATCCCTGCAAAGTTTGGTGAAGATCTGAGTATGTCGTTTTTGACCTTATCTGGAACATCCTTTCTGAAAATTTGAAAATTCTTAAAAAATTCGTCCAAAATCTTGATGTCTCCAATCTCTTGTTTTGTACGTTTTTTCCACGTGTCTTGACATCCAATGTATCCCTGCAAAGTTTGGTGAAGATCTGAGTATGTAGTTTTTGACCTTATATGGAACCTCCTTTCTGAAAATTTGAAAATTCTTAAAAAATTCGTCCAAAATCTTGATGTCCCCAATCTCTTGTTTTGTACGTTTTTTCCACGTGTCTTGACATCCAATGTATCCATGCAAAGTTTGGTGTAGATCTGAGTATGTCGTTTTTGACCTTATCTGGAACCTCCCATCTGAAAATTTGAAAATTCTTAAAAAATTCGTCGAAAATCTTGATGTCTCCAATCTCTTGTTTTGTACGTTTTTTCTACGTGTCTTGACATGCAAAGTATCCCTGCAACGTTTGGTGAAGATCTGAGTATGTAGTTTTTGACCTTATCTGGAACCTCCTATCTGAAAAAATGAAAATTCTTCAAAAATTCGTCCAAAATCTTGATGTCTCCAATCTCTTGTTTTGTACGTTTTTTCCACGTTTCTTGACATCCAATGTATCCCTGCAATGTTTGGTGAAGATCTGAGTATGTAGTTTTTGACCTTATATGGAACCTCCTATCTGAAAATTTGAAAATTCTTAAAAAATTTGACCAAAACCTTGATATCCCCAATCCTATGTTTTGTATGTTTTTTCCACGTGTCTTGACATCCAATGTATCCCTGCAAAGTTTGGTGAAGTTCTGAGTATGTAGTTTTTGAACTTATCTGGAACCTCCTATCTGAAAATGAAAAATTTTAAAAAAATCGTCCAAAATCTTGATGTCTTCAATCTCTTGTTTTGTACGTTTTTTCCACGTGTCTTGACCTCCAATGTATCCCTGCAAAGTTTGGTGAAGATCTGAGTATGTCGTTTTTGACCTTATCTGGAACATCCTTTCTGAAAATTTGAAAATTCCTAAAAAATTCGTCCAAAATCTTGATGTCTCCAATCTCTTGTTTTGTACGTTTTTTCCACGTGTCTTGACATCCAATGTATCCCTGCAAAGTTTGGTGAAGATCTGAGTATGTTTTTTTTGACCTTATATGGAACCTCCTTTCTGAAAATTTGAAAATTCTTAAAAAATTCGTCCAAAATCTTGATGTCTCCAATCTCTTGTTTTGTACGTTTTTTCCACGTGTCTTGACATCCAATGTATCCCTGCAAAGTTTGGTGAAGATCTGAGTATGTAGTTTTTGACCTTATATGGAACCTCCCATCTGAAAATTTGAAAATTCCTAAAAAATCCGTCTAAAATCTTGATGTCTCCACTCTCTTGTTTTGTACTTTTTTTCCACGTGTCTTGACATCCAATGTATCCCTGCAAAGTTTGGTGAAGATCTGAGTATGTAGTTTTTGACCTTATATGGAACCTCCTTTCTGAAAATTTGAAAATTCTTAAAAAATTCGACCAAAATCTTGATGTCTCCAATCCTATGTTTTGTATGTTTTTTCCACGTGTCTTGACATCCAATGTATCCATGCAAAGTTTGGTGAAGATCTGAGTATGTAGTTTTTGACCTTATCTGGAACCTCCCATCTGAAAAATTGAAAATTCCTAAAAAATCCGTCCAAAATCTTGATGACCTCAATCTCTTGTTTTGTACGTTTTTTCCACGTGTCTTGACATCCAATGTATCCCTGCAATGTTTGGTGAAGATCTGAGTATGTAGTTTTTGACCTTATATGGAACCTCTTATCTGAAAATTTGAAAATTCTTGAAAAATTCGTCCAAAATCTTGATGTCTCCAATCTCTTGTTTTGTACGTTTTTTCCACGTGTCTTGACATCCAATGTATCCCTGCAAAGTTTGGTGAAGATCTGAGTATGTAGTTTTTGACCTTATCTGGAACCTCCCATCTGAAAATTTGAAAATTCTTAAAAATATTTGACCAAAATCTTGATGTCCCCAATCCTATGTTTTGTATGTTTTTTCCACGTGTCTTGACATCCAATGTATTTCTGCAAAGTTTGGTGAAGATCTGAGTATGTCGTTTTTGACCTTATCTGGAACATCCTTTCTGAAAATTTGAAAATTCTTAAAAAATTCGTCCAAAATCTTGATGTCTCCAATCTCTTGTTTTGTACGTTTTTTTCACGTGTCTTGACATCCAATGTATCCCTGCAAAGTTTGGTGAAGATCTGAGTATGTAGTTTTTGACCTTATATGGAACCTCCCATCTGAAAATTTGAAAATTCTTAAAAAATTCGACCAAAATCTTGATGTCTCCAATCCTATGTTTTGTATGTTTTTTCCACGTGTCTTGACATCCAATGTATCCCTGCAAAGTTTGGTGAAGATCTGAGTATGTAGTTTTAGACCTTATCTGGAACCTCATTTCTGAAAATTTGAAAATTCCTCAAAAATTCGTCCAAAATCTTGATGTCTCCAATCTCTTGTTTTGTACGTTTTTTCCACGTGTCTTGACATCCAATGTATCCCTGCAAAGTTTGGTGAAGATCTGAGTATGTAGTTTTTGACCTTATATGGAGCCTCCTTTCTGAAAATTTGAAAATTCTTAAAAAATTCATCCAAAATCTTGATGTCTCCAATCTCTTGTTTTGTACGTTTTTTCCACGTTTCTTGACATCCAATGTATCCCTGCAAAGTTTGGTGAAGATCTGAGTATGTAGTTTTTGACCTTATATGGAACCTCCTTTCTGAAAATTTGAAAATTCTTAAAAAATTCGTCCAAAATCTTGATGTCCCCAATCCTATGTTTTGTATGTTTTTTCCACGTGTCTTGACATCCAATGTATCCATGCAAAGTTTGGTGAAGATCTGAGTATGTCGTTTTTGACCTTATCTGAAACCTCCCATCTGAAAATTTGAAAATTCTTAAAAAATTCGTCGAAAATCTTGATGTCTCCAATCTCTTGTTTTGTACGTTTTTCCACGTGTCTTGACATGCAAAGTATCCCTGCAACGTTTGGTGAAGATCTGAGTATGTAGTTTTTGACCTTATCTGGAACCTCCTATCTGAAAATTTGAAAATTCTTAAAAAATTCGTCCAAAATCTTGATGTCTCCAATCTCTTGTTTTGTACGTTTTTTCCACGTTTCTTGACATCCAATGTATCCCTGCAATGTTTGGTGAAGATCTGAGTATGTAGTTTTTGACCTTATATGGAACCTCCTATTTGAAAATTTGAAAATTCTTAAAAAATTTGACCAAAATCTTGATATCCCCAATCCTATGTTTTGTATGTTTTTTTAACGTGTCTTGACATCCAATGTATCCCTGCAAAGTTTGGTGAAGATCTGAGTATGTAGTTTTTGACCTTATCTGGAACCTCCTATCTGAAAATTTGAAAATTTTTAAAAAATTCTTCCAAAATTTTGATGTCTTCAATCTCTTGTTTTGTACGTTTTTTCCACGTGTCTTGACCTCCAATGTATCCCTGCAAAGTTTGGTGAAGATCTGAGTATGTCGTTTTTGACCTTATCTGGAACATCCTTTCTGAAAATTTGAAAATTCTTAAAAAATTCGTCCAAAATCTTGATGTCTCCAATCTCTTGTTTTGTACGTTTTTTCCACGTGTCTTGACATCCAATGTATCCCTGCAAAGTTTGGTGAAGATCTGAGTATGTAGTTTTTGACCTTATCTGGAACCTCCTATCCGAAAATTTGAAAATTCTTCAAAAATTCGTCCAAAATCTTGATGTCTCCAATCTCTTGTTTTGTACGTTTTTTCCACGTTTCTTGACATCCAATGTATCCCTGCAATGTTTGGTGAAGATCTGAGTATGTAGTTTTTGACCTTATATGGAACCTCCTATCTGAAAATTTGAAAATTCTTAAAAAATTTGACCAAAATCTTGATATCCCCAATCCTATGTTTTGTATGTTTTTTCCACGTGTCTTGACATCCAATGTATCCCTGCAAAGTTTGGTGAAGTTCTGAGTATGTAGTTTTTGACCTTATCTGGAACCTCCTATCTGAAAATTTGAAAAATTTTAAAAAATTCGTCCAAAATCTTGATGTCTTCAATCTCTTGTTTTGTACGTTTTTTCCACGTTTCTTGACCTCCAATGTATCCCTGCAAAGTTTGGTGAAGATCTGAGTATGTCGTTTTTGACCTTATCTGGAACATCCTTTCTGAAAATTTGAAAATTCTTAAAAAATTCGTCCAAAATCTTGATGTCTCCAAACTCTTGTTTTGTACGTTTTTTCCACGTGTCTTGACATCCAATGTATCCCTGCAAAGTTTGGTGAAGATCCGAGTATGTAGTTTTTGACCTTATATGGAACCTCCTTTCTGAAAATTTGAAAATTCTTAAAAAATTCGTCCAAAATCTTGATGTCTCCAATCTCTTGTTTTGTACGTTTTTTCCACGTGTCTTGACATCCAATGTATCCCTGCAAAGTTTGGTGAAGATCTGAGTATGTAGTTTTTGACCTTATATGGAACCTCCCATCAGAAAATTTGAAAATTCCTAAAAAATCCGTCTAAAATCTTGATGTCTCCACTCTCTTGTTTTGTACTTTTTTTCCACGTGTCTTGACATCCAATGTATCCCTGCAAAGTTTGGTGAAGATCTGAGTAAGTAGTTTTTGACCTTATATGGAACCTCCTATCTGAAAATTTGAGAATTCTTGAAAAATTCGTCCAAAATCTTGATGTCTCCAATCTCTTGTTTTGTACGTTTTTTCCACGTGTCTTGACATCCAATGTATCCCTGCAAAGTTTGGTGAAGATCTGTGTATGTAGTTTTTGACCTTATCTGGAACCTCCCATCTGAAAATTTGAAAATTCCTAAAAAATCCGTCCAAAATCTTGATGACCTCAATCTCTTGTTTTGTACGTTTTTTTCCACGTGTCTTGACATCCAATGTATCCCTGCAATGTTTGGTGAAGATCTGAGTATGTAGTTTTTGACCTTATATGGAACCTCTTATCTGAAAATTTGAAAATTCTTAAAAATATTTGACCAAAATCTTGATGTCCCCAATCCTATGTTTTGTATGTTTTTTCCACGTGTCTTGACATCCAATGTATTTCTGCAAAGTTTGGTGAAGATCTGAGTATGTCGTTTTTGACCTTATCTGGAACATCCTTTCTGAAAATTTGAAAATTCTTAAAAAATTCGTCCAAAATCTTGATGTCTCCAATCTCTTGTTTTGTACGTTTTTTCCACGTGTCTTGACATCCAATGTATCCCTGCAAAGTTTGGTGAAGATCTGAGTATGTAGTTTTTGACCTTATATGGAACCTCCCTTCTGAAAATTTGAAAATTCCTAAAAAATCCGTCCAAAATCTTGATGACCTCAATCTCTTGTTTTGTACGTTTTTTCCACGTGTCTTGACATCCAATGTATCCCTGCAATGTTTGGTGAAGATCTGAGTATGTAGTTTTTGACCTTATATGGAACCTCTTATCTGAAAATTTGAAAATTCTTAAAAATATTTGACCAAAATCTTGATGTCCCCAATTATATGTTTTCTATGCTTTTCCACGTGTCTTGACATCCAATGTATTTCTGCAAAGTTTGGTGAAGATCTGAGTATGTCGTTTTTGACCTTATCTGGAACATCCTTTCTGAAAATTTGAAAATTCTTAAAAAATTCGTCCAAAATCTTGATGTCTCCAATCTCTTGTTTTGTACGTTTTTTCCACGTGTCTTGATCTCCAATGTATCCCTGCAATGTTTGGTGAAGATCTGAGTATGTAGTTTTTGACCTTATATGGAACCTCCTATCTGAAAATTTGAAAATTCTTAAAAAATTTGACCAAAATCTTGATGTCCCCAATCCTGTTTTGTATGTTTTTTCCACGTGTCTTGACATCCAATGTATCCCTGCAAAGTTTGGTGAAGATCTGAGTATGTCGTTCTTGACCTTATCTGGAACATCCTTTCTGAAAATTTGAAAATTCTTAAAAAATTCGTCCAAAATCTTGATGTCTCCAATCTCTTGTTTTGTACGTTTTTTCCACGTGTCATGACATCCAATGTATCCCTGCAAAGTTTGGTGAAGATCTGAGTATGTAGTTTTTGACATTATATGGAACCTCCTTTCTGAAAATTTGAAAATTCTTAAAAAATTCGTCCAAAATCTTGATGTCTCCAATCTCTTGTTTTGTACGTTTTTTCCACGTGTCTTGACATCCAATGTATCCCTGCAATGTTTGGTGAAGATCTGAGTATGTAGTTTTTGACCTTATCTGGAACCTCCCATCTGAAAATTTGAAAATTTTTAAAAAATTCGTCCAAAATCTTGATGTCTCCAATCTCTTGTTTTGTACGTTTTTTCCACGTGTCTTGACATGCAAAGTATCCCTGCAACGTTTGGTGAAGATCTGAGTATGTAGTTTTTGACCTTATCTGGAACCTCCTATCTGAAAATTTGAAAATTCTTAAAAAATCCGTCTAAAATCTTGATGTCTCCACTCTCTTGTTTTGTACTTTTTTTTCCACGTGTCTTGACATCCAATGTATCCCTGCAAAGTTTGGTGAAGATCTGAGTATGTAGTTTTTGACCTTATATGGAACCTCCTTTCTGAAAATTTGAAAATTCTTAAAAAATTCGACCAAAATCTTGATGTCTCCAATCCTATGTTTTGTATGTTTTTTCCACGTGTCTTGACATCCAATGTATCCATGCAAAGTTTGGTGAAGATCTGAGTATGTAGTTTTTGACCTTATCTGGAACCTCCCATCTGAAAAATTGAAAATTCCTAAAAAATCCGTCCAAAATCTTGATGACCTCAATCTCTTGTTTTGTACGTTTTTTCCACGTGTCTTGACATCCAATGTATCCCTGCAATGTTTGGTGAAGATCTGAGTATGTAGTTTTTGACCTTATATGGAACCTCTTATCTGAAAATTTGAAAATTCTTGAAAAATTCGTCCAAAATCTTGATGTCTCCAATCTCTTGTTTTGTACGTTTTTTCCACGTGTCTTGACATCCAATGTATCCCTGCAAAGTTTGGTGAAGATCTGAGTATGTAGTTTTTGACCTTATCTGGAACCTCCCATCTGAAAATTTGAAAATTCCTAAAAAATCCGTCCAAAATCTTGATGACCTCAATCTCTTGTTTGGTACGTTTTTTCCACGTGTCTTGACATCCAAAGTATCCCTGCAATGTTTGGTGAAGATCTGAGTATGTAGTTTTTGACCTTATATGGAACCTTTTATCTGAAAATTTGAAAATTCTTAAAAATATTTGAACAAAATCTTGATGTCCCCAATCCTATGTTTTGTATGTTTTTTCCACGTGTCTTGACATCCAATGTATTTCTGCAAAGTTTGGTGAAGATCTGAGTATGTCGTTTTTGACCTTATCTGGAATATCCTTTCTGAAAATTTGAAAATTCTTAAAAAATTCGTCCAAAATCTTGATGTCTCGAATCTCTTGTTTTGTACGTTTTTTCCACGTGTCTTGACATCCAATGTATCCCTGCAAAGTTTGGTGAAGATCTGAGTATGTAGTTTTTGACCTTATATGGAACCTCCCATCTGAAAATTTGAAAATTCTTAAAAAATTCGACCAAAATCTTGATGTCTCCAATCCTATGTTTTGTATGTTTTTTCCACGTGTCTTGACATCCAATGTATCCATGCAAAGTTTGGTGAAGATCTGAGTATGTAGTTTTTGACCTTATATGGAACCTCCTATCTGAAAATTTGAGAATTCTTGAAAAATTCGTCCAAAATCTTGATGTCTCCAATCTCTTGTTTTGTACGTTTTTTCCACGTGTCTTGACATCCAATGTATCCCTGCAAAGTTTGGTGAAGATCTGAGTATGTAGTTTTTGACCTTATCTGGAACCTCCCATCTGAAAATTTGAAAATTCCTAAAAAATCCGTCCAAAATCTTGATGACCTCCATCTCTTGTTTTGTACGTTTTTTCCACGTGTCTTGACATCCAATGTATCCCTGCAATGTTTGGTGAAGATCTGAGTATGTAGTTTTTGACCTTATATGGAACCTCTTATCTGAAAATTTGAAAATTCTTAAAAATATTTGACCAAAATCTTGATGTCCCCAATCCTATGTTTTGTATGTTTTTTTCCACGTGTCTTGACATCCAATGTATCCCTGCAAAGTTTGGTGAAGATCTGAGTATGTAGTTTTAGACCTTATCTGGAACCTCATTTCTGAAAATTTGAAAATTCCTCAAAAATTCGTCCAAAATCTTGATGTCTCCAATCTCTTGTTTTGTACGTTTTTTCCACGTGTCTTGACATCCAATGTATCCCTGCAAAGTTTGGTGAAGATCTGAGTATGTAGTTTTTGACCTTATATGGAGCCTCCTTTCTGAAAATTTGAAAATTCTTAAAAAATTCATCCAAAATCTTGATGTCTCCAATCTCTTGTTTTGTACGTTTTTTCCACGTTTCTTGACATCCAATGTATCCCTGCAAAGTTTGGTGAAGATCTGAGTATGTAGTTTTTGACCTTATATGGAACCTCCTTTCTGAAAATTTAAAAATTCTTAAAAAATTCGTCCAAAATCTTGATGTCCCCAATCCTATGTTTTGTATGTTTTTTCCACGTGTCTTGACATCCAATGTATCCATGCAAAGTTTGGTGAAGATCTGAGTATGTCGTTTTTGACCTTATCTGAAACCTCCCATCTGAAAATTTGAAAATTCTTAAAAAATTCGTCGAAAATCTTGATGTCTCCAATCTCTTGTTTTGTACGTTTTTTCCACGTGTCTTGACATGCAAAGTATCCCTGCAACGTTTGGTGAAGATGTGAGTATGTAGTTTTTGACCTTATCTGGAACCTCCTATCTGAAAATTTGAAAATTCTTAAAAAATTCGTCCAAAATCTTGATGTCTCAATCTCTTGTTTTGTACGTTTTTTCCACGTTTCTTGACATCCAATGTATCCCTGCAATGTTTGGTGAAGATCTGAGTATGTAGTTTTTGACCTTATATGGAACCTCCTATTTGAAAATTTGAAAATTCTTAAAAAATTTGACCAAAATCTTGATATCCCCAATCCTATGTTTTGTATGTTTTTTCCACGTGTCTTGACATCCAATGTGTCCCTGCAAAGTTTGGTGAAGATCTGAGTATGTAGTTTTTGACCTTATCTGGAACCTCCTATCTGAAAATTTGAAAATTTTTAAAAAATTCGTCCAAAATCTTGATGTCTTCAATCTCTTGTTTTGTACGTTTTTTCCACGTGTCTTGACCTCCAATGTATCCCTGCAAAGTTTGGTGAAGATCTGAGTATGTCGTTTTTGACCTTATCTGGAACATCCTTTCTGAAAATTTGAAAATTCTTAAAAAATTCGTCCAAAATCTTGATGTCTCCAATCTCTTGTTTTGTACGTTTTTTCCACGTGTCTTGACATCCAATGTATCCCTGCAATGTTTGGTGAAGATCTGAGTATGTAGTTTTTGACCTTATCTGGAACCTCCCATCTGAAAATTTGAAAATTTTTAAAAAATTCGTCCAAAATCTTGATGTCTCCAATCTCTTGTTTTGTACGTTTTTTCCACGTGTCTTGACATGCAAAGTATCCCTGCAACGTTTGGTGAAGATCTGAGTATGTAGTTTTTGACCTTATCTGGAACCTCCTATCTGAAAATTTGAAAATTCTTAAAAAATCCGTCTAAAATCTTGATGTCTCCACTCTCTTGTTTTGTACTTTTTTTTCCACGTGTCTTGACATCCAATGTATCCCTGCAATGTTTGGTGAAGATCTGAGTATGTAGTTTTTGACCTTATATGGAACCTCTTATCTGAAAATTTGAAAATTCTTGAAAAATTCGTCCAAAATCTTGATGTCTCCAATCTCTTGTTTTGTACGTTTTTTCCACGTGTCTTGACATCCAATGTATCCCTGCAAAGTTTGGTGAAGATCTGAGTATGTAGTTTTTGACCTTATCTGGAACCTCCCATCTGAAAATTTGAAAATTCCTAAAAAATCCGTCCAAAATCTTGATGACCTCAATCTCTTGTTTGGTACGTTTTTTCCACGTGTCTTGACATCCAAAGTATCCCTGCAATGTTTGGTGAAGATCTGAGTATGTAGTTTTTGACCTTATATGGAACCTTTTATCTGAAAATTTGAAAATTCTTAAAAATATTTGACCAAAATCTTGATGTCCCCAATCCTATGTTTTGTATGTTTTTTCCACGTGTCTTGACATCCAATGTATTTCTGCAAAGTTTGGTGAAGATCTGAGTATGTCGTTTTTGACCTTATCTGGAATATCCTTTCTGAAAATTTGAAAATTCTTAAAAAATTCGTCCAAAATCTTGATGTCTCGAATCTCTTGTTTTGTACGTTTTTTCCACGTGTCTTGACATCCAATGTATCCCTGCAAAGTTTGGTGAAGATCTGAGTATGTAGTTTTTGACCTTATATGGAACCTCCCATCTGAAAATTTGAAAATTCTTAAAAAATTCGACCAAAATCTTGATGTCTCCAATCCTATGTTTTGTATGTTTTTTCCACGTGTCTTGACATCCAATGTATCCATGCAAAGTTTGGTGAAGATCTGAGTATGTAGTTTTTGACCTTATATGGAACCTCCTATCTGAAAATTTGAGAATTCTCGAAAAATTCGTCCAAAATCTTGATGTCTCCAATCTCTTGTTTTGTACGTTTTTTCCACGTGTCTTGACATCCAATGTATCCCTGCAAAGTTTGGTGAAGATCTGAGTATGTAGTTTTTGACCTTATCTGGAACCTCCCATCTGAAAATTTGAAAATTCCTAAAAAATCCGTCCAAAATCTTGATGACCTCCATCTCTTGTTTTGTACGTTTTTTCCACGTGTCTTGACATCCAATGTATCCCTGCAATGTTTGGTGAAGATCTGAGTATGTAGTTTTTGACCTTATATGGAACCTCTTATCTGAAAATTTGAAAATTCTTAAAAATATTTGACCAAAATCTTGATGTCCCCAATCCTATGTTTTGTATGTTTTTTCCACGTGTCTTGACATCCAATGTATCCCTGCAAAGTTTGGTGAAGATCTGAGTATGTAGTTTTAGACCTTATCTGGAACCTCATTTCTGAAAATTTGAAAATTCCTCAAAAATTCGTCCAAAATCTTGATGTCTCCAATCTCTTGTTTTGTACGTTTTTTCCACGTGTCTTGACATCCAATGTATCCCTGCAAAGTTTGGTGAAGATCTGAGTATGTAGTTTTTGACCTTATATGGGGCCTCCTTTCTGAAAATTTGAAAATTCTTAAAAAATTCATCCAAAATCTTGATGTCTCCAATCTCTTGTTTTGTACGTTTTTTCCACGTTTCTTGACATCCAATGTATCCCTGCAAAGTTTGGTGAAGATCTGAGTATGTAGTTTTTGACCTTATATGGAACCTCCTTTCTGAAAATTTAAAAATTCTTAAAAAATTCGTCCAAAATCTTGATGTCCCCAATCCTATGTTTTGTATGTTTTTTCCACGTGTCTTGACATCCAATGTATCCATGCAAAGTTTGGTGAAGATCTGAGTATGTCGTTTTTGACCTTATCTGAAACCTCCCATCTGAAAATTTGAAAATTCTTAAAAAATTCGTCGAAAATCTTGATGTCTCCAATCTCTTGTTTTGTACGTTTTTTCCACGTGTCTTGACATGCAAAGTATCCCTGCAACGTTTGGTGAAGATCTGAGTATGTAGTTTTTGACCTTATCTGGAACCTCCTATCTGAAAATTTGAAAATTCTTAAAAAATTCGTCCAAAATCTTGATGTCTCAATCTCTTGTTTTGTACGTTTTTTCCACGTTTCTTGACATCCAATGTATCCCTGCAATGTTTGGTGAAGATCTGAGTATGTAGTTTTTGACCTTATATGGAACCTCCTATTTGAAAATTTGAAAATTCTTAAAAAATTTGACCAAAATCTTGATATCCCCAATCCTATGTTTTGTATGTTTTTTCCACGTGTCTTGACATCCAATGTATCCCTGCAAAGTTTGGTGAAGATCTGAGTATGTAGTTTTTGACCTTATCTGGAACCTCCTATCTGAAAATTTGAAAATTTTTAAAAAATTCGTCCAAAATCTTGATGTCTTCAATCTCTTGTTTTGTACGTTTTTTCCACGTGTCTTGACCTCCAATGTATCCCTGCAAAGTTTGGTGAAGATCTGAGTATGTCGTTTTTGACCTTATCTGGAACATCCTTTCTGAAAATTTGAAAATTCTTAAAAAATTCGTCCAAAATCTTGATGTCTCCAATCTCTTGTTTTGTACGTTTTTTCCACGTGTCTTGACATCCAATGTATCCCTGCAAAGTTTGGTGAAGATCTGAGTATGTAGTTTTTGACCTTATATGGAACCTCCTTTCTGAAAATTTGAAAATTCTTAAAAAATTCGTCCAAAATCTTGATGTCCCCAATCTCTTGTTTTGTACGTTTTTTCCACGTGTCTTGACATCCAATGTATCCATGCAAAGTTTGGTGAAGATCTGAGTATGTCGTTTTTGACCTTATCTGGAACCTCCCATCTGAAAATTTGAAAATTCTTAAAAAAATCGTCGAAAATCTTGATGTCTCCAATCTCTTGTTTTGTACGTTTTTTCCACCTGTCTTGACATGCAAAGTATCCCTGCAACGTTTGGTGAAGATCTGAGTATGTAGTTTTTGACCTTATCTGGAACCTCCTATCCGAAAATTTGAAAATTCTTCAAAAATTCGTCCAAAATCTTGATGTCTCCAATCTCTTGTTTTGTACGTTTTTTCCACGTTTCTTGACATCCAATGTATCCCTGCAATGTTTGGTGAAGATCTGAGTATGTAGTTTTTGACCTTATATGGAACCTCCTATTTGAAAATTTGAAAATTCTTAAAAAATTTGACCAAAATCTTGATATCCCCAATCCTATGTTTTGTATGTTTTTTCCACGTGTCTTGACATCCAATGTGTCCCTGCAAAGTTTGGTGAAGATCTGAGTATGTAGTTTTTGACCTTATCTGGAACCTCCTATCTGAAAATTTGAAAATTTTTAAAAAATTCGTCCAAAATCTTGATGTCTTCAATCTCTTGTTTTGTACGTTTTTTCCACGTGTCTTGACCTCCAATGTATCCCTGCAAAGTTTGGTGAAGATCTGAGTATGTCGTTTTTGACCTTATCTGGAACATCCTTTCTGAAAATTTGAAAATTCTTAAAAAATTCGTCCAAAATCTTGATGTCTCCAATCTCTTGTTTTGTACGTTTTTTCCACGTGTCTTGACATCCAATGTATCCCTGCAATGTTTGGTGAAGATCTGAGTATGTAGTTTTTGACCTTATCTGGAACCTCCCATCTGAAAATTTGAAAATTTTTAAAAAATTCGTCCAAAATCTTGATGTCTCCAATCTCTTGTTTTGTACGTTTTTTCCACGTGTCTTGACATGCAAAGTATCCCTGCAACGTTTGGTGAAGATCTGAGTATGTAGTTTTTGACCTTATCTGGAACCTCCTATCTGAAAATTTGAAAATTCTTAAAAAATCCGTCTAAAATCTTGATGTCTCCACTCTCTTGTTTTGTACTTTTTTTTCCACGTGTCTTGACATCCAATGTATCCCTGCAATGTTTGGTGAAGATCTGAGTATGTAGTTTTTGACCTTATATGGAACCTCTTATCTGAAAATTTGAAAATTCTTGAAAAATTCGTCCAAAATCTTGATGTCTCCAATCTCTTGTTTTGTACGTTTTTTCCACGTGTCTTGACATCCAATGTATCCCTGCAAAGTTTGGTGAAGATCTGAGTATGTAGTTTTTGACCTTATCTGGAACCTCCCATCTGAAAATTTGAAAATTCCTAAAAAATCCGTCCAAAATCTTGATGACCTCAATCTCTTGTTTGGTACGTTTTTTCCACGTGTCTTGACATCCAAAGTATCCCTGCAATGTTTGGTGAAGATCTGAGTATGTAGTTTTTGACCTTATATGGAACCTTTTATCTGAAAATTTGAAAATTCTTAAAAATATTTGACCAAAATCTTGATGTCCCCAATCCTATGTTTTGTATGTTTTTTCCACGTGTCTTGACATCCAATGTATTTCTGCAAAGTTTGGTGAAGATCTGAGTATGTCGTTTTTGACCTTATCTGGAATATCCTTTCTGAAAATTTGAAAATTCTTAAAAAATTCGTCCAAAATCTTGATGTCTCGAATCTCTTGTTTTGTACGTTTTTTCCACGTGTCTTGACATCCAATGTATCCCTGCAAAGTTTGGTGAAGATCTGAGTATGTAGTTTTTGACCTTATATGGAACCTCCCATCTGAAAATTTGAAAATTCTTAAAAAATTCGACCAAAATCTTGATGTCTCCAATCCTATGTTTTGTATGTTTTTTCCACGTGTCTTGACATCCAATGTATCCATGCAAAGTTTGGTGAAGATCTGAGTATGTAGTTTTTGACCTTATATGGAACCTCCTATCTGAAAATTTGAGAATTCTCGAAAAATTCGTCCAAAATCTTGATGTCTCCAATCTCTTGTTTTGTACGTTTTTTCCACGTGTCTTGACATCCAATGTATCCCTGCAAAGTTTGGTGAAGATCTGAGTATGTAGTTTTTGACCTTATCTGGAACCTCCCATCTGAAAATTTGAAAATTCCTAAAAAATCCGTCCAAAATCTTGATGACCTCCATCTCTTGTTTTGTACGTTTTTTCCACGTGTCTTGACATCCAATGTATCCCTGCAATGTTTGGTGAAGATCTGAGTATGTAGTTTTTGACCTTATATGGAACCTCTTATCTGAAAATTTGAAAATTCTTAAAAATATTTGACCAAAATCTTGATGTCCCCAATCCTATGTTTTGTATGTTTTTTCCACGTGTCTTGACATCCAATGTATCCCTGCAAAGTTTGGTGAAGTACTGAGTATGTAGTTTTAGACCTTATCTGGAACCTCATTTCTGAAAATTTGAAAATTCCTCAAAAATTCGTCCAAAATCTTGATGTCTCCAATCTCTTGTTTTGTACGTTTTTTCCACGTGTCTTGACATCCAATGTATCCCTGCAAAGTTTGGTGAAGATCTGAGTATGTAGTTTTTGACCTTATATGGGGCCTCCTTTCTGAAAATTTGAAAATTCTTAAAAAATTCATCCAAAATCTTGATGTCTCCAATCTCTTGTTTTGTACGTTTTTTCCACGTTTCTTGACATCCAATGTATCCCTGCAAAGTTTGGTGAAGATCTGAGTATGTAGTTTTTGACCTTATATGGAACCTCCTTTCTGAAAATTTAAAAATTCTTAAAAAATTCGTCCAAAATCTTGATGTCCCCAATCCTATGTTTTGTATGTTTTTTCCACGTGTCTTGACATCCAATGTATCCATGCAAAGTTTGGTGAAGATCTGAGTATGTCGTTTTTGACCTTATCTGAAACCTCCCATCTGAAAATTTGAAAATTCTTAAAAAATTCGTCGAAAATCTTGATGTCTCCAATCTCTTGTTTTGTACGTTTTTTCCACGTGTCTTGACATGCAAAGTATCCCTGCAACGTTTGGTGAAGATCTGAGTATGTAGTTTTTGACCTTATCTGGAACCTCCTATCTGAAAATTTGAAAATTCTTAAAAAATTCGTCCAAAATCTTGATGTCTCAATCTCTTGTTTTGTACGTTTTTTCCACGTTTCTTGACATCCAATGTATCCCTGCAATGTTTGGTGAAGATCTGAGTATGTAGTTTTTGACCTTATATGGAACCTCCTATTTGAAAATTTGAAAATTCTTAAAAAATTTGACCAAAATCTTGATATCCCCAATCCTATGTTTTGTATGTTTTTTCCACGTGTCTTGACATCCAATGTATCCCTGCAAAGTTTGGTGAAGATCTGAGTATGTAGTTTTTGACCTTATCTGGAACCTCCTATCTGAAAATTTGAAAATTTTTAAAAAATTCGTCCAAAATCTTGATGTCTTCAATCTCTTGTTTTGTACGTTTTTTCCACGTGTCTTGACCTCCAATGTATCCCTGCAAAGTTTGGTGAAGATCTGAGTATGTCGTTTTTGACCTTATCTGGAACATCCTTTCTGAAAATTTGAAAATTCTTAAAAAATTCGTCCAAAATCTTGATGTCTCCAATCTCTTGTTTTGTACGTTTTTTCCACGTGTCTTGACATCCAATGTATCCCTGCAAAGTTTGGTGAAGATCTGAGTATGTAGTTTTTGACCTTATATGGAACCTCCTTTCTGAAAATTTGAAAATTCTTAAAAAATTCGTCCAAAATCTTGATGTCCCCAATCTCTTGTTTTGTACGTTTTTTCCACGTGTCTTGACATCCAATGTATCCATGCAAAGTTTGGTGAAGATCTGAGTATGTCGTTTTTGACCTTATCTGGAACCTCCCATCTGAAAATTTGAAAATTCTTAAAAAAATCGTCGAAAATCTTGATGTCTCCAATCTCTTGTTTTGTACGTTTTTTCCACCTGTCTTGACATGCAAAGTATCCCTGCAACGTTTGGTGAAGATCTGAGTATGTAGTTTTTGACCTTATCTGGAACCTCCTATCCGAAAATTTGAAAATTCTTCAAAAATTCGTCCAAAATCTTGATGTCTCCAATCTCTTGTTTTGTACGTTTTTTCCACGTTTCTTGACATCCAATGTATCCCTGCAATGTTTGGTGAAGATCTGAGTATGTAGTTTTTGACCTTATATGGAACCTCCTATCTGAAAATTTGAAAATTCTTAAAAAATTTGACCAAAATCTTGATATCCCCAATCCTATGTTTTGTATGTTTTTTCCACGTGTCTTGACATCCAATGTATCCCTGCAAAGTTTGGTGAAGTTCTGAGTATGTAGTTTTTGACCTTATCTGGAACCTCCTATCTGAAAATTTGAAAAATTTTAAAAAATTCGTCCAAAATCTTGATGTCTTCAATCTCTTGTTTTGTACGTTTTTTCCACGTGTCTTGACCTCCAATGTATCCCTGCAAAGTTTGGTGAAGATCTGAGTATGTCGTTTTTGACCTTATCTGGAACATCCTTTCTGAAAATTTGAAAATTCTTAAAAAATTCGTCCAAAATCTTGATGTCTCCAATCTCTTGTTTTGTACGTTTTTTCCACGTGTCTTGACATCCAATGTATCCCTGCAAAGTTTGGTGAAGATCCGAGTATGTAGTTTTTGACCTTATATGGAACCTCCTTTCTGAAAATTTGAAAATTCTTAAAAAATTCGTCCAAAATCTTGATGTCTCCAATCTCTTGTTTTGTACGTTTTTTCCACGTGTCTTGACATCCAATGTATCCCTGCAAAGTTTGGTGAAGATCTGAGTATGTAGTTTTTGACCTTATATGGAACCTCCCATCAGAAAATTTGAAAATTCCTAAAAAATCCGTCTAAAATCTTGATGTCTCCACTCTCTTGTTTTGTACTTTTTTTCCACGTGTCTTGACATCCAATGTATCCCTGCAAAGTTTGGTGAAGATCTGAGTATGTAGTTTTTGACCTTATCTGGAACCTCCCATCTGAAAATTTGAAAATTCCTAAAAAATCCGTCCAAAATCTTGATGACCTCAATCTCTTGTTTTGTACGTTTTTTTCCACGTGTCTTGACATCCAATGTATCCCTGCAATGTTTGGTGAAGATCTGAGTATGTAGTTTTTGACCTTATATGGAACCTCTTATCTGAAAATTTGAAAATTCTTAAAAATATTTGACCAAAATCTTGATGTCCCCAATCCTATGTTTTGTATGTTTTTTCCACGTGTCTTGACATCCAATGTATTTCTGCAAAGTTTGGTGAAGATCTGAGTATGTCGTTTTTGACCTTATCGGGAACATCCTTTCTGAAAAATTGAAAATTCTTAAAAAATTCGTCCAAAATCTTGATGTCTCCAATCTCTTGTTTTGTACGTTTTTTCCACGTTTCTTGACATCCAATGTATCCCTGCAATGTTTGGTGAAGATCTGAGTATGTAGTTTTTGACCTTATATGGAACCTCCTATCTGAAAATTTGAAAATTCTTAAAAAATTTGACCAAAATCTTGATATCCCCAATCCTATGTTTTGTATGTTTTTTCCACGTGTCTTGACATCCAATGTATCCCTGCAAAGTTTGGTGAAGTTCTGAGTATGTAGTTTTTGACCTTATCTGGAACCTCCTATCTGAAAATTTGAAAAATTTTAAAAAATTCGTCCAAAATCTTGATGTCTTCAATCTCTTGTTTTGTACGTTTTTTCCACGTGTCTTGACCTCCAATGTATCCCTGCAAAGTTTGGTGAAGATCTGAGTATGTCGTTTTTGACCTTATCTGGAACATCCTTTCTGAAAATTTGAAAATTCTTAAAAAATTCGTCCAAAATCTTGATGTCTCCAATCTCTTGTTTTGTACGTTTTTTCCACGTGTCTTGACATCCAATGTATCCCTGCAAAGTTTGGTGAAGATCCGAGTATGTAGTTTTTGACCTTATATGGAACCTCCTTTCTGAAAATTTGAAAATTCTTAAAAAATTCGTCCAAAATCTTGATGTCTCCAATCTCTTGTTTTGTACGTTTTTTCCACGTGTCTTGACATCCAATGTATCCCTGCAAAGTTTGGTGAAGATCTGAGTATGTAGTTTTTGACCTTATATGGAACCTCCCATCAGAAAATTTGAAAATTCCTAAAAAATCCGTCTAAAATCTTGATGTCTCCACTCTCTTGTTTTGTACTTTTTTTCCACGTGTCTTGACATCCAATGTATCCCTGCAAAGTTTGGTGAAGATCTGAGTATGTAGTTTTTGACCTTATCTGGAACCTCCCATCTGAAAATTTGAAAATTCCTAAAAAATCCGTCCAAAATCTTGATGACCTCAATCTCTTGTTTTGTACGTTTTTTTCCACGTGTCTTGACATCCAATGTATCCCTGCAATGTTTGGTGAAGATCTGAGTATGTAGTTTTTGACCTTATATGGAACCTCTTATCTGAAAATTTGAAAATTCTTAAAAATATTTGACCAAAATCTTGATGTCCCCAATCCTATGTTTTGTATGTTTTTTCCACGTGTCTTGACATCCAATGTATTTCTGCAAAGTTTGGTGAAGATCTGAGTATGTCGTTTTTGACCTTATCGGGAACATCCTTTCTGAAAAATTGAAAATTCTTAAAAAATTCGTCCAAAATCTTGATGTCTCCAATCTCTTGTTTTGTACGTTTTTTCCACGTGTCATGACATCCAATGTATCCCTGCAAAGTTTGGTGAAGATCTGAGTATGTAGTTTTTGACCTTATATGGAACCTCCTTTCTGAAAATTTGAAAATTCTTAAAAAATTCGTCCAAAATCTTGATGTCTCCAATCTCTTGTTTTGTATGTTTTTTCCACGTGTCTTGACATCCAATGTATCCCTGCAATGTTTGGTGAAGATCTGAGTATGTAGTTTTTGACCTTATCTGGAACCTCCCATCTGAAAATTTGAAAATTCTTAAAAAATTCGACCAAAATCTTGATGTCTCCAATCCTATGTTTTGTATGTTTTTTCCACGTGTCTTGACATCCAATGTATCCATGCAAAGTTTGGTGAAGATCTGAGTATGTAGTTTTTGACCTTATATGGAACCTCCTATCTGAAAATTTGAGAATTCTTGAAAAATTCGTCCAAAATCTTGATGTCTCCAATCTCTTGTTTTGTACGTTTTTTCCACGTGTCTTGACATCCAATGTATCCCTGCAAAGTTTGGTGAAGATCTGAGTATGTAGTTTTTGACCTTATATGGAACCTCCCATCTGAAAATTTGAAAATTCCTAAAAAATCCGTCCAAAATCTTGATGACCTCAATCTCTTGTTTTGTACGTTTTTTCCACGTGTCTTGACATCCAATGTATCCCTGCAATGTTTGGTGAAGATCTGAGTATGTAGTTTTTGACCTTATATGGAACCTCTTATCTGAAAATTTGAAAATTCTTAAAAATATTTGACCAAAATCTTGATGTCCCCAATCCTATGTTTTGTATGCTTTTCCACGTGTCTTGACATCCAATGTATTTCTGCAAAGTTTGGTGAAGATCTGAGTATGTCGTTTTTGACCTTATCTGGAACATCCTTTCTGAAAATTTGAAAATTCTTAAAAAATTCGTCCAAAATCTTGATGTCTCCAATCTCTTGTTTTGTACGTTTTTTCCACGTGTCTTGACCTCCAATGTATCCCTGCAATGTTTGGTGAAGATCTGAGTATGTAGTTTTTGACCTTATATGGAACCTCCTATCTGAAAATTTGAAAATTCTTAAAAAATTTGACCAAAATCTTGATGTCCCCAATCCTATGTTTTGTATGTTTTTTCCACGTGTCTTGACATCCAATGTATCCCTGCAAAGTTTGGTGAAGATCTGAGTATGTCGTTCTTGACCTTATCTGGAACATCCTTTCTGAAAATTTGAAAATTCTTAAAAAATTCGTCCAAAATCTTGATGTCTCCAATCTCTTGTTTTGTACGTTTTTTCCACGTGTCATGACATCCAATGTATCCCTGCAAAGTTTGGTGAAGATCTGAGTATGTAGTTTTTGACCTTATATGGAACCTCCTTTCTGAAAATTTGAAAATTCTTAAAAAATTCGTCCAAAATCTTGATGTCTCCAATCTCTTGTTTTGTATGTTTTTTCCACGTGTCTTGACATCCAATGTATCCCTGCAATGTTTGGTGAAGATCTGAGTATGTAGTTTTTGACCTTATCTGGAACCTCCCATCTGAAAATTTGAAAATTTTTAAAAAATTCGTCCAAAATCTTGATGTCTCCAATCTCTTGTTTTGTACGTTTTTTCCACGTGTCTTGACATGCAAAGTATCCCTGCAACGTTTGGTGAAGATCTGAGTATGTAGTTTTTGACCTTATCTGGAACCTCCTATCTGAAAATTTGAAAATTCTTAAAAAATCCGTCTAAAATCTTGATGTCTCCACTCTCTTGTTTTGTACTTTTTTTCCACGTGTCTTGACATCCAATGTATCCCTGCAAAGTTTGGTGAAGATCTGAGTATGTAGTTTTTGACCTTATATGGAACCTCCTTTCTGAAAATTTGAAAATTCTTAAAAAATTCGACCAAAATCTTGATGTCTCCAATCCTATGTTTTGTATGTTTTTTCCACGTGTCTTGACATCCAATGTATCCATGCAAAGTTTGGTGAAGATCTGAGTATGTAGTTTTTGACCTTATCTGGAACCTCCCATCTGAAAAATTGAAAATTCCTAAAAAATCCGTCCAAAATCTTGATGACCTCCAATCTCTTGTTTTGTACGTTTTTTCCACGTGTCTTGACATCCAATGTATCCCTGCAATGTTTGGTGAAGATCTGAGTATGTAGTTTTTGACCTTATATGGAACCTCTTATCTGAAAATTTGAAAATTCTTGAAAAATTCGTCCAAAATCTTGATGTCTCCAATCTCTTGTTTTGTACGTTTTTTCCACGTGTCTTGACATCCAATGTATCCCTGCAAAGTTTGGTGAAGATCTGAGTATGTAGTTTTTGACCTTATCTGGAACCTCCCATCTGAAAATTTGAAAATTCCTAAAAAATCCGTCCAAAATCTTGATGACCTCAATCTCTTGTTTGGTACGTTTTTTCCACGTGTCTTGACATCCAATGTATCCCTGCAATGTTTGGTGAAGATCTGAGTATGTAGTTTTTGACCTTATATGGAACCTTTTATCTGAAAATTTGAAAATTCTTAAAAATATTTGACCAAAACCTTGATGTCCCCAATCCTATGTTTTGTATGTTTTTTCCACGTGTCTTGACATCCAATGTATTTCTGCAAAGTTTGGTGAAGATCTGAGTATGTCGTTTTTGACCTTATCTGGAACATCCTTTCTGAAAATTTGAAAATTCTTAAAAAATTCGTCCAAAATCTTGATGTCTCCAATCTCTTGTTTTGTACGTTTTTTCCACGTGTCTTGACATCCAATGTATCCCTGCAAAGTTTGGTGAAGATCTGAGTATGTAGTTTTTGACCTTATATGGAACCTCCCATCTGAAAATTTGAAAATTCTTAAAAAATTCGACCAAAATCTTGATGTCTCCAATCCTATGTTTTGTATGTTTTTTCCACGTGTCTTGACATCCAATGTATCCATGCAAAGTTTGGTGAAGATCTGAGTTTGTAGTTTTTGACCTTATATGGAACCTCCTATCTGAAAATTTGAGAATTCTTGAAAAATTCGTCCAAAATCTTGATGTCTCCAATCTCTTGTTTTGTACGTTTTTTCCACGTGTCTTGACATCCAATGTATCCCTGCAAAGTTTGGTGAAGATCTGAGTATGTAGTTTTTGACCTTATATGGAACCTCCCATCTGAAAATTTGAAAATTCCTAAAAAATCCGTCCAAAATCTTGATGACCTCAATCTCTTGTTTTGTACGTTTTTTCCACGTGTCTTGACATCCAATGTATCCCTGCAATGTTTGGTGAAGATCTGAGTATGTAGTTTTTGACCTTATATGGAACCTCTTATCTGAAAATTTGAAAATTCTTAAAAATATTTGACCAAAATCTTGATGTCCCCAATCCTATGTTTTGTATGCTTTTCCACGTGTCTTGACATCCAATGTATTTCTGCAAAGTTTGGTGAAGATCTGAGTATGTCGTTTTTGACCTTATCTGGAACATCCTTTCTGAAAATTTGAAAATTCTTAAAAAATTCGTCCAAAATCTTGATGTCTCCAATCTCTTGTTTTGTACGTTTTTTCCACGTGTCTTGACCTCCAATGTATCCCTGCAATGTTTGGTGAAGATCTGAGTATGTAGTTTTTGACCTTATATGGAACCTCCTATCTGAAAATTTGAAAATTCTTAAAAAATTTGACCAAAATCTTGATGTCCCCAATCCTATGTTTTGTATGTTTTTTCCACGTGTCTTGACATCCAATGTATCCCTGCAAAGTTTGGTGAAGATCTGAGTATGTCGTTCTTGACCTTATCTGGAACATCCTTTCTGAAAATTTGAAAATTCTTAAAAAATTCGTCCAAAATCTTGATGTCTCCAATCTCTTGTTTTGTACGTTTTTTCCACGTGTCATGACATCCAATGTATCCCTGCAAAGTTTGGTGAAGATCTGAGTATGTAGTTTTTGACCTTATATGGAACCTCCTTTCTGAAAATTTGAAAATTCTTAAAAAATTCGTCCAAAATCTTGATGTCTCCAATCTCTTGTTTTGTATGTTTTTTCCACGTGTCTTGACATCCAATGTATCCCTGCAATGTTTGGTGAAGATCTGAGTATGTAGTTTTTGACCTTATCTGGAACCTCCCATCTGAAAATTTGAAAATTTTTAAAAAATTCGTCCAAAATCTTGATGTCTCCAATCTCTTGTTTTGTACGTTTTTTCCACGTGTCTTGACATGCAAAGTATCCCTGCAACGTTTGGTGAAGATCTGAGTATGTAGTTTTTGACCTTATCTGGAACCTCCTATCTGAAAATTTGAAAATTCTTAAAAAATCCGTCTAAAATCTTGATGTCTCCACTCTCTTGTTTTGTACTTTTTTTCCACGTGTCTTGACATCCAATGTATCCCTGCAAAGTTTGGTGAAGATCTGAGTATGTAGTTTTTGACCTTATATGGAACCTCCTTTCTGAAAATTTGAAAATTCTTAAAAAATTCGACCAAAATCTTGATGTCTCCAATCCTATGTTTTGTATGTTTTTTCCACGTGTCTTGACATCCAATGTATCCATGCAAAGTTTGGTGAAGATCTGAGTATGTAGTTTTTGACCTTATCTGGAACCTCCCATCTGAAAAATTGAAAATTCCTAAAAAATCCGTCCAAAATCTTGATGACCTCCAATCTCTTGTTTTGTACGTTTTTTCCACGTGTCTTGACATCCAATGTATCCCTGCAATGTTTGGTGAAGATCTGAGTATGTAGTTTTTGACCTTATATGGAACCTCTTATCTGAAAATTTGAAAATTCTTGAAAAATTCGTCCAAAATCTTGATGTCTCCAATCTCTTGTTTTGTACGTTTTTTCCACGTGTCTTGACATCCAATGTATCCCTGCAAAGTTTGGTGAAGATCTGAGTATGTAGTTTTTGACCTTATCTGGAACCTCCCATCTGAAAATTTGAAAATTCCTAAAAAATCCGTCCAAAATCTTGATGACCTCAATCTCTTGTTTGGTACGTTTTTTCCACGTGTCTTGACATCCAATGTATCCCTGCAATGTTTGGTGAAGATCTGAGTATGTAGTTTTTGACCTTATATGGAACCTTTTATCTGAAAATTTGAAAATTCTTAAAAATATTTGACCAAAACCTTGATGTCCCCAATCCTATGTTTTGTATGTTTTTTCCACGTGTCTTGACATCCAATGTATTTCTGCAAAGTTTGGTGAAGATCTGAGTATGTCGTTTTTGACCTTATCTGGAACATCCTTTCTGAAAATTTGAAAATTCTTAAAAAATTCGTCCAAAATCTTGATGTCTCCAATCTCTTGTTTTGTACGTTTTTTCCACGTGTCTTGACATCCAATGTATCCCTGCAAAGTTTGGTGAAGATCTGAGTATGTAGTTTTTGACCTTATATGGAACCTCCCATCTGAAAATTTGAAAATTCTTAAAAAATTCGACCAAAATCTTGATGTCTCCAATCCTATGTTTTGTATGTTTTTTCCACGTGTCTTGACATCCAATGTATCCATGCAAAGTTTGGTGAAGATCTGAGTTTGTAGTTTTTGACCTTATATGGAACCTCCTATCTGAAAATTTGAGAATTCTTGAAAAATTCGTCCAAAATCTTGATGTCTCCAATCTCTTGTTTTGTACGTTTTTTCCACGTGTCTTGACATCCAATGTATCCCTGCAAAGTTTGGTGAAGATCTGAGTATGTAGTTTTTGACCTTATCTGGAACCTCCCATCTGAAAATTTGAAAATTCCTAAAAAATCCGTCCAAAATCTTGATGACCTCCATCTCTTGTTTTGTACGTTTTTTCCACGTGTCTTGGCATCCAATGTATCCCTGCAATGTTTGGTGAAGATCTGAGTATGTAGTTTTTGACCTTATATGGAACCTCTTATCTGAAAATTTGAAAATTCTTAAAAATATTTGACCAAAATCTTGATGTCCCCAATCCTATGTTTTGTATGTTTTTTCCACGTGTCTTGACATCCAATGTATCCCTGCAAAGTTTGGTGAAGATCTGAGTATGTAGTTTTAGACCTTATCTGGAACATCATTTCTGAAAATTTGAAAATTCCTCAAAAATTCGTCCAAAATCTTGATGTCTCCAATCTCTTGTTTTGTACGTTTTTTCCACGTGTCTTGACATCCAATGTATCCCTGCAAAGTTTGGTGAAGATCAGAGTATGTAGTTTTTGACCTTATATGGAGCCTCCTTTCTGAAAATTTGAAAATTCTTAAAAAATTCATCCAAAATCTTGATGTCTCCAATCTCTTGTTTTGTACGTTTTTTCCACGTTTCTTGACATCCAATGTATCCCTGCAAAGTTTGGTGAAGATCTGAGTATGTAGTTTTTGACCTTATATGGAACCTCCTTTCTGAAAATTTGAAAATTCTTAAAAAATTCGTCCAAAAACTTGATGTCCCCAATCCTATGTTTTGTATGTTTTTTCCACGTGTCTTGACATCCAATGTATCCATGCAAAGTTTGGTGAAGATCTGAGTATGTCGTTTTTGACCTTGTCTGAAACCTCCCATCTGAAAATTTGAAAATTCTTAAAAAATTCGTCGAAAACCTTGATGTCTCCAATCTCTTGTTTTGTACGTTTTTTCCACGTGTCTTGACATGCAAAGTATCCCTGCAACGTTTGGTGAAGATCTGAGTATGTAGTTTTTGACCTTATCTGGAACCTCCTATCTGAAAATTTGAAAATTCTTAAAAAATTCGTCCAAAATCTTGATGTCTCCAATCTCTTGTTTTGTACGTTTTTTCCACGTTTCTTGACATCCAATGTATCCCTGCAATGTTTGGTGAAGATCTGAGTATGTAGTTTTTGACCTTATATGGAACCTCCTATTTGAAAATTTGAAAATTCTTAAAAAATTTGACCAAAATCTTGATATCCCCAATCCTATGTTTTGTATGTTTTTTCCACGTGTCTTGACATCCAATGTATCCCTGCAAAGTTTGGTGAAGATCTGAGTATGTAGTTTTTGACCTTATCTGGAACCTCCTATCTGAAAATTTGAAAATTTTTAAAAAATTCGTCCAAAATCTTGATGTCTTCAATCTCTTGTTTTGTACGTTTTTTCCACGTGTCTTGACCTCCAATGTATCCCTGCAAAGTTTGGTGAAGATCTGAGTATGTCGTTTTTGACCTTATCTGGAACATCCTTTCTGAAAATTTGAAAATTCTTAAAAAATTCGTCCAAAATCTTGATGTCTCCAATCTCTTGTTTTGTACGTTTTTTCCACGTGTCTTGACATCCAATGTATCCCTGCAAAGTTTGGTGAAGATCTGAGTATGTAGTTTTTGACCTTATATGGAACCTCCTTTCTGAAAATTTGAAAATTCTTAAAAAATTCGTCCAAAATCTTGATGTCCCCAATCTCTTGTTTTGTACGTTTTTTCCACGTGTCTTGACATCCAATGTATCCCTGCAATGTTTGGTGAAGATCTGAGTATGTAGTTTTTGACCTTATATGGAACCTCCTATCTGAAAATTTGAAAATTCTTAAAAAATTTGACCAAAATCTTGATATCCGCAATCCTATGTTTTGTATGTTTTTTCCACGTGTCTTGACATCCAATGTATCCCTGCAAAGTTTGGTGAAGTTCTGAGTATGTAGTTTTTGACCTTATCTGGAACCTCCTATCTGAAAATTTGAAAAATTTTAAAAAAATCGTCCAAAATCTTGATGTCTTCAATCTCTTGTTTTGTACGTTTTTTCCACGTGTCTTGACCTCCAATGTATCCCTGCAAAGTTTGGTGAAGATCTGAGTATGTCGTTTTTGACCTTATCTGGAACATCCTTTCTGAAAATTTGAAAATTCTTAAAAAATTCGTCCAAAATCTTGATGTCTCCAATCTCTTGTTTTGTACGTTTTTTCCACGTGTCTTGACATCCAATGTATCCCTGCAAAGTTTGGTGAAGATCCGAGTATGTAGTTTTTGACCTTATATGGAACCTCCTTTCTGAAAATTTGAAAATTCTTAAAAAATTCGTCCAAAATCTTGATGTCTCCAATCTCTTGTTTTGTACGTTTTTTCCACGTGTCTTGACATCCAATGTATCCCTGCAAAGTTTGGTGAAGATCTGAGTATGTAGTTTTTGACCTTATATGGAACCTCCCATCAGAAAATTTGAAAATTCCTAAAAAATCCGTCTAAAATCTTGATGTCTCCACTCTCTTGTTTTGTACTTTTTTTCCACGTGTCTTGACATCCAATGTATCCCTGCAAAGTTTGGTGAAGATCTGAGTAAGTAGTTTTTGACCTTATATGGAACCTCCTATCTGAAAATTTGAGAATTCTTGAAAAATTCGTCCAAAATCTTGATGTCTCCAATCTCTTGTTTTGTACGTTTTTTCCACGTGTCTTGACATCCAATGTATCCCTGCAAAGTTTGGTGAAGATCTGAGTATGTAGTTTTTGACCTTATCTGGAACCTCCCATCTGAAAATTTGAAAATTCCTAAAAAATCCGTCCAAAATCTTGATGACCTCAATCTCTTGTTTTGTACGTTTTTTTCCACGTGTCTTGACATCCAATGTATCCCTGCAATGTTTGGTGAAGATCTGAGTATGTAGTTTTTGACCTTATATGGAACCTCTTATCTGAAAATTTGAAAATTCTTAAAAATATTTGACCAAAATCTTGATGTCCCCAATCCTATGTTTTGTATGTTTTTTCCACGTGTCTTGACATCCAATGTATTTCTGCAAAGTTTGGTGAAGATCTGAGTATGTAGTTTTTGACCTTATCTGGAACATCCTTTCTGAAAATTTGAAAATTCTTAAAAAATTCGTCCAAAATCTTGATGTCTCCAATCTCTTGTTTTGTACGTTTTTTCCACTTGTCTTGACATCCAATGTATCCCTGCAAAGTTTGGTGAAGATCTGAGTATGTAGTTTTTGACCTTATATGGAACCTCCCATCTGAAAATTTGAAAATTCTTAAAAAATTCGACCAAAATCTTGATGTCTCCAATCCTATGTTTTGTATGTTTTTTCCACGTGTCTTGACATCCAATGTATCCATGCAAAGTTTGGTGAAGATCTGAGTATGTAGTTTTTGACCTTATATGGAACCTCCTATCTGAAAATTTGAGAATTCTTGAAAAATTCGTCCAAAATCTTGATGTCTCCAATCTCTTGTTTTGTACGTTTTTTCCACGTGTCTTGACATCCAATGTATCCCTGCAAAGTTTGGTGAAGATCTGAGTATGTAGTTTTTGACCTTATATGGAACCTCCCATCTGAAAATTTGAAAATTCCTAAAAAATCCGTCCAAAATCTTGATGACCTCAATCTCTTGTTTTGTACGTTTTTTCCACGTGTCTTGACATCCAATGTATCCCTGCAATGTTTGGTGAAGATCTGAGTATGTAGTTTTTGACCTTATATGGAACCTCTTATCTGAAAATTTGAAAATTCTTAAAAATATTTGACCAAAATCTTGATGTCCCCAATCCTATGTTTTGTATGCTTTTCCACGTGTCTTGACATCCAATGTATTTCTGCAAAGTTTGGTGAAGATCTGAGTCTGTCGTTTTTGACCTTATCTGGAACATCCTTTCTGAAAATTTGAAAATTCTTAAAAAATTCGTCCAAAATCTTGATGTCTCCAATCTCTTGTTTTGTACGTTTTTTCCACGTGTCTTGACCTCCAATGTATCCCTGCAATGTTTGGTGAAGATCTGAGTATGTAGTTTTTGACCTTATATGGAACCTCCTATCTGAAAATTTGAAAATTCTTAAAAAATTTGACCAAAATCTTGATGTCCCCAATCCTATGTTTTGTATGTTTTTTCCACGTGTCTTGACATCCAATGTATCCCTGCAAAGTTTGGTGAAGATCTGAGTATGTCGTTCTTGACCTTATCTGGAACATCCTTTCTGAAAATTTGAAAATTCTTAAAAAATTCGTCCAAAATCTTGATGTCTTCAATCTCTTGTTTTGTACGTTTTTTCCACGTGTCATGACATCCAATGTATCCCTGCAAAGTTTGGTGAAGATCTGAGTATGTAGTTTTTGACCTTATATGGAACCTCCTTTCTGAAAATTTGAAAATTCTTAAAAAATTCGTCCAAAATCTTGATGTCTCCAATCTCTTGTTTTGTACGTTTTTTCCACGTGTCTTGACATCCAATGTATCCCTGCAATGTTTGGTGAAGATCTGAGTATGTATTTTTTGACCTTATCTGGAACCTCCCATCTGAAAATTTGAAAATTTTTAAAAAATTCGTCCAAAATCTTGATGTCTCCAATCTCTTGTTTTGTACGTTTTTTCCACGTGTCTTGACATGCAAAGTATCCCTGCAACGTTTGGTGAAGATCTGAGTATGTAGTTTTTGACCTTATCTGGAACCTCCTATCTGAAAATTTGAAAATTCTTAAAAAATTCGTCCAAAATCTTGATGTCTGCAATCTCTTGTTTTGTACGTTTTTTCCACGTTTCTTGACATCCAATGTATCCCTGCAATGTTTGGTGAAGATCTGAGTATGTAGTTTTTGACCTTATATGGAACCTCCTATCTGAAAATTTGAAAATTCTTAAAAAATTTGACCAAAATCTTGATATCCCCAATCCTATGTTTTGAATGTTTTTTCCACGTGTCTTGACATCCAATGTATCCCTGCAAAGTTTGGTGAAGATCTGAGTATGTAGTTTTTGACCTTATCTGGAACCTCCTATCTGAAAATTTGAAAATTTTTAAAAAATTCGTCCAAAATCTTGATGTCTTCAATCTCTTGTTTTGTACGTTTTTTCCACGTGTCTTGACCTCCAACGTATCCCTGCAAAGTTTGGTGAAGATCTGAGTATGTCGTTTTTGACCTTATCTGGAACATCCTTTCTGAAAATTTGAAAATTCTTAAAAAATTCGTCCAAAATCTTGATGTCTCCAATCTCTTGTTTTGTACGTTTTTTCCACGTGTCTTGACATCCAATGTATCCCTGCAAAGTTTGGTGAAGATCTGAGTATGTAGTTTTTGACCTTATCTGGAACCTCCCATCTGAAAATTTGAAAATTCCTTAAAAATCCGTCCAAAATCTTGATGACCTCAATCTCTTGTTTGGTACGTTTTTTCCACGTGTCTTGACATCCAATGTATCCCTGCAATGTTTGAGGAAGATCTGAGTATGTAGTTTTTGACCTTATATGGAACCTTCTATCTGAAAATTTGAAAATTCTTAAAAATATTTGACCAAAATCTTGATGTCCCCAATCCTATGTTTTGTATGTTTTTTCCACGTGTCTTGACATCCAATGTATTTCTGCAAAGTTTGGTGAAGATCTGAGTATGTCGTTTTTGACCTTATCTGGAACATCCTTTCTGAAAATTTGAAAATTCTTAAAAAATTCGTCCAAAATCTTGATGTCTCCAATCTCTTGTTTTGTACGTTTTTTCCACGTGTCTTGACATCCAATGTATCCCTGCAAAGTTTGGTGAAGATCTGAGTATGTAGTTTTTGACTTTATATGGAACCTCCCATCTGAAAATTTGAAAATTCTTAAAAAATTCGACCAAAATCTTGATGTCTCCAATCCTATGTTTTGTATGTTTTTTCCACGTGTCTTGACATCCAATGTATCCATGCAAAGTTTGGTAAAGATCTGAGTATGTAGTTTTTGACCTTATATGGAACCTCCTATCTGAAAATTTGAGAATTCTTGAAAAATTCGTCCAAAATCTTGATGTCTCCAATCTCTTGTTTTGTACGTTTTTTCCACGTGTCTTGACATCCAATGTATCCCTGCAAAGTTTGGTGAAGATCTGAGTATGTAGTTTTTGACCTTATCTGGAACCTCCCATCTGAAAATTTGAAAATTCCTAAAAAATCCGTCCAAAATCTTGATGACCTCCATCTCTTGTTTTGTACGTTTTTTCCACGTGTCTTGACATCCAATGTATCCCTGCAATGTTTGGTGAAGATCTGAGTATGTAGTTTTTGACCTTATATGGAACCTCTTATCTGAAAATTTGAAAATTCTTAAAAATATTTGACCAAAATCTTGATGTCCCCAATCCTATGTTTTGTATGTTTTTTCCACGTGTCTTGACATCCAATGTATCCCTGCAAAGTTTGGTGAAGATCTGAGTATGTAGTTTTAGACCTTATCTGGAACCTCATTTCTGAAAATTTAAAAATTCCTCAAAAATTCGTCCAAAATCTTGATGTCTCCAATCTCTTGTTTTGTACGTTTTTTCCACGTGTCTTGACATCCAATGTATCCCTGCAAAGTTTGGTGAAGATCTGAGTATGTAGTTTTTGACCTTATATGGAGCCTCCTTTCTGAAAATTTGAAAATTCTTAAAAAATTCATCCAAAATCTTGATGTCTCCAATCTCTTGTTTTGTACGTTTTTTCCACGTTTCTTGACATCCAATGTATCCCTGCAAAGTTTGGTGAAGATCTGAGTATGTAGTTTTTGACCTTATATGGAACCTCCTTTCTGAAAATTTGAAAATTCTTAAAAAATTCGTCCAAAATCTTGATGTCCCCAATCCTATGTTTTGTATGTTTTTTCCACGTGTCTTGACATCCAATGTATCCATGCAAAGTTTGGTGAAGATCTGAGTATGTCGTTTTTGACCTTATCTGAAACCTCCCATCTGAAAATTTGAAAATTCTTAAAAAATTCGTCGAAAATCTTGATGTCTCCAATCTCTTGTTTTGTACGTTTTTTCCACGTGTCTTGACATGCAAAGTATCCCTGCAACGTTTGGTGAAGATCTGAGTATGTAGTTTTTGACCTTATCTGGAACCTCCTATCTGAAAATTTGAAAATTCTTAAAAAATTCGTCCAAAATCTTGATGTCTCCAATCTCTTGTTTTGTACGTTTTTTCCACGTTTCTTGACATCCAATGTATCCCTGCAATGTTTGGTGAAGATCTGAGTATGTAGTTTTTGACCTTATATGGAACCTCCTATTTGAAAATTTGAAAATTCTTAAAAAATTTGACCAAAATCTTGATATCCCCAATCCTATGTTTTGTATGTTTTTTCCACGTGTCTTGACATCCAATGTATCCCTGCAAAGTTTGGTGAAGTTCTGAGTATGTAGTTTTTGACCTTATCTGGAACCTCCTATCTGAAAATTTGAAAAATTTTAAAAAATTCGTCCAAAATCTTGATGTCTTCAATCTCTTGTTTTGTACGTTTTTTCCACGTGTCTTGACCTCCAATGTATCCCTGCAAAGTTTGGTGAAGATCTGAGTATGTCGTTTTTGACCTTATCTGGAACATCCTTTCTGAAAATTTGAAAATTCTTAAAAAATTCGTCCAAAATCTTGATGTCTCCAATCTCTTGTTTTGTACGTTTTTTCCACGTGTCTTGACATCCAATGTATCCCTGCAAAGTTTGGTGAAGATCCGAGTATGTAGTTTTTGACCTTATATGGAACCTCCTTTCTGAAAATTTGAAAATTCTTAAAAAATTCGTCCAAAATCTTGATGTCTCCAATCTCTTGTTTTGTACGTTTTTTCCACGTGTCTTGACATCCAATGTATCCCTGCAAAGTTTGGTGAAGATCTGAGTATGTAGTTTTTGACCTTATATGGAACCTCCCATCAGAAAATTTGAAAATTCCTAAAAAATCCGTCTAAAATCTTGATGTCTCCACTCTCTTGTTTTGTACTTTTTTTCCACGTGTCTTGACATCCAATGTATCCCTGCAAAGTTTGGTGAAGATCTGAGTAAGTAGTTTTTGACCTTATATGGAACCTCCTTTCTGAAAATTTGAAAATTCTTAAAAAATTCGACCAAAATCTTGATGTCTCCAATCCTATGTTTTGTATGTTTTTTCCACGTGTCTTGACATCCAATGTATCCATGCAAAGTTTGGTGAAGATCTGAGTATGTAGTTTTTGACCTTATATGGAACCTCCTATCTGAAAATTTGAGAATTCTTGAAAAATTCGTCCAAAATCTTGATGTCTCCAATCTCTTGTTTTGTACGTTTTTTCCACGTGTCTTGACATCCAATGTATCCCTGCAAAGTTTGGTGAGGATCTGAGTATGTAGTTTTTGACCTTATCTGGAACCTCCCATCTGAAAATTTGAAAATTCCTAAAAAATCCGTCCAAAATCTTGATGACCTCAATCTCTTGTTTTGTACGTTTTTTTCCACGTGTCTTGACATCCAATGTATCCCTGCAATGTTTGGTGAAGATCTGAGTATGTAGTTTTTGACCTTATATGGAACCTCTTATCTGAAAATTTGAAAATTCTTAAAAATATTTGACCAAAATCTTGATGTCCCCAATCCTATGTTTTGTATGTTTTTTCCACGTGTCTTGACATCCAATGTATTTCTGCAAAGTTTGGTGAAGATCTGAGTATGTCGTTTTTGACCTTATCTGGAACATCCTTTCTGAAAATTTGAAAATTCTTAAAAAATTCGTCCAAAATCTTGATGTCTCCAATCTCTTGTTTTGTACGTTTTTTCCACTTGTCTTGACATCCAATGTATCCCTGCAAAGTTTGGTGAAGATCTGAGTATGTAGTTTTTGACCTTATATGGAACCTCCCATCTGAAAATTTGAAAATTCTTAAAAAATTCGACCAAAATCTCGATGTCTCCAATCCTATGTTTTGTATGTTTTTTCCACGTGTCTTGACATCCAATGTATCCATGCAAAGTTTGGTGAAGATCTGAGTATGTAGTTTTTGACCTTATATGGAACCTCCTATCTGAAAATTTGAGAATTCTTGAAAAATTCGTCCAAAATCTTGATGTCTCCAATCTCTTGTTTTGTACGTTTTTTCCACGTGTCTTGACATCCAATGTATCCCTGCAAAGTTTGGTGAAGATCTGAGTATGTAGTTTTTGACCTTATATGGAACCTCCCATCTGAAAATTTGAAAATTCCTAAAAAATCCGTCCAAAATCTTGATGACCTCAATCTCTTGTTTTGTACGTTTTTTCCACGTGTCTTGACATCCAATGTATCCCTGCAATGTTTGGTGAAGATCTGAGTATGTAGTTTTTGACCTTATATGGAACCTCTTATCTGAAAATTTGAAAATTCTTAAAAATATTTGACCAAAATCTTGATGTCCCCAATCCTATGTTTTGTATGCTTTTCCACGTGTCTTGACATCCAATGTATTTCTGCAAAGTTTGGTGAAGATCTGAGTATGTCGTTTTTGACCTTATCTGGAACATCCTTTCTGAAAATTTGAAAATTCTTAAAAAATTCGTCCAAAATCTTGATGTCTCCAATCTCTTGTTTTGTACGTTTTTTCCACGTGTCTTGACCTCCAATGTATCCCTGCAATGTTTGGTGAAGATCTGAGTATGTAGTTTTTGACCTTATATGGAACCTCCTATCTGAAAATTTGAAAATTCTTAAAAAATTTGACCAAAATCTTGATGTCCCCAATCCTATGTTTTGTATGTTTTTTCCACGTGTCTTGACATCCAATGTATCCCTGCAAAGTTTGGTGAAGATCTGAGTATGTCGTTCTTGACCTTATCTGGAACATCCTTTCTGAAAATTTGAAAATTCTTAAAAAATTCGTCCAAAATCTTGATGTCTCCAATCTCTTGTTTTGTACGTTTTTTCCACGTGTCATGACATCCAATGTATCCCTGCAAAGTTTGGTGAAGATCTGAGTATGTAGTTTTTGACCTTATATGGAACCTCCTTTCTGAAAATTTGAAAATTCTTAAAAAATTCGTCCAAAATCTTGATGTCTCCAATCTCTTGTTTTGTACGTTTTTTCCACGTGTCTTGACATCCAATGTATCCCTGCAATGTTTGGTGAAGATCTGAGTATGTAGTTTTTGACCTTATCTGGAACCTCCCATCTGAAAATTTGAAAATTTTTAAAAAATTCGTCCAAAATCTTGATGTCTCCAATCTCTTGTTTTGTACGTTTTTTCCACGTGTCTTGACATGCAAAGTATCCCTGCAACGTTTGGTGAAGATCTGAGTATGTAGTTTTTGACCTTATCTGGAACCTCCTATCTGAAAATTTGAAAATTCTTAAAAAATTCGTCCAAAATCTTGATGTGTGCAATCTCTTGTTTTGTACGTTTTTTCCACGTTTCTTGACATCCAATGTATCCCTGCAATGTTTGGTGAAGATCTGAGTATGTAGTTTTTGACCTTATATGGAACCTCCTATCTGAAAATTTGAAAATTCTTAAAAAATTTGACCAAAATCTTGATATCCCCAATCCTATGTTTTGTATGTTTTTTCCACGTGTCTTGACATCCAATGTATCCCTGCAAAGTTTGGTGAAGATCTGAGTATGTAGTTTTTGACCTTATCTGGAACCTCCTATCTGAAAATTTGAAAATTTTTAAAAAATTCGTCCAAAATCTTGATGTCTTCAATCTCTTGTTTTGTACGTTTTTTCCACGTGTCTTGACCTCCAATGTATCCCTGCAAAGTTTGGTGAAGATCTGAGTATGTCGTTTTTGACCTTATCTGGAACATCCTTTCTGAAAATTTGAAAATTCTTAAAAAATTCGTCCAAAATCTTGATGTCTCCAATCTCTTGTTTTGTACGTTTTTTCCACGTGTCTTGACATCCAATGTATCCCTGCAAAGTTTGGTGAAGATCTGAGTATGTAGTTTTTGACCTTATATGGAACCTCCTTTCTGAAAATTTGAAAATTCTTAAAAAATTCGTCCAAAATCTTGATGTCCCCAATCTCTTGTTTTGTACGTTTTTTCCACGTGTCTTGACATCCAATGTATCCATGCAAAGTTTGGTGAAGATCTGAGTATGTCGTTTTTGACCTTATCTGGAACCTCCCATCTGAAAATTTGAAAATTCTTAAAAAATTCGTCGAAAATCTTGATGTCTCCAATCTCTTGTTTTGTACGTTTTTTCCACGTGTCTTGACATGCAAAGTATCCCTGCAACGTTTGGTGAAGATCTGAGTATGAAGTTTTTTACCTTATCTGGAACCTCCTATCTGAAAATTTGAAAATTCTTAAAAAATTCGTCCAAAATCTTGATGTCTCCAATCTCTTGTTTTGTACGTTTTTTCCACGTTTCTTGACATCCAATGTATCCCTGCAATGTTTGGTGAAGATCTGAGTATGTAGTTTTTGACCTTATATGGAACCTCCTTTCTGAAAATTTGAAAATTCTTAAAAAATTCTTCCAAAATCTTGATGTCTCCAATCTCTTGTTTTGTACGTTTTTTCCACGTGTCTTGACATCCAATGAATCCCTGCAAAGTTTGGTGAAGATCTGAGTATGTAGTTTTTGACCTTATATGGAACCTCCCATCTGAAAATTTGAAAATTCCTAAAAAATCCGTCCAAAATCTTGATGTCTCCACTCTCTTGTTTTGTACTTTTTTTCCACGTGTCTTGACATCCAATGTATCCCTGCAAAGTTTGGTGAAGATCTGAGTAAGTAGTTTTTGACCTTATATGGAACCTCCTTTCTGAAAATTTGAAAATTCTTAAAAAATTCGACCAAAATCTTGATGTCTCCAATCCTATGTTTTGTACGGTTTTTCCACGTGTCTTGACATCCAATGTATCCATGCAAAGTTTGGTGAAGATCTGAGTATGTAGTTTTTGACCTTATATGGAACCTCCTATCTGAAAATTTGAGAAATCTTGAAAAATTCGTCCAAAATCTTGATGTCTTCAATCTCTTGTTTTGTACGTTTTTTCCACGTGTCTTGACATCCAATGTATCCCTGCAAAGTTTGGTGAAGATCTGAGTATGTAGTTTTTGACTTTATCTGGAACCTCCCATCTGAAAATTTGAAAATTCCTAAAAAATCCGTCCAAAATCTTGATGACCTCAATCTCTTGTTTTGTACGTTTTTTTCCACGTGTCTTGACATCCAATGTATCCCTGCAATGTTTGGTGAAGATCTGAGTATGTAGTTTTTGACCTTATATGGAACCTCTTATCTGAAAATTTGAAAATTCTTAAAAATATTTGACCAAAATCTTGATGTCCCCAATCCTATGTTTTGTATGTTTTTTCCACGTGTCTTGACATCCAATGTATTTCTGCAAAGTTTGGTGAAGATCTGAGTATGTCGTTTTTGACCTTATCTGGAACATCCTTTCTGAAAATTTGAAAATTCTTAAAAAATTCGTCCAAAATCTTGATGTCTCCAATCTCTTGTTTTGTACGTTTTTTCCACGTGTCTTGACATCCAATGTATCCCTGCAAAGTTTGGTGAAGATCTGAGTATGTAGTTTTTGACCTTATATGGAACCTCCCATCTGAAAATTTGAAAATTCTTAAAAAATTCGACCAAAATCTTGATGTCTCCAATCCTATGTTTTGTATGTTTTTTCCACGTGTCTTGACATCCAATGTATCCATGCAAAGTTTGGTGAAGATCTGAGTATGTAGTTTTTGACCTTATATGGAACCTCTTATCTGAAAATTTGAAAATTCTTAAAAATATTTGACCAAAATCTTGATGTCCCCAATCCTATGTTTTGTATGCTTTTCCACGTGTCTTGACATCCAATGTATTTCTGCAAAGTTTGGTGAAGATCTGAGTATGTCGTTTTTGACCTTATCTGGAACATCCTTTCTGAAAATTTGAAAATTCTTAAAAAATTCGTCCAAAATCTTGATGTCTCCAATCTCTTGTTTTGTACGTTTTTTCCACGTGTCTTGACCTCCAATGTATCCCTGCAATGTTTGGTGAAGATCTGAGTATGTAGTTTTTGACCTTATATGGAACCTCCTATCTGAAAATTTGAAAATTCTTAAAAAATTTGACCAAAATCTTGATGTCCCCAATCCTATGTTTTGTATGTTTTTTCCACGTGTCTTGACATCCAATGTATCCCTGCAAAGTTTGGTGAAGATCTGAGTATGTAGTTTTTGACCTTATCTGGAACATCCTTTCTGAAAATTTGAAAATTCTTAAAAAATTCGTCCAAAGTCTTGATGTCTCCAATCTCTTGTTTTGTACGTTTTTTCCACGTGTCATGACATCCAATGTATCCCTGCAAAGTTTGGTGAAGATCTGAGTATGTAGTTTTTGACCTTATATGGAACCTCCTTTCTGAAAATTTGAAAATTTTTAAAAAATTCGTCCAAAATCTTGATGTCTCCAATCTCTTGTTTTGTACGTTTTTTCCACGTGTCTTGACCTCCAATGTATCCCTGCAATGTTTGGTGAAGATCTGAGTATGTAGTTTTTGACCTTATATGGAACCTCCCATCTGAAAATTTGAAAATTCTTAAAAAATTTGACCAAAATCTTGATGTCCCCAATCCTATGTTTTGTATGTTTTTTCCACGTGTCTTGACATCCAATGTATCCCTGCAAAGTTTGGTGAAGATCTGAGTATGTCGTTTTTGACCTTATCTGGAACCTCCTATCTGAAAATTTGAAAATTCTTCAAAAATTCGTCCAAAATCTTGATGTCTCCAATCTCTTGTTTTGTACGTTTTTTCCACGTTTCTTGACATCCAATGTATCCCTGCAATGTTTGGTGAAGATCTGAGTATGTAGTTTTTGACCTTATATGGAACCTCCTATCTGAAAATTTGAAAATTCTTAAAAAATTTGACCAAAATCTTGATATCCCCAATCCTATGTTTTGTATGCTTTTTCCACGTGTCTTGACATCCAATGTATCCCTGCAAAGTTTGGTGAAGATCTGAGTATGTAGTTTTTGACCTTATCTGGAACTTCCTATCTGAAAATTTGAAAATTTTTAAAAAATTCGTCCAAAATCTTGATGTCTTCAATCTCTTGTTTTGTACTTTTTTTCCACGTGTCTTGACCTCCAATGTATCCCTGCAAATTTTGGTGAAGATCTGAGTATGTCGTTTTTGACCTTATCTGGAACATCCTTTCTGAAAATTTGAAAATTCTTAAAAAATTCGTCCAAAATCTTGATGTCTCCAATCTCTTGTTTTGTACGTTTTTTCCACGTGTCTTGACATCCAATGTATCCCTGCAAAGTTTGGTGAAGATCTGAGTATGTAGTTTTTGACCTTATATGGAACCTCCCATCAGAAAATTTGAAAATTCCTAAAAAATCCGTCTAAAATCTTGATGTCTCCACTCTCTTGTTTTGTACTTTTTTTCCACGTGTCTTGACATCCAATGTATCCCTGCAAAGTTTGGTGAAGATCTGAGTATGTAGTTTTTGACCTTATATGGAACCTCCCATCTGAAAATTTGAAAATTCTTAAAAAATTCGACCAAAATCTTGATGTCTCCAATCCTATGTTTTGTATGTTTTTTCCACGTGTCTTGACATCCAATGTATCCATGCAAAGTTTGGTGAAGATCTGAGTATGTAGTTTTTGACCTTATATGGAACCTCCTATCTGAAAATTTGAGAATTCTTGAAAAATTCGTCCAAAATCTTGATGTCTCCAATCTCTTGTTTTGTACGTTTTTTCCACGTGTCTTGACATCCAATGTATCCCTGCAAAGTTTGGTGAAGATCTGAGTATGTAGTTTTTGACCTTATATGGAACCTCCCATCTGAAAATTTGAAAATTCCTAAAAAATCCGTCCAAAATCTTGATGACCTCAATCTCTTGTTTTGTACGTTTTTTCCACGTGTCTTGACAGCCAATGTATCCCTGCAATGTTTGGTGAAGATCTGAGTATGTAGTTTTTGACCTTATATGGAACCTCTTATCTGAAAATTTGAAAATTCTTAAAAATATTTGACCAAAATCTTGATGTCCCCAATCCTATGTTTTGTATGCTTTTCCACGTGTCTTGACATCCAATGTATTTCTGCAAAGTTTGGTGAAGATCTGAGTATGTCGTTTTTGACCTTATCTGGAACATCCTTTCTGAAAATTTGAAAATTCTTAAAAAATTCGTCCAAAATCTTGATGTCTCCAATCTCTTGTTTTGTACGTTTTTTCCACGTGTCTTGACCTCCAATGTATCCCTGCAATGTTTGGTGAAGATCTGAGTATGTAGTTTTTGACCTTATATGGAACCTCCTATCTGAAAATTTGAAAATTCTTAAAAAATTTGACCAAAATCTTGATATCCCCAATCCTATGTTTTGTATGTTTTTTCCACGTGTCTTGACATCCAATGTATCCCTGCAAAGTTTGGTGAAGATCTGAGTATGTCGTTCTTGACCTTATCTGGAACATCCTTTCTGAAAATTTGAAAATTCTTAAAAAAATCGTCCAAAATCTTGATGTCTCCAATCTCTTGTTTTGTACGTTTTTTCCACGTGTCATGACATCCAATGTATCCCTGCAAAGTTTGGTGAAGATCTGAGTATGTAGTTTTTGACCTTATATGGAACCTCCTTTCTGAAAATTTGAAAATTCTTAAAAAATTCGTCCAAAATCTTGATGTCTCCAATCTCTTGTTTTGTACGTTTTTTCCACGTGTCTTGACATCCAATGTATCCCTGCAATGTTTGGTGAAGATCTGAGTATGTAGTTTTTGACCTTATCTGGAACCTCCCATCTGAAAATTTGAAAATTTTTAAAAAATTCGTCCAAAATTTTGATGTCTCCAATCTCTTGTTTTGTACGTTTTTTCCACGTGTCTTGACATGCAAAGTATCCCTGCAACGTTTGGTGAAGATCTGAGTATGTAGTTTTTGACCTTATCTGGAACCTCCTATCTGAAAATTTGAAAATTCTTAAAAAATTCGTCCAAAATCTTGATGTCTGCAATCTCTTGTTTTGTACGTTTTTTCCACGTTTCTTGACATCCAATGTATCCCTGCAAAGTTTGGTGAAGATCTGAGTATGTAGTTTTTGACCTTATATGGAACCTCCTTTCTGAAAATTTGAAAATTCTTAAAAAATTCGTCCAAAATCTTGATGTCCCCAATCTCTTGTTTTGTACGTTTTTTCCACGTGTCTTGACATCCAATGTATCCATGCAAAGTTTGGTGAAGATCTGAGTATGTCGTTTTTGACCTTATCTGGAACCTCCCATCTGAAAATTTGAAAATTCTTAAAAAATTCGTCGAAAATCTTGATGTCTCCAATCTCTTGTTTTGTACGTTTTTTCCACGTGTCTTGACATGCAAAGTATCCCTGCAAAGTTTGGTGAAGATCTGAGTATGTCGTTTTTGACCTTATCTGGAACATCCTTTCTGAAAATTTGAAAATTCTTAAAAAATTCGTCCAAAATCTTGATGTCTCCAATCTCTTGTTTTGTACGTTTTTTCCACGTGTCTCAACATCCAATGTATCCCTGCAAAGTTTGGTGAAGATCTGAGTATGTAGTTTTTGACCTTATATGGAACCTCCTTTCTGAAAATTTGAAAATTCTTAAAAAATTCTTCCAAAATCTTGATGTCTCCAATCTCTTGTTTTGTACGTTTTTTCCACGTGTCTTGACCTCCAATGTATCCCTGCAAAGTTTGGTGAAGATCTGAGTATGTCGTTTTTGACCTTATCTGGAACATCCTTTCTGAAAATTTGAAAATTCTTAAAAAATTCGTCCAAAATCTTGATGTCTCCAATCTCTTGTTTTGTACGTTTTTTCCACGTGTCTTAACATCCAATGTATCCCTGCAAAGTTTGGTGAAGATCTGAGTATGTAGTTTTTGACCTTATATGGAACCTCCTTTCTGAAAATTTGAAAATTCTTAAAAAATTCTTCCAAAATCTTGATGTCTCCAATCTCTTGTTTTGTACGTTTTTTCCACGTGTCTTGACATCCAATGTATCCCTGCAAAGTTTGGTGAAGATCTGAGTATGTAGTTTTTGACCTTATATGGAACCTCCCATCTGAAAATTTGAAAATTCCTAAAAAATCCGTCTAAAATCTTGATGTCTCCACTCTCTTGTTTTGTACTTTTTTTCCACGTGTCTTGACCTCCAATGTATCCCTGCAAAGTTTGGTGAAGATCTGAGTATGTAGTTTTTGACCTTATCTGGAACATCCTTTCTGAAAATTTGAAAATTCTTAAAAAATTCGTCCAAAATCTTGATGTCTCCAATCTCTTGTTTTGTACGTTTTTTCCACGTGTCATGACATCCAATGTATCCCTGCAAAGTTTGGTGAAGATCTGAGTATGTAGTTTTTGACCTTATATGGAACCTCCTTTCTGAAAATTTGAAAATTTTTAAAAAATTCGTCCAAAATCTTGATGTCTCCAATCTCTTGTTTTGTACGTTTTTTCCACGTGTCTTGACCTCCAATGTATCCCTGCAATGTTTGGTGAAGATCTGAGTATGTAGTTTTTGACCTTATATGGAACCTCCCATCTGAAAATTTGAAAATTCTTAAAAAATTTGACCAAAATCTTGATGTCCCCAATCCTATGTTTTGTATGTTTTTTCCACGTGTCTTGACATCCAATGTATCCCTGCAAAGTTTGGTGAAGATCTGAGTATGTCGTTTTTGACCTTATCTGGAACCTCCTATCTGAAAATTTGAAAATTCTTCAAAAATTCGTCCAAAATCTTGATGTCTCCAATCTCTTGTTTTGTACGTTTTTTCCACGTTTCTTGACATCCAATGTATCCCTGCAATGTTTGGTGAAGATCTGAGTATGTAGTTTTTGACCTTATATGGAACCTCCTATCTGAAAATTTGAAAATTCTTAAAAAATTTGACCAAAATCTTGATATCCCCAATCCTATGTTTTGTATGCTTTTTCCACGTGTCTTGACATCCAATGTATCCCTGCAAAGTTTGGTGAAGATCTGAGTATGTAGTTTTTGACCTTATCTGGAACGTCCTATCTGAAAATTTGAAAATTTTTAAAAAATTCGTCCAAAATCTTGATGTCTTCAATCTCTTGTTTTGTACTTTTTTTCCACGTGTCTTGACCTCCAATGTATCCCTGCAAATTTTGGTGAAGATCTGAGTATGTCGTTTTTGACCTTATCTGGAACATCCTTTCTGAAAATTTGAAAATTCTTAAAAAATTCGTCCAAAATCTTGATGTCTCCAATCTCTTGTTTTGTACGTTTTTTCCACATGTCTTGACATCCAATGTATCCCTGCAAAGTTTGGTGAAGATCTGAGTATGTAGTTTTTGACCTTATATGGAACCTCCCATCTGAAAATTTGAAAATTCCTAAAAAATCCGTCTAAAATCTTGATGTCTCCACTCTCTTGTTTTGTACTTTTTTTCCACGTGTCTTGACATCCAATGTATCCCTGCAAAGTTTGGTGAAGATCTGAGTATGTAGTTTTTGACCTTATATGGAACCTCCCATCTGAAAATTTGAAAATTCTTAAAAAATTCGACCAAAATCTTGATGTCTCCAATCCTATGTTTTGTATGTTTTTTCCACGTGTCTTGACATCCAATGTATCCATGCAAAGTTTGGTGAAGATCTGAGTATGTAGTTTTTGACCTTATATGGAACCTCCTATCTGAAAATTTGAGAATTCTTGAAAAATTCGTCCAAAATCTTGATGTCTCCAATCTCTTGTTTTGTACGTTTTTTCCACGTGTCTTGACATCCAATGTATCCCTGCAAAGTTTGGTGAAGATCTGAGTATGTAGTTTTTGACCTTATCTGGAACCTCCCATCTGAAAATTTGAAAATTCCTAAAAAATCCGTCCAAAATCTTGATGACCTCAATCTCTTGTTTTGTACGTTTTTTCCACGTGTCTTGACATCCAATGTATCCCTGCAATGTTTGGTGAAGATCTGAGTATGTAGTTTTTGACCTTATATGGAACCTCTTATCTGAAAATTTGAAAATTCTTAAAAATATTTGACCAAAATCTTGATGTCCCCAATCCTATGTTTTGTATGCTTTTCCACGTGTCTTGACATCCAATGTATTTCTGCAAAGTTTGGTGAAGATCTGAGTATGTCGTTTTTGACCTTATCTGGAACATCCTTTCTGAAAATTTGAAAATTCTTAAAAAATTCGTCCAAAATCTTGATGTCTCCAATCTCTTGTTTTGTACGTTTTTTCCACGTGTCTTGACCTCCAATGTATCATTGCAATGTTTGGTGAAGATCTGAGTATGTAGTTTTTGACCTTATATGGAACCTCCTATCTGAAAATTTGAAAATTCTTAAAAAATTTGACCAAAATCTTGATGTCCCCAATCCTATGTTTTGTATGTTTTTTCCACGTGTCTTGACATCCAATGTATCCCTGCAAAGTTTGGTGAAGATCTGAGTATGTCGTTCTTGACCTTATCTGGAACATCCTTTCTGAAAATTTGAAAATTCTTAAAAAAATCGTCCAAAATCTTGATGTCTCCAATCTCTTGTTTTGTACGTTTTTTCCACGTGTCATGACATCCAATGTATCCCTGCAAAGTTTGGTGAAGATCTGAGTATGTAGTTTTTGACCTTATATGGAACCTCCTTTCTGAAAATTTGAAAATTCTTAAAAAATTCGTCCAAAATCTTGATGTCTCCAATCTCTTGTTTTGTACGTTTTTTCCACGTGTCTTGACATCCAATGTATCCCTGCAATGTTTGGTGAAGATCTGAGTATGTAGTTTTTGACCTTATCTGGAACCTCCCATCTGAAAATTTGAAAATTTTTAAAAAATTCGTCCAAAATCTTGATGTCTCCAATCTCTTGTTTTGTACGTTTTTTCCACGTGTCTTGACATGCAAAGTATCCCTGCAACGTTTGGTGAAGATCTGAGTATGTAGTTTTTGACCTTATCTGGAACCTCCTATCTGAAAATTTGAAAATTCTTAAAAAATTCGTCCAAAATCTTGATGTCTGCAATCTCTTGTTTTGTACGTTTTTTCCACGTTTCTTGACATCCAATGTATCCCTGCAATGTTTGGTGAAGATCTGAGTATGTAGTTTTTGACCTTATATGGAACCTCCTATCTGAAAATTTGAAAATTCTTAAAAAATTTGACCAAAATCTTGATATCCCCAATCCTATGTTTTGTATGTTTTTTCCACGTGTCTTGACATCCAATGTATCCCTGCAAAGTTTGGTGAAGATCTGAGTATGTAGTTTTTGACCTTATCTGGAACCTCCTATCTGAAAATTTGAAAATTTTTAAAAAATTCGTCCAAAATCTTGATGTCTTCAATCTCTTGTTTTGTACGTTTTTTCCACGTGTCTTGACCTCCAATGTATCCCTGCAAAGTTTGGTGAAGATCTGAGTATGTCGTTTTTGACCTTATCTGGAACATCCTTTCTGAAAATTTGAAAATTCTTAAAAAATTCGTCCAAAATCTTGATGTCTCCAATCTCTTGTTTTGTACGTTTTTTCCACGTGTCTTGACATCCAATGTATCCCTGCAAAGTTTGGTGAAGATCTGAGTATGTAGTTTTTGACCTTATATGGAACCTCCTTTCTGAAAATTTGAAAATTCTTAAAAAATTCGTCCAAAATCTTGATGTCCCCAATCTCTTGTTTTGTACGTTTTTTCCACGTGTCTTGACATCCAATGTATCCATGCAAAGTTTGGTGAAGATCTGAGTATGTCGTTTTTGACCTTATCTGGAACCTCCCATCTGAAAATTTGAAAATTCTTAAAAAATTCCTCGAAAATCTTGATGTCTCCAATCTCTTGTTTTGTACGTTTTTTCCACGTGTCTTGACATGCAAAGTATCCCTGCAACGTTTGGTGAAGATCTGAGTATGTCGTTTTTGACCTTATCTGGAACCTCCCATCTGAAAATTTGAAAATTCTTAAAAAATTCCTCGAAAATCTTGATGTCTCCAATCTCTTGTTTTGTACGTTTTTTCCACGTGTCTTGACATGCAAAGTATCCCTGCAACGTTTGGTGAAGATCTGAGTATGAAGTTTTTTACCTTATCTGGAACCTCCTATCTGAAAATTTGAAAATTCTTAAAAAATTCGTCCAAAATCTTGATGTCTCCAATCTCTTGTTTTGAACGTTTTTTCCACGTTTCTTGACATCCAATGTATCCCTGCAATGTTTGGTGAAGATCTGAGTATGTAGTTTTTGACCTTATATGGAACCTCCTATCTGAAAATTTGAAAATTCTTAAAAAATTTGACCAAAATCTTGATATCCCCAATTTTATGTTTTGTATGTTTTTTCCACGTGTCTTGACATCCAATATATCCCTGCAAAGTTTGGTGAAGTTCTGAGTATGTAGTTTTTGACCTTATCTGGAACCTCCTATCTGAAAATTTGAAAAATTTTAAAAAATTCGTCCAAAATCTTGATGTCTTCAATCTCTTGTTTTGTACGTTTTTTCCACGTGTCTTGACCTCCAATGTATCCCTGCAAAGTTTGGTGAAGATCTGAGTATGTCGTTTTTGACCTTATCTGGAACATCCTTTCTGAAAATTTGAAAATTCTTAAAAAATTCGTCCAAAATCTTGATGTCTCCAATCTCTTGTTTTGTACGTTTTTTCCACGTGTCTTAACATCCAATGTATCCCTGCAAAGTTTGGTGAAGATCTGAGTATGTAGTTTTTGACCTTATATGGAACCTCCTTTCTGAAAATTTGAAAATTCTTAAAAAATTCTTCCAAAATCTTGATGTCTCCAATCTCTTGTTTTGTACGTTTTTTCCACGTGTCTTGACATCCAATGTATCCCTGCAAAGTTTGGTGAAGATCTGAGTATGTAGTTTTTGACCTTATATGGAACCTCCCATCTGAAAATTTGAAAATTCCTAAAAAATCCGTCTAAAATCTTGATGTCTCCACTCTCTTGTTTTGTACTTTTTTTCCACGTGTCTTGACATCCAATGTATCCCTGCAAAGTTTGGTGAAGATCTGAGTAAGTAGTTTTTGACCTTATATGGAACCTCCTTTCTGAAAATTTGAAAATTCTTAAAAAATTCGACCAAAATCTTGATGTCTCCAATCCTATGTTTTGTATGTTTTTCCACGTGTCTTGACATCCAATGTATCCATGCAAAGTTTGGTGAAGATCTGAGTATGTAGTTTTTGACCTTATATGGAACCTCCTATCTGAAAATTTGAGAAATCTTGAAAAATTCGTCCAAAATCTTGATGTCTTCAATCTCTTGTTTTGTACGTTTTTTCCACGTGTCTTGACATCCAATGTATCCCTGCAAAGTTTGGTGAAGATCTGAGTATGTAGTTTTTGACTTTATCTGGAACCTCCCATCTGAAAATTTGAAAATTCCTAAAAAATCCGTCCAAAATATTGATGACCTCAATCTGTTGTTTTGTACGTTTTTTTCCACGTGTCTTGACATCCAATGTATCCCTGCAATGTTTGGTGAAGATCTGAGTATGTAGTTTTTGACCTTATATGGAACCTCTTATCTGAAAATTTGAAAATTCTTAAAAATATTTGACCAAAATCTTGATGTCCCCAATCCTATGTTTTGTATGTTTTTTCCACGTGTCTAGACATCCAATGTATTTCTGCAAAGTTTGGTGAAGATCTGAGTATGTCGTTTTTGACCTTATCTGGAACATCCTTTCTGAAAATTTGAAAATTCTTAAAAAATTCGTCCAAAAACTTGATGTCTCCAATCTCTTGTTTTGTACGTTTTTTCCACGTGTCTTGACATCCAATGTATCCCTGCAAAGTTTGGTGAAGATCTGAGTATGTAGTTTTTGACCTTATATGGAACCTCCCATCTGAAAATTTGAAAATTCTTAAAAAATTCGACCAAAATCTTGATGTCTCCAATCCTATGTTTTGTATGTTTTTTCCACGTGTCTTGACATCCAATGTATCCATGCAAAGTTTGGTGAAGATCTGAGTATGTAGTTTTTGACCTTATATGGAACCTCTTATCTGAAAATTTGAAAATTCTTAAAAATATTTGACCAAAATCTTGATGTCCCCAATCCTATGTTTTGTATGCTCTTCCACGTGTCTTGACATCCAATGTATTTCTGCAAAGTTTGGTGAAGATCTGAGTATGTCGTTTTTGACCTTATCTGGAACATCCTTTCTGAAAATTTGAAAATTCTTAAAAAATTCGTCCAAAATCTTGATGTCTCCAATCTCTTGTTTTGTACGTTTTTTCCACGTGTCTTGACCTCCAATGTATCCCTGCAATGTTTGGTGAAGATCTGAGTATGTAGTTTTTGACCTTATATGGAACCTCCTATCTGAAAATTTGAAAATTCTTAAAAAATTTGACCAAAATCTTGATGTCCCCAATCCTATGTTTTGTATGTTTTTTCCACGTGTCTTGACATCCAATGTATCCCTGCAAAGTTTGGTGAAGATCTGAGTATGTAGTTTTTGACCTTATCTGGAACATCCTTTCTGAAAATTTGAAAATTCTTAAAAAATTCGTCCAAAATCTTGATGTCTCCAATCTCTTGTTTTGTACGTTTTTTCCACGTGTCATGACATCCAATGTATCCCTGCAAAGTTTGGTGAAGATCTGAGTATGTAGTTTTTGACCTTATATGGAACCTCCTTTCTGAAAATTTGAAAATTTTTAAAAAATTCGTCCAAAATCTTGATGTCTCCAATCTCTTGTTTTGTACGTTTTTTCCACGTGTCTTGACCTCCAATGTATCCCTGCAATGTTTGGTGAAGATCTGAGTATGTAGTTTTTGACCTTATATGGAACCTCCCATCTGAAAATTTGAAAATTCTTAAAAAATTTGACCAAAATCTTGATGTCCCCAATCCTATGTTTTGTATGTTTTTTCCACGTGTCTTGACATCCAATGTATCCCTGCAAAGTTTGGTGAAGATCTGAGTATGTCGTTTTTGACCTTATCTGGAATCTCCTATCTGAAAATTTGAAAATTCTTCAAAAATTCGTCCAAAATCTTGATGTCTCCAATCTCTTGTTTTGTACGTTTTTTCCACGTTTCTTGACATCCAATGTATCCCTGCAATGTTTGGTGAAGATCTGAGTATGTAGTTTTTGACCTTATATGGAACCTCCTATCTGAAAATTTGAAAATTCTTAAAAAATTTGACCAAAATCTTGATATCCCCAATCCTATGTTTTGTATGCTTTTTCCACGTGTCTTGACATCCAATGTATCCCTGCAAAGTTTGGTGAAGATCTGAGTATGTAGTTTTTGACCTTATCTGGAACGTCCTATCTGAAAATTTGAAAATTTTTAAAAAATTCGTCCAAAATCTTGATGTCTCCAATCTCTTGTTTTGTACGTTTTTTCCACGTGTCTTGACCTCCAATGTATCCCTGCAAATTTTGGTGAAGATCTGAGTATGTCGTTTTTGACCTTATCTGGAACATCCTTTCTGAAAATTTGAAAATTCTTAAAAAATTCGTCCAAAATCTTGATGTCTCCAATCTCTTGTTTTGTACGTTTTTTCCACGTGTCTTGACATCCAATGTATCCCTGCAAAGTTTGGTGAAGATCTGAGTATGTAGTTTTTGACCTTATATGGAACCTCCCATCTGAAAATTTGAAAATTCCTAAAAAATCCGTCTAAAATCTTGATGTCTCCACTCTCTTGTTTTGTACTTTTTTTCCACGTGTCTTGACATCCAATGTATCCCTGCAAAGTTTGGTGAAGATCTGAGTATGTAGTTTTTGACCTTATATGGAACCTCCTTTCTGAAAATTTGAAAATTCTTAAAAAATTCGACCAAAATCTTGATGTCTCCAATCCTATGTTTGTATGTTTTTTCCACGTGTCTTGACATCCAATGTATCCATGCAAAGTTTGGTGAAGATCTGAGTATGTAGTTTTTGACCTTATATGGAACCTCTTATCTGAAAATTTGAAAATTCTTAAAAATATTTGACCAAAATCTTGATGTCCCCAATCCTATGTTTTGTATGTTTTTTCCACGTGTCTTGACATCCAATGTATTTCTGCAAAGTTTGGTGACGATCTGAGTATGTCGTTTTTGACCTTATCTGGAACATCCTTTCTGAAAATTTGAAAATTCTTAAAAAATTCGTCCAAAATCTTGATGTCTCCAATCTCTTGTTTTGTACGTTTTTTCCACGTGTCTTGACATCCAATGTATCCCTGCAAAGTTTGGTGAAGATCTGAGTATGTAGTTTTTGACCTTATATGGAACCTCCCATCTGAAAATTTGAAAATTCTTAAAAAATTCGACCAAATTCTTGATGTCTCCAATCCTTTGTTTTGTATGTTTTTTCCACGTGTCTTGACATCCAATGTATCCATGCAAAGTTTGGTGAAGATCTGAGTATGTAGTTTTTGACCTTATATGGAACCTCTTATCTGAAAATTTGAAAATTCTTAAAAATATTTGACCAAAATCTTGATGTCCCCAATCCTATGTTTTGTATGCTTTTCCACGTGTCTTGACATCCAATGTATTTCTGCAAAGTTTGGTGAAGATCTGAGTATGTCGTTTTTGACCTTATCTGGAACATCCTTTCTGAAAATTTGAAAATTCTTAAAAAATTCGTCCAAAATCTTGATGTCTCCAATCTCTTGTTTTGTACGTTTTTTCCACGTGTCTTGACCTCCAATGTATCCCTGCAATGTTTGGTGAAGATCTGAGTATGTAGTTTTTGACCTTATATGGATCCTCCTATCTGAAAATTTGAAAATTCTTAAAAAATTTGACCAAAATCTTGATGTCCCCAATCCTATGTTTTGTATGTTTTTTCCACGTGTCTTGACATCCAATGTATCCCTGCAAAGTTTGGTGAAGATCTGAGTATGTCGTTTTTGACCTTATCTGGAACCTCCTATCTGAAAATTTGAAAATTCTTCAAAAATTCGTCCAAAATCTTGATGTCTCCAATCTCTTGTTTTGTACGTTTTTTCCACGTTTCTTGACATCCAATGTATCCCTGCAATGTTTGGTGAAGATCTGAGTATGTAGTTTTTGACCTTATATGGAACCTCCTATCTGAAAATTTGAAAATTCTTAAAAAATTTGACCAAAATCTTGATATCCCCAATCCTATGTTTTGTATGCTTTTTCCACGTGTCTTGACATCCAATGTATCCCTGCAAAGTTTGGTGAAGATCTGAGTATGTAGTTTTTGACCTTATCTGGAACGTCCTATCTGAAAATTTGAAAATTTTTAAAAAATTCGTCCAAAATCTTGATGTCTTCAATCTCTTGTTTTGTACTTTTTTTCCACGTGTCTTGACCTCCAATGTATCCCTGCAAATTTTGGTGAAGATCTGAGTATGTCGTTTTTGACCTTATCTGGAACATCCTTTCTGAAAATTTGAAAATTCTTAAAAAATTCGTCCAAAATCTTGATGTCTCCAATCTCTTGTTTTGTACGTTTTTTCCACGTGTCTTGACATCCAATGTATCCCTGCAAACTTTGGTGAAGATCTGAGTATGTAGTTTTTGACCTTATATGGAACCTCCCATCTGAAAATTTGAAAATTCCTAAAAAATCCGTCTAAAATCTTGATGTCTCCACTCTCTTGTTTTGTACTTTTTTTCCACGTGTCTTGACATCCAATGTATCCCTGCAAAGTTTGGTGAAGATCTGAGTATGTAGTTTTTGACCTTATATGGAACTTCCTTTCTGAAAATTTGAAAATTCTTAAAAAATTCGACCAAAATCTTGATGTCTCCAATCCTATGTTTGTATGTTTTTTCCACGTGTCTTGACATCCAATGTATCCATGCAAAGTTTGGTGAAGATCTGAGTATGTAGTTTTTGACCTTATATGGAACCTCCTATCTGAAAATTTGAGAATTCTTGAAAAATTCGTCCAAAATCTTGATGTATCTAATCTCTTGTTTTGTACGTTTTTTCCACGTGTCTTGACATCCAATGTATCCCTGCAAAGTTTGGTGAAGATCTGAGTATGTAGTTTTTGACCTTATCTGGAACCTCCCATCTGAAAATTTGAAAATTCCTAAAAAATCCGTCCAAAACCTTGATGACCTCAATCTCTTGTTTTGTACGTTTTTTCCACGTGTCTTGACATCCAATGTATCCCTGCAATTTTGGTGAAGATCTGAGTATGTAGTTTTTGACCTTATATGGAACCTCTTATCTGAAAATTTGAAAATTCTTAAAAATATTTGACCAAAATCTTGATGTCCCCAATCCTATGTTTTGTATGTTTTTTCCACGTGTCTTGACATCCAATGTATTTCTGCAAAGTTTGGTGAAGATCTGAGTATGTCGTTTTTGACCTTATCTGGAACATCCTTTCTGAAAATTTGAAAATTCTTAAAAAATTCGTCCAAAATCTTGATGTCTCCAATCTCTTGTTTTGTACGTTTTTTCCACGTGTCTTGACATCCAATGTATCCCTGCAAAGTTTGGTGAAGATCTGAGTATGTAGTTTTTGACCTTATATGGAACCTCCCATCTGAAAATTTGAAAATTCTTAAAAAATTCGACCAAAACCTTGATGTCTCCAATCCTATGTTTTGTATGTTTTTTCCACGTGTCTTGACATCCAATGTATACATGCAAAGTTTGGTGAAGATCTGAGTAAGTAGTTTTTGACCTTATCTGGAACCTCCCATCTGAAAATTTGAAAATTTTTAAAAAATTCGTCCAAAATCTTGATGTCTCCAATCTCTTGTTTTGTATGTTTTTTCCACGTGTCTTGACCTCCAATGTATCCCTGCAATGTTTTGTGAAGATCTGAGTATGTAGTTTTTGACCTTATATGGAACCTCCTATCTGAAAATTTGAAAATTCTTAAAAAATTTGACCAAAATCTTGATGTCCCAATCCTATGTTTTGTATGTTTTTTCCACGTGTCTTGACATCCAATGTATCCCTGCAAAGTTTGGTGAAGATCTGAGTATGTCGTTTTTGACCTTATCTGGAACATCCTTTCTGAAAATTTGAAAATTCTTAAAAAATTCGTCCAAAATCTTGATGTCTCCAATCTCTTGTTTTGTACGTTTTTTCCACGTGTCTTGACATCCAATGTATCCCTGCAAAGTTTGGTGAAGATCTGAGTATGTAGTTTTTGACCTTATATGGAACCTCCTTTCTGAAAATTTGAAAATTCTTAAAAAATTCGTCCAAAATCTTGATGTCTCCAATCTCTTGTTTTGTACGTTTTTTCCACGTGTCTTGACATCCAATGTATCCCTGCAAAGTTTGGTGAAGATCTGAGTATGTAGTTTTTGACCTTATATGGAACCTCATATCTGATAATTTGGAAATTCTTAAAAAATTCGACCAAAATCTTGATGTCTCCAATCCTATGTTTTGTATGTTTTTTCCACGTGCCTTGACATCCAATGTATCCATGCAAAGTTTGGTGAAGATCTGAGTATGTAGATTTTGACCTTATATGGAACCTCCTATCTGAAAATTTGAAAATTCTTAAAAAATTCGTCCAAAATCTTGATGTCTCCAATCTCTTGTTTTGTACGTTTTTTCCACGTGTCTTGACATCCAATGTATCCCTGCAAAGTTTGGTGAAGATCTGAGTATCTAGTTTTTGACCTTATCTGGAACCTCCCATCTGAAAATTTGAAAATTCCTAAAAAATCCGTCCAAAATCTTGACGACCTCAATCTCTTATCTTGTATGTTTTTTCCACACGTCTTGACATCCAATGTATCCCTGCAAAGTTTGGTGAAGATCTGAGTATGTAGTTTTTGACCTTATATGGAACCTCATATCAGAAAATTTGAAAATTCTTAAAAAATTCGACCAAAATCTTGATGTCTCCAATCCTATGTTTTGTATGTTTTTTCCACGTGTCTTGACATCCAATGTATCCATGCAAAGTTTGGTGAAGATCTGAGTATGTAGTTTTTGACCTTATATGGAACCTCCTATCTGAAAATTTGAGAATTCTTGAAAAATTCGTCCAAAATCTTGATGTCTCCAATCTCTTGTATTGTACGTTTTTTCCACGTGTCTTGACATCCAATGTATCCCTGCAAAGTTTGGTGAAGATCTGAGTATGTAGTTTTTGACCTTATCTGGAACCTCCCATCTGAAAATTTGAAAATTCCTAAAAAATCCGTCCAAAATCTTGATGACCTCAATCTCTTGTTTTGTACGTTTTTTCCACGTGTCTTGACATCCAATGTATCCCTGCAATGTTTGGTGAAGATCTGAGTATGTAGTTTTTGACCTTATATGAAACCTCTTATCTGAAAATTTGAAAATTCTTAAAAATATTTGACCAAAATCTTGATGTCCCCAATCCTATGTTTTGTATGTTTTTTCCACGTGTCTTGACATCCAATGTATTTCTGCAAAGTTTGGTGAAGATCTGAGTATGTCGTTTTTGACCTTATCTGGAACATCCTTTCTGAAAATTTGAAAATTCTTAAAAAATTCGTCCAAAATCTTGATGTCTCCAATCTCTTGTTTTGTACGTTTTTTCCACGTGTCTTGACATCCAATGTCTCCCTGCAAAGTTTGGTGAAGATCTGAGTATGTAGTTTTTGACCTTATATAGAACCTCCCATCTGAAAATTTGAAAATTCTTAAAAAATTCGACCAAAATTTTGATGTCTCCAATCCTATGTTTTGTATGTTTTTTCCACGTGTCTTGACATCCAATGTATCCATGCAAAGTTTGGTGAAGATCTGAGTATGTAGTTTTTGACCTTATCTGGAACCTCCCATCTGAAAATTTGAAAATTTTTAAAAAATTCGTCCAAAATCTTGATGTCTCCAATCTCTTGTTTTATACGTTTTTTCCACGTGTCTTGACATCCAATGTATCCCTGCAAAGTTTGGTGAAGATCTGAGTATGTAGTTTTTGACCTTATATGGAACCTCCTTTCTGAAAATTTGAAAATTCTTAAAAAATTCGTCCAAAATCTAGATGTCTCCAATCTCTTGTTTTGTACGTTTTTTCCACGTGTCTTGACATCCAATGTATCCCTGCAAAGTTTGGTGAAGATCTGAGTATGTAGTTTTTGACTTTATATGGAACCTCCCATCTGAAAATTTGAAAATTCCTAAAAAATCCGTCTAAAATCTTGATGTCCCCAATCCTATGTTTTGTATGTTTTTTCCACGCGTCTTGACATCCAATGTATCCCTGCAAAGTTTGGTGAAGATCTGAGTATGTAGTTTTTGACCTTAAATGGAACCTCCTATCTGAAAATTTGAAAATTCTTAAAAATTTCGACCAAAATCTTGATGTCTCCAATCCTATGTTTTGTATGTTTTTTCCACGTGTCTTGACATCCAATGTATCCATGCAAAGTTTGGTGAAGATCTGAGTATGTAGTTTTTGACCTTATATGGAACCTCCTATCTGAAAATTTGAGAATTCTTGAAAAATTCTTCCAAAATCTTGATGTCCCCAATCTCTTGTATTGTACGTTTTTTCCACGTGTCTTGACATCGAATGTATCCCTGCAAAGTTTGGTGAAGATCTGAGTATGTAGTTTTTGACCTTATCTGGAACCTCCCATCTGAAAATTTGAAAATTCCTAAAAAATCCGTCCAAAATCTTGATGACCTCAATCTATTGTTTTGTACGTTTTTTCCACGTGTCTTGACATCCAATGTATTTCTGCAAAGTTTGGTGAAGATCTGAGTATGTAGTTTTTGACCTTATATGGAACCTCCCATCTGAAAATTTGAAAATTCTTAAAAAATTCAACCAAAATCTTGATGTCTCCAATCCTATGTTTTGTATGTTTTTTCCACGTGTCTTGACATCCAATGTATCCCTGCAATGTTTGGTGAAGATCTGAGATTGTAGTTTTTGACCTTATATGGAACCTCTTATCTGAAAATTTGAAAATTCTTAAAAATATTTGACCAAAATCTTGATGTCCCCAATCCTATGTTTTGTATGTTTTTTCCACGTGTCTTGACATCCAATGTATTTCTGCAAAGTTTGGTGAAGATCTGAGTATGTCGTTTTTGACCTTATCTGGAACATCCTTTCTGAAAATTTGAAAATTCTTAAAAAATTCGTCCAAAATCTTGATGTCTCCAATCTCTTGTTTTGTACGTTTTTTCCACGTGTCTTGACATCCAATGTATCCCTGCAAAGTTTGGTGAAGATCTGAGTATGTCGTTTTTGACCTTATCTGGAACATCCTTTCTGAAAATTTGAAAATTGTTAAAAAATTCGTCCAAAATCTTGATGTCTCCAATCTCTTTTTTGTACGTTTTTTCCACGTGTCTTGACATCCAATGTATCCCTGCAAAGTTTGGTGAAGATCTGAGTATGTAGTTTTTGACTTTATATGGAACCTCCCATCTGAAAATTTGAAAATTCTTAAAAAATTCGACCAAAATCTTGATGTCTCCAATCTTTTGTTTTGTACGTTTTTTCCACGTGTCTTGACACATAATGTATCCATGCAAAGTTTGGTGAAGATCTGAGTACGTAGTTTTTGACCTTATATGGAACCTCCTATCTGAAAATTTGAAAATTCTTAAAAAATTCGTCCAAAATCTTGATGTCTCCAATCTCTTGTTTTGTACGTTTTTTCCACGTGTCTTGACATCCAATGTATCCCTGCAAAGTTTGGTGAAGATCTGAGTATGTAGTTTTTGACCTTATCTGGAACCTCCCATCTGAAAATTTGAAAATTCCTAAAAAATCCGTGCAAAATCTTGATGACCCCAATCTCTTGTTTTGTACGTTTTTTCCACGTGTCTTGACATCCAATGTATTCCTGCAATGTTTGGTGAAGATCTGAGTATGTAGTTTTTGACCTTATATGGAACCTCCTATCTGAAAATTTGAAAATTCTTAAAAAATTCGACCAAAATCTTGATGTCTCCAATCCTATGTTTTGTATGTTTTTTCCACGTGTCTTGACATCCAATGTATCCATGCAAAGTTTGGTGAAGATCTGAGTATGTAGTTTTTGACCTTATATGGAACCTCCTATCTGAAAATTTGAGAATTCTTGAAAAATTCGTCCAAAATCTTGATGTCCCCAATCTCTTGTATTGTACGTTTTTTCCACGTGTCTTGACATCGAATGTATCCCTGCAAAGTTTGGTGAAGATCTGAGTATGTAGTTTTTGACCTTATCTGGAACCTCCCATCTGAAAATTTGAAAATTCCTAAAAAATCCGTCCAAAATCTTGATGACCTCAATCTCTTGTTTTGTACGTTTTTTCCACGTGTCTTGACATCCAATGTATTTCTGCAAAGTTTGGTGAAGATCTGAGTATGTAGTTTTTGACCTTATATGGAACCTCCCATCTGAAAATTTGAAAAATCTTAAAAAATTCAACCAAAATCTTGATGTCTCCAATCCTATGTTTTGTATGTTTTTTCCACGTGTCTTGACATCCAATGTATCCATGCAAAGTTTGGTGAAGATCTGAGTATGTAGTTTTTGACCTTATCTGGAACCTCCCATCTGAAAATTTGAAAATTTTTAAAAAATTCGTCCAAAATCTTGATGTCTCCAATCTCTTGTTTTATACGTTTTTTCCACGTGTCTTGACCTCCAATGTATCCCTGCAATGTTTGGTGAAGATCTGAGTATGTAGTTTTTGACCTTATATGGAACCTCCTATCTGAAAATTTGAAAATTCTTAAAAAATTTGACCAAAATCTTGATGTCCCCAATCCTATGTTTTGTATGTTTTTTCCACGTGTCTTGACATCCAATGTATCCCTGCAAAGTTTGGTGAAGATCTGAGTATGTCGTTTTTGACCTTATCTGGAACCTCATTTCTGAAAATTTGAAAATTCCTCAAAAATTCGTCCAAAATCTTGATGTCTCCAATCTCTTGTTTTGTACGTTTTTTCCACGTGTCTTGACATCCAATGTATCCCTGCAAAGTTTGGTGAAGATCTGAGTATGTAGTTTTTGACCTTATATGGAACCTCCTTTCTGAAAATTTGAAAATTCTTAAAAAATTCGTCCAAAATCTTGATGTCTCCAATCTCTTGTTTTGTCCGTTTTTTCCACGTGTCTTGACATCCAATGTATCCCTGCAAAGTTTGGTGAAGATCTGAGTATGTAGTTTTTGACCTTATATGGAACCTCCCATCTGAAAATTTGAAAATTCCTAAAAAATCCGTCTAAAATCTTGATGTCCCCAATCCTATGTTTTGTATGTTTTTTCCACGTGTCTTGACATCCAATGTATTTCTGCAAAGTTTGGTGAAGATCTGAGTATGTCGTTTTTGACCTTATCTGGAACATCCTTTCTGAAAATTTGAAAATTCTTAAAAAAATCTTCCAAAATCTTGATGTCTCCAATCTCTTGTTTTGTACGTTTTTTCCACGTGTCTTGACCTCCAATGTATCCCTGCAATGTTTGGTGAAGATCTGAGTATGTAGTTTTTGACCTTATATGGAACCTCCTATCTGAAAATTTGAAAATTCTTAAAATATTTGACCAAAATCTTGATGTCCCCAATCCTATGTTTTGTATGTTTTTTCCACGTGTCTTGACATCCAATGTATCCCTGCAAAGTTTGGTGAAGATCTGAGTATGTCGTCTTTGACCTTATCTGGAACATCCTTTCTGAAAATTTGAAAACTCTTAAAAAATTCGTCCAAAATCTTGATGTCTCCAATCTCTTGTTTTGTACGTTTTTTCAACGTGTCTTGACATCCAATGTATCCCTGCAAAGTTTGGTGAAGATCTGAGTATGTAGTTTTTGACCTTATATGGAACCTCCCATCTGAAAATTTGAAAATTCCTAAAAAATCCGTCTAAAATCTTGATGTCCCCAATCCTATGTTTTGTATGTTTTTTCCACGTGTCTTGACATCCAATGTATTTCTGCAAAGTTTGGTGAAGATCTGAGTATGTCGTTTTTGACCTTATCTGGAACATCCTTTCTGAAAATTTGAAAATTCTTAAAAAATTCGTCCAAAATCTTGATGTCTCCAATCTCTTGTTTTGTACGTTTTTTCCACGTGTCTTGACCTCCAATGTATCCCTGCAATGTTTGGTGAAGATCTGAGTCTGTAGTTTTTGACCTTATATGGAACCTCCCATCTGAAAATTTGAAAATTCTTAAAAAATTCGACCAAAATCTTGATGTCTCCAATCCTATGTTTTGTATGTTTTTCCACGTGTCTTGACATCCAATGTATCCATGCAAAGTTTGGTGAAGATCTGAGTAAGTAGTTTTTGACCTTATCTGGAACCTCCCATCTGAAAATTTGAAAATTTTTAAAAAATTCGTCCAAAATCTTGATGTCTCCAATCTCTTGTTTTGTATGTTTTTTCCACGTGTCTTGACCTCCAATGTATCCCTGCAATGTTTGGTGAAGATCTGAGTATGTAGTTTTTGACCTTATATGGAACCTCATATCTGATAATTTGGAAATTCTTAAAAAATTCAACCAAAATCTTGATGTCTCCAATCCTATGTTCTGTATGTTTTTTCCACGTGCCTTGACATCCAATGTATCCATGCAAAGTTTGGTGAAGATCTGAGTATGTAGTTTTTGACCTTATATGGAACCTCCTATCTGAAAATTTGAAAATTCTTAAAAAATTCGTCCAAAATCTTGATGTCTCCAATCTCTTGTTTTGTACGTTTTTTCCACGTGTCTTGACATCCAATGTATCCCTGCAAAGTTTGGTGAAGATCTGAGTATGCAGTTTTTGACCTTATCTGGAACCTCCCATCTGAAAATTTGAAAATTCCTAAAAAATCCGTCCAAAATCTTGATGACCTCAATCTCTTGTCTTGTATGTTTTTTCCACGTGTCTTGACATCCAATGTATCCATGCAAAGTTTGGTGAAGATCTGAGTATGTAGTTTTTGACCTTATATGGAACCTCATATCAGAAAATTTGAAAATTCTTAAAAAATTCGACCAAAATCTTGATGTCTCCAATCCTATGTTTTGTATGTTTTTTCCACGTGTCTTGACATCCAATGTATCCATGCAAAGTTTGGTGAAGATCTGAGTATGTAGTTTTTGACCTTATATGGAACCTCCTATCTGAAAATTTGAGAATTCTTGAAAAATTCGTCCAAAATCTTGATGTCTCCAATCTCTTGTATTGTACGTTTTTTCCACGTGACTTGACATCCAATGTATCCCTGCAAAGTTTGGTGAAGATCTGAGTATGTAGTTTTTGACCTTATCTGGAACCTCCCATCTGAAAATTTGAAAATTCCTAAAAAATCCGTCCAAAATCTTGATGACCCCAATCTCTTGTTTTGTACGTTTTTTCCACGTGTCTTGACATCCAATGTATCCCTGCAATGTTTGGTGAAGATCTGAGTATGTAGTTTTTGACCTTATATGGAACCTCTTATCTGAAATTTTGAAAATTCTTAAAAATATTTGACCAAAATCTTGATGTCCCCAATCCTATGTTTTGTATGTTTTTTCCACGTGTCTTGACATCCAATGTATTTCTGCAAAGTTTGGTGAAGATCTGAGTATGTCGTTTTTGACCTTATCTGGAACATCCTTTCTGAAAATTTGAAAATTCTTAAAAAATTCGTCCAAAATCTTGATGTCTCCAATCTCTTGTTTTGTACGTTTTTTCCACGTGTCTTGACATCCAATGTATCCCTGCAAAGTTTGGTGAAGATCTGAGTATGTAGTTTTTGACCTTATATAGAACCTCCCATCTGAAAATTTGAAAATTCTTAAAAAATTCGACCAAAATCTTGATGTCTCCAATCCTATGTTTTGTATGTTTTTTTTCACGTGTCTTGACATCCAATGTATCCATGCAAAGTTTGGTGAAGATCTGAGTATGTAGTTTTTGACCTTATCTGGAACCTCCCATCTGAAAATTTGAAAATTTTTAAAAAATTCGTCCAAAATCTTGATGTCTCCAATCTCTTGTTTTATACGTTTTTTCCACGTGTCTTGACATCCAATGTATCCCTGCAAAGTTTGGTGAAGATCTGAGTATGTAGTTTTTGACCTTATATGGAACCTCCTATCTGAAAATTTGAAAATTCTAAAAAAATTCGTCCAAAATCTTGATGTCTCCAATCTCTTGTTTTATACGTTTTTTCCACGTGTCTTGACATCCAATGTATCCCTGCAAAGTTTGGTGAAGATCTGAGTATGTAGTTTTTGACCTTATATGGAACCTCCCATCTGAAAATTTGAAAATTCCTAAAAAATCCGTCTAAAATCTTGATTTCCCCAATCCTATGTTTTGTATGTTTTTTCCACGTGTCTTGACATCCAATGTATTTCTGCAAAGTTTGGTGAAGATCTGAGTATGTCGTTTTTGACCTTATCTGGAACATCCTTTCTGAAAATTTGAAAATTCTTAAAAAATTCGTCCAAAATCTTGATGTCTCCAATCTCTTGTTTTGTACGTTTTTTCCACGTGTCTTTACCTCCAATGTATCCCTGCAATGTTTGGTGAAGATCTGAGTATGTAGTTTTTGACCTTATATGGAACCTCCTATCTGAAAATTTGAAAATTCTAAAAAAATTTGACCAAAATCTTGATGTCCCCAATCCTATGTTTTGTATGTTTTTTCCACGTGTCTTGACATCCAATGTATCCCTGCAAAGTTTGGTGAAGATCTGAGTATGTCGTTTTTGACCTTATCTGGAACATCCTTTCTGAAAATTTGAAAATTCTTAAAAAATTCGTCCAAAATCTTGATGTCTCCAATCTCTTGTTTTGTACGTTTTTTCCACGTGTCTTGACATCCAATGTATCCCTGCAAAGTTTGGTGAAGATCTGAGTATGTAGTTTTTGACCTTATATGGAACCTCCCATCTGAAAATTTGAAAATTCTTAAAAAATCCGTCTAAAATCTTGATGTCCCCAATCCTATGTTTTGTATGTTTTTTCCAATTGTCTTGACATCCAATGTATTTCTGCAAAGTTTGGTGAAGATCTGAGTATGTCGTTTTTGACCTTATCTGGAACATCCATTCTGAAAATTTGAAAATTCTTAAAAAATTCGTCCAAAATCTTGATGTCTCCAATCTCTTGTTTTGTACGTTTTTTCCACGTGTCTTGACCTCCAATGTATCCCTGCAATTTTTGGTGAAGATCTGAGTATGTCGTTTTTGACCTTATCTGGAACATCCTTTCTGAAAATTTGAAAATTCTTCAAAAATTCGTCCAAAATCTTGATGTCTCCAATCTCTTGTTTTGTACGTTTTTTCCACGTGTCTTGACATCCAATGTATCCCTGCAATGTTTGGTGAAGATCTGAGTATGTAGTTTTTGACTTTATATGGAACCTCCTATCTGAAAATTTGAAAATTCTTAAAAAATTTGACCAAAATCTTGATGTCCCCAAACCTATGTTTTGTATGTTTTTTCCACGTGTCTTGACATCCAATGTATCCCTGCAAAGTTTGGTGAAGATCTGAGTATGTAGTTTTTGACCTTATCTGGAACCTCCTATCTGAAAATTTGAAAATTCTTAAAAAATTCGTCCAAAATCTTGATGTCTCCAATCTCTTGTTTTGTACGTTTTTTCCACGTGTCATGACATCCAATGTATCCCTGCAAAGTTTGGTGAAGATCTGAGTATGTAGTTTTTGACCTTATATGGAACCTACTTTCTGAAAATTTGAAAATTCTTAAAAAATTCGTCCAAAATCTTGATGTCTCCAATCTCTTGTTTTGTACGTTTTTTCCAAGTGTCTTGACATCCAATGTATCCCTGCAAAGTTTGGTGAAGATCTGAGTATGTAGTTTTTGACCTTATCTGGAACCTCCCATCTGAAAATTTGAAAATTCCTAAAAAATCCGTCCAAAATCTTGATGACCTCAATCTCTTGTTTTGTACGTTTTTTCCACGTGTCTTGACATCCAATGTATCCCTGCAAAGTTTGGTGAAGATCTGAGTATGTAGTTTTTGACCTTATATGGAACCTCCCATCTGAAAATTTGAAAATTCCTAAAAAATCCGTCTAAAATCTTGATGTCCCCAATCCTATGTTTTGTATGTTTTTTCCACGTGTCTTGACATCCAATGTATTTCTGCAAAGTTTGGTGAAGATCTGAGTATGTCGTTTTTGACCTTATCTGGAACATCCTTTCTGAAAATTTGAAAATTCTTAAAAAAATCTTCCAAAATCTTGATGTCTCCAATCTCTTGTTTTGTACGTTTTTTCCACGTGTCTTGACCTCCAATGTATCCCTGCAATGTTTGGTGAAGATCTGAGTATGTAGTTTTTGACCTTATATGGAACCTCCTATCTGAAAATTTGAAAATTCTTAAAATATTTGACCAAAATCTTGATGTCCCCAATCCTATGTTTTGTATGTTTTTTCCACGTGTCTTGACATCCAATGTATCCCTGCAAAGTTTGGTGAAGATCTGAGTATGTCGTCTTTGACCTTATCTGGAACATCCTTTCTGAAAATTTGAAAACTCTTAAAAAATTCGTCCAAAATCTTGATGTCTCCAATCTCTTGTTTTGTACGTTTTTTCAACGTGTCTTGACATCCAATGTATCCCTGCAAAGTTTGGTGAAGATCTGAGTATGTAGTTTTTGACCTTATATGGAACCTCCCATCTGAAAATTTGAAAATTCCTAAAAAATCCGTCTAAAATCTTGATGTCCCCAATCCTATGTTTTGTATGTTTTTTCCACGTGTCTTGACATCCAATGTATTTCTGCAAAGTTTGGTGAAGATCTGAGTATGTCGTTTTTGACCTTATCTGGAACATCCTTTCTGAAAATTTGAAAATTCTTAAAAAATTCGTCCAAAATCTTGATGTCTCCAATCTCTTGTTTTGTACGTTTTTTCCACGTGTCTTGACCTCCAATGTATCCCTGCAATGTTTGGTGAAGATCTGAGTCTGTAGTTTTTGACCTTATATGGAACCTCCCATCTGAAAATTCGAAAATTCTTAAAAAATTCGACCAAAATCTTGATGTCTCCAATCCTATGTTTTGTATGTTTTTCCACGTGTCTTGACATCCAATGTATCCATGCAAAGTTTGGTGAAGATCTGAGTAAGTAGTTTTTGACCTTATCTGGAACCTCCCATCTGAAAATTTGAAAATTTTTAAAAAATTCGTCCAAAATCTTGATGTCTCCAATCTCTTGTTTTGTATGTTTTTTCCACGTGTCTTGACCTCCAATGTATCCCTGCAATGTTTGGTGAAGATCTGAGTATGTAGTTTTTGACCTTATATGGAACCTCATATCTGATAATTTGGAAATTCTTAAAAAATTCAACCAAAATCTTGATGTCTCCAATCCTATGTTTTGTATGTTTTTTCCACGTGCCTTGACATCCAATGTATCCATGCAAAGTTTGGTGAAGATCTGAGTATGTAGTTTTTGACCTTATATGGAACCTCCTATCTGAAAATTTGAAAATTCTTAAAAAATTCGTCCAAAATCTTGATGTCTCCAATCTCTTGTTTTGTACGTTTTTTCCACGTGTCTTGACATCCAATGTATCCCTGCAAAGTTTGGTGAAGATCTGAGTATGTAGTTTTTGACCTTATCTGGAACCTCCCATCTGAAAATTTGAAAATTCCTAAAAAATCCGTCCAAAATCTTGATGACCTCAATCTCTTGTCTTGTATGTTTTTTCCACGTGTCTTGACATCCAATGTATCCATGCAAAGTTTGGTGAAGATCTGAGTATGTAGTTTTTGACCTTATATGGAACCTCATATCAGAAAATTTGAAAATTCTTAAAAAATTCGACCAAAATCTTGATGTCTCCAATCCTATGTTTTGTATGTTTTTTCCACGTGTCTTGACATCCAATGTATCCATGCAAAGTTTGGTGAAGATCTGAGTATGTAGTTTTTGACCTTATATGGAACCTCCTATCTGAAAATTTGAGAATTCTTGAAAAATTCGTCCAAAATCTTGATGTCTCCAATCTCTTGTATTGTACGTTTTTTCCACGTGACTTGACATCCAATGTATACCTGCAAAGTTTGGTGAAGATCTGAGTATGTAGTTTTTGACCTTATCTGGAACCTCCCATCTGAAAATTTGAAAATTCCTAAAAAATCCGTCCAAAATCTTGATGACCCCAATCTCTTGTTTTGTACGTTTTTTCCACGTGTCTTGACATCCAATGTATCCCTGCAATGTTTGGTGAAGATCTGAGTATGTAGTTTATGACCTTATATGGAACCTCTTATCTGAAATTTTGAAAATTCTTAAAAATATTTGACCAAAATCTTGATGTCCCCAATCCTATGTTTTGTATGTTTTTTCCACGTGTCTTGACATCCAATGTATTTCTGCAAAGTTTGGTGAAGATCTGAGTATGTCGTTTTTGACCTTATCTGGAACATCCTTTCTGAAAATTTGAAAATTCTTAAAAAATTCGTCCAAAATCTTGATGTCTCCAATCTCTTGTTTTGTACGTTTTTTCCACGTGTCTTGACATCCAATGTATCCCTGCAAAGTTTGGTGAAGATCTGAGTATGTAGTTTTTGACCTTATATAGAACCTCCCATCTGAAAATTTGAAAATTCTTAAAAAATTCGACCAAAATCTTGATGTCTCCAATCCTATGTTTTGTATGTTTTTTTTCACGTGTCTTGACATCCAATGTATCCATGCAAAGTTTGGTGAAGATCTGAGTATGTAGTTTTTGACCTTATCTGGAACCTCCCATCTGAAAATTTGAAAATTTTTAAAAAATTCGTCCAAAATCTTGATGTCTCCAATCTCTTGTTTTATACGTTTTTTCCACGTGTCTTGACATCCAATGTATCCCTGCAAAGTTTGGTGAAGATCTGAGTATGTAGTTTTTGACCTTATATGGAACCTCCTATCTGAAAATTTGAAAATTCTAAAAAAATTCGTCCAAAATCTTGATGTCTCCAATCTCTTGTTTTATACGTTTTTTCCACGTGTCTTGACATCCAATGTATCCCTGCAAAGTTTGGTGAAGATCTGAGTATGTAGTTTTTGACCTTATATGGAACCTCCCATCTGAAAATTTGAAAATTCCTAAAAAATCCGTCTAAAATCTTGATGTCCCCAATCCTATGTTTTGTATGTTTTTTCCACGTGTCTTGACATCCAATGTATTTCTGCAAAGTTTGGTGAAGATCTGAGTATGTCGTTTTTGACCTTATCTGGAACATCCTTTCTGAAAATTTGAAAATTCTTAAAAAATTCGTCCAAAATCTTGATGTCTCCAATCTCTTGTTTTGTACGTTTTTTCCACGTGTCTTTACCTCCAATGTATCCCTGCAATGTTTGGTGAAGATCTGAGTATGTAGTTTTTGACCTTATATGGAACCTCCTATCTGAAAATTTGAAAATTCTAAAAAAATTTGACCAAAATCTTGATGTCCCCAATCCTATGTTTTGTATGTTTTTTCCACGTGTCTTGACATCCAATGTATCCCTGCAAAGTTTGGTGAAGATCTGAGTATGTCGTTTTTGACCTTATCTGGAACATCCTTTCTGAAAATTTGAAAATTCTTAAAAAATTCGTCCAAAATCTTGATGTCTCCAATCTCTTGTTTTGTACGTTTTTTCCACGTGTCTTGACATCCAATGTATCCCTGCAAAGTTTGGTGAAGATCTGAGTATGTAGTTTTTGACCTTATATGGAACCTCCCATCTGAAAATTTGAAAATTCTTAAAAAATCCGTCTAAAATCTTGATGTCCCCAATCCTATGTTTTGTATGTTTTTTCCACGTGTCTTGACATCCAATGTATTTCTGCAAAGTTTGGTGAAGATCTGAGTATGTCGTTTTTGACCTTATCTGGAACATCCTTTCTGAAAATTAGAAAATTCTTAAAAAATTCGTCCAAAATCTTGATGTCTCCAATCTCTTGTTTTGTACGTTTTTTCCACGTGTCTTGACCTCCAATGTATCCCTGCAATTTTTGGTGAAGATCTGAGTATGTAGTTTTTGACCTTATATGGAACCTCCTATCTGAAAATTTGAAAATTCTTAAAAAATTTGACCAAAATCTTGATGTCCCCAATCCTATGTTTTGTATGTTTTTTCCACGTGTCTTGACATCCAATGTATCCCTGCAAAGTTTGGTGAAGATCTGAGTATGTCGTTTTTGACCTTATCTGGAACATCCTTTCTGAAAATTTGAAAATTCTTCAAAAATTCGTCCAAAATCTTGATGTCTCCAATCTCTTGTTTTGTACGTTTTTTCCACGTGTCTTGACATCCAATGTATCCCTGCAATGTTTGGTGAAGATCTGAGTATGTAGTTTTTGACTTTATATGGAACCTCCTATCTGAAAATTTGAAAATTCTTAAAAAATTTGACCAAAATCTTGATGTCCCCAAACCTATGTTTTGTATGTTTTTTCCACGTGTCTTGACATCCAATGTATCCCTGCAAAGTTTGGTGAAGATCTGAGTATGTCGTTTTTGACCTTATCTGACAAAAACATCCTTTCTGAAAATTTGAAAATTCTTAAAAAATTCGTCCAAAATCTTGATGTCTCCAATCTCTTGTTTTGTACGTTTTTTCCACGTGTCATGACATCCAATGTATCCCTGCAAAGTTTGGTGAAGATCTGAGTATGTAGTTTTTGACCTTATATGGAACCTACTTTCTGAAAATTTGAAAATTCTTAAAAAATTCGTCCAAAATCTTGATGTCTCCAATCTCTTGTTTTGTACGTTTTTTCCAAGTGTCTTGACATCCAATGTATCCCTGCAAAGTTTGGTGAAGATCTGAGTATGTAGTTTTTGACCTTATCTGGAACCTCCCATCTGAAAATTTGAAAATTCCTAAAAAATCCGTCCAAAATCTTGATGACCTCAATCTCTTGTTTTGTACGTTTTTTCCACGTGTCTTGACATCCAATGTATCCCTGCAAAGTTTGGTGAAGATCTGAGTATGTAGTTTTTGACCTTATATGGAACCTCCCATCTGAAAATTTGAAAATTCCTAAAAAATCCGTCTAAAATCTTGATGTCCCCAATCCTATGTCTTGTATGTTTTTTCCACGTGTCTTGACATCCAATGTATCCCTGCAAAGTTTGGTGAAGATCTGAGTATGTAGTTTTTGACCTTATATGGAACCTCCTATCTGAAAATTTGAAAATTCTTAAAAAATTCGACCAAAATCTTGATGTCTCCAATCCTATGTTTTGTATGTTTTTTCCACGTGTCTTGACATCCAATGTATCCATGCAAAGTTTGGTGAAGATCTGAGTATGTAGTTTTTGACCTTATATGGAACCTCCTATCTGAAAATTTGAGAATTCTTGAAAAATTCGTCCAAAATCTTGATGTCCCCAATCTCTTGTATTGTACGTTTTTTCCACGTGTCTTGACATCGAATGTATCCCTGCAAAGTTTGGTGAAGATCTGAGTATGTAGTTTTTGACCTTATCTGGAACCTCCCATCTGAAAATTTGAAAATTCCTAAAAAATCCGTCCAAAATCTTGATGACCTCAATCTCTTGTTTTGTACGTTTTTTCCACGTGTCTTGACATCCAATGTATTTCTGCAAAATTTGGTGAAGATCTGAGTATGTAGTTTTTGACCTTATATGGAACCTCCCATCTGAAAATTTGAAAATTCTTAAAAAATTCAACCAAAATCTTGATATCTCCAATCCTATGTTTTGTATGTTTTTTCCACGTGTCTTGACATCCAATGTATCCATGCAAAGTTTGGTGAAGATCTGAGTATGTAGTTTTTGACCTTATCTGGAACCTCCCATCTGAAAATTTGAAAATTTTTAAAAAAATCGTCCAAAATCTTGATGTCTCCAATCTCTTGTTTTATACGTTTTTTCCACGTGTCTTGACCTCCAATGTATCCCTGCAATGTTTGGTGAAGATCTGAGTATGTAGTTTTTGACCTTATATGGAACCTCCTATCTGAAAATTTGAAAATTCTTAAAAAATTTGACCAAAATCTTGATGTCCCCAATCCTATGTTTTGTATGTTTTTTCCACGTGTCTTGACATCCAATGTATCCCTGCAAAGTTTGGTGAAGATCTGAGTATGTCGTTTTTGACCTTATCTGGAACCTCATTTCTGAAAATTTGAAAATTCCTCAAAAATTCGTCCAAAATCTTGATGTCTCCAATCTCTTGTTTTGTACGTTTTTTCCACGTGTCTTGACATCCAATGTATCCCTGCAAAGTTTGGTGAAGATCTGAGTATGTAGTTTTTGACCTTATATGGAACCTCCTTTCTGAAAATTTGAAAATTCTTAAAAAATTCGTCCAAAATCTTGATGTCTCCAATCTCTTGTTTTGTACGTTTTTTCCACGTGTCTTGACATCCAATGTATCCCTGCAAAGTTTGGTGAAGATCTGAGTATGTAGTTTTTGACCTTATATGGAACCTCCCATCTGAAAATTTGAAAATTCCTAAAAAATCCGTCTAAAATCTTGATGTCCCCAATCCTATGTTTTGTATGTTTTTCCACGTGTCTTGACATCCAATGTATTTCTGCAAAGTTTGGTGAAGATCTGAGTATGTCGTTTTTGACCTTATCTGGAACATCCTTTCTGAAAATTTGAAAATTCTTAAAAAAATCTTCCAAAATCTTGATGTCTCCAATCTCTTGTTTTGTACGTTTTTTCCACGTGTCTTGACCTCCAATGTATCCCTGCAATGTTTGGTGAAGATCTGAGTATGTAGTTTTTGACCTTATATGGAACCTCCTATCTGAAAATTTGAAAATTCTTAAAATATTTGACCAAAATCTTGATGTCCCCAATCCTATGTTTTGTATGTTTTTTCCACGTGTCTTGACATCCAATGTATCCCTGCAAAGTTTGGTGAAGATCTGAGTATGTCGTTTTTGACCTTATCTGGAACATCCTTTCTGAAAATTTGAAAATTCTTAAAAAATTCGTCCAAAATCTTGATGTCTCCAATCTCTTGTTTTGTACGTTTTTTCAACGTGTCTTGACATCCAATGTATCCCTGCAAAGTTTGGTGAAGATCTGAGTATGTAGTTTTTGACCTTATATGGAACCTCCCATCTGAAAATTTGAAAATTCCTAAAAAATCCGTCTAAAATCTTGATGTCCCCAATCCTATGTTTTGTATGTTTTTTCCACGTGTCTTGACATCCAAAGTATTTCTGCAAAGTTTGGTGAAGATCTGAGTATGTCGTTTTTGACCTTATCTGGAACATCCTTTCTGAAAATTTGAAAATTCTTAAAAAATTCGTCCAAAATCTTGATGTCTCCAATCTCTTGTTTTGTACGTTTTTTCCACGTGTCTTGACCTCCAATGTATCCCTGCAATGTTTGGTGAAGATCTGAGTATGTAGTTTTTGACCTTATATGGAACCTCCCATCTGAAAATTTGAAAATTCTTAAAAAATTTGACCAAAATCTTGATGTCCCCAATCCTATGTTTTGTATGTTTTTTCCACGTGTCTTGACATCCAATGTATCCCTGCAAAGTTTGGTGAAGATCTGAGTATGTCGTTTTTGACCTTATCTGGAACATCCTTTCTGAAAATTTGAAAATTCTTAAAAAATTCGTCCAAAATCTTGATGTCTCCAATCTCTTGTTTTGTACGTTTTTTCCACGTGTCTTGACCTCCAATGTATCCCTGCAATGTTTGGTGAAGATCTGAGTATGTAGTTTTTGACTTTATATGGAACCTCCTATCTGAAAATTTGAAAATTCTTAAAAAATTTGACCAAAATCTTGATGTCCCCAATCCTATGTTTTGTATGTTTTTTCCACGTGTCTTGACATCCAATGTATCCCTGCAAAGTTTGGTGAAGATCTGAGTATGTAGTTTTTGACCTTATCTGGAACCTCCCATCTGAAAATTTGAAAATTTTTAAAAAATTCGTCCAAAATCTTGATGTCTCCAATCTCTTGTTTTATACGTTTTTTCCACGTGTCTTGACATCCAATGTATCCCTGCAAAGTTTGGTGAAGATCTGAGTATGTAGTTTTTGACCTTATATGGAACCTCCTATCTGAAAATTTGATAATTCTAAAAAAATTCGTCCAAAATCTTGATGTCTCCAATCTCTTGTTTTATACGTTTTTTCCACGTGTCTTGACATCCAATGTATCCCTGCAAAGTTTGGTGAAGATCTGAGTATGTAGTTTTTGACCTTATATGGAACCTCCCATCTGAAAATTTGAAAATTCCTAAAAAATCCGTCTAAAATCTTGATGTCCCCAATCCTATGTTTTGTATGTTTTTTCCACGTGTCTTGACATCCAATGTATTTCTGCAAAGTTTGGTGAAGATCTGAGTATGTCGTTTTTGACCTTATCTGGAACATCCTTTCTGAAAATTTGAAAATTCTTAAAAAATTCGTCCAAAATCTTGATGTCTCCAATCTCTTGTTTTGTACGTTTTTTCCACGTGTCTTTACCTCCAATGTATCCCTGCAATGTTTGGTGAAGATCTGAGTATGTAGTTTTTGACCTTATATGGAACCTCCTATCTGAAAATTTGAAAATTCTAAAAAAATTTGACCAAAATCTTGATGTCCCCAATCCTATGTTTTGTATGTTTTTTCCACGTGTCTTGACATCCAATGTATCCCTGCAAAGTTTGGTGAAGATCTGAGTATGTCGTTTTTGACCTTATCTGGAACATCCTTTCTGAAAATTTGAAAATTCTTAAAAAATTCGTCCAAAATCTTGATGTCTCCAATCTCTTGTTTTGTACGTTTTTTCCACGTGTCTTGACATCCAATGTATCCCTGCAAAGTTTGGTGAAGATCTGAGTATGTAGTTTTTGACCTTATATGGAACCTCCCATCTGAAAATTTGAAAATTCTTAAAAAATCCGTCTAAAATCTTGATGTCCCCAATCCTATGTTTTGTATGTTTTTTCCACGTGTCTTGACATCCAATGTATTTCTGCAAAGTTTGGTGAAGATCTGAGTATGTCGTTTTTGACCTTATCTGGAACATCCTTTCTGAAAATTTGAAAATTCTTCAAAAATTCGTCCAAAATCTTGATGTCTCCAATCTCTTGTTTTGTACGTTTTTTCCACGTGTCTTGACATCCAATGTATCCCTGCAATGTTTGGTGAAGATCTGAGTATGTAGTTTTTGACTTTATATGGAACCTCCTATCTGAAAATTTGAAAATTCTTAAAAAATTTGACCAAAATCTTGATGTCCCCAAACCTATGTTTTGTATGTTTTTTCCACGTGTCTTGACATCCAATGTATCCCTGCAAAGTTTGGTGAAGATCTGAGTATGTCGTTTTTGACCTTATCTGACAAAAACATCCTTTCTGAAAATTTGAAAATTCTTAAAAAATTCGTCCAAAATCTTGATGTCTCCAATCTCTTGTTTTGTACGTTTTTTCCACGTGTCATGACATCCAATGTATCCCTGCAAAGTTTGGTGAAGATCTGAGTATGTAGTTTTTGACCTTATATGGAACCTACTTTCTGAAAATTTGAAAATTCTTAAAAAATTCGTCCAAAATCTTGATGTCTCCAATCTCTTGTTTTGTACGTTTTTTCCACGTGTCTTGACATCCAATGTATCCCTGCAAAGTTTGGTGAAGATCTGAGTATGTAGTTTTTGACCTTATCTGGAACCTCCCATCTGAAAATTTGAAAATTCCTAAAAAATCCGTCCAAAATCTTGATGACCTCAATCTCTTGTTTTGTACGTTTTTTCCACGTGTCTTGACATCCAATGTATCCCTGCAAAGTTTGGTGAAGATCTGAGTATGTAGTTTTTGACCTTATATGGAACCTCCCATCTGAAAATTTGAAAATTCCTAAAAAATCCGTCTAAAATCTTGATGTCCCCAATCCTATGTCTTGTATGTTTTTTCCACGTGTCTTGACATCCAATGTATCCCTGCAAAGTTTGGTGAAGATCTGAGTATGTAGTTTTTGACCTTATATGGAACCTCCTATCTGAAAATTTGAAAATTCTTAAAAAATTCGACCAAAATCTTGATGTCTCCAATCCTATGTTTTGTATGTTTTTTCCACGTGTCTTGACATCCAATGTATCCATGCAAAGTTTGGTGAAGATCTGAGTATGTAGTTTTTGACCTTATATGGAACCTCCTATCTGAAAATTTGAGAATTCTTGAAAAATTCGTCCAAAATCTTGATGTCCCCAATCTCTTGTATTGTACGTTTTTTCCACGTGTCTTGACATCGAATGTATCCCTGCAAAGTTTGGTGAAGATCTGAGTATGTAGTTTTTGACCTTATCTGGAACCTCCCATCTGAAAATTTGAAAATTCCTAAAAAATCCGTCCAAAATCTTGATGACCTCAATCTCTTGTTTTGTATGTTTTTTCCACGTGTCTTGACATCCAATGTATTTCTGCAAAATTTGGTGAAGATCTGAGTATGTAGTTTTTGATCTTATATGGAACCTCCCATCTGAAAATTTAAAATTCTTAAAAAATTCAACCAAAATCTTGATATCTCCAATCCTATGTTTTGTATGTTTTTTCCACGTGTCTTGACATCCAATGTATCCATGCAAAGTTTGGTGAAGATCTGAGTATGTAGTTTTTGACCTTATCTGGAACCTCCCATCTGAAAATTTGAAAATTTTTAAAAAAATCGTCCAAAATCTTGATGTCTCCAATCTCTTGTTTTATACGTTTTTTCCACGTGTCTTGACCTCCAATGTATCCCTGCAATGTTTGGTGAAGATCTGAGTATGTAGTTTTTGACCTTATATTTAACCTCCTATCTGAAAATTTGAAAATTCTTAAAAAATTTGACCAAAATCTTGATGTCCCCAATCCTATGTTTTGTATGTTTTTTCCACGTGTCTTGACATCCAATGTATCCCTGCAAAGTTTGGTGAAGATCTGAGTATGTCGTTTTTGACCTTATCTGGAACCTCATTTCTGAAAATTTGAAAATTCCTCAAAAATTCGTCCAAAATCTTGATGTCTCCAATCTCTTGTTTTGTACGTTTTTTCCACGTGTCTTGACATCCAATGTATCCCTGCAAAGTTTGGTGAAGATCTGAGTATGTAGTTTTTGACCTTATATGGAACCTCCTTTCTGAAAATTTGAAAATTCTTAAAAAATTCGTCCAAAATCTTGATGTCTCCAATCTCTTGTTTTGTACGTTTTTTCCACGTGTCTTGACATCCAATGTATCCCTGCAAAGTTTGGTGAAGATCTGAGTATGTAGTTTTTGACCTTATATGGAACCTCCCATCTGAAAATTTGAAAATTCCTAAAAAATCCGTCTAAAATCTTGATGTCCCCAATCCTATGTTTTGTATGTTTTTCCACGTGTCTTGACATCCAATGTATTTCTGCAAAGTTTGGTGAAGATCTGAGTATGTCGTTTTTGACCTTATCTGGAACATCCTTTCTGAAAATTTGAAAATTCTTAAAAAAATCTTCCAAAATCTTGATGTCTCCAATCTCTTGTTTTGTACGTTTTTTCCACGTGTCTTGACCTCCAATGTATCCCTGCAATGTTTGGTGAAGATCTGAGTATGTAGTTTTTGACCTTATATGGAACCTCCTATCTGAAAATTTGAAAATTCTTAAAATATTTGACCAAAATCTTGATGTCCCCAATCCTATGTTTTGTATGTTTTTTCCACGTGTCTTGACATCCAATGTATCCCTGCAAAGTTTGGTGAAGATCTGAGTATGTCGTTTTTGACCTTATCTGGAACATCCTTTCTGAAAATTTGAAAATTCTTAAAAAATTCGTCCAAAATCTTGATGTCTCCAATCTCTTGTTTTGTACGTTTTTTCCACGTGTCTTGACCTCCAATGTATCCCTGCAATGTTTGGTGAAGATCTGAGTATGTAGTTTTTGACTTTATATGGAACCTCCTATCTGAAAATTTGAAAATTCTTAAAAAATTTGACCAAAATCTTGATGTCCCCAATCCTATGTTTTGTATGTTTTTTCCACGTGTCTTGACATCCAATGTATCCCTGCAAAGTTTGGTGAAGATCTGAGTATGTAGTTTTTGACCTTATCTGGAACCTCCCATCTGAAAATTTGAAAATTTTTAAAAAATTCGTCCAAAATCTTGATGTCTCCAATCTCTTGTTTTATACGTTTTTTCCACGTGTCTTGACATCCAATGTATCCCTGCAAAGTTTGGTGAAGATCTGAGTATGTAGTTTTTGACCTTATATGGAACCTCCTATCTGAAAATTTGATAATTCTAAAAAAATTCGTCCAAAATCTTGATGTCTCCAATCTCTTGTTTTATACGTTTTTTCCACGTGTCTTGACATCCAATGTATCCCTGCAAAGTTTGGTGAAGATCTGAGTATGTAGTTTTTGACCTTATATGGAACCTCCCATCTGAAAATTTGAAAATTCCTAAAAAATCCGTCTAAAATCTTGATGTCCCCAATCCTATGTTTTGTATGTTTTTTCCACGTGTCTTGACATCCAATGTATTTCTGCAAAGTTTGGTGAAGATCTGAGTATGTCGTTTTTGACCTTATCTGGAACATCCTTTCTGAAAATTTGAAAATTCTTAAAAAATTCGTCCAAAATCTTGATGTCTCCAATCTCTTGTTTTGTACGTTTTTTCCACGTGTCTTTACCTCCAATGTATCCCTGCAATGTTTGGTGAAGATCTGAGTATGTAGTTTTTGACCTTATATGGAACCTCCTATCTGAAAATTTGAAAATTCTAAAAAAATTTGACCAAAATCTTGATGTCCCCAATCCTATGTTTTGTATGTTTTTTCCACGTGTCTTGACATCCAATGTATCCCTGCAAAGTTTGGTGAAGATCTGAGTATGTCGTTTTTGACCTTATCTGGAACATCCTTTCTGAAAATTTGAAAATTCTTAAAAAATTCGTCCAAAATCTTGATGTCTCCAATCTCTTGTTTTGTACGTTTTTTCCACGTGTCTTGACATCCAATGTATCCCTGCAAAGTTTGGTGAAGATCTGAGTATGTAGTTTTTGACCTTATATGGAACCTCCCATCTGAAAATTTGAAAATTCTTAAAAAATCCGTCTAAAATCTTGATGTCCCCAATCCTATGTTTTGTATGTTTTTTCCACGTGTCTTGACATCCAATGTATTTCTGCAAAGTTTGGTGAAGATCTGAGTATGTCGTTTTTGACCTTATCTGGAACATCCTTTCTGAAAATTTGAAAATTCTTCAAAAATTCGTCCAAAATCTTGATGTCTCCAATCTCTTGTTTTGTACGTTTTTTCCACGTGTCTTGACATCCAATGTATCCCTGCAATGTTTGGTGAAGATCTGAGTATGTAGTTTTTGACTTTATATGGAACCTCCTATCTGAAAATTTGAAAATTCTTAAAAAATTTGACCAAAATCTTGATGTCCCCAAACCTATGTTTTGTATGTTTTTTCCACGTGTCTTGACATCCAATGTATCCCTGCAAAGTTTGGTGAAGATCTGAGTATGTCGTTTTTGACCTTATCTGACAAAAACATCCTTTCTGAAAATTTGAAAATTCTTAAAAAATTCGTCCAAAATCTTGATGTCTCCAATCTCTTGTTTTGTACGTTTTTTCCACGTGTCATGACATCCAATGTATCCCTGCAAAGTTTGGTGAAGATCTGAGTATGTAGTTTTTGACCTTATATGGAACCTACTTTCTGAAAATTTGAAAATTCTTAAAAAATTCGTCCAAAATCTTGATGTCTCCAATCTCTTGTTTTGTACGTTTTTTCCACGTGTCTTGACATCCAATGTATCCCTGCAAAGTTTGGTGAAGATCTGAGTATGTAGTTTTTGACCTTATCTGGAACCTCCCATCTGAAAATTTGAAAATTCCTAAAAAATCCGTCCAAAATCTTGATGACCTCAATCTCTTGTTTTGTACGTTTTTTCCACGTGTCTTGACATCCAATGTATCCCTGCAAAGTTTGGTGAAGATCTGAGTATGTAGTTTTTGACCTTATATGGAACCTCCCATCTGAAAATTTGAAAATTCCTAAAAAATCCGTCTAAAATCTTGATGTCCCCAATCCTATGTCTTGTATGTTTTTTCCACGTGTCTTGACATCCAATGTATCCCTGCAAAGTTTGGTGAAGATCTGAGTATGTAGTTTTTGACCTTATATGGAACCTCCTATCTGAAAATTTGAAAATTCTTAAAAAATTCGACCAAAATCTTGATGTCTCCAATCCTATGTTTTGTATGTTTTTTCCACGTGTCTTGACATCCAATGTATCCATGCAAAGTTTGGTGAAGATCTGAGTATGTAGTTTTTGACCTTATATGGAACCTCCTATCTGAAAATTTGAGAATTCTTGAAAAATTCGTCCAAAATCTTGATGTCCCCAATCTCTTGTATTGTACGTTTTTTCCACGTGTCTTGACATCGAATGTATCCCTGCAAAGTTTGGTGAAGATCTGAGTATGTAGTTTTTGACCTTATCTGGAACCTCCCATCTGAAAATTTGAAAATTCCTAAAAAATCCGTCCAAAATCTTGATGACCTCAATCTCTTGTTTTGTATGTTTTTTCCACGTGTCTTGACATCCAATGTATTTCTGCAAAATTTGGTGAAGATCTGAGTATGTAGTTTTTGATCTTATATGGAACCTCCCATCTGAAAATTTAAAATTCTTAAAAAATTCAACCAAAATCTTGATATCTCCAATCCTATGTTTTGTATGTTTTTTCCACGTGTCTTGACATCCAATGTATCCATGCAAAGTTTGGTGAAGATCTGAGTATGTAGTTTTTGACCTTATCTGGAACCTCCCATCTGAAAATTTGAAAATTTTTAAAAAAATCGTCCAAAATCTTGATGTCTCCAATCTCTTGTTTTATACGTTTTTTCCACGTGTCTTGACCTCCAATGTATCCCTGCAATGTTTGGTGAAGATCTGAGTATGTAGTTTTTGACCTTATATTTAACCTCCTATCTGAAAATTTGAAAATTCTTAAAAAATTTGACCAAAATCTTGATGTCCCCAATCCTATGTTTTGTATGTTTTTTCCACGTGTCTTGACATCCAATGTATCCCTGCAAAGTTTGGTGAAGATCTGAGTATGTCGTTTTTGACCTTATCTGGAACCTCATTTCTGAAAATTTGAAAATTCCTCAAAAATTCGTCCAAAATCTTGATGTCTCCAATCTCTTGTTTTGTACGTTTTTTCCACGTGTCTTGACATCCAATGTATCCCTGCAAAGTTTGGTGAAGATCTGAGTATGTAGTTTTTGACCTTATATGGAACCTCCTTTCTGAAAATTTGAAAATTCTTAAAAAATTCGTCCAAAATCTTGATGTCTCCAATCTCTTGTTTTGTACGTTTTTTCCACGTGTCTTGACATCCAATGTATCCCTGCAAAGTTTGGTGAAGATCTGAGTATGTAGTTTTTGACCTTATATGGAACCTCCCATCTGAAAATTTGAAAATTCCTAAAAAATCCGTCTAAAATCTTGATGTCCCCAATCCTATGTTTTGTATGTTTTTCCACGTGTCTTGACATCCAATGTATTTCTGCAAAGTTTGGTGAAGATCTGAGTATGTCGTTTTTGACCTTATCTGGAACATCCTTTCTGAAAATTTGAAAATTCTTAAAAAAATCTTCCAAAATCTTGATGTCTCCAATCTCTTGTTTTGTACGTTTTTTCCACGTGTCTTGACCTCCAATGTATCCCTGCAATGTTTGGTGAAGATCTGAGTATGTAGTTTTTGACCTTATATGGAACCTCCTATCTGAAAATTTGAAAATTCTTAAAATATTTGACCAAAATCTTGATGTCCCCAATCCTATGTTTTGTATGTTTTTTCCACGTGTCTTGACATCCAATGTATCCCTGCAAAGTTTGGTGAAGATCTGAGTATGTCGTTTTTGACCTTATCTGGAACATCCTTTCTGAAAATTTGAAAATTCTTAAAAAATTCGTCCAAAATCTTGATGTCTCCAATCTCTTGTTTTGTACGTTTTTTCAACGTGTCTTGACATCCAATGTATTCCTGCAAAGTTTGGTGAAGATCTGAGTATGTAGTTTTTGACCTTATATGGAACCTCCCATCTGAAAATTTGAAAATTCCTAAAAAATCCGTCTAAAATCTTGATGTCCCCAATCCTATGTTTTGTATGTTTTTTCCACGTGTCTTGACATCCAATGTATTTCTGCAAAGTTTGGTGAAGATCTGAGTATGTCGTTTTTGACCTTATCTGGAACATCCTTTCTGAAAATTTGAAAATTCTTAAAAAATTCGTCCAAAATCTTGATGTCTCCAATCTCTTGTTTTGTACGTTTTTTCCACGTGTCTTTACCTCCAATGTATCCCTGCAATGTTTGGTGAAGATCTGAGTATGTAGTTTTTGACCTTATATGGAACCTCCTATCTGAAAATTTGAAAATTCTAAAAAAATTTGACCAAAATCTTGATGTCCCCAATCCTATGTTTTGTATGTTTTTTCCACGTGTCTTGACATCCAATGTATCCCTGCAAAGTTTGGTGAAGATCTGAGTATGTAGTTTTTGACCTTATATGGAACCTCCCATCTGAAAATTTGAAAATTCTTAAAAAATCCGTCTAAAATCTTGATGTCCCCAATCCTATGTTTTGTATGTTTTTTCCACGTGTCTTGACATCCAATGTATTTCTGCAAAGTTTGGTGAAGATCTGAGTATGTCGTTTTTGACCTTATCTGGAACATCCTTTCTGAAAATTTGAAAATTCTTAAAAAATTCGTCCAAAATCTTGATGTCTCCAATCTCTTGTTTTGTACGTTTTTTCCACGTGTCTTGACCTCCAATGTATCCCTGCAATTTTTGGTGAAGATCTGAGTATGTAGTTTTTGACCTTATATGGAACCTCCTATCTGAAAATTTGAAAATTCTTAAAAAATTTGACCAAAATCTTGATGTCCCCAATCCTATGTTTTGTATGTTTTTTCCACGTGTCTTGACATCCAATGTATCCCTGCAAAGTTTGGTGAAGATCTGAGTATGTCGTTTTTGACCTTATCTGGAACATCCTTTCTGAAAATTTGAAAATTCTTCAAAAATTCGTCCAAAATCTTGATGTCTCCAATCTCTTGTTTTGTACGTTTTTTCCACGTGTCTTGACATCCAATGTATCCCTGCAATGTTTGGTGAAGATCTGAGTATGTAGTTTTTGACTTTATATGGAACCTCCTATCTGAAAATTTGAAAATTCTTAAAAAATTTGACCAAAATCTTGATGTCCCCAAACCTATGTTTTGTATGTTTTTTCCACGTGTCTTGACATCCAATGTATCCCTGCAAAGTTTGGTGAAGATCTGAGTATGTCGTTTTTGACCTTATCTGACAAAAACATCCTTTCTGAAAATTTGAAAATTCTTAAAAAATTCGTCCAAAATCTTGATGTCTCCAATCTCTTGTTTTGTACGTTTTTTCCACGTGTCATGACATCCAATGTATCCCTGCAAAGTTTGGTGAAGATCTGAGTATGTAGTTTTTGACCTTATATGGAACCTACTTTCTGAAAATTTGAAAATTCTTAAAAAATTCGTCCAAAATCTTGATGTCTCCAATCTCTTGTTTTGTACGTTTTTTCCACGTGTCTTGACATCCAATGTATCCCTGCAAAGTTTGGTGAAGATCTGAGTATGTAGTTTTTGACCTTATCTGGAACCTCCCATCTGAAAATTTGAAAATTCCTAAAAAATCCGTCCAAAATCTTGATGACCTCAATCTCTTGTTTTGTACGTTTTTTCCACGTGTCTTGACATCCAATGTATCCCTGCAAAGTTTGGTGAAGATCTGAGTATGTAGTTTTTGACCTTATATGGAACCTCCCATCTGAAAATTTGAAAATTCCTAAAAAATCCGTCTAAAATCTTGATGTCCCCAATCCTATGTCTTGTATGTTTTTTCCACGTGTCTTGACATCCAATGTATCCCTGCAAAGTTTGGTGAAGATCTGAGTATGTAGTTTTTGACCTTATTTGGAACCTCCTATCTGAAAATTTGAAAATTCTTAAAAAATTCGACCAAAATCTTGATGTCTCCAATCCTATGTTTTGTATGTTTTTTCCACGTGTCTTGACATCCAATGTATCCATGCAAAGTTTGGTGAAGATCTGAGTATGTAGTTTTTGACCTTATATGGAACCTCCTATCTGAAAATTTGAGAATTCTTGAAAAATTCGTCCAAAATCTTGATGTCCCCAATCTCTTGTATTGTACGTTTTTTCCACGTGTCTTGACATCGAATGTATCCCTGCAAAGTTTGGTGAAGATCTGAGTATGTAGTTTTTGACCTTATCTGGAACCTCCCATCTGAAAATTTGAAAATTCCTAAAAAATCCGTCCAAAATCTTGATGACCTCAATCTCTTGTTTTGTATGTTTTTTCCACGTGTCTTGACATCCAATGTATTTCTGCAAAATTTGGTGAAGATCTGAGTATGTAGTTTTTGACCTTATATGGAACCTCCCATCTGAAAATTTAAAATTCTTAAAAAATTCAACCAAAATCTTGATATCTCCAATCCTATGTTTTGTATGTTTTTTCCACGTGTCTTGACATCCAATGTATCCATGCAAAGTTTGGTGAAGATCTGAGTATGTAGTTTTTGACCTTATCTGGAACCTCCCATCTGAAAATTTGAAAATTTTTAAAAAAATCGTCCAAAATCTTGATGTCTCCAATCTCTTGTTTTATACGTTTTTTCCACGTGTCTTGACCTCCAATGTATCCCTGCAATGTTTGGTGAAGATCTGAGTATGTAGTTTTTGACCTTATATTTAACCTCCTATCTGAAAATTTGAAAATTCTTAAAAAATTTGACCAAAATCTTGATGTCCCCAATCCTATGTTTTGTATGTTTTTTCCACGTGTCTTGACATCCAATGTATCCCTGCAAAGTTTGGTGAAGATCTGAGTATGTCGTTTTTGACCTTATCTGGAACCTCATTTCTGAAAATTTGAAAATTCCTCAAAAATTCGTCCAAAATCTTGATGTCTCCAATCTCTTGTTTTGTACGTTTTTTCCACGTGTCTTGACATCCAATGTATCCCTGCAAAGTTTGGTGAAGATCTGAGTATGTAGTTTTTGACCTTATATGGAACCTCCTTTCTGAAAATTTGAAAATTCTTAAAAAATTCGTCCAAAATCTTGATGTCTCCAATCTCTTGTTTTGTACGTTTTTTCCACGTGTCTTGACATCCAATGTATCCCTGCAAAGTTTGGTGAAGATCTGAGTATGTAGTTTTTGACCTTATATGGAACCTCCCATCTGAAAATTTGAAAATTCCTAAAAAATCCGTCTAAAATCTTGATGTCCCCAATCCTATGTTTTGTATGTTTTTCCACGTGTCTTGACATCCAATGTATTTCTGCAAAGTTTGGTGAAGATCTGAGTATGTCGTTTTTGACCTTATCTGGAACATCCTTTCTGAAAATTTGAAAATTCTTAAAAAAATCTTCCAAAATCTTGATGTCTCCAATCTCTTGTTTTGTACGTTTTTTCCACGTGTCTTGACCTCCAATGTATCCCTGCAATGTTTGGTGAAGATCTGAGTATGTAGTTTTTGACCTTATATGGAACCTCCTATCTGAAAATTTGAAAATTCTTAAAATATTTGACCAAAATCTTGATGTCCCCAATCCTATGTTTTGTATGTTTTTTCCACGTGTCTTGACATCCAATGTATCCCTGCAAAGTTTGGTGAAGATCTGAGTATGTCGTTTTTGACCTTATCTGGAACATCCTTTCTGAAAATTTGAAAATTCTTAAAAAATTCGTCCAAAATCTTGATGTCTCCAATCTCTTGTTTTGTACGTTTTTTCAACGTGTCTTGACATCCAATGTATCCCTGCAAAGTTTGGTGAAGATCTGAGTATGTAGTTTTTGACCTTATATGGAACCTCCCATCTGAAAATTTGAAAATTCCTAAAAAATCCGTCTAAAATCTTGATGTCCCCAATCCTATGTTTTGTATGTTTTTTCCACGTGTCTTGACATCCAATGTATTTCTGCAAAGTTTGGTGAAGATCTGAGTATGTCGTTTTTGACCTTATCTGGAACATCCTTTCTGAAAATTTGAAAATTCTTAAAAAATTCGTCCAAAATCTTGATGTCTCCAATCTCTTGTTTTGTACGTTTTTTCCACGTGTCTTGACCTCCAATGTATCCCTGCAATGTTTGGTGAAGATCTGAGTATGTAGTTTTTGACCTTATATGGAACCTCCCATCTGAAAATTTGAAAATTCTTAAAAAATTTGACCAAAATCTTGATGTCCCCAATCCTATGTTTTGTATGTTTTTTCCACGTGTCTTGACATCCAATGTATCCCTGCAAAGTTTGGTGAAGATCTGAGTATGTCGTTTTTGACCTTATCTGGAACATCCTTTCTGAAAATTTGAAAATTCTTAAAAAATTCGTCCAAAATCTTGATGTCTCCAATCTCTTGTTTTGTACGTTTTTTCCACGTGTCTTGACCTCCAATGTATCCCTGCAATGTTTGGTGAAGATCTGAGTATGTAGTTTTTGACCTTATATGGAACCTCCTATCTGAAAATTTGAAAATTCTTAAAAAATTTGACCAAAATCTTGATGTCCCCAATCCTATGTTTTGTATGTTTTTTCCACGTGTCTTGACATCCAATGTATCCCTGCAAAGTTTGGTGAAGATCTGAGTATGTCGTTTTTGACCTTATCTGGAACCTCATTTCTGAAAATTTGAAAATTCCTCAAAAATTCGTCCAAAATCTTGATGTCTCCAATCTCTTGTTTTGTACGTTTTTTCCACGTGTCTTGACATCCAATGTATCCCTGCAAAGTTTGGTGAAGATCTGAGTATGTAGTTTTTGACCTTATATGGAACCTCCTTTCTGAAAATTTGAAAATTCTTAAAAAAAAATTCGTCCAAAATCTTGATGTCTCCAATCTCTTGTTTTGTACGTTTTTTCCACGTGTCTTGACATCCAATGTATCCCTGCAAAGTTTGGTGAAGATCTGAGTATGTAGTTTTTGTCCTTATATGGAACCTCCCATCTGAAAATTTGAAAATTCCTAAAAAATCCGTCTAAAATCTTGATGTCCCCAATCCTATGTTTTGTATGTTTTTTCCACGTGTCTTGACATCCAATGTATTTCTGCAAAGTTTGGTGAAGATCTGAGTATGTCGTTTTTGACCTTATCTGGAACATCCTTTCTGAAAATTTGAAAATTCTTAAAAAAATCTTCCAAAATCTTGATGTCTCCAATCTCTTGTTTTGTACGTTTTTTCCACGTGTCTTGACCTCCAATGTATCCCTGCAATGTTTGGTGAAGATCTGAGTATGTAGTTTTTGACCTTATATGGAACCTCCTATCTGAAAATTTGAAAATTCTTAAAATATTTGACCAAAATCTTGATGTCCCCAATCCTATGTTTTGTATGTTTTTTCCACGTGTCTTGACATCCAATGTATCCCTGCAAAGTTTGGTGAAGATCTGAGTATGTCGTTTTTGACCTTATCTGGAACATCCTTTCTGAAAATTTGAAAATTCTTAAAAAATTCGTCCAAAATCTTGATGTCTCCAATCTCTTGTTTTGTACGTTTTTTCAACGTGTCTTGACATCCAATGTATCCCTGCAAAGTTTGGTGAAGATCTGAGTATGTAGTTTTTGACCTTATATGGAACCTCCCATCTGAAAATTTGAAAATTCCTAAAAAATCCCTCTAAAATCTTGATGTCCCCAATCCTATGTTTTGTATGTTTTTTCCACGTGTCTTGACATCCAATGTATTTCTGCAAAGTTTGGTGAAGATCTGAGTATGTCGTTTTTGACCTTATCTGGAACATCCTTTCTGAAAATTTGAAAATTCTTAAAAAATTCGTCCAAAATCTTGATGTCTCCAATCTCTTGTTTTGTACGTTTTTTCCACGTGTCTTGACCTCCAATGTATCCCTGCAATGTTTGGTGAAGATCTGAGTATGTAGTTTTTGACCTTATATGGAACCTCCCATCTGAAAATTTGAAAATTCTTAAAAAATTTGACCAAAATCTTGATGTCCCCAATCCTATGTTTTGTATGTTTTTTCCACGTGTCTTGACATCCAATGTATCCCTGCAAAGTTTGGTGAAGATCTGAGTATGTCGTTTTTGACCTTATCTGGAACATCCTTTCTGAAAATTTGAAAATTCTTAAAAAATTCGTCCAAAATCTTGATGTCTCCAATCTCTTGTTTTGTACGTTTTTTCCACGTGTCTTGACCTCCAATGTATCCCTGCAATGTTTGGTGAAGATCTGAGTATGTAGTTTTTGACCTTATATGGAACCTCCTATCTGAAAATTTGAAAATTCTTAAAAAATTTGACCAAACCCTTGATGTCCCCAATCCTATGTTTTGTATGTTTTTTCTACGCGTCTTGACATCCAATGTATCCCTGCAAAGTTTGGTGAAGATCTGAGTATGTCGTTTTTGACCTTATCTGGAACATCCTTTCTGAAAATTTGAAAATTCTTAAAAAATTCGTCCAAAATCTTGATGTCTCCAATCTCTTGTTTTGTACGTTTTTTCCACGTGTAATGACATCCAATGTATCCCTGCAAAGTTTGGTGAAGATCTGAGTATGTAGTTTTTGACCTTATATGGAACCTCCTTTCTGAAAATTTGAAAATTCTTAAAAAATTCGTCCAAAATCTTGATGTCTCCAATCTCTTGTTTTGTACGTTTTTTCCACGTGTCTTGACATCCAATGTATCCCTGCAAAGTTTGGTGAAGATCTGACTATGTAGTTTTTGACCTTATATGGAACCTCCTATCTGAAAATTTGAAAATTCTTAAAAAATTCGACCAAAATCTTGATGTCTCCAATCCTATGTTTTGTATGTTTTTTCCACGTGTCTTGACATCCAATGTATCCATGCAAAGTTTGGTGAAGATCTGAGTATGTAGTTTTTGACCTTATATGGAACCTCCTATCTGAAAATTTGAGAATTCTTGAAAAATTCGTCCAAAATCTTGATGTCCCCAATCTCTTGTATTGTACGTTTTTTCCACGTGTCTTGACATCGAATGTATCCCTGCAAAGTTTGGTGAAGATCTGAGTATGTAGTTTTTGACCTTATCTGGAACCTCCCATCTGAAAATTTGAAAATTCCTAAAAAATCCGTCCAAAATCTTGATGACCTCAATCTCTTGTTTTGTACGTTTTTTCCACGTGTCTTGACATCCAATGTATTTCTGCAAAATTTGGTGAAGATCTGAGTATGTAGTTTTTGACCTTATATGGAACCTCCCATCTGAAAATTTGAAAATTCTTAAAAAATTCAACCAAAATCTTGATATCTCCAATCCTATGTTTTGTATGTTTTTTCCACGTGTCTTGACATCCAATGTATCCATGCAAAGTTTGGTGAAGATCTGAGTATGTAGTTTTTGACCTTATCTGGAACCTCCCATCTGAAAATTTGAAAATTTTTAAAAAAATCGTCCAAAATCTTGATGTCTCCAATCTCTTGTTTTATACGTTTTTTCCACGTGTCTTGACCTCCAATGTATCCCTGCAATGTTTGGTGAAGATCTGAGTATGTAGTTTTTGACCTTATATGGAACCTCCTATCTGAAAATTTGAAAATTCTTAAAAAATTTGACCAAAATCTTGATGTCCCCAATCCTATGTTTTGTATGTTTTTTCCACGTGTCTTGACATCCAATGTATCCCTGCAAAGTTTGGTGAAGATCTGAGTATGTCGTTTTTGACCTTATCTGGAACCTCATTTCTGAAAATTTGAAAATTCCTCAAAAATTCGTCCAAAATCTTGATGTCTCCAATCTCTTGTTTTGTACGTTTTTTCCACGTGTCTTGACATCCAATGTATCCCTGCAAAGTTTGGTGAAGATCTGAGTATGTCGTTTTTGACCTTATCTGGAACCTCATTTCTGAAAATTTGAAAATTCCTCAAAAATTCGTCCAAAATCTTGATGTCTCCAATCTCTTGTTTTGTACGTTTTTTCCACGTGTCTTGACATCCAATGTATCCCTGCAAAGTTTGGTGAAGATCTGAGTATGTAGTTTTTGACCTTATATGGAACCTCCTTTCTGAAAATTTGAAAATTCTTAAAAAATTCGTCCAAAATCTTGATGTCTCCAATCTCTTGTTTTGTACGTTTTTTCCACGTGTCTTGACATCCAATGTATCCCTGCAAAGTTTGGTGAAGATCTGAGTATGTAGTTTTTGACCTTATATGGAACCTCCCATCTGAAAATTTGAAAATTCCTAAAAAATCCGTCTAAAATCTTGATGTCCCCAATCCTATGTTTTGTATGTTTTTTCCACGTGTCTTGACATCCAATGTATTTCTGCAAAGTTTGGTGAAGATCTGAGTATGTCGTTTTTGACCTTATCTGGAACATCCTTTCTGAAAATTTGAAAATTCTTAAAAAATCTTCCAAAATCTTGATGTCTCCAATCTCTTGTTTTGTACGTTTTTTCCACGTGTCTTGACCTCCAATGTATCCCTGCAATGTTTGGTGAAGATCTGAGTATGTAGTTTTTGACCTTATCTGGAACCTCCTATCTGAAAATTTGAAAATTCTTAAAATATTTGACCAAAATCTTGATGTCCCCAATCCTATGTTTTGTATGTTTTTTCCACGTGTCTTGACATCCAATGTATCCCTGCAAAGTTTGGTGAAGATCTGAGTATGTCGTTTTTGACCTTATCTGGAACATCCTTTCTGAAAATTTGAAAATTCTTAAAAAATTCGTCCAAAATCTTGATGTCTCCAATCTCTTGTTTTGTACGTTTTTTCAACGTGTCTTGACATCCAATGTATCCCTGCAAAGTTTGGTGAAGATCTGAGTATGTAGTTTTTGACCTTATATGGAACCTCCCATCTGAAAATTTGAAAATTCCTAAAAAATCCCTCTAAAATCTTGATGTCCCCAATCCTATGTTTTGTATGTTTTTTCCACGTGTCTTGACATCCAATGTATTTCTGCAAAGTTTGGTGAAGATCTGAGTATGTCGTTTTTGACCTTATCTGGAACATCCTTTCTGAAAATTTGAAAATTCTTAAAAAATTCGTCCAAAATCTTGATGTCTCCAATCTCTTGTTTTGTACGTTTTTTCCACGTGTCTTGACCTCCAATGTATCCCTGCAATGTTTGGTGAAGATCTGAGTATGTAGTTTTTGACCTTATATGGAACCTCCCATCTGAAAATTTGAAAATTCTTAAAAAATTTGACCAAAATCTTGATGTCCCCAATCCTATGTTTTGTATGTTTTTTCCACGTGTCTTGACATCCAATGTATCCCTGCAAAGTTTGGTGAAGATCTGAGTATGTCGTTTTTGACCTTATCTGGAACATCCTTTCTGAAAATTTGAAAATTCTTAAAAAATTCGTCCAAAATCTTGATGTCTCCAATCTCTTGTTTTGTACGTTTTTTCCACGTGTCTTGACCTCCAATGTATCCCTGCAATGTTTGGTGAAGATCTGAGTATGTAGTTTTTGACCTTATATGGAACCTCCTATCTGAAAATTTGAAAATTCTTAAAAAATTTGACCAAACCCTTGATGTCCCCAATCCTATGTTTTGTATGTTTTTTCTACGCGTCTTGACATCCAATGTATCCCTGCAAAGTTTGGTGAAGATCTGAGTATGTCGTTTTTGACCTTATCTGGAACATCCTTTCTGAAAATTTGAAAATTCTTAAAAAATTCGTCCAAAATCTTGATGTCTCCAATCTCTTGTTTTGTTCGTTTTTTCCACGTGTAATGACATCCAATGTATCCCTGCAAAGTTTGGTGAAGATCTGAGTATGTAGTTTTTGACCTTATATGGAACCTCCTTTCTGAAAATTTGAAAATTCTTAAAAAATTCGTCCAAAATCTTGATGTCTCCAATCTCTTGTTTTGTACGTTTTTTCCACGTGTCTTGACATCCAATGTATCCCTGCAAAGTTTGGTGAAGATCTGACTATGTAGTTTTTGACCTTATATGGAACCTCCTATCTGAAAATTTGAAAATTCTTAAAAAATTCGACCAAAATCTTGATGTCTCCAATCCTATGTTTTGTATGTTTTTTCCACGTGTCTTGACATCCAATGTATCCATGCAAAGTTAGGTGAAGATCTGAGTATGTAGTTTTTGACCTTATATGGAACCTCCTATCTGAAAATTTGAGAATTCTTGAAAAATTCGTCCAAAATCTTGATGTCCCCAATCTCTTGTATTGTACGTTTTTTCCACGTGTCTTGACATCGAATGTATCCCTGCAAAGTTTGGTGAAGATCTGAGTATGTAGTTTTTGACCTTATCTGGAACCTCCCATCTGAAAATTTGAAAATTCCTAAAAAATCCGTCCAAAATCTTGATGACCTCAATCTCTTGTTTTGTACGTTTTTTCCACGTGTCTTGACATCCAATGTATTTCTGCAAAATTTGGTGAAGATCTGAGTATGTAGTTTTTGACCTTATATGGAACCTCCCATCTGAAAATTTGAAAATTCTTAAAAAATTCAACCAAAATCTTGATATCTCCAATCCTATGTTTTGTATGTTTTTTCCACGTGTCTTGACATCCAATGTATCCATGCAAAGTTTGGTGAAGATCTGAGTATGTAGTTTTTGACCTTATCTGGAACCTCCCATCTGAAAATTTGAAAATTTTTAAAAAAATCGTCCAAAATCTTGATGTCTCCAATCTCTTGTTTTATACGTTTTTTCCACGTGTCTTGACCTCCAATGTATCCCTGCAATGTTTGGTGAAGATCTGAGTATGTAGTTTTTGACCTTATATGGAACCTCCTATCTGAAAATTTGAAAATTCTTAAAAAATTTGACCAAAATCTTGATGTCCCCAATCCTATGTTTTGTATGTTTTTTCCACGTGTCTTGACATCCAATGTATCCCTGCAAAGTTTGGTGAAGATCTGAGTATGTCGTTTTTGACCTTATCTGGAACCTCATTTCTGAAAATTTGAAAATTCCTCAAAAATTCGTCCAAAATCTTGATGTCTCCAATCTCTTGTTTTGTACGTTTTTTCCACGTGTCTTGACATCCAATGTATCCCTGCAAAGTTTGGTGAAGATCTGAGTATGTCGTTTTTGACCTTATCTGGAACCTCATTTCTTAAAATTTGAAAATTCCTCAAAAATTCGTCCAAAATCTTGATGTCTCCAATCTCTTGTTTTGTACGTTTTTTCCACGTGTCTTGACATCCAATGTATCCCTGCAAAGTTTGGTGAAGATCTGAGTATGTAGTTTTTGACCTTATATGGAACCTCCTTTCTGAAAATTTGAAAATTCTTAAAAAATTCGTCCAAAATCTTGATGTCTCCAATCTCTTGTTTTGTACGTTTTTTCCACGTGTCTTGACATCCAATGTATCCCTGCAAAGTTTGGTGAAGATCTGAGTATGTAGTTTTTGACCTTATATGGAACCTCCCATCTGAAAATTTGAAAATTCCTAAAAAATCCGTCTAAAATCTTGATGTCCCCAATCCTATGTTTTGTATGTTTTTTCCACGTGTCTTGACATCCAATGTATTTCTGCAAAGTTTGGTGAAGATCTGAGTATGTCGTTTTTGACCTTATCTGGAACATCCTTTCTGAAAATTTGAAAATTCTTAAAAAAATCTTCCAAAATCTTGATGTCTCCAATCTCTTGTTTTGTACGTTTTTTCCACGTGTCTTGACCTCCAATGTATCCCTGCAATGTTTGGTGAAGATCTGAGTATGTAGTTTTTGACCTTATCTGGAACCTCCTATCTGAAAATTTGAAAATTCTTAAAATATTTGACCAAAATCTTGATGTCCCCAATGCTATGTTTTGTATGTTTTTTCCACGTGTCTTGACATCCAATGTATCCCTGCAAAGTTTGGTGAAGATCTGAGTATGTCGTTTTTGACCTTATCTGGAACATCCTTTCTGAAAATTTGAAAATTCTTAAAAAATTCGTCCAAAATCTTGATGTCTCCAATCTCTTGTTTTGTACGTTTTTTCAACGTGTCTTGACATCCAATGTATCCCTGCAAAGTTTGGTGAAGATCTGAGTATGTAGTTTTTGACCTTATATGGAACCTCCCATCTGAAAATTTGAAAATTCCTAAAAAATCCCTCTAAAATCTTGATGTCCCCAATCCTATGTTTTGTATGTTTTTTCCACGTGTCTTGACATCCAATGTATTTCTGCAAAGTTTGGTGAAGATCTGAGTATGTCGTTTTTGACCTTATCTGGAACATCCTTTCTGAAAATTTGAAAATTCTTAAAAAATTCGTCCAAAATCTTGATGTCTCCAATCTCTTGTTTTGTACGTTTTTTCCACGTGTCTTGACCTCCAATGTATCCCTGCAATGTTTGGTGAAGATCTGAGTATGTAGTTTTTGACCTTATATGGAACCTCCCATCTGAAAATTTGAAAATTCTTAAAAAATTTGACCAAAATCTTGATGTCCCCAATCCTATGTTTTGTATGTTTTTTCCACGTGTCTTGACATCCAATGTATCCCTGCAAAGTTTGGTGAAGATCTGAGTATGTCGTTTTTGACCTTATCTGGAACATCCTTTCTGAAAATTTGAAAATTCTTAAAAAATTCGTCCAAAATCTTGATGTCTCCAATCTCTTGTTTTGTACGTTTTTTCCACGTGTCTTGACCTCCAATGTATCCCTGCAATGTTTGGTGAAGATCTGAGTATGTAGTTTTTGACCTTATATGGAACCTCCTATCTGAAAATTTGAAAATTCTTAAAACATTTGACCAAACCCTTGATGTCCCCAATCCTATGTTTTGTATGTTTTTTCTACGCGTCTTGACATCCAATGTATCCCTGCAAAGTTTGGTGAAGATCTGAGTATGTCGTTTTTGACCTTATCTGGAACATCCTTTCTGAAAATTTGAAAATTCTTAAAAAATTCGTCCAAAATCTTGATGTCTCCAATCTCTTGTTTTGTACGTTTTTTCCACGTGTAATGACATCCAATGTATCCCTGCAAAGTTTGGTGAAGATCTGAGTATGTAGTTTTTGACCTTATATGGAACCTCCTTTCTGAAAATTTGAAAATTCTTAAAAAATTCGTCCAAAATCTTGATGTCTCCAATCTCTTGTTTTGTACGTTTTTTCCACGTGTCTTGACATCCAATGTATCCCTGCAAAGTTTGGTGAAGATCTGAGTATGTAGTTTTTGACCTTATATGGAACCTCCTATCTGAAAATTTGAAAATTCTTAAAAAATTCGACCAAAATCTTGATGTCTCCAATCCTATGTTTTGTATGTTTTTTCCACGTGTCTTGACATCCAATGTATCCATGCAAAGTTTGGTGAAGATCTGAGTATGTAGTTTTTGACCTTATATGGAACCTCCTATCTGAAAATTTGAGAATTCTTGAAAAATTCGTCCAAAATCTTGATGTCCCCAATCTCTTGTATTGTACGTTTTTTCCACGTGTCTTGACATCGAATGTATCCCTGCAAAGTTTGGTGAAGATCTGAGTATGTAGTTTTTGACCTTATCTGGAACCTCCCATCTGAAAATTTGAAAATTCCTAAAAAATCCGTCCAAAATCTTGATGACCTCAATCTCTTGTTTTGTACGTTTTTTCCACGTGTCTTGACATCCAATGTATTTCTGCAAAATTTGGTGAAGATCTGAGTATGTAGTTTTTGACCTTATATGGAACCTCCCATCTGAAAATTTGAAAATTCTTAAAAAATTCAACCAAAATCTTGATATCTCCAATCCTATGTTTTGTATGTTTTTTCCACGTGTCTTGACATCCAATGTATCCATGCAAAGTTTGGTGAAGATCTGAGTATGTAGTTTTTGACCTTATCTGGAACCTCCCATCTGAAAATTTGAAAATTTTTAAAAAAATCGTCCAAAATCTTGATGTCTCCAATCTCTTGTTTTATACGTTTTTTCCACGTGTCTTGACCTCCAATGTATCCCTGCAATGTTTGGTGAAGATCTGAGTATGTAGTTTTTGACCTAATATGGAACCTCCTATCTGAAAATTTGAAAATTCTTAAAAAATTTGACCAAAATCTTGATGTCCCCAATCCTATGTTTTGTATGTTTTTTCCACGTGTCTTGACATCCAATGTATCCCTGCAAAGTTTGGTGAAGATCTGAGTATGTCGTTTTTGACCTTATCTGGAACCTCATTTCTGAAAATTTGAAAATTCCTCAAAAATTCGTCCAAAATCTTGATGTCTCCAATCTCTTGTTTTGTACGTTTTTTCCACGTGTCTTGACATCCAATGTATCCCTGCAAAGTTTGGTGAAGATCTGAGTATGTCGTTTTTGACCTTATCTGGAACCTCATTTCTGAAAATTTGAAAATTCCTCAAAAATTCGTCCAAAATCTTGATGTCTCCAATCTCTTGTTTTGTACGTTTTTTCCACGTGTCTTGACATCCAATGTATCCCTGCAAAGTTTGGTGAAGATCTGAGTATGTAGTTTTTGACCTTATATGGAACCTCCTTTCTGAAAATTTGAAAATTCTTAAAAAATTCGTCCAAAATCTTGATGTCTCCAATCTCTTGTTTTGTACGTTTTTTCCACGTGTCTTGACCTCCAATGTATCCCTGCAAAGTTTGGTGAAGATCTGAGTATGTAGTTTTTGACCTTATATGGAACCTCCCATCTGAAAATTTGAAAATTCCTAAAAAATCCGTCTAAAATCTTGATGTCCCCAATCCTATGTTTTGTATGTTTTTCCACGTGTCTTGACATCCAATGTATTTCTGCAAAGTTTGGTGAAGATCTGAGTATGTCGTTTTTGACCTTATCTGGAACATCCTTTCTGAAAATTTGAAAATTCTTAAAAAAATCTTCCAAAATCTTGATGTCTCCAATCTCTTGTTTTGTACGTTTTTTCCACGTGTCTTGACCTCCAATGTATCCCTGCAATGTTTGGTGAAGATCTGAGTATGTAGTTTTTGACCTTATATGGAACCTCCTATCTGAAAATTTGAAAATTCTTAAAATATTTGACCAAAATCTTGATGTCCCCAATCCTATGTTTTGTATGTTTTTTCCACGTGTCTTGACATCCAATGTATCCCTGCAAAGTTTGGTGAAGATCTGAGTATGTCGTCTTTGACCTTATCTGGAACATCCTTTCTGAAAATTTGAAAACTCTTAAAAAATTCGTCCAAAATCTTGATGTCTCCAATCTCTTGTTTTGTACGTTTTTTCAACGTGTCTTGACATCCAATGTATCCCTGCAAAGTTTGGTGAAGATCTGAGTATGTAGTTTTTGACCTTATATGGAACCTCCCATCTGAAAATTTGAAAATTCCTAAAAAATCCGTCTAAAATCTTGATGTCCCCAATCCTATGTTTTGTATGTTTTTTCCACGTGTCTTGACATCCAATGTATTTCTGCAAAGTTTGGTGAAGATCTGAGTATGTCGTTTTTGACCTTATCTGGAACATCCTTTCTGAAAATTTGAAAATTCTTAAAAAATTCGTCCAAAATCTTGATGTCTCCAATCTCTTGTTTTGTACGTTTTTTCCACGTGTCTTGACCTCCAATGTATCCCTGCAATGTTTGGTGAAGATCTGAGTCTGTAGTTTTTGACCTTATATGGAACCTCCCATCTGAAAATTTGAAAATTCTTAAAAAATTCGACCAAAATCTTGATGTCTCCAATCCTATGTTTTGTATGTTTTTCCACGTGTCTTGACATCCAATGTATCCATGCAAAGTTTGGTGAAGATCTGAGTAAGTAGTTTTTGACCTTATCTGGAACCTCCCATCTGAAAATTTGAAAATTTTTAAAAAATTCGTCCAAAATCTTGATGTCTCCAATCTCTTGTTTTGTATGTTTTTTCCACGTGTCTTGACCTCCAATGTATCCCTGCAATGTTTGGTGAAGATCTGAGTATGTAGTTTTTGACCTTATATGGAACCTCATATCTGATAATTTGGAAATTCTTAAAAAATTCAACCAAAATCTTGATGTCTCCAATCCTATGTTTTGTATGTTTTTTCCACGTGCCTTGACATCCAATGTATCCATGCAAAGTTTGGTGAAGATCTGAGTATGTAGTTTTTGACCTTATATGGAACCTCCTATCTGAAAATTTGAAAATTCTTAAAAAATTCGTCCAAAATCTTGATGTCTCCAATCTCTTGTTTTGTACGTTTTTTCCACGTGTCTTGACATCCAATGTATCCCTGCAAAGTTTGGTGAAGATCTGAGTATGTAGTTTTTGACCTTATCTGGAACCTCCCATCTGAAAATTTGAAAATTCCTAAAAAATCCGTCCAAAATCTTGATGACCTCAATCTCTTGTCTTGTATGTTTTTTCCACGTGTCTTGACATCCAATGTATCCATGCAAAGTTTGGTGAAGATCTGAGTATGTAGTTTTTGACCTTATATGGAACCTCATATCAGAAAATTTGAAAATTCTTAAAAAATTCGACCAAAATCTTGATGTCTCCAATCCTATGTTTTGTATGTTTTTTCCACGTGTCTTGACATCCAATGTATCCATGCAAAGTTTGGTGAAGATCTGAGTATGTAGTTTTTGACCTTATATGGAACCTCCTATCTGAAAATTTGAGAATTCTTGAAAAATTCGTCCAAAATCTTGATGTCTCCAATCTCTTGTATTGTACGTTTTTTCCACGTGACTTGACATCCAATGTATCCCTGCAAAGTTTGGTGAAGATCTGAGTATGTAGTTTTTGACCTTATCTGGAACCTCCCATCTGAAAATTTGAAAATTCCTAAAAAATCCGTCCAAAATCTTGATGACCCCAATCTCTTGTTTTGTACGTTTTTTCCACGTGTCTTGACATCCAATGTATCCCTGCAATGTTTGGTGAAGATCTGAGTATGTAGTTTTTGACCTTATATGGAACCTCTTATCTGAAATTTTGAAAATTCTTAAAAATATTTGACCAAAATCTTGATGTCCCCAATCCTATGTTTTGTATGTTTTTTCCACGTGTCTTGACATCCAATGTATTTCTGCAAAGTTTGGTGAAGATCTGAGTATGTCGTTTTTGACCTTATCTGGAACATCCTTTCTGAAAATTTGAAAATTCTTAAAAAATTCGTCCAAAATCTTGATGTCTCCAATCTCTTGTTTTGTACGTTTTTTCCACGTGTCTTGACATCCAATGTATCCCTGCAAAGTTTGGTGAAGATCTGAGTATGTAGTTTTTGACCTTATATAGAACCTCCCATCTGAAAATTTGAAAATTCTTAAAAAATTCGACCAAAATCTTGATGTCTCCAATCCTATGTTTTGTATGTTTTTTTTCACGTGTCTTGACATCCAATGTATCCATGCAAAGTTTGGTGAAGATCTGAGTATGTAGTTTTTGACCTTATCTGGAACCTCCCATCTGAAAATTTGAAAATTTTTAAAAAATTCGTCCAAAATCTTGATGTCTCCAATCTCTTGTTTTATACGTTTTTTCCACGTGTCTTGACATCCAATGTATCCCTGCAAAGTTTGGTGAAGATCTGAGTATGTAGTTTTTGACCTTATATGGAACCTCCTATCTGAAAATTTGAAAATTCTAAAAAAATTCGTCCAAAATCTTGATGTCTCCAATCTCTTGTTTTATACGTTTTTTCCACGTGTCTTGACATCCAATGTATCCCTGCAAAGTTTGGTGAAGATCTGAGTATGTAGTTTTTGACCTTATATGGAACCTCCCATCTGAAAATTTGAAAATTCCTAAAAAATCCGTCTAAAATCTTGATGTCCCCAATCCTATGTTTTGTATGTTTTTTCCACGTGTCTTGACATCCAATGTATTTCTGCAAAGTTTGGTGAAGATCTGAGTATGTCGTTTTTGACCTTATCTGGAACATCCTTTCTGAAAATTTGAAAATTCTTAAAAAATTCGTCCAAAATCTTGATGTCTCCAATCTCTTGTTTTGTACGTTTTTTCCACGTGTCTTTACCTCCAATGTATCCCTGCAATGTTTGGTGAAGATCTGAGTATGTAGTTTTTGACCTTATATGGAACCTCCTATCTGAAAATTTGAAAATTCTAAAAAAATTTGACCAAAATCTTGATGTCCCCAATCCTATGTTTTGTATGTTTTTTCCACGTGTCTTGACATCCAATGTATCCCTGCAAAGTTTGGTGAAGATCTGAGTATGTCGTTTTTGACCTTATCTGGAACATCCTTTCTGAAAATTTGAAAATTCTTAAAAAATTCGTCCAAAATCTTGATGTCTCCAATCTCTTGTTTTGTACGTTTTTTCCACGTGTCTTGACATCCAATGTATCCCTGCAAAGTTTGGTGAAGATCTGAGTATGTAGTTTTTGACCTTATATGGAACCTCCCATCTGAAAATTTGAAAATTCTTAAAAAATCCGTCTAAAATCTTGATGTCCCCAATCCTATGTTTTGTATGTTTTTTCCACGTGTCTTGACATCCAATGTATTTCTGCAAAGTTTGGTGAAGATCTGAGTATGTCGTTTTTGACCTTATCTGGAACATCCTTTCTGAAAATTTGAAAATTCTTAAAAAATTCGTCCAAAATCTTGATGTCTCCAATCTCTTGTTTTGTACGTTTTTTCCACGTGTCTTGACCTCCAATGTATCCCTGCAATTTTTGGTGAAGATCTGAGTATGTAGTTTTTGACCTTATATGGAACCTCCTATCTGAAAATTTGAAAATTCTTAAAAAATTTGACCAAAATCTTGATGTCCCCAATCCTATGTTTTGTATGTTTTTTCCACGTGTCTTGACATCCAATGTATCCCTGCAAAGTTTGGTGAAGATCTGAGTATGTCGTTTTTGACCTTATCTGGAACATCCTTTCTGAAAATTTGAAAATTCTTAAAAAATTCGTCCAAAATCTTGATGTCTCCAATCTCTTGTTTTGTACGTTTTTTCCACGTGTCTTGACATCCAATGTATCCCTGCAATGTTTGGTGAAGATCTGAGTATGTAGTTTTTGACTTTATATGGAACCTCCTATCTGAAAATTTGAAAATTCTTAAAAAATTTGACCAAAATCTTGATGTCCCCAAACCTATGTTTTGTATGTTTTTTCCACGTGTCTTGACATCCAATGTATCCCTGCAAAGTTTGGTGAAGATCTGAGTATGTCGTTTTTGACCTTATCTGACAAAAACATCCTTTCTGAAAATTTGAAAATTCTTAAAAAATTCGTCCAAAATCTTGATGTCTCCAATCTCTTGTTTTGTACGTTTTTTCCACGTGTCATGACATCCAATGTATCCCTGCAAAGTTTGGTGAAGATCTGAGTATGTAGTTTTTGACCTTATATGGAACCTACTTTCTGAAAATTTGAAAATTCTTAAAAAATTCGTCCAAAATCTTGATGTCTCCAATCTCTTGTTTTGTACGTTTTTTCCAAGTGTCTTGACATCCAATGTATCCCTGCAAAGTTTGGTGAAGATCTGAGTATGTAGTTTTTGACCTTATCTGGAACCTCCCATCTGAAAATTTGAAAATTCCTAAAAAATCCGTCCAAAATCTTGATGACCTCAATCTCTTGTTTTGTACGTTTTTTCCACGTGTCTTGACATCCAATGTATCCCTGCAAAGTTTGGTGAAGATCTGAGTATGTAGTTTTTGACCTTATATGGAACCTCCCATCTGAAAATTTGAAAATTCCTAAAAAATCCGTCTAAAATCTTGATGTCCCCAATCCTATGTCTTGTATGTTTTTTCCACGTGTCTTGACATCCAATGTATCCCTGCAAAGTTTGGTGAAGATCTGAGTATGTAGTTTTTGACCTTATATGGAACCTCCTATCTGAAAATTTGAAAATTCTTAAAAAATTCGACCAAAATCTTGATGTCTCCAATCCTATGTTTTGTATGTTTTTTCCACGTGTCTTGACATCCAATGTATCCATGCAAAGTTTGGTGAAGATCTGAGTATGTAGTTTTTGACCTTATATGGAACCTCCTATCTGAAAATTTGAGAATTCTTGAAAAATTCGTCCAAAATCTTGATGTCCCCAATCTCTTGTATTGTACGTTTTTTCCACGTGTCTTGACATCGAATGTATCCCTGCAAAGTTTGGTGAAGATCTGAGTATGTAGTTTTTGACCTTATCTGGAACCTCCCATCTGAAAATTTGAAAATTCCTAAAAAATCCGTCCAAAATCTTGATGACCTCAATCTCTTGTTTTGTACGTTTTTTCCACGTGTCTTGACATCCAATGTATTTCTGCAAAATTTGGTGAAGATCTGAGTATGTAGTTTTTGACCTTATATGGAACCTCCCATCTGAAAATTTGAAAATTCTTAAAAAATTCAACCAAAATCTTGATATCTCCAATCCTATGTTTTGTATGTTTTTTCCACGTGTCTTGACATCCAATGTATCCATGCAAAGTTTGGTGAAGATCTGAGTATGTAGTTTTTGACCTTATCTGGAACCTCCCATCTGAAAATTTGAAAATTTTTAAAAAAATCGTCCAAAATCTTGAAGTCTCCAATCTCTTGTTTTATACGTTTTTTCCACGTGTCTTGACCTCCAATGTATCCCTGCAATGTTTGGTGAAGATCTGAGTATGTAGTTTTTGACCTTATATGGAACCTCCTATCTGAAAATTTGAAAATTCTTAAAAAATTTGACCAAAATCTTGATGTCCCCAATCCTATGTTTTGTATGTTTTTTCCACGTGTCTTGACATCCAATGTATCCCTGCAAAGTTTGGTGAAGATCTGAGTATGTCGTTTTTGACCTTATCTGGAACCTCATTTCTGAAAATTTGAAAATTCCTCAAAAATTCGTCCAAAATCTTGATGTCTCCAATCTCTTGTTTTGTACGTTTTTTCCACGTGTCTTGACATCCAATGTATCCCTGCAAAGTTTGGTGAAGATCTGAGTATGTAGTTTTTGACCTTATATGGAACCTCCTTTCTGAAAATTTGAAAATTCTTAAAAAATTCGTCCAAAATCTTGATGTCTCCAATCTCTTGTTTTGTACGTTTTTTCCACGTGTCTTGACATCCAATGTATCCCTGCAAAGTTTGGTGAAGATCTGAGTATGTAGTTTTTGACCTTATATGGAACCTCCCATCTGAAAATTTGAAAATTCCTAAAAAATCCGTCTAAAATCTTGATGTCCCCAATCCTATGTTTTGTATGTTTTTCCACGTGTCTTGACATCCAATGTATTTTTGCAAAGTTTGGTGAAGATCTGAGTATGTCGTTTTTGACCTTATCTGGAACATCCTTTCTGAAAATTTGAAAATTCTTAAAAAAATCTTCCAAAATCTTGATGTCTCCAATCTCTTGTTTTGTACGTTTTTTCCACGTGTCTTGACCTCCAATGTATCCCTGCAATGTTTGGTGAAGATCTGAGTATGTAGTTTTTGACCTTATATGGAACCTCCTATCTGAAAATTTGAAAATTCTTAAAATATTTGACCAAAATCTTGATGTCCCCAATCCTATGTTTTGTATGTTTTTTCCACGTGTCTTGACATCCAATGTATCCCTGCAAAGTTTGGTGAAGATCTGAGTATGTCGTTTTTGACCTTATCTGGAACATCCTTTCTGAAAATTTGAAAATTCTTAAAAAATTCGTCCAAAATCTTGATGTCTCCAATCTCTTGTTTTGTACGTTTTTTCAACGTGTCTTGACATCCAATGTATCCCTGCAAAGTTTGGTGAAGATCTGAGTATGTAGTTTTTGACCTTATATGGAACCTCCCATCTGAAAATTTGAAAATTCCTAAAAAATCCGTCTAAAATCTTGATGTCCCCAATCCTATGTTTTGTATGTTTTTTCCACGTGTCTTGACATCCAATGTATTTCTGCAAAGTTTGGTGAAGATCTGAGTATGTCGTTTTTGACCTTATCTGGAACATCCTTTCTGAAAATTTGAAAATTCTTAAAAAATTCGTCCAAAATCTTGATGTCTCCAATCTCTTGTTTTGTACGTTTTTTCCACGTGTCTTGACCTCCAATGTATCCCTGCAATGTTTGGTGAAGATCTGAGTATGTAGTTTTTGACCTTATATGGAACCTCCCATCTGAAAATTTGAAAATTCTTAAAAAATTTGACCAAAATCTTGATGTCCCCAATCCTATGTTTTGTATGTTTTTTCCACGTGTCTTGACATCCAATGTATCCCTGCAAAGTTTGGTGAAGATCTGAGTATGTCGTTTTTGACCTTATCTGGAACATCCTTTCTGAAAATTTGAAAATTCTTAAAAAATTCGTCCAAAATCTTGATGTCTCCAATCTCTTGTTTTGTACGTTTTTTCCACGTGTCTTGACCTCCAATGTATCCCTGCAATGTTTGGTGAAGATCTGAGTATGTAGTTTTTGACTTTATATGGAACCTCCTATCTGAAAATTTGAAAATTCTTAAAAAATTTGACCAAAATCTTGATGTCCCCAATCCTATGTTTTGTATGTTTTTTCCACGTGTCTTGACATCCAATGTATCCCTGCAAAGTTTGGTGAAGATCTGAGTATGTAGTTTTTGACCTTATCTGGAACCTCCCATCTGAAAATTTGAAAATTTTTAAAAAATTCGTCCAAAATCTTGATGTCTCCAATCTCTTGTTTTATACGTTTTTTCCACGTGTCTTGACATCCAATGTATCCCTGCAAAGTTTGGTGAAGATCTGAGTATGTAGTTTTTGACCTTATATGGAACCTCCTATCTGAAAATTTGATAATTCTAAAAAAATTCGTCCAAAATCTTGATGTCTCCAATCTCTTGTTTTATACGTTTTTTCCACGTGTCTTGACATCCAATGTATCCCTGCAAAGTTTGGTGAAGATCTGAGTATGTAGTTTTTGACCTTATATGGAACCTCCCATCTGAAAATTTGAAAATTCCTAAAAAATCCGTCTAAAATCTTGATGTCCCCAATCCTATGTTTTGTATGTTTTTTCCACGTGTCTTGACATCCAATGTATTTCTGCAAAGTTTGGTGAAGATCTGAGTATGTCGTTTTTGACCTTATCTGGAACATCCTTTCTGAAAATTTGAAAATTCTTAAAAAATTCGTCCAAAATCTTGATGTCTCCAATCTCTTGTTTTGTACGTTTTTTCCACGTGTCTTTACCTCCAATGTATCCCTGCAATGTTTGGTGAAGATCTGAGTATGTAGTTTTTGACCTTATATGGAACCTCCTATCTGAAAATTTGAAAATTCTAAAAAAATTTGACCAAAATCTTGATGTCCCCAATCCTATGTTTTGTATGTTTTTTATACGTGTCTTGACATCCAATGTATCCCTGCAAAGTTTGGTGAAGATCTGAGTATGTCGTTTTTGACCTTATCTGGAACATCCTTTCTGAAAATTTGAAAATTCTTAAAAAATTCGTCCAAAATCTTGATGTCTCCAATCTCTTGTTTTGTACGTTTTTTCCACGTGTCTTGACATCCAATGTATCCCTGCAAAGTTTGGTGAAGATCTGAGTATGTAGTTTTTGACCTTATATGGAACCTCCCATCTGAAAATTTGAAAATTCTTAAAAAATCCGTCTAAAATCTTGATGTCCCCAATCCTATGTTTTGTATGTTTTTTCCACGTGTCTTGACATCCAATGTATTTCTGCAAAGTTTGGTGAAGATCTGAGTATGTCGTTTTTGACCTTATCTGGAACATCCTTTCTGAAAATTTGAAAATTCTTAAAAAATTCGTCCAAAATCTTGATGTCTCCAATCTCTTGTTTTGTACGTTTTTTCCACGTGTCTTGACCTCCAATGTATCCCTGCAATTTTTGGTGAAGATCTGAGTATGTAGTTTTTGACCTTATATGGAACCTCCTATCTGAAAATTTGAAAATTCTTAAAAAATTTGACCAAAATCTTGATGTCCCCAATCCTATGTTTTGTATGTTTTTTCCACGTGTCTTGACATCCAATGTATCCCTGCAAAGTTTGGTGAAGATCTGAGTATGTCGTTTTTGACCTTATCTGGAACATCCTTTCTGAAAATTTGAAAATTCTTCAAAAATTCGTCCAAAATCTTGATGTCTCCAATCTCTTGTTTTGTACGTTTTTTCCACGTGTCTTGACATCCAATGTATCCCTGCAATGTTTGGTGAAGATCTGAGTATGTAGTTTTTGACTTTATATGGAACCTCCTATCTGAAAATTTGAAAATTCTTAAAAAATTTGACCAAAATCTTGATGTCCCCAAACCTATGTTTTGTATGTTTTTTCCACGTGTCTTGACATCCAATGTATCCCTGCAAAGTTTGGTGAAGATCTGAGTATGTCGTTTTTGACCTTATCTGACAAAAACATCCTTTCTGAAAATTTGAAAATTCTTAAAAAATTCGTCCAAAATCTTGATGTCTCCAATCTCTTGTTTTGTACGTTTTTTCCACGTGTCATGACATCCAATGTATCCCTGCAAAGTTTGGTGAAGATCTGAGTATGTAGTTTTTGACCTTATATGGAACCTACTTTCTGAAAATTTGAAAATTCTTAAAAAATTCGTCCAAAATCTTGATGTCTCCAATCTCTTGTTTTGTACGTTTTTTCCACGTGTCTTGACATCCAATGTATCCCTGCAAAGTTTGGTGAAGATCTGAGTATGTAGTTTTTGACCTTATCTGGAACCTCCCATCTGAAAATTTGAAAATTCCTAAAAAATCCGTCCAAAATCTTGATGACCTCAATCTCTTGTTTTGTACGTTTTTTCCACGTGTCTTGACATCCAATGTATCCCTGCAAAGTTTGGTGAAGATCTGAGTATGTAGTTTTTGACCTTATATGGAACCTCCCATCTGAAAATTTGAAAATTCCTAAAAAATCCGTCTAAAATCTTGATGTCCCCAATCCTATGTCTTGTATGTTTTTTCCACGTGTCTTGACATCCAATGTATCCCTGCAAAGTTTGGTGAAGATCTGAGTATGTAGTTTTTGACCTTATATGGAACCTCCTATCTGAAAATTTGAAAATTCTTAAAAAATTCGACCAAAATCTTGATGTCTCCAATCCTATGTTTTGTATGTTTTTTCCACGTGTCTTGACATCCAATGTATCCATGCAAAGTTTGGTGAAGATCTGAGTATGTAGTTTTTGACCTTATATGGAACCTCCTATCTGAAAATTTGAGAATTCTTGAAAAATTCGTCCAAAATCTTGATGTCCCCAATCTCTTGTATTGTACGTTTTTTCCACGTGTCTTGACATCGAATGTATCCCTGCAAAGTTTGGTGAAGATCTGAGTATGTAGTTTTTGACCTTATCTGGAACCTCCCATCTGAAAATTTGAAAATTCCTAAAAAATCCGTCCAAAATCTTGATGACCTCAATCTCTTGTTTTGTATGTTTTTTCCACGTGTCTTGACATCCAATGTATTTCTGCAAAATTTGGTGAAGATCTGAGTATGTAGTTTTTGACCTTATATGGAACCTCCCATCTGAAAATTTAAAATTCTTAAAAAATTCAACCAAAATCTTGATATCTCCAATCCTATGTTTTGTATGTTTTTTCCACGTGTCTTGACATCCAATGTATCCATGCAAAGTTTGGTGAAGATCTGAGTATGTAGTTTTTGACCTTATCTGGAACCTCCCATCTGAAAATTTGAAAATTTTTAAAAAAATCGTCCAAAATCTTGATGTCTCCAATCTCTTGTTTTATACGTTTTTTCCACGTGTCTTGACCTCCAATGTATCCCTGCAATGTTTGGTGAAGATCTGAGTATGTAGTTTTTGACCTTATATTTAACCTCCTATCTGAAAATTTGAAAATTCTTAAAAAATTTGACCAAAATCTTGATGTCCCCAATCCTATGTTTTGTATGTTTTTTCCACGTGTCTTGACATCCAATGTATCCCTGCAAAGTTTGGTGAAGATCTGAGTATGTCGTTTTTGACCTTATCTGGAACCTCATTTCTGAAAATTTGAAAATTCCTCAAAAATTCGTCCAAAATCTTGATGTCTCCAATCTCTTGTTTTGTACGTTTTTTCCACGTGTCTTGACATCCAATGTATCCCTGCAAAGTTTGGTGAAGATCTGAGTATGTAGTTTTTGACCTTATATGGAACCTCCTTTCTGAAAATTTGAAAATTCTTAAAAAATTCGTCCAAAATCTTGATGTCTCCAATCTCTTGTTTTGTACGTTTTTTCCACGTGTCTTGACATCCAATGTATCCCTGCAAAGTTTGGTGAAGATCTGAGTATGTAGTTTTTGACCTTATATGGAACCTCCCATCTGAAAATTTGAAAATTCCTAAAAAATCCGTCTAAAATCTTGATGTCCCCAATCCTATGTTTTGTATGTTTTTCCACGTGTCTTGACATCCAATGTATTTCTGCAAAGTTTGGTGAAGATCTGAGTATGTCGTTTTTGACCTTATCTGGAACATCCTTTCTGAAAATTTGAAAATTCTTAAAAAAATCTTCCAAAATCTTGATGTCTCCAATCTCTTGTTTTGTACGTTTTTTCCACGTGTCTTGACCTCCAATGTATCCCTGCAATGTTTGGTGAAGATCTGAGTATGTAGTTTTTGACCTTATATGGAACCTCCTATCTGAAAATTTGAAAATTCTTAAAATATTTGACCAAAATCTTGATGTCCCCAATCCTATGTTTTGTATGTTTTTTCCACGTGTCTTGACATCCAATGTATCCCTGCAAAGTTTGGTGAAGATCTGAGTATGTCGTTTTTGACCTTATCTGGAACATCCTTTCTGAAAATTTGAAAATTCTTAAAAAATTCGTCCAAAATCTTGATGTCTCCAATCTCTTGTTTTGTACGTTTTTTCAACGTGTCTTGACATCCAATGTATTCCTGCAAAGTTTGGTGAAGATCTGAGTATGTAGTTTTTGACCTTATATGGAACCTCCCATCTGAAAATTTGAAAATTCCTAAAAAATCCGTCTAAAATCTTGATGTCCCCAATCCTATGTTTTGTATGTTTTTTCCACGTGTCTTGACATCCAATGTATTTCTGCAAAGTTTGGTGAAGATCTGAGTATGTCGTTTTTGACCTTATCTGGAACCTCCCATCTGAAAATTTGAAAATTTTTAAAAAATTCGTCCAAAATCTTGATGTCTCCAATCTCTTGTTTTATACGTTTTTTCCACGTGTCTTGACATCCAATGTATCCCTGCAAAGTTTGGTGAAGATCTGAGTATGTAGTTTTTGACCTTATATGGAACCTCCTATCTGAAAATTTGATAATTCTAAAAAAATTCGTCCAAAATCATGATGTCTCCAATCTCTTGTTTTATACGTTTTTTCCACGTGTCTTGACATCCAATGTATCCCTGCAAAGTTTGGTGAAGATCTGAGTATGTAGTTTTTGACCTTATATGGAACCTCCCATCTGAAAATTTGAAAATTCCTAAAAAATCCGTCTAAAATCTTGATGTCCCCAATCCTATGTTTTGTATGTTTTTTCCACGTGTCTTGACATCCAATGTATTTCTGCAAAGTTTGGTGAAGATCTGAGTATGTCGTTTTTGACCTTATCTGGAACATCCTTTCTGAAAATTTGAAAATTCTTAAAAAATTCGTCCAAAATCTTGATGTCTCCAATCTCTTGTTTTGTACGTTTTTTCCACGTGTCTTTACCTCCAATGTATCCCTGCAATGTTTGGTGAAGATCTGAGTATGTAGTTTTTGACCTTATATGGAACCTCCTATCTGAAAATTTGAAAATTCTAAAAAAATTTGACCAAAATCTTGATGTCCCCAATCCTATGTTTTGTATGTTTTTTCCACGTGTCTTGACATCCAATGTATCCCTGCAAAGTTTGGTGAAGATCTGAGTATGTCGTTTTTGACCTTATCTGGAACATCCTTTCTGAAAATTTGAAAATTCTTAAAAAATTCGTCCAAAATCTTGATGTCTCCAATCTCTTGTTTTGTACGTTTTTTCCACGTGTCTTGACATCCAATGTATCCCTGCAAAGTTTGGTGAAGATCTGAGTATGTAGTTTTTGACCTTATATGGAACCTCCCATCTGAAAATTTGAAAATTCTTAAAAAATCCGTCTAAAATCTTGATGTCCCCAATCCTATGTTTTGTATGTTTTTTCCACGTGTCTTGACATCCAATGTATTTCTGCAAAGTTTGGTGAAGATCTGAGTATGTCGTTTTTGACCTTATCTGGAACATCCTTTCTGAAAATTTGAAAATTCTTAAAAAATTCGTCCAAAATCTTGATGTCTCCAATCTCTTGTTTTGTACGTTTTTTCCACGTGTCTTGACCTCCAATGTATCCCTGCAATTTTTGGTGAAGATCTGAGTATGTAGTTTTTGACCTTATATGGAACCTCCTATCTGAAAATTTGAAAATTCTTAAAAAATTTGACCAAAATCTTGATGTCCCCAATCCTATGTTTTGTATGTTTTTTCCACGTGTCTTGACATCCAATGTATCCCTGCAAAGTTTGGTGAAGAACTGAGTATGTCGTTTTTGACCTTATCTGGAACATCCTTTCTGAAAATTTGAAAATTCTTCAAAAATTCGTCCAAAATCTTGATGTCTCCAATCTCTTGTTTTGTACGTTTTTTCCACGTGTCTTGACATCCAATGTATCCCTGCAATGTTTGGTGAAGATCTGAGTATGTAGTTTTTGACTTTATATGGAACCTCCTATCTGAAAATTTGAAAATTCTTAAAAAATTTGACCAAAATCTTGATGTCCCCAAACCTATGTTTTGTATGTTTTTTCCACGTGTCTTGACATCCAATGTATCCCTGCAAAGTTTGGTGAAGATCTGAGTATGTCGTTTTTGACCTTATCTGACAAAAACATCCTTTCTGAAAATTTGAAAATTCTTAAAAAATTCGTCCAAAATCTTGATGTCTCCAATCTCTTGTTTTGTACGTTTTTTCCACGTGTCATGACATCCAATGTATCCCTGCAAAGTTTGGTGAAGATCTGAGTATGTAGTTTTTGACCTTATATGGAACCTACTTTCTGAAAATTTGAAAATTCTTAAAAAATTCGTCCAAAATCTTGATGTCTCCAATCTCTTGTTTTGTACGTTTTTTCCACGTGTCTTGACATCCAATGTATCCCTGCAAAGTTTGGTGAAGATCTGAGTATGTAGTTTTTGACCTTATCTGGAACCTCCCATCTGAAAATTTGAAAATTCCTAAAAAATCCGTCCAAAATCTTGATGACCTCAATCTCTTGTTTTGTACGTTTTTTCCACGTGTCTTGACATCCAATGTATCCCTGCAAAGTTTGGTGAAGATCTGAGTATGTAGTTTTTGACCTTATATGGAACCTCCCATCTGAAAATTTGAAAATTCCTAAAAAATCCGTCTAAAATCTTGATGTCCCCAATCCTATGTCTTGTATGTTTTTTCCACGTGTCTTGACATCCAATGTATCCCTGCAAAGTTTGGTGAAGATCTGAGTATGTAGTTTTTGACCTTATATGGAACCTCCTATCTGAAAATTTGAAAATTCTTAAAAAATTCGACCAAAATCTTGATGTCTCCAATCCTATGTTTTGTATGTTTTTTCCACGTGTCTTGACATCCAATGTATCCATGCAAAGTTTGGTGAAGATCTGAGTATGTAGTTTTTGACCTTATATGGAACCTCCTATCTGAAAATTTGAGAATTCTTGAAAAATTCGTCCAAAATCTTGATGTCCCCAATCTCTTGTATTGTACGTTTTTTCCACGTGTCTTGACATCGAATGTATCCCTGCAAAGTTTGGTGAAGATCTGAGTATGTAGTTTTTGACCTTATCTGGAACCTCCCATCTGAAAATTTGAAAATTCCTAAAAAATCCGTCCAAAATCTTGATGACCTCAATCTCTTGTTTTGTATGTTTTTTCCACGTGTCTTGACATCCAATGTATTTCTGCAAAATTTGGTGAAGATCTGAGTATGTAGTTTTTGACCTTATATGGAACCTCCCATCTGAAAATTTAAAATTCTTAAAAAATTCAACCAAAATCTTGATATCTCCAATCCTATGTTTTGTATGTTTTTTCCACGTGTCTTGACATCCAATGTATCCATGCAAAGTTTGGTGAAGATCTGAGTATGTAGTTTTTGACCTTATCTGGAACCTCCCATCTGAAAATTTGAAAATTTTTAAAAAAATCGTCCAAAATCTTGATGTCACCAATCTCTTGTTTTATACGTTTTTTCCACGTGTCTTGACCTCCAATGTATCCCTGCAATGTTTGGTGAAGATCTGAGTATGTAGTTTTTGACCTTATATTTAACCTCCTATCTGAAAATTTGAAAATTCTTAAAAAATTTGACCAAAATCTTGATGTCCCCAATCCTATGTTTTGTATGTTTTTTCCACGTGTCTTGACATCCAATGTATGCCTGCAAAGTTTGGTGAAGATCTGAGTATGTCGTTTTTGACCTTATCTGGAACCTCATTTCTGAAAATTTGAAAATTCCTCAAAAATTCGTCCAAAATCTTGATGTCTCCAATCTCTTGTTTTGTACGTTTTTTCCACGTGTCTTGACATCCAATGTATCCCTGCAAAGTTTGGTGAAGATCTGAGTATGTAGTTTTTGACCTTATATGGAACCTCCTTTCTGAAAATTTGAAAATTCTTAAAAAATTCGTCCAAAATCTTGATGTCTCCAATCTCTTGTTTTGTACGTTTTTTCCACGTGTCTTGACATCCAATGTATCCCTGCAAAGTTTGGTGAAGATCTGAGTATGTAGTTTTTGACCTTATATGGAACCTCCCATCTGAAAATTTGAAAATTCCTAAAAAATCCGTCTAAAATCTTGATGTCCCCAATCCTATGTTTTGTATGTTTTTCCACGTGTCTTGACATCCAATGTATTTCTGCAAAGTTTGGTGAAGATCTGAGTATGTCGTTTTTGACCTTATCTGGAACCTCCCATCTGAAAATTTGAAAATTCTTAAAAAATCCGTCTAAAATCTTGATGTCCCCAATCCTATGTTTTGTATGTTTTTTCCACGTGTCTTGACATCCAATGTATTTCTGCAAAGTTTGGTGAAGATCTGAGTATGTCGTTTTTGACCTTATCTGGAACATCCTTTCTGAAAATTTGAAAATTCTTAAAAAATTCGTCCAAAATCTTGATGTCTCCAATCTCTTGTTTTGTACGTTTTTTCCACGTGTCTTGACCTCCAATGTATCCCTGCAATTTTTGGTGAAGATCTGAGTATGTAGTTTTTGACCTTATATGGAACCTCCTATCTGAAAATTTGAAAATTCTTAAAAAATTTGACCAAAATCTTGATGTCCCCAATCCTATGTTTTGTATGTTTTTTCCACGTGTCTTGACATCCAATGTATCCCTGCAAAGTTTGGTGAAGAACTGAGTATGTCGTTTTTGACCTTATCTGGAACATCCTTTCTGAAAATTTGAAAATTCTTCAAAAATTCGTCCAAAATCTTGATGTCTCCAATCTCTTGTTTTGTACGTTTTTTCCACGTGTCTTGACATCCAATGTATCCCTGCAATGTTTGGTGAAGATCTGAGTATGTAGTTTTTGACTTTATATGGAACCTCCTATCTGAAAATTTGAAAATTCTTAAAAAATTTGACCAAAATCTTGATGTCCCCAAACCTATGTTTTGTATGTTTTTTCCACGTGTCTTGACATCCAATGTATCCCTGCAAAGTTTGGTGAAGATCTGAGTATGTCGTTTTTGACCTTATCTGACAAAAACATCCTTTCTGAAAATTTGAAAATTCTTAAAAAATTCGTCCAAAATCTTGATGTCTCCAATCTCTTGTTTTGTACGTTTTTTCCACGTGTCATGACATCCAATGTATCCCTGCAAAGTTTGGTGAAGATCTGAGTATGTAGTTTTTGACCTTATATGGAACCTACTTTCTGAAAATTTGAAAATTCTTAAAAAATTCGTCCAAAATCTTGATGTCTCCAATCTCTTGTTTTGTACGTTTTTTCCACGTGTCTTGACATCCAATGTATCCCTGCAAAGTTTGGTGAAGATCTGAGTATGTAGTTTTTGACCTTATCTGGAACCTCCCATCTGAAAATTTGAAAATTCCTAAAAAATCCGTCCAAAATCTTGATGACCTCAATCTCTTGTTTTGTACGTTTTTTCCACGTGTCTTGACATCCAATGTATCCCTGCAAAGTTTGGTGAAGATCTGAGTATGTAGTTTTTGACCTTATATGGAACCTCCCATCTGAAAATTTGAAAATTCCTAAAAAATCCGTCTAAAATCTTGATGTCCCCAATCCTATGTCTTGTATGTTTTTTCCACGTGTCTTGACATCCAATGTATCCCTGCAAAGTTTGGTGAAGATCTGAGTATGTAGTTTTTGACCTTATATGGAACCTCCTATCTGAAAATTTGAAAATTCTTAAAAAATTCGACCAAAATCTTGATGTCTCCAATCCTATGTTTTGTATGTTTTTTCCACGTGTCTTGACATCCAATGTATCCATGCAAAGTTTGGTGAAGATCTGAGTATGTAGTTTTTGACCTTATATGGAACCTCCTATCTGAAAATTTGAGAATTCTTGAAAAATTCGTCCAAAATCTTGATGTCCCCAATCTCTTGTATTGTACGTTTTTTCCACGTGTCTTGACATCGAATGTATCCCTGCAAAGTTTGGTGAAGATCTGAGTATGTAGTTTTTGACCTTATCTGGAACCTCCCATCTGAAAATTTGAAAATTCCTAAAAAATCCGTCCAAAATCTTGATGACCTCAATCTCTTGTTTTGTATGTTTTTTCCACGTGTCTTGACATCCAATGTATTTCTGCAAAATTTGGTGAAGATCTGAGTATGTAGTTTTTGACCTTATATGGAACCTCCCATCTGAAAATTTAAAATTCTTAAAAAATTCAACCAAAATCTTGATATCTCCAATCCTATGTTTTGTATGTTTTTTCCACGTGTCTTGACATCCAATGTATCCATGCAAAGTTTGGTGAAGATCTGAGTATGTAGTTTTTGACCTTATCTGGAACCTCCCATCTGAAAATTTGAAAATTTTTAAAAAAATCGTCCAAAATCTTGATGTCTCCAATCTCTTGTTTTATACGTTTTTTCCACGTGTCTTGACCTCCAATGTATCCCTGCAATGTTTGGTGAAGATCTGAGTATGTAGTTTTTGACCTTATATTTAACCTCCTATCTGAAAATTTGAAAATTCTTAAAAAATTTGACCAAAATCTTGATGTCCCCAATCCTATGTTTTGTATGTTTTTTCCACGTGTCTTGACATCCAATGTATCCCTGCAAAGTTTGGTGAAGATCTGAGTATGTCGTTTTTGACCTTATCTGGAACCTCATTTCTGAAAATTTGAAAATTCCTCAAAAATTCGTCCAAAATCTTGATGTCTCCAATCTCTTGTTTTGTACGTTTTTTCCACGTGTCTTGACATCCAATGTATCCCTGCAAAGTTTGGTGAAGATCTGAGTATGTAGTTTTTGACCTTATATGGAACCTCCTTTCTGAAAATTTGAAAATTCTTAAAAAATTCGTCCAAAATCTTGATGTCTCCAATCTCTTGTTTTGTACGTTTTTTCCACGTGTCTTGACATCCAATGTATCCCTGCAAAGTTTGGTGAAGATCTGAGTATGTAGTTTTTGACCTTATATGGAACCTCCCATCTGAAAATTTGAAAATTCCTAAAAAATCCGTCTAAAATCTTGATGTCCCCAATCCTATGTTTTGTATGTTTTTCCACGTGTCTTGACATCCAATGTATTTCTGCAAAGTTTGGTGAAGATCTGAGTATGTCGTTTTTGACCTTATCTGGAACATCCTTTCTGAAAATTTGAAAATTCTTAAAAAAATCTTCCAAAATCTTGATGTCTCCAATCTCTTGTTTTGTACGCTTTTTCCACGTGTCTTGACCTCCAATGTATCCCTGCAATGTTTGGTGAAGATCTGAGTATGTAGTTTTTGACCTTATATGGAACCTCCTATCTGAAAATTTGAAAATTCTTAAAATATTTGACCAAAATCTTGATGTCCCCAATCCTATGTTTTGTATGTTTTTTCCACGTGTCTTGACATCCAATGTATCCCTGCAAAGTTTGGTGAAGATCTGAGTATGTCGTTTTTGACCTTATCTGGAACATCCTTTCTGAAAATTTGAAAATTCTTAAAAAATTCGTCCAAAATCTTGATGTCTCCAATCTCTTGTTTTGTACGTTTTTTCAACGTGTCTTGACATCCAATGTATCCCTGCAAAGTTTGGTGAAGATCTGAGTATGTAGTTTTTGACCTTATATGGAACCTCCCATCTGAAAATTTGAAAATTCCTAAAAAATCCGTCTAAAATCTTGATGTCCCCAATCCTATGTTTTGTATGTTTTTTCCACGTGTCTTGACATCCAATGTATTTCTGCAAAGTTTGGTGAAGATCTGAGTATGTCGTTTTTGACCTTATCTGGAACATCCTTTCTGAAAATTTGAAAATTCTTAAAAAATTCGTCCAAAATCTTGATGTCTCCAATCTCTTGTTTTGTACGTTTTTTCCACGTGTCTTGACCTCCAATGTATCCCTGCAATGTTTGGTGAAGATCTGAGTATGTAGTTTTTGACCTTATATGGAACCTCCCATCTGAAAATTTGAAAATTCTTAAAAAATTTGACCAAAATCTTGATGTCCCCAATCCTATGTTTTGTATGTTTTTTCCACGTGTCTTGACATCCAATGTATCCCTGCAAAGTTTGGTGAAGATCTGAGTATGTCGTTTTTGACCTTATCTGGAACATCCTTTCTGAAAATTTGAAAATTCTTAAAAAATTCGTCCAAAATCTTGATGTCTCCAATCTCTTGTTTTGTACGTTTTTTCCACGTGTCTTGACCTCCAATGTATCCCTGCAATGTTTGGTGAAGATCTGAGTATGTAGTTTTTGACCTTATATGGAACCTCCTATCTGAAAATTTGAAAATTCTTAAAAAATTTGACCAAAATCTTGATGTCCCCAATCCTATGTTTTGTATGTTTTTTCCACGTGTCTTGACATCCAATGTATCCCTGCAAAGTTTGGTGAAGATCTGAGTATGTCGTTTTTGACCTTATCTGGAACCTCATTTCTGAAAATTTGAAAATTCCTCAAAAATTCGTCCAAAATCTTGATGTCTCCAATCTCTTGTTTTGTACGTTTTTTCCACGTGTCTTGACATCCAATGTATCCCTGCAAAGTTTGGTGAAGATCTGAGTATGTAGTTTTTGACCTTATATGGAACCTCCTTTCTGAAAATTTGAAAATTCTTAAAAAAAAATTCGTCCAAAATCTTGATGTCTCCAATCTCTTGTTTTGTACGTTTTTTCCACGTGTCTTGACATCCAATGTATCCCTGCAAAGTTTGGTGAAGATCTGAGTATGTAGTTTTTGACCTTATATGGAACCTCCCATCTGAAAATTTGAAAATTCCTAAAAAATCCGTCTAAAATCTTGATGTCCCCAATCCTATGTTTTGTATGTTTTTTCCACGTGTCTTGACATCCAATGTATTTCTGCAAAGTTTGGTGAAGATCTGAGTATGTCGTTTTTGACCTTATCTGGAACATCCTTTCTGAAAATTTGAAAATTCTTAAAAAAATCTTCCAAAATCTTGATGTCTCCAATCTCTTGTTTTGTACGTTTTTTCCACGTGTCTTGACCTCCAATGTATCCCTGCAATGTTTGGTGAAGATCTGAGTATGTAGTTTTTGACCTTATATGGAACCTCCTATCTGAAAATTTGAAAATTCTTAAAATATTTGACCAAAATCTTGATGTGAACAATCCTATGTTTTGTATGTTTTTTCCACGTGTCTTGACATCCAATGTATCCCTGCAAAGTTTGGTGAAGATCTGAGTATGTCGTTTTTGACCTTATCTGGAACATCCTTTCTGAAAATTTGAAAATTCTTAAAAAATTCGTCCAAAATCTTGATGTCTCCAATCTCTTGTTTTGTACGTTTTTTCAACGTGTCTTGACATCCAATGTATCCCTGCAAAGTTTGGTGAAGATCTGAGTATGTAGTTTTTGACCTTATATGGAACCTCCCATCTGAAAATTTGAAAATTCCTAAAAAATCCCTCTAAAATCTTGATGTCCCCAATCCTATGTTTTGTATGTTTTTTCCACGTGTCTTGACATCCAATGTATTTCTGCAAAGTTTGGTGAAGATCTGAGTATGTCGTTTTTGACCTTATCTGGAACATCCTTTCTGAAAATTTGAAAATTCTTAAAAAATTCGTCCAAAATCTTGATGTCTCCAATCTCTTGTTTTGTACGTTTTTTCCACGTGTCTTGACCTCCAATGTATCCCTGCAATGTTTGGTGAAGATCTGAGTATGTAGTTTTTGACCTTATATGGAACCTCCCATCTGAAAATTTGAAAATTCTTAAAAAATTTGACCAAAATATTGATGTCCCCAATCCTATGTTTTGTATGTTTTTTCCACGTGTCTTGACATCCAATGTATCCCTGCAAAGTTTGGTGAAGATCTGAGTATGTCGTTTTTGACCTTATCTGGAACATCCTTTCTGAAAATTTGAAAATTCTTAAAAAATTCGTCCAAAATCTTGATGTCTCCAATCTCTTGTTTTGTACGTTTTTTCCACGTGTCTTGACCTCCAATGTATCCCTGCAATGTTTGGTGAAGATCTGAGTATGTAGTTTTTGACCTTATATGGAACCTCCTATCTGAAAATTTGAAAATTCTTAAAAAATTTGACCAAACCCTTGATGTCCCCAATCCTATGTTTTGTATGTTTTTTCTACGCGTCTTGACATCCAATGTATCCCTGCAAAGTTTGGTGAAGATCTGAGTATGTCGTTTTTGACCTTATCTGGAACATCCTTTCTGAAAATTTGAAAATTCTTAAAAAATTCGTCCAAAATCTTGATGTCTCCAATCTCTTGTTTTGTACGTTTTTTCCACGTGTAATGACATCCAATGTATCCCTGCAAAGTTTGGTGAAGATCTGAGTATGTAGTTTTTGACCTTATATGGAACCTCCTTTCTGAAAATTTGAAAATTCTTAAAAAATTCGTCCAAAATCTTGATGTCTCCAATCTCTTGTTTTGTACGTTTTTTCCACGTGTCTTGACATCCAATGTATCCCTGCAAAGTTTGGTGAAGATCTGACTATGTAGTTTTTGACCTTATATGGAACCTCCTATCTGAAAATTTGAAAATTCTTAAAAAATTCGACCAAAATCTTGATGTCTCCAATCCTATGTTTTGTATGTTTTTTCCACGTGTCTTGACATCCAATGTATCCATGCAAAGTTTGGTGAAGATCTGAGTATGTAGTTTTTGACCTTATATGGAACCTCCTATCTGAAAATTTGAGAATTCTTGAAAAATTCGTCCAAAATCTTGATGTCCCCAATCTCTTGTATTGTACGTTTTTTCCACGTGTCTTGACATCGAATGTATCCCTGCAAAGTTTGGTGAAGATCTGAGTATGTAGTTTTTGACCTTATCTGGAACCTCCCATCTGAAAATTTGAAAATTCCTAAAAAATCCGTCCAAAATCTTGATGACCTCAATCTCTTGTTTTGTACGTTTTTTCCACGTGTCTTGACATCCAATGTATTTCTCCAAAATTTGGTGAAGATCTGAGTATGTAGTTTTTGACCTTATATGGAACCTCCCATCTGAAAATTTGAAAATTCTTAAAAAATTCAACCAAAATCTTGATATCTCCAATCCTATGTTTTGTATGTTTTTTCCACGTGTCTTGACATCCAATGTATCCATGCAAAGTTTGGTGAAGATCTGAGTATGTAGTTTTTGACCTTATCTGGAACCTCCCATCTGAAAATTTGAAAATTTTTAAAAAAATCGTCCAAAATCTTGATGTCTCCAATCTCTTGTTTTATACGTTTTTTCCACGTGTCTTGACCTCCAATGTATCCCTGCAATGTTTGGTGAAGATCTGAGTATGTAGTTTTTGACCTTATATGGAACCTCCTATCTGAAAATTTGAAAATTCTTAAAAAATTTGACCAAAATCTTGATGTCCCCAATCCTATGTTTTGTATGTTTTTTCCACGTGTCTTGACATCCAATGTATCCCTGCAAAGTTTGGTGAAGATCTGAGTATGTCGTTTTTGACCTTATCTGGAACCTCATTTCTGAAAATTTGAAAATTCCTCAAAAATTCGTCCAAAATCTTGATGTCTCCAATCTCTTGTTTTGTACGTTTTTTCCACGTGTCTTGACATCCAATGTATCCCTGCAAAGTTTGGTGAAGATCTGAGTATGTCGTTTTTGACCTTATCTGGAACCTCATTTCTGAAAATTTGAAAATTCCTCAAAAATTCGTCCAAAATCTTGATGTCTCCAATCTCTTGTTTTGTACGTTTTTTCCACGTGTCTTGACATCCAATGTATCCCTGCAAAGTTTGGTGAAGATCTGAGTATGTAGTTTTTGACCTTATATGGAACCTCCTTTCTGAAAATTTGAAAATTCTTAAAAAATTCGTCCAAAATCTTGATGTCTCCAATCTCTTGTTTTGTACGTTTTTTCCACGTGTCTTGACATCCAATGTATCCCTGCAAAGTTTGGTGAAGATCTGAGTATGTAGTTTTTGACCTTATATGGAACCTCCCATCTGAAAATTTGAAAATTCCTAAAAAATCCGTCTAAAATCTTGATGTCCCCAATCCTATGTTTTGTATGTTTTTTCCACGTGTCTTGACATCCAATGTATTTCTGCAAAGTTTGGTGAAGATCTGAGTATGTCGTTTTTGACCTTATCTGGAACATCCTTTCTGAAAATTTGAAAATTCTTAAAAAAATCTTCCAAAATCTTGATGTCTCCAATCTCTTGTTTTGTACGTTTTTTCCACGTGTCTTGACCTCCAATGTATCCCTGCAATGTTTGGTGAAGATCTGAGTATGTAGTTTTTGACCTTATATGGAACCTCCTATCTGAAAATTTGAAAATTCTTAAAATATTTGACCAAAATCTTGATGTCCCCAATCCTATGTTTTGTATGTTTTTTCCACGTGTCTTGACATCCAATGTATCCCTGCAAAGTTTGGTGAAGATCTGAGTATGTCGTTTTTGACCTTATCTGGAACATCCTTTCTGAAAATTTGAAAATTCTTAAAAAATTCGTCCAAAATCTTGATGTCTCCAATCTCTTGTTTTGTACGTTTTTTCAACGTGTCTTGACATCCAATGTATCCCTGCAAAGTTTGGTGAAGATCTGAGTATGTAGTTTTTGACCTTATATGGAACCTCCCATCTGAAAATTTGAAAATTCCTAAAAAATCCCTCTAAAATCTTGATGTCCCCAATCCTATGTTTTGTATGTTTTTTCCACGTGTCTTGACATCCAATGTATTTCTGCAAAGTTTGGTGAAGATCTGAGTATGTCGTTTTTGACCTTATCTGGAACATCCTTTCTGAAAATTTGAAAATTCTTAAAAAATTCGTCCAAAATCTTGATGTCTCCAATCTCTTGTTTTGTACGTTTTTTCCACGTGTCTTGACCTCCAATGTATCCCTGCAATGTTTGGTGAAGATCTGAGTATGTAGTTTTTGACCTTATATGGAACCTCCCATCTGAAAATTTGAAAATTCTTAAAAAATTTGACCAAAATCTTGATGTCCCCAATCCTATGTTTTGTATGTTTTTTCCACGTGTCTTGACATCCAATGTATCCCTGCAAAGTTTGGTGAAGATCTGAGTATGTCGTTTTTGACCTTATCTGGAACATCCTTTCTGAAAATTTGAAAATTCTTAAAAAATTCGTCCAAAATCTTGATGTCTCCAATCTCTTGTTTTGTACGTTTTTTCCACGTGTCTTGACCTCCAATGTATCCCTGCAATGTTTGGTGAAGATCTGAGTATGTAGTTTTTGACCTTATATGGAACCTCCTATCTGAAAATTTGAAAATTCTTAAAAAATTTGACCAAACCCTTGATGTCCCCAATCCTATGTTTTGTATGTTTTTTCTACGCGTCTTGACATCCAATGTATCCCTGCAAAGTTTGGTGAAGATCTGAGTATGTCGTTTTTGACCTTATCTGGAACATCCTTTCTGAAAATTTGAAAATTCTTAAAAAATTCGTCCAAAATCTTGATGTCTCCAATCTCTTGTTTTGTACGTTTTTTCCACGTGTAATGACATCCAATGTATCCCTGCAAAGTTTGGTGAAGATCTGAGTATGTAGTTTTTGACCTTATATGGAACCTCCTTTCTGAAAATTTGAAAATTCTTAAAAAATTCGTCCAAAATCTTGATGTCTCCAATCTCTTGTTTTGTACGTTTTTTCCACGTGTCTTGACATCCAATGTATCCCTGCAAAGTTTGGTGAAGATCTGAGTATGTAGTTTTTGACCTTATATGGAACCTCCTATCTGAAAATTTGAAAATTCTTAAAAAATTCGACCAAAATCTTGATGTCTCCAATCCTATGTTTTGTATGTTTTTTCCACGTGTCTTGACATCCAATGTATCCATGCAAAGTTTGGTGAAGATCTGAGTATGTAGTTTTTGACCTTATATGGAACCTCCTATCTGAAAATTTGAGAATTCTTGAAAAATTCGTCCAAAATCTTGATGTCCCCAATCTCTTGTATTGTACGTTTTTTCCACGTGTCTTGACATCGAATGTATCCCTGCAAAGTTTGGTGAAGATCTGAGTATGTAGTTTTTGACCTTATCTGGAACCTCCCATCTGAAAATTTGAAAATTCCTAAAAAATCCGTCCAAAATCTTGATGACCTCAATCTCTTGTTTTGTACGTTTTTTCCACGTGTCTTGACATCCAATGTATTTCTGCAAAATTTGGTGAAGATCTGAGTATGTAGTTTTTGACCTTATATGGAACCTCCCATCTGAAAATTTGAAAATTCTTAAAAAATTCAACCAAAATCTTGATATCTCCAATCCTATGTTTTGTATGTTTTTTCCACGTGTCTTGACATCCAATGTATCCATGCAAAGTTTGGTGAAGATCTGAGTATGTAGTTTTTGACCTTATCTGGAACCTCCCATCTGAAAATTTGAAAATTTTTAAAAAAATCGTCCAAAATCTTGATGTCTCCAATCTCTTGTTTTATACGTTTTTTCCACGTGTCTTGACCTCCAATGTATCCCTGCAATGTTTGGTGAAGATCTGAGTATGTAGTTTTTGACCTTATATGGAACCTCCTATCTGAAAATTTGAAAATTCTTAAAAAATTTGACCAAAATCTTGATGTCCCCAATCCTATGTTTTGTATGTTTTTTCCACGTGTCTTGACATCCAATGTATCCCTGCAAAGTTTGGTGAAGATCTGAGTATGTCGTTTTTGACCTTATCTGGAACCTCATTTCTGAAAATTTGAAAATTCCTCAAAAATTCGTCCAAAATCTTGATGTCTCCAATCTCTTGTTTTGTACGTTTTTTCCACGTGTCTTGACATCCAATGTATCCCTGCAAAGTTTGGTGAAGATCTGAGTATGTCGTTTTTGACCTTATCTGGAACCTCATTTCTGAAAATTTGAAAATTCCTCACAAATTCGTCCAAAATCTTGATGTCTCCAATCTCTTGTTTTGTACGTTTTTTCCACGTGTCTTGACATCCAATGTATCCCTGCAAAGTTTGGTGAAGATCTGAGTATGTAGTTTTTGACCTTATATGGAACCTCCTTTCTGAAAATTTGAAAATTCTTAAAAAATTCGTCCAAAATCTTGATGTCTCCAATCTCTTGTTTTGTACGTTTTTTCCACGTGTCTTGACCTCCAATGTATCCCTGCAAAGTTTGGTGAAGATCTGAGTATGTAGTTTTTGACCTTATATGGAACCTCCCATCTGAAAATTTGAAAATTCCTAAAAAATCCGTCTAAAATCTTGATGTCCCCAATCCTATGTTTTGTATGTTTTTCCACGTGTCTTGACATCCAATGTATTTCTGCAAAGTTTGGTGAAGATCTGAGTATGTCGTTTTTTACCTTATCTGGAACATCCTTTCTGAAAATTTGAAAATTCTTAAAAAAATCTTCCAAAATCTTGATGTCTCCAATCTCTTGTTTTGTACGTTTTTTCCACGTGTCTTGACCTCCAATGTATCCCTGCAATGTTTGGTGAAGATCTGAGTATGTAGTTTTTGACCTTATATGGAACCTCCTATCTGAAAATTTGAAAATTTTTAAAATATTTGACCAAAATCTTGATGTCCCCAATCCTATGTTTTGTATGTTTTTTCCACGTGTCTTGACATAAAATGTATCCCTGCAAAGTTTGGTGAAGATCTGAGTATGTCGTTTTTGACCTTATCTGGAACATCCTTTCTGAAAATTTGAAAATTCTTAAAAAATTCGTCCAAAATCTTGATGTCTCCAATCTCTTGTTTTGTACGTTTTTTCAACGTGTCTTGACATCCAATGTATCCCTGCAAAGTTTGGTGAAAATCTGAGTATGTAGTTTTTGACCTTATATGGAACCTCCCATCTGAAAATTTGAAAATTCCTAAAAAATCCGTCTAAAATCTTGATGTCCCCAATCCTATGTTTTGTATGTTTTTTCCACGTGTCTTGACATCCAATGTATTTCTGCAAAGTTTGGTGAAGATCTGAGTATGTCGTTTTTGACCTTATCTGGAACATCCTTTCTGAAAATTTGAAAATTCTTAAAAAATTCGTCCAAAATCTTGATGTCTCCAATCTCTTGTTTTGTACGTTTTTTCCACGTGTCTTGACCTCCAATGTATCCCTGCAATGTTTGGTGAAGATCTGAGTATGTAGTTTTTGACCTTATATGGAACCTCCCATCTGAAAATTTGAAAATTCTTAAAAAATTTGACCAAAATCTTGATGTCCCCAATCCTATGTTTTGTATGTTTTTTCCACGTGTCTTGACATCCAATGTATCCCTGCAAAGTTTGGTGAAGATCTGAGTATGTCGTTTTTGACCTTATCTGGAACATCCTTTCTGAAAATTTGAAAATTCTTAAAAAATTCGTCCAAAATCTTGATGTCTCCAATCTCTTGTTTTGTACGTTTTTTCCACGTGTAATGACATCCAATGTATCCCTGCAAAGTTTGGTGAAGATCTGAGTATGTAGTTTTTGACCTTATATGGAACCTCCTTTCTGAAAATTTGAAAATTCTTAAAAAATTCGTCCAAAATCTTGATGTCTCCAATCTCTTGTTTTGTACGTTTTTTCCACGTGTCTTGACATCCAATGTATCCCTGCAAAGTTTGGTGAAGATCTGAGTATGTAGTTTTTGACCTTATATGGAACCTCCTATCTGAAAATTTGAAAATTCTTAAAAAATTCGACCAAAATCTTGATGTCTCCAATCCTATGTTTTGTATGTTTTTTCCACGTGTCTTGACATCCAATGTATCCATGCAAAGTTTGGTGAAGATCTGAGTATGTAGTTTTTGACCTTATATGGAACCTCCTATCTGAAAATTTGAGAATTCTTGAAAAATTCGTCCAAAATCTTGATGTCCCCAATCTCTTGTATTGTACGTTTTTTCCACGTGTCTTGACATCGAATGTATCCCTGCAAAGTTTGGTGAAGATCTGAGTATGTAGTTTTTGACCTTATCTGGAACCTCCCATCTGAAAATTTGAAAATTCCTAAAAAATCCGTCCAAAATCTTGATGACCTCAATCTCTTGTTTTGTACGTTTTTTCCACGTGTCTTGACATCCAATGTATTTCTGCAAAATTTGGTGAAGATCTGAGTATGTAGTTTTTGACCTTATATGGAACCTCCCATCTGAAAATTTGAAAATTCTTAAAAAATTCAACCAAAATCTTGATATCTCCAATCCTATGTTTTGTATGTTTTTTCCACGTGTCTTGACATCCAATGTATCCATGCAAAGTTTGGTGAAGATCTGAGTATGTAGTTTTTGACCTTATCTGGAACCTCCCATCTGAAAATTTGAAAATTTTTAAAAAAATCGTCCAAAATCTTGATGTCTCCAATCTCTTGTTTTATACGTTTTTTCCACGTGTCTTGACCTCCAATGTATCCCTGCAATGTTTGGTGAAGATCTGAGTATGTAGTTTTTGACCTTATATGGAACCTCCTATCTGAAAATTTGAAAATTCTTAAAAAATTTGACCAAAATTCTTGATGTCCCCAATCCTATGTTTTGTATGTTTTTCCACGTGTCTTGACATCCAATGTATCCCTGCAAAGTTTGGTGAAGATCTGAGTATGTCGTTTTTGACCTTATCTGGAACCTCATTTCTGAAAATTTGAAAATTCCTCAAAAATTCGTCCAAAATCTTGATGTCTCCAATCTCTTGTTTTGTACGTTTTTTCCACGTGTCTTGACATCCAATGTATCCCTGCAAAGTTTGGTGAAGATCTGAGTATGTCGTTTTTGACCTTATCTGGAACCTCATTTCTGAAAATTTGAAAATTCCTCAAAAATTCGTCCAAAATCTTGATGTCTCCAATCTCTTGTTTTGTACGTTTTTTCCACGTGTCTTGACATCCAATGTATCCCTGCAAAGTTTGGTGAAGATCTGAGTATGTAGTTTTTGACCTTATATGGAACCTCCTTTCTGAAAATTTGAAAATTCTTAAAAAATTCGTCCAAAATCTTGATGTCTCCAATCTCTTGTTTTGTACGTTTTTTCCACGTGTCTTGACATCCAATGTATCCCTGCAAAGTTTGGTGAAGATCTGAGTATGTAGTTTTTGACCTTATATGGAACCTCCCATCTGAAAATTTGAAAATTCCTAAAAAATCCGTCTAAAATCTTGATGTCCCCAATCCTATGTTTTGTATGTTTTTCCACGTGTCTTGACATCCAATGTATTTCTGCAAAGTTTGGTGAAGATCTGAGTATGTCGTTTTTGACCTTATCTGGAACATCCTTTCTGAAAATTTGAAAATTCTTAAAAAAATCTTCCAAAATCTTGATGTCTCCAATCTCTTGTTTTGTACGTTTTTTCCACGTGTCTTGACCTCCAATGTATCCCTGCAATGTTTGGTGAAGATCTGAGTATGTAGTTTTTGACCTTATATGGAACCTCCTATCTGAAAATTTGAAAATTCTTAAAATATTTGACCAAAATCTTGATGTCCCCAATCCTATGTTTTGTATGTTTTTTCCACGTGTCTTGACATCCAATGTATCCCTGCAAAGTTTGGTGAAGATCTGAGTATGTCGTTTTTGACCTTATCTGGAACATCCTTTCTGAAAATTTGAAAATTCTTAAAAAATTCGTCCAAAATCTTGATGTCTCCAATCTCTTGTTTTGTACGTTTTTTCAACGTGTCTTGACATCCAATGTATCCCTGCAAAGTTTGGTGAAGATCTGAGTATGTAGTTTTTGACCTTATATGGAACCTCCCATCTGAAAATTTGAAAATTCCTAAAAAATCCGTCTAAAATCTTGATGTCCCCAATCCTATGTTTTGTATGTTTTTTCCACGTGTCTTGACATCCAATGTATTTCTGCAAAGTTTGGTGAAGATCTGAGTATGTCGTTTTTGACCTTATCTGGAACATCCTTTCTGAAAATTTGAAAATTCTTAAAAAATTCGTCCAAAATCTTGATGTCTCCAATCTCTTGTTTTGTACGTTTTTTCCACGTGTCTTGACCTCCAATGTATCCCTGCAATGTTTGGTGAAGATCTGAGTATGTAGTTTTTGACCTTATATGGAACCTCCCATCTGAAAATTTGAAAATTCTTAAAAAATTTGACCAAAATCTTGATGTCCCCAATCCTATGTTTTGTATGTTTTTTCCACGTGTCTTGACATCCAATGTATCCCTGCAAAGTTTGGTGAAGATCTGAGTATGTCGTTTTTGACCTTATCTGGAACATCCTTTCTGAAAATTTGAAAATTCTTAAAAAATTCGTCCAAAATCTTGATGTCTCCAATCTCTTGTTTTGTACGTTTTTTCCACGTGTCTTGACCTCCAATGTATCCCTGCAATGTTTGGTGAAGATCTGAGTATGTAGTTTTTGACCTTATATGGAACCTCCTATCTGAAAATTTGAAAATTCTTAAAAAATTTGACCAAAATCTTGATGTCCCCAATCCTATGTTTTGTATGTTTTTTCCACGTGTCTTGACATCCAATGTATCCCTGCAAAGTTTGGTGAAGATCTGAGTATGTCGTTTTTGACCTTATCTGGAACCTCATTTCTGAAAATTTGAAAATTCCTCAAAAATTCGTCCAAAATCTTGATGTCTCCAATCTCTTGTTTTGTACGTTTTTTCCACGTGTCTTGACATCCAATGTATCCCTGCAAAGTTTGGTGAAGATCTGAGTATGTAGTTTTTGACCTTATATGGAACCTCCTTTCTGAAAATTTGAAAATTCTTAAAAAATTCGTCCAAAACCTTGATGTCTCCAATCTCTTGTTTTGTACGTTTTTTCCACGTGTCTTGACATCCAATGTATCCCTGCAAAGTTTGGTGAAGATCTGAGTATGTAGTTTTTGACCTTATATGGAACCTCCCATCTGAAAATTTGAAAATTCCTAAAAAATCCGTCTAAAATCTTGATGTCCCCAATCCTATGTTTTGTATGTTTTTTCCACGTGTCTTCACATCCAATGTATTTCTGCAAAGTTTGGTGAAGATCTGAGTATGTCGTTTTTGACCTTATCTGGAACATCCTTTCTGAAAATTTGAAAATTCTTAAAAAAATCTTCCAAAATCTTGATGTCTCCAATCTCTTGTTTTGTACGTTTTTTCCACGTGTCTTGACCTCCAATGTATCCCTGCAATGTTTGGTGAAGATCTGAGTATGTAGTTTTTGACCTTATATGGAACCTCCTATCTGAAAATTTGAAAATTCTTAAAATATTTGACCAAAATCTTGATGTCCCCAATCCTATGTTTTGTATGTTTTTTCCACGTGTCTTGACATCCAATGTATCCCTGCAAAGTTTGGTGAAGATCTGAGTATGTCGTTTTTGACCTTATCTGGAACATCCTTTCTGAAAATTTGAAAATTCTTAAAAAATTCGTCCAAAATCTTGATGTCTCCAATCTCTTGTTTTGTACGTTTTTTCAACGTGTCTTGACATCCAATGTATCCCTGCAAAGTTTGGTGAAGATCTGAGTATGTAGTTTTTGACCTTATATGGAACCTCCCATCTGAAAATTTGAAAATTCCTAAAAAATCCCTCTAAAATCTTGATGTCCCCAATCCTATGTTTTGTATGTTTTTTCCACGTGTCTTGACATCCAATGTATTTCTGCAAAGTTTGGTGAAGATCTGAGTATGTCGTTTTTGACCTTATCTGGAACATCCTTTCTGAAAATTTGAAAATTCTTAAAAAATTCGTCCAAAATCTTGATGTCTCCAATCTCTTGTTTTGTACGTTTTTTCCACGTGTCTTGACCTCCAATGTATCCCTGCAATGTTTGGTGAAGATCTGAGTATGTAGTTTTTGACCTTATATGGAACCTCCCATCTGAAAATTTGAAAATTCTTAAAAAATTTGACCAAAATCTTGATGTCCCCAATCCTATGTTTTGTATGTTTTTTCCACGTGTCTTGACATCCAATGTATCCCTGCAAAGTTTGGTGAAGATCTGAGTATGTCGTTTTTGACCTTATCTGGAACATCCTTTCTGAAAATTTGAAAATTCTTAAAAAATTCGTCCAAAATCTTGATGTCTCCAATCTCTTGTTTTGTACGTTTTTTCCACGTGTCTTGACCTCCAATGTATCCCTGCAATGTTTGGTGAAGATCTGAGTATGTAGTTTTTGACCTTATATGGAACCTCCTATCTGAAAATTTGAAAATTCTTAAAAAATTTGACCAAACCCTTGATGTCCCCAATCCTATGTTTTGTATGTTTTTTCTACGCGTCTTGACATCCAATGTATCCCTGCAAAGTTTGGTGAAGATCTGAGTATGTCGTTTTTGACCTTATCTGGAACATCCTTTCTGAAAATTTGAAAATTCTTAAAAAATACGTCCAAAATCTTGATGTCTCCAATCTCTTGTTTTGTACGTTTTTTCCACGTGTAATGACATCCAATGTATCCCTGCAAAGTTTGGTGAAGATCTGAGTATGTAGTTTTTGACCTTATATGGAACCTCCTTTCTGAAAATTTGAAAATTCTTAAAAAATTCGTCCAAAATCTTGATGTCTCCAATCTCTTGTTTTGTACGTTTTTTCCACGTGTCTTGACATCCAATGTATCCCTGCAAAGTTTGGTGAAGATCTGAGTATGTAGTTTTTGACCTTATCTGGAACCTCCCATCTGAAAATTTGAAATTTTTTAAAAAATTCGTCCAAAATCTTGATGTCTCCAATCTCTTGTTTTGTACGTTTTTTCCACGTGTCTTGACATCCAATGTATCCCTGCAATGTTTGGTGAAGATCTGAGTATGTAGTTTTTGACCTTTTATGGAACCTCCTATCTGAAAATTTGAAAATTCTTAAAAAATTTGACCAAAATCTTGATGTCCCCAATCCTATGTTTTGTATGTTTTTTCCACGTGTCTTGACATCCAATGTATCCCTGCAAAGTTTGGTGAAGATCTGAGTATGTCGTTTTTGACCTTATCTGGAACCTCCTATCTGAAAATTTGAAAATTCTTCAAAAATTCGTCCAAAATTTTGATGTCTCCAATCTCTTGTTTTGTACGTTTTTTCCACGTTTCTTGACATCCAATGTATCCCTGCAATGTTTGGTGAAGATCTGAGTATGTAGTTTTTGACCTTATCTGGAACCTCCTATCTGAAAATTTGAAAATTCTTCAAAAATTCGTCCAAAATCTTGATGTCTCCAATCTCTTGTTTTGTACGTTTTTTCCACGTGTCTTGACATCCAATGTATCCCTGCAAAGTTTGGTGAAGATCTGAGTATGTAGTTTTTGACCTTATATGGAACCTCCCATCTGAAAATTTGAAAATTCCTAAAAAATTCGTCCAAAACCTTGATGTCTCCAATCTCTTGTTTTGTACGTTTTTTCCACGTGTCTTGACATCCAATGTATCCCTGCAAAGTTTGGTGAAGATCTGAGTATGTAGTTTTTGACCTTATCTGGAACCTCCTTTCTGAAAATTTGAAAATTCCTAAAAAATCCGTCCAAAATCTTGATGACCTCAATCTCTTGTTTTGTACGTTTTTTCCACGTGTCTTGACATCCAATGTATCCCTGCAATTTTGGTGAAGATCTGAGAATGTAGTTTTTGACCTTATATGGAACCTCTTATCTGAAAATTTGAAAATTCTTAAAAATATTTGACCAAAATCTTGATGTCCCCAATCCTATGTTTTGTATGTTTTTTCCACGTGTCTTGACATCCAATGTATTTCTGAAAAGTTTGGTGAAGATCTGAGTATGTCGTTTTTGACCTTATCTGGAACATCCTTTCTGAAAATTTGAAAATTCTTAAAAAATTCGTCCAAAATCTTGATGTCTCCAATCTCTTGTTTTGTACGTTTTTTCCACGTGTCTTGACATCCAATGTATATCTGCAAAGTTTGGTGAAGATCTGAGTATGTAGTTTTTGACCTTATATGGAACCTCCCATCTGAAAATTTGAAAATTCTTAAAAAATTCGACCAAAATCTTGATGTCTCCAATCCTATGTTTTGTATGTTTTTTCCACGTGTCTTGACATCCAATGTATCCATGCAAAGTTTGGTGAAGATCTGAGTATGTAGTTTTTGACCTTATCTGGAACCTCCCATATGAAAATTTGAAAATTTTTAAAAAATTCGTCCAAAATCTTGATGTCTCCAATCTCTTGTTTTGTATGTTTTTTCCACGTGTCTTGACCTCCAATGTATCCCTGCAATGTTTGGTGAAGATCTGAGTATGTAGTTTTTGACCTTATATGGAACCTCCTATCTGAAAATTTGAAAATTCTTAAAAAATTTGACCAAAATCTTGATGTCTCCAATCTCTTGTTTTGTACGTTTTTTCCACGTGTCTTGACATCCAATGTATTTCTGCAAAGTTTGGTGAAGATCTGAGTATGTCGTTTTTGACCTTATCTGGAACATCCTTTCTGAAAATTTGAAAATTCTTAAAAAATTCGTCCAAAATCTTGATGTCTCCAATCTCTTGTTTTGTACGTTTTTTCCACGTGTCTTGACATCCAATGTATCCCTGCAAAGTTTGGTGAAGATCTGAGTATGTAGTTTTTGACCTTATATGGAACCTCCCATCTGAAAATTTGAAAATTCCTAAAAAATCCGTCTAAAATCTTGATGTCCCCAATCCTATGTTTTGTATGTTTTTTCCACGTGTCTTGACATCCAATGTATCCCTGCAAAGTTTGGTGAAGATCTGAGTATGTCGTTTTTGACCTTATCTGGAACATCCTTTCTGAAAATTTGAAAATTCTTAAAAAATTCGTCCAAAATCTTGATGTCTCCAATCTCTTGTTTTGTACGTTTTTTCCACGTGTCTTGACATCCAATGTATCCCTGCAAAGTTTGGTGAAGATCTGAGTATGTAGTTTTTGACCTTATATGGAACCTCCTTTCTGAAAATTTGAAAATTCTTAAAAAATTCGTCCAAAATCTTGATGTCTCCAATCTCTTGTTTTGTACGTTTTTTCCACGTGTCTTGACATCCAATGTATCCCTGCAAAGTTTGGTGAAGATCTGAGTATGTAGTTTTTGATCTTATATGGAACCTCATATCTGAAAATTTGGAAATTCTTAAAAAATTCGACCAAAATCTTGATGTCTCCAATCCTATGTTTTGTATGTTTTTTTCACGTGTCTTGACATCCAATGTATCCATGCAAAGTTTGGTGAAGATCTGAGTATGTAGTTTTTGACCTTATATGGAACCTCCTATCTGAAAATTTGAAAATTCTTAAAAAATTCGTCCAAAATCTTGATGTCTCCAATCTCTTGTTTTGTACGTTTTTTCCACGTGTCTTGACATCCAATGTATCCCTGCAAAGTTTGGTGAAGATCTGAGTATGTAGTTTTTGACCTTATCTGGAACCTCCCATCTGAAAATTTGAAAATTCCTAAAAAATCCGTCCAAAATCTTGATGACCTCAATCTCTTGTTTTGTACGTTTTTTCCACGTGTCTTGACATCCAATGTATCCCTGCAAAGTTTGGTGAAGATCTGAGTATGTAGTTTTTGACCTTATATGGAACATCCCATCTGAAAATTTGAAAATTCCTAAAAAATCCGTCTAGAATCTTGATGTCCCCAATCCTATGTCTTGTATGTTTTTTCCACGTGTCTTGACATCCAATGTATCCCTGCAAAGTTTGGTGAAGATCTGAGTATGTAGTTTTTGACCTTATTTGGAACCTCATATCTGAAAATTTGAAAATTCTTAAAAAATTCGACCAAAATCTTGATGTCTCCAATCCTATGTTTTGTATGTTTTTTCCACGTGTCTTGACATCCAATGTATCCGTGCAAAGTTTGGTGAAGATCTGAGTATGTAGTTTTTGACCTTATATGGAACCTCCTATCTGAAAATTTGAGAATTCTTGAAAAATTCGTCCAAAATCTTGATGTCTCCAATCTCTTGTATTGTACGTTTTTTCCACGTGTCTTGACATCCAATGTATCCCTGCAAAGTTTGGTGAAGATCTGAGTATGTAGTTTTTGACCTTATATGGAACCTCCCATCTGAAAATTTGAAAATTCCTAAAAAATCCGTCCAAAATCTTGATGACCTCAATCTCTTGTTTTGTACGTTTTTTCCACGTGTCTTGACATCCAATGTATCCCTGCAATGTTTGGTGAAGATCTGAGTATGTAGTTTTTGACCTTATATGGAACCTCTTATCTGAAAATTTGAAAATTCTTAAAAATATTTGACCAAAATCTTGATGTCCCCAATCCTATGTTTTGTATGTTTTTTCCACGTGTCTTGACATCCAATGTATTTCTGCAAAGTTTGGTGAAGATCTGAGTATGTCGTTTTTGACCTTATCTGGAACATCCTTTCTGAAAATTTGAAAATTCTTAAAAAATTCGTCCAAAATCTTGATGTCTCCAATCTCTTGTTTTGTACTTTTTTTCCACGTGTCTTGACATCCAATGTATCCCTGCAAAGTTTGGTGAAGATCTGAGTATGTAGTTTTTGACCTTATATGGAACCTCCCATCTGAAAATTTGAAAATTCCTAAAAAATCCGTCTAAAATCTTGATGTCCCCAATCCTATGTTTTGTATGTTTTTTCCACGTGTCTTGACATCCAATGTATCCCTGCAAAGTTTGGTGAAGATCTGAGTATGTCGTTTTTGACCTTATCTGGAACATCCTTTCTGAAAATTTGAAAATTCTTAAAAAATTCGTCCAAAATCTTGATGTCTCCAATCTCTTGTTTTGTACGTTTTTTCCACGTGTCTTGACATCCAATGTATCCCTGCAAAGTTTGGTGAAGATCTGAGTATGTAGTTTTTGACCTTATATGGAACCTCCTTTCTGAAAATTTGAAAATTCTTAAAAAATTCGTCCAAAATCTTGATGTCTCCAATCTCTTGTTTTGTACGTTTTTTCCACGTGTCTTGACATCCAATGTATCCCTGCAAAGTTTGGTGAAGATCTGAGTATGTCGTTTTTGACCTTATATGGAACCTCATATCTGAAAATTTGGAAATTCTTAAAAAATTCGACCAAAATCTTGATGTCTCCAATCCTATGTTTTGTATGTTTTTTCCACGTGTCTTGACATCCAATGTATCCATGCAAAGTTTGGTGAAGATCTGAGTATGTAGTTTTTGACCTTATATGGAACCTCCTATCTGAAAATTTGAAAATTCTTAAAAAATTCGTCCAAAATCTTGATGTCTCCAATCTTTTGTTTTGTACGTTTTTTCCACGTGTCTTGACATCCAATGTATCCCTGCAAAGTTTGGTGAAGATCTGAGTATGTAGTTTTTGACCTTATCTGGAACCTCCCATCTGAAAATTTGAAAATTCCTAAAAAATCCGTCCAAAATCTTGATGACCTCAATCTCTTGTTTTGTACGTTTTTTCCACGTGTCTTGACATCCAATGTATCCCTGCAAAGTTTGGTGAAGATCTGAGTATGTAGTTTTTGACCTTATATGGAACCTCCCATCTGAAAATTTGAAAATTCCTAAAAAATCCGTCTAAAATCTTGATGTCCCCAATCCTATGTCTTGTATGTTTTTACCACGTGTCTTGACATCCAATGTATATCTGCAAAGTTTGGTGAAGATCTGAGTATGTAGTTTTTGACCTTATTTGGAACCTCATATCTGAAAATTTGAAAATTCTTAAAAAAGTCGACCAAAATCTTGATGTCTCCAATCCTATGTTTTGTATGTTTTTTCCACGTGTCTTGACATCCAATGTATAGGTGCAAAGTTTGGTGAAGATCTGAGTATGTAGTTTTTGACCTTATATGGAACCTCCTATCTGAAAATTTGAGAATTCTTGAAAAATTCGTCCAAAATCTTGATGTCTCCAATCTCTTGTATTGTACGTTTTTTCCACGTGTCTTGACATCCAATGTATCCCTGCAAAGTTTGGTGAAGATCTGAGTATGTAGTTTTTGACCTTATATGGAACCTCCCATCTGAAAATTTGAAAATTCCTAAAAAATCCGTCCAAAATCTTGATGACCTCAATCTCTTGTTTTGTACGTTTTTTCCACGTGTCTTGACATCCAATGTATCCCTGCAATGTTTGGTGAAGATCTGAGTATGTAGTTTTTGACCTTATATGGAACCTCTTATCTGAAAATTTGAAAATTCTTAAAAATATTTGACCAAAATCTTGATGTCCCCAATCCTATGTTTTGTATGTTTTTTCCACGTGTCTTGACATCCAATGTATTTCTGCAAAGTTTGGTGAAGATCTGAGTATGTCGTTTTTGACCTTATCTGGAACATCCTTTCTGAAAATTTGAAAATTCTTAAAAAATTCGTCCAAAATCTTGATGTCTCCAATCTCTTGTTTTGTACGTTTTTTCCACGTGTCTTGACATCCAATGTATCCCTGCAAAGTTTGGTGAAGATCTGAGTATGTAGTTTTTGACCTTATATGGAACCTCCCATCTGAAAATTTGAAAATTCTTAAAAAATTCGACCAAAATCTTGATGTCTCCAATCCTATGTTTTGTATGTTTTTTCCACGTGTCTTGACATCCAATGTATCCATGCAAAGTTTGGTGAAGATCTGAGTATGTAGTTTTTGACCTTATCTGGAACCTCCTATCTGAAAATTTGAAAATTTTTAAAAAATTCGTCCAAAATCTTGATGTCTCCAATCTCTTGTTTTATACGTTTTTTCCACGTGTCTTGACCTCCAATGTATCCCTGCAATGTTTGGTGAAGATCTGAGTATGTAGTTTTTGACCTTATATGGAACCTCCTATCTGATAATTTGAAAATTCTTAAAAAATTTGACCAAAATCTTGATGTCTCCAATCCTATGTTTTGTATGTTTTTTCCACGTGTCTTGACATCCAATGTATCCCTGCAAAGTTTGGTGAAGATCTGAGTATGTCGTTTTTGACCTTATCTGGAACCTCATTTCTGAAAATTTGAAAATTCTTAAAAAATTCGTCCAAAATCTTGATGTCTCCAATCTCTTGTTTTGTACGTTTTTTCCACGTGTCTTGACATCCAATGTATCCCTGCAAAGTTTGGTGAAGATCTGAGTATGTAGTTTTTGACCTTATATGGAACCTCCCATCTGAAAATTTGAAAATTCCTAAAAAATCCGTCTAAAATCTTGATGTCCCCAATCCTATGTTTTGTATGTTTTTTCCACGTGTCTTGACATCCAATGTATTTCTGCAAAGTTTGGTGAAGATCTGAGTATGTCGTTTTTGACCTTATCTGGAACATCCTTTCTGAAAATTTGAAAATTCTTAAAAAATTCGTCCAAAATCTTGATGTCTCCAATCTCTTGTTTTGTACGTTTTTTCCACGTGTCTTGACCTCCAATGTATCCCTGCAATGTTTGGTTACGATCTGAGTATGTAGTTTTTGAACTTATATGGAACCTCCTATCTGAAAATTTGAAAATTCTTAAAAAATTTGACCAAAATCTTGATGTCCCCAATCCTATGTTTTGTATGTTTTTTCCACGTGTCTTGACATCCAATGTATCCCTGCAAAGTTTGGTGAAGATCTGAGTATGTCGTTTTTGACCTTATCTGGAACATCCTTTCTGAAAATTTGAAAATTCTTAAAAAATTCGTCCAAAATCTTGATGTCTCCAATCTCTTGTTTTGTACGTTTTTTCCACGTGTCTTGACATCCAATGTATCCCTGCAAAGTTTGGTGAAGATCTGAGTATGTAGTTTTTGACCTTATATGGAACCTCCCATCTGAAAATTTGAAAATTCCTAAAAAATCCGTCTAAAATCTTGATGTCCCCAATCCTATGTTTTGTATGTTTTTTCCACGTGTCTTGACATCCAATGTATTTCTGCAAAGTTTGGTGAAGATCTGAGTATGTCGTTTTTGATCTTATCTGGAACATCCTTTCTGAAAATTTGAAAATTCTTAAAAAATTCGTCCAAAATCTTGATGTCTCCAATCTCTTGTTTTGTACGTTTTTTCCACGTGTCTTGACTTCCAATGTATCCCTGCAATGTTTGGTGAAGATCTGAGTATGTAGTTTTTGACCTTATATGGAACCTCCTATCTGAAAATTTGAAAATTCTTAAAAAATTTGACCAAAATCTTGATGTCCCCAATCCTATGTTTTGTATGTTTTTTCCACGTGTCTTGACATCCAATGTATCCCTGCAAAGTTTGGTGAAGATCTGAGTATGTCGTTTTTGACCTTATCTGGAACATCCTTTCTGAAAATTTGAAAATTCTTAAAAAATTCGTCGAAAATCTTGATGTCTCCAATCTCTTGTTTTGTACGTTTTTTCCACGTGTCATGACATCCAATGTATCCCTGCAAAGTTTGGTGAAGATCTGAGTATGTAGTTTTTGACCTTATATGGAACCTCCTTTCTGAAAATTTGAAAATTCTTAAAAAATTCGTCCAAAATCTTGATGTCTCCAATCTCTTGTTTTGTACGTTTTTTCCACGTGTCTTGACATCCAATGTATCCCTGCTAAATTTGGTGAAGATCTGAGTATGTAGTTTTTGACCTTATCTGGAACCTCCCATCTGAAAATTTGAAAATTTTTAAAAAATTCGTCCAAAATCTTGATGTCTCCAATCTCTTGTTTTGTACGTTTTTTCCACGTGTCTTGACCTCCAATGTATCCCTGCAATGTTTGGTGAAGATCTGAGTATGTATTTTTTGACCTTATATTTAACCTCCTATCTGAAAATTTGAAAATTCTTAAAAAATTTGACCAAAATCTTGATGTCCCCAATCCTATGTTTTGTATGTTTTTTCCACGTGTCTTGACATCCAATGTATCCCTGCAAAGTTTGGTGAAGATCTGAGTATGTCGTTTTTGACCTTATCTGGAACCTCCTATATGAAAATTTGAAAATTCTTCAAAAATTCGTCCAAAATCTTGATGTCTCCAATCTCTTGTTTTGTACGTTTTTTCCACGTTTCTTGACATCCAATGTATCCCTGCAAAGTTTGGTGAAGATCTGAGTATGTAGTTTTTGACCTTATATGGAACCTCCTATCTGAAAATTTGAAAATTCTTAAAAAATTTGACCAAAATCTTGATATCACCAATCCTATGTTTTGTATGTTTTTCCACGTGTCTTGACATCCAATGTATCCCTGCAAAGTTTGGTGAAGATCTGAGTATGTAGTTTTTGACCTTATCTGGAACATCCTTTCTGAAAATTTGAAAATTCTTAAAAAA